>NC_135309.1:155596379-156234295 GCF_048772815.1 Callospermophilus lateralis | reverse complement strand
TTCCAGGTGCTCACCAAGCTGGAAGGTCACAAGAGCCAAGGCTGCCTCTTGAGGCAAAAGCATACCAGCCAATACTTACCCAGAGCGCACCCTATGCCAGCACCTGGCTACGCGCTCACATCCTTACTGCCCACGAGGAGCTCTGGATACCTACATTTTATACAGAAGAAAACCAAGGAGCAAAGTTAAACAGAATTACCATGTGACCCAGAAATTCCAATCTCAGGTTCATACCACAAAGAATTGAAAGCTGGGACTCAAATAGGCACCTGTTCCCAAGTGTTCATGGCAACATTATTTACAAAAGTCAAAAGGTGGAAGTAACCCATGTGTCCATCAAATGATGATTGATAAGCAAAATGAGGTATCTAAATACAATGAAATAATCTTTAATCTCAAAAAAGAAAGAAACACTGATACATGTTACAGCATGGATGAATACTAAAGACATCATGCTGTGAAATAAGCCAGGTGGAGGATAAATACTATATGATCTCTTTATATGAGGTAATTTGAATAGCCAAATTCATAGTTATATTAAAAAACAAACCAACAAACAAAAAACAAAACAAAACAAAAACGAGGGGTTGGGGGTGATGAAGGGAATATGGGGAACTATTGTATAATAGTTGTCTTAGTCCCTTTTCTATTGCTATAACTGTACACCTGAGGTTGGGCGATTTATAAAGAACAAAGGTCACTGGTAAAACACTTGTTTAGCATATGCAAGATTTGGGTTCAATTCTGAGAGAGAGAGAGAGAGAGAGAGAGAGAGAGAGAGAGAGAGGTGTGTGTGTGTGTGTGTGTAGGGGAAACAAACACAAGTTTATTTTGGCTTAAGGTTCTGGTGGTGGGAAGTCCAAAAGTGTGATGCTAGCAAGGTCCTTCGGTCGCTTCAGCTATGGCAAAAAGTGGGGATGCAACTGGGCACGTAGGGAAGGCACAAACACAAGCAGCAGCCGTGCTGTAAAGCAGCCTGCTCTCTCCAGAATGATCCTCTCCCAAGACAAAGGCATTAACCCTCCACTTTCCCTTCAAAACCCCCTTCCCAATCGTGCCATAGTGGATGGCGGTAAAACTGGAACCTGAGCTTCAGAGGGGCAGGTCACTCTCAGGTCAGAGCCTGGGCAGTTTGGGAGGATGGAAACATTCTGAAAATGGACTATGAGGAAGGTTGCTCACTATTGAGAAAGGACTTCACAATACTGAGCTGTCCGCCCCCAAATGGCTGAAATGGCAAATTTTATGTTATGCAAATTTTATCACAATCTTTAAAAAGGAAGGAAGGAAGGAAGGAAGGAAGGAGATTAAGATGCAAAGAGGTAGAGTGTCCTGTTCAAATCCTAGAGCTCGGAGCTTGTGGGTTACCTGCCTGGAATCCGGGCCTGCAGTGCCAGCAGCCGGGCCCTTCCCTGTATCCAGGGTCACACAGGCTGCACCCACAGCACCACCAGGGCCGGGTGCGTGAATGAACCAAGACCCTTGTGTGGAAGGCACACTGTGCCCAGCTTCAGTTCACACACTCCTCTGCCACATGGCGATGGACCCCCAAGAGGGCCTCCTACAATCCTGCCCTTGACCACCACCCTCCTTCCCTCCACCGTCACGTGTGGCTCAGGCTCACCGACCTCTGCACTCACAGCACCTACCTCGGCCAGCTCCCGAGGACCTTCCCTCCACCTGCAGTCTGCACACCTCACCTTCCACAGATCCTGCTTCACTTTGGATGGACAGAGGCAGAGGCAGAGTGAAGGCTGTTGCAATGCCTCTCTGGGACTTTTTGTTTCTCTGGTTGTAGCTCCACACCAACAGCTCTCTCACAAATAGCACTTTCCAAAGCTCCTCTGTCACTACATGTAACATATCACGTTACTGTATACTCTTAACAAGAGGAGGTGACCTTGAGTAGTGCTATGGCTGAGATGTGGAGTCCCTCTAAAGCTCTCGTGTAAAACAATGCAAGAAGGTTCAGAGGAGAAATGATGGGGTTGTGCAAGTCTTAACTCAATCAGTGAATTAATCCCTGATATGGACTGACTGAGTGGTAAGTGAAGTGATTGGGTGTGGCTGGAGGAGGTGGGCATTGGGGCGTGCCTTTGCGTGTATCTTTGTATTTGTCAAGTGCAGTCTCTCTCTGCTTCTTGATCACTATGTGAGCTGCTTGCTTCTGCCACACTTTCCCACCATGGTGTTCTGCCTCACCTTGAGCCCAGAGGAATGAAGCCGGCTTTCTATGGATTAAGACTGCTGAAAACCTGAGCCCTCAAATAAACTTTTTGTCCTCTACAATTGTTCTGGTCAGTTCCTTTTAGTCCCAGCAGCAAAAAAGCTGACTACAACAAGTGGACACACAGGTGCATGATGAACAATGGTGCGATGACGGTCCTCTGAACAGGAGTCCTGGGGGCTACTCCAGAGAATGGCCACCATTTATGACTTGCTACTGAGAAGTATTAAAGTCTACAGTGTTGTTCTAAATCGATTTGAATTTAGATTTTTCTGGAAAGGTAAATAAACTAGAATAATATAACAAAATATTGAGTCCATTTTTAAAAAGTCATGTTGCATGAGCACACATATAAAGAGAGGCATAATGAGACCCTCCCAGGGGACTGATCAATCAATGCCATTTTCAGTATTGGTCTCTGAGCCTGGGCATCTTATGCAAGGTTCAGAAAGAATGAACACAGTGTTGCTTCTGCAATTGTGCTCGGTGTCAAATGACAATATCATCCATCAAAGAGGCATTGCAGCAACTCGAAGCCAAGCTCGTACAAGGTGTATGCACAGCGGCTTTCTGGAACTGTGATTACTCTCAGAGCCATGCTCCTTAAAGAATGAGCTGGCTTTTCATTTGTATACCAGCTTTGGGTTCATCAAGTAAAATGCAGCAACTCATAAAATGAAGAGCTTTTATTTCCAGTAGTTCACATAAAAAATGAAAATTTCATATTACATATATTCAGGAGTTCATCCTCTATTTCATGGAGATTTTGGAATGTCAAAGTAATTGAAATATATCAGAGGAACTGGGACAGTTCTGAGTGGAATAGGAAATCAAATCTCTTAGAAATGGCTGAAAGATCCAGGTGTAGTGGCACATGCCTGTAATCCCAGTGGCTCTGGAGGCTGAGGCAGGAGGACCACAAGTTCAAATCCTGCCTCAGCAACTTATCGAGGCCTAAACAACTCATTGAGAACCTGTTTTTAGATAGAATATTTTTTAAAAAGGGCTGGAGATGTGGCTTAGTGGTTAAGCAACCCTGGTCTCAATCCCTGGTCCCCCCCCGCCCTACAAAAAAAAAAAAGAAAAAATACAATAAATAAAAGACTGGGAGCTCAAGCTGGGTCCAGGTTCTCAGAGGACCATCCCACATGTGCAGTTATAACCAGATGTTGAACTCTGTCCAATCCTACCTGCCTGCGTCAGAGAAGACAGCCATGGGGAATCAGACAGGCTGGTTATTCTATGGGGACACCCGGGACAGAGTCTGAACAGAAGGAGGTATTCCAATTGGGTATATATCTGCCCTAAGTTCAGTGAAAACCCCTCCATCATAAACAGTAACTTGACCCCTGAAGATCCAGCCAGGGCTGTCTCAGCCTTGTGGCCATGACAACTGATGTCACTGGCTTCAAGGGACACACCTGAGTTTCTGATCTTCTGATGGGGGCTTGTGCTGGAATGAGTGGGCTGATGGAATCATCTGAAAAGAGAAAACCCCAGGTCACACTGTGCTCACACTGACAGACAGACGGGTGTTTGCAGTGAGTGGCAACCTGGGAATATTTCATAGTCACTGTCGTGTGATCTGGGAAGTGAGCGTCGCTTACCAAGGGCCAGAAGACACAGAAAGCAAAGCTCAACCCGGAGGCAGCACTGTCTCCACCCCACCTAGCATGGATTTCCTATTAGGTGTGTAAAACGCATATTTAAAAAGTGGTGTGTGGGGGAGGGTGTTGACTGTGATATTTTGGGATATTCCTAAACCGATTATTTCATTTCAGTTAAAAAAAAAAAAAAAAATCGATTGCTCTGAAAGCCAAAAGCCTCTTTCAATGAAGTACATTTAACTGTGGATATTCAGAATAGGAGACAATTAAGAAGGACAAGACTTCCATAGTTCATAAATAAGAAATACACACGGTTTTTCTATATAGTTCGAGCCATCTTTGATCTATTTTTAACTCTGCTTTAGTGCTCAAGAGAAATTCACAAGGAAAAATGATTCAATAAAAAGCAATATCCTCATGGGAGAACAATCAAATAAAGCTTAGTTTGGAAACTGGTTTTGCAGTCTCCTAAATACAGAGCATGCAACGGATTGCCTAGATCTTTAGCAGAACTATGAATATGAATGGGGACTTCAGAGTCAGCCCAAGATTATGTAGATAACTTAAGCTTTATTCGAGGCAAATTTTTCAAATAGATTTAGAAATATTTTCATAAAAAAGGCTGTAAAGAGATTAATGATATTTTCAAACAATCGAAAATCATGGATTTGAGAGATCTTTCTTTGCTTTACTGTCTTTAAAATTACTCGGAACAATATGCGCTTAAGGTATCCAGAGCAGAATTATTAAAATCCTTTTGTTCAGATGACTCCATTATTCAAATATTATTTAGAAATACTAATTTATCCAGGAAATTACATATCATATGCCATCAGACTGCTTGCTGAAGCTCTATTTATACTGAACTTTCAGCAGTACCCTGCAGTCAGCTTAGCTTTGGATACCAAATCGTTTCTGTCTTTGGATATCAAATCGTTTCTCTCAAATGGGTGTCCTACATTCTCTTTGACTGCGACAGTTCATTTGGTTTTAACTTCCCAAGTGCCCACCTCAAAGTTTCCATGATCAAAGAAGCAGGTGCAACTCTACCTGGGAAGCAGGTGTCAAACAAGGATTCCACAAAGGTCCATCCTATCTAAATACATGAAGAATAGACCAACTGAAGCATTGGGCAGGCAGCAGGTAATCCTGTCCCTACACCCATCAGCTGGTGTAGAGTAACCCAGTTTTCCACCTCATGTCCCAGCACTCATCACCCAGCCTTATGATCTGCCCAGCCCCTCTGCTTGTGGACCTGGGACTAGCCTCTCACCTTCCAGGAGAGAGTGGAGGCTCATTACAGGGGGTATAGAGGCGTGGGTGCCAGGAGTAGCCTGTCCAAGTCAGCTCAGGAGATTTGTCCTTTGGACCTGGGGTGTGGACACCCAGCAATTCAAACCTTGAGCCTTGCACACCACACTAGAAATATTAAAATGTGGCATTTTCCAGAATCGGACACCCCAGTCACCTATGAGTGGTAGGGCCTCGACAGTGGTCCTAACCACGTACACCTTGAGGTCATTCATTTCATCAATGACCACCTGTCTTCACCATCCTTTTTGCCAATTAGCAAACCTGATGGTATGGACTTGGGTACTGATTTGTGACCATACCTCAATTGTGGACTCCTCCTGGGGTTTTTCCACTGATAATGATCTAACCCTAGGGTAAGAAATAATGTTAGCTTAGAGATGCAGCCTCTCTTACACTGATGCACCTTTAACGTAAATTACTGTACTCACAATATAACATGTGGCTTTCTCTCCTGCAAGCAATGGAAAATAACATCCTGCAAATACAACCATCTTTACAAGCTTACCCCAGTGGCAGGAGAGGACATGAAGGAAAACGTTGATACCCTATTAGAAGTGATCATTCTGAATTTACAAAATGTGTGTAATCCAGTGTGTTCAGGCAAGAGGGACTGATACAAGTATCTCCAAAAAAGCACACCAGGCCAAGAGACAGGGGGATAGACCATAAATATACTGCATATGTTTATGCAGGATGAGGGATCATGGAGGGTGTGCCTGGCACTGTGGTCCCCCCACAGTGAACTCAGAAGGTCAGGAGAGCCATTACCATGGGGAATCTTTATCATGAGGCAGAAAATATTCATTATTAATGGGACAACTCAAGAAAGGGGCAAGGGACCAAATGAGAACCAACTAGAGATAGCAAAGAATTTTGATATCTCTTTCCCAAGCTTCTTTCCTATGAGTATCTCACAGAGCTGATATACTACATACACGTTTCCCTTTTCCTTCTTCTTATCTTCTGGTCACTGTTAATTTGGGGTGTCATCTTGACTAGATTAAGGAATACCCAGAGAACTAGCAAAGCATGGATTCTGTGTGCCTCTGCAGGTGCTTCAGAGGACGCAGGCGTTTGAGATAGTTAGTGGATGGGGTGGGGAAGATCGGCCCTCAGAGTGGGTGGGCACCATCCAATTGGCTGTAGGGCCACATCGAACCAAAAATGAAGAAAGAGCATCCCCCACTTCTCTCTTGGAGTAAGGACACTGTCCTCTTGCTACCCTTGGACATCAAAACCCTAGCCCTCTGGTCTCTGGACCTTTGGATTCCAGGACTTACACCAGAAACCCCTGGGATTATCAGTCTTTTCCTTAGACTACAAATTATACCATCAGCTTCCATGGGTCTGAGGATTTTGGACTTGGATGGAGCCATGCTACCTACATCCCAGGGTCCCCAGCTTGCAGACAGCTTGTCATAGAACTTCTCAGCTTCCATCACCATGTGAGTCACTTCCCCTGATAAGTCCTCTCCCATACATCTATTTGTATACCTCTCCATATACCTGTACCTAGATTCTCTTGGCAATATACTTCCCTTTTTTCCCTTCCCCATGTTGACCCCCTAAGCACCCACAATAAGCCCCGTACATGTTACTCTCCATATCTGAGTAAGCTTACCAGGGAACCGGAATACCAGAATAACATTTATCATAAACAAAAGACACTTACCTTCCAAGTATTTATTAGAGAACATTTTATACACCAGTGTCAATTCCAAAATGTTTATTCTGTTAATGAAAAGGATATTAAAGAACTCTGAACTATAAACCACATTTTTTTTAAACTACTGAGAACCTACTGTAGGGCATCCACCTTGCAGGGGTGAAAATACATGGTTAAAACAGGCATAATCCGTGATCTGTGGATTTTATGCAGATTACTGATGTGTATGTTGCATGTGTGTTGTGTGTGCCATATATTATATGTTGTCTGAGTCATGAGTGTTGAATGATATGCACTTTGTTTATATGCATGGAATGTTGTCCCAGTGTGTGTGTGTGTGTGTGTGTGTGTGTGTGTGTGTGTGTTTGTGTTTTGATAAACTCTACAATAAATAAGAAAGCTACTCTGCATAAGAATGTTTTGTTCTATTGTTTCAAGTTAATTTTACTGACTCAAAAATAGGACAGAGATTCAAGAGGCTTGGACGAAATGGACATCTGCTAGTTCAGGAAATCAACGTTAATCAGTATTTCACAGGATATATTTTTAAATCATCAAGGAAAAGTTGATGTACCCAGGGACTTTGAAGCAAGGGACTCTACATACCACCCGGGCAGGTGTGCCCATTGTTTCTCTGCTGACAGGAAGAGACTGAGGGGGGTGGAGAATGGGAAAGAATTAGAAATAGTCACTTTGCATAAAAGAAGGAGGCAATTCAAAGGAGAGGAAGAATTATGTTAGCAATTAATGCCTCTTTATGAAATAATAAAGCAATTAGTGGAAACTTGAACACAGTCACTAGTGTGAAGTGGCAGCCCCAGGGGGCCAGAAGAGGGAAGGTGGAAGTACAAGTTCAGGACACTCTAGACTAAGAGGAGTCAAGAGGAGCTCATATCCATACACAAAGAGGCCAGCTACCTTTTTCAAAAATATCAAGTTAATATTAAATCTTGCATCAATGCAAGACTTCCATTGCAAATCTAAAGACACATATAGCAAAAAACACAATAGTCTCTGTTTATATTTCAGAATCACCAGTGAATGGCTCTCAAAACCTTAACTCATACCCAGGAAGGTCCCTGAAGTCCCAAGAGGACTTAACCTCATTCTTTCTACCTGATGTGAGACGTGGTTGCCCACAGCTCCTCAGTGAGAGAATGTTTCCCAGGAGCCTCCAGTTGGAATCGTGAGCAAAAGTTTCCCGGACCTCAGGCCCTGAGCACCCTCAGCCTAGAAGCCACACGGGTGGCACAGCCCTGGTTAACCCTAACATCCAACACCACTGCTGCTTTCTACGGTGGCCCAGGAAGCTGCCTTCAGTTGCAGTTCTCCCCACCCATCGTCAACATTGCCACCTAAGGTCACTTCACCTCTTTGGCTTCATAGAGGCAGCTGTTTTGACCATCAATGGAACACTCATGACAGCTTTTTTCAAACCCAAATGAACATTCAAATGGTCCCTGAGTCTTGCTAAAATGCAGATTCTGGCCCAGGAATTCTGGTGCAGGCTTGAGATCTACATATCTAACAAGCTTCCAGGTAGGAATGATGTCCTGGCCTCAGGGCTTCAAGTTGAAGAGATAGGGTGTAGTATCTCCACTGCAGAGAGCAGAGGACCCTGTCCATCATCCTGGACAGTACCTGCTTCAGTCACACTGCTTGCAAACACAGGTGCCTCCACACAGTAACATTGTGTTTTACAGAACCATCTGTAAAGAGTTTGCCTCCTGACTCCCCCGCAATTGGAAAATAAAAAATCAACATTTGTCTTTTTCTACTCAAATGGCAGAAATACAAACACAGCCTCTCCCTTTCCATTTTATATCCTTTCTATTTCATAAGCCATTTTCACCTTCCTCATTTAATTTGATGCATCTTGTGGAAAAATTGAAAATTCCAAGGTAGTAGCAAAAACATGGCTGACTTCTGTGGTTTCCCCGGCTTGTTATCAGCACTAACGTCTGATTGTCCTGGAGAGAATCTCAGAGAACAGTGAAGCCAACAAGGGTCAGGGTCAGAAGTCCTGGGGCTGATCCTCTGCGAAGAGGTCAGGCAATATTAGTTTAAAATCTGAATCTCACATTCCTTGTCAGAGCATGGAAGTGATGTCTCCCTTTTCAGAAGGAGATGGACCATTCTCTTTGCTCTGACTTTTGTTCTGGAGTGAACTTTGAAAGAGGATAAGGCAATTTAAAAAATAAAACACTGATTATGGAATAGTCATTCACATGCATTAATTTAAAAGGCAGAAGAATCCTGATAAAATGATTCACTTTCTTATGAAAAGTTATAGCCTTTATTTCTGGTAAAAGGATAAAAATCTGCCTACAATATGGTACAAAATATGCTCCTAATTACCCCCAAATAATGCATACCACCATGTTATGGATATCAGCAAGGCGCAGTAGCATCATGCTGAATGGTGAACCCTCACTTTCTGTTCCCTCCATTTTAATAACAGCACCCTTTACAAGGGTAATCTTGTAAGAGATAGGTTTTTCATTGTTCCTTGAGTATTTATAGATTCAAGGAAAACTAAAAGCATTACTTGATTTGCCACTGCAGAGAATATTGTTTAAAACTATGGTATTTTCATACTTGAAATACCTCCAGGAAAGTCCAATTAATGATATACAAAAGTGTGCACTTGGCATGTTAGTAAATATGTAAAACGATTGACAGACAAGTGTCAATTTTCTCCTCACGTTTCCAACATGAGGTCTGGATCTGCAGTACTGGATGTATGTTCCATATCTGCCAGTAATC
Source organism: Callospermophilus lateralis (assembly GCF_048772815.1). Lineage (NCBI taxonomy): Eukaryota > Metazoa > Chordata > Mammalia > Rodentia > Sciuridae > Callospermophilus > Callospermophilus lateralis. Next base: position 156,224,715 of record NC_135309.1, on the reverse strand, counting down.
AGGTGACTTAGAAAAATATTTTGAACTTTCATCGTCCTCTTCCTCCTCAAAAATATCAAGGCTAACATCAGAGCCTACCTCATAGGCTTATTGTAGATTTAAACATGATTCTCTAAGTGTTCAATTGATCTATGGTATGAAATCCACGGTATTTAATCAATAAATATTAGATCTTATTCTTTTAAAATGTGTTAATAAGTTAGAGTGTAGAAGTGTGGTTCCTAGACGTAGTATCAGCATCACCTGGTACTGAAAAAGTACAATGTCTGAATAAAAAGCTGGAGGGGTGGGGAGAGCGGCACAGTGATTAGCCCTAACAATGCCTCCTAGTCTCTCTGATGTGCTCTCGAGCTAATGAACCATTGGGATTGCAAATACACAGACTCTTTAAATAGATATAAATTTCCAATGGTTTCCAGTTTTGCTTTACATATTGATTAATCTGGTAAATGCTGGTTAACAACTACAAAGCACAGTTTAAAGATGATCCAGGCATTTTTAACACTGGATCAGCATCTTTATGATACTTTGATGTTCTAAAACAAAATCCTTCCTTTGATTAATGAATTAAGCATTTGATAAATAATTTTCGAAGTTATCTTTCTTGTGAGAGCAGGTCTCCATAAAAAAATTAAGAGCAGAAATAAGCTTTCATGATTCCGTGCGCAAAATGGGTACTGTAGTAAATAATAACACATTGCCTATTTCAAAATTGCTCAAAGAATAGAGCTTGAATGATTTCACCACAGAATAACTTAAGTATAAGAGGTGATGGATCTGTTAACCCAATTTGTAAACATGTCAAACCATCAAATGGCACTCCCCAAAAGTATATGTAATTATTATTTGTTAAATAAAAATAAAATAAAAAAGGAGTCTGGACAAGTGAACTTCTATTACAGAAACAGGCACATGGTAGTCACTCAATGTGTCCTACTTATTAACGAAAATTTGCATCATTACAAATCTATCATCAGCTTGATGCTATGGTTTGAATATGGGCAGTGTCCCCCAAAGGTCCATCTGTTCAAGGCTTGGTCCCAGGCATGGTGCTACCAGAAGGTACCATGGACCTTTAGGAGCTGGGGCCTGGGTGAAGCTCCATAGGTCACTGGGAACAGGCCACTGAACATGCCTCAAAGGGGATTTGGGGACCTCAGCTTCTTCTTGTCTTTCTGGGTCTTGACATAAGGGGTCTGCTCCAGCCAGGTTGTGCTGCCCATGCCACAGGCCAAAAAGAATGTACCACTTGGTCTTGAAGGGAATCTCTAGACTGTGAACCAAAATAAAGTTTTTCTCTGTATAAGCTATCTTCCTTGGGTATTTTGTTATAGTAATGGGAAACTAATATACATGAATCCAAAATCTTGTTTCCAAATTCCAAAAAAATATTCAAAGGAGAAATCAGTACTAAAAATTTTCTTTTTATAAAAATTTTGGAATAGAATTTACATATATTACACAATTCTGTAATTTTGTAAATCCATTCATTCTCAGATCTAGTATTATTATTTTGATTTGGGCATTTGTATCCTCCAGAGTAAATGGTTACTTTGAAATTTTCCTTTCCTTTCTATTCTGACATGGAAAAGGAAAGCAGTGGCAAAATAATAAAGATACACTTAGGTTGAGGAGTGAGCCAAGAGTGGGATTCAGAAGCAGGGTACTCTTCACAAGAGCAGGAAGATGGGTGGTATTTATGCTTAAAGCATGGTACTCACTTTAGTGAAGAGGACTATGAAAAGCATATTTAAGATCCTATAGAAAAAAATTAAAACAAAAGCAAAAATTTTTAAATATATCCATAAACTATTTTATAAATGTTTCTTCATTATAGTTCCCTGTAAAATAATATAGTTTGGAATCATAAATGCTTGTGTGAGTTCATTGGTCAGCAAGATTCTCTATATTAACCCATAATGTCCCTACAATACTCTGAAGTCACTCAAGAACAATGGCTATGATTAAGAGTGTTCTCAGCATACAGAAGTAAGGACTGCTGTGATTTACTGTAATACTTATTTTCTGATCTTAATTTCAGGGATTAAATGCCACTACTTTTGCTATTTTCATAAAACTTCCCGAATGCACAGATTCCCAGTAACATGGCAACTGACCAACTCTATTTATTGTCCACATTCCAGCCGGACCCTGATGTTCTACTTGAGATATAGATGCCTAATGAGGAGCAGTGTAAGTCATCCATCTCAGTGTCTTGTTAGTTACTTTCTGTGAAGAGCTCTTTCCTAATCAGACTGTCTGGGAACACTTAGGTGGATGTATTCTGTTTTGTAGAGCTCTCCAGCAATTCACAGGATGTTATTTTTAATGACAAAGTTCTCATAAACAATTCTCAATAGTTTTCCAGTAGACTAATAAGATTTTTCACCTGGCTGTCTATAATAAGAGTTAAGTGGATAAAAAAGAAAAAAAATTACATGCAGAATGGCCATTCTTTTTTTTTTTAAATCTTTAACTTCTTTCTTTTAAGATTAGTTAAAATTATTGCTATTAATACTAAATGTAGCTCCCCAGATGTGTGGCACATAATCCAAGTCAATTCAGCAGCCAAGTGCACGATGCTCACTGGTGTCCTGGGTTCAGAGGATTGGATGGGGAAAACATTAGGTTGGCCCTCTCCAGTTTCAACAAGGCAGATGTGAGATATGAATTAATTAAATCACTGCATACACGTGGAGAGTGTTCTCTGATTTGGACATCACTCTTAGTGACTCTGAAGGGCAGCCACATTTGAATATTACCCTTCCTGGTGCCTATGGCTGTGGGAAAGAGCACACCTATCTCTGGCCAGGGCACAGTCATTGGTCTGCCTTCGGGTTTAGACCTGAAAGACTTTCTCACAACTTCCAGAGGGTGCCAAGCTCTCATTCCCAAATCAGTATTGTCCCCATGTGGCTTCTGAAGGCCTATTCTGACTTGTCACTTAAAAGCAGCTCAGGGACACGTGAGATGCTCTGGACTGCTGCTGTTCAGAGGACCCCAAGAACAGGGCCCCCAGGTGTAGATGAGCAAATGGCTCAACTGCAGGGATTATCCTGGTGTGGCAATTGTGTGACTAACAAGCCACAGATGATGCCAAGGTCCAGCAGAACTCACAACCCTTCTGTCATGGAGGCCAACCTGCCAATGACCATAACTGAGTCCTCGATCTGGAACATCCTGTCTCAGAGACGGAAATTGTTACTGCTGTTGAGTCAATTGGATGAATATTAGAAATTCATATATTCTCTCTCCACCCTGCACAGCCTCACTCCCGTTTAAAATGGAGTTTCTTTAAAGTCCATGGTCTCTCTGTTCACTTCAGCTACAAAAATATCTGTCTCCTCCTAAGTCCCTCTTTAGAGCATTTTCAAGGTGCCAGCATGGGTCTTTAGTGACACGGACCTCACCACTAAGTAGTGGGGTATGTGTCCTCCTGAGGGAGGACCTTGTGCCCCCACACCTTCATATCTGACAGATTCCCTTACTCCTGGTCAGTGCTTAATTTTTATTCCCAACAGTTGATGGGAATTCTACAGGGAGTCAAGTACATGTTATGACCCAAACCTGGGGTCACTCTGCCCATGTTGAAATTCCTATGTCACTCATTCCTGTGGGTTTGCCCTCATTTGAATATGGACATAAGGGTAGTTTATGGTCTGGTATGAGAATCAAATAAATGCTTTGAAAAGGTAGGGGTTCAATGAATATGAGCTATTACTGTTATTATTTCAAGGTGGCAATGCTGGAAATGAGTATCTTATAGATTTGGGGTCCAGTCATCTCACAGAGATGTCAAAAACCAGATTTCAAAGTACTAAGCTGTTGGTCCGACCCAAGTCCAGTGTGCACACGAGTGGACAGCATAGGCAAAGGAGAGGGACAACTTCAGAACAGGAGCTGAGGCGGAAGTCTCTGCACGCACGTGGCCTTCACCAGGATTGGCTCTGAGGCTCCTTTGTGGACTGATGAAATCAGAGCCCCGAGGTTGAGGCCTGGGGTGAGTGCTTTTAATAGTATGGTCAGGGTTGAGAGCGACTGGTTCCCAATGCTCTTGGGCCACACTTAAATATCACTTTAAGAAGTTTGCTATGAGCTTCTTGGATAAAGGTAAATAGCCACGTAGAAAACTCCTTCCAAGTGTGAATTCTTTCCTAAGGCTGTCATGGTTCCAATTAAGGAAATACCACAATTTCTCTTCTTGTTGTTGTTTGCCTCAAAACATAGCCACCACCATAAAAGGACCTCAAAAGGTAGAACACCTTCCCTAAACTGAATTGAGACTTAGTGACAAGTGTTTAGGGAATCACAGGAAAGTTATGTAGCTTCTCATCTTAGAGAATCACTAACACCCGTGATCTTGAATTTTTCTATGAAGAGCCATCCATACAACGGACAAGAAATAGATTTCTTATCTTTGTTAAGTGAATGTTTCACTCTGACACCTAAACTCAACTGATTCTACTATTTGCTCACTATAAACTTTTCTCAGTGCTGATGAAACCAAATGCATATGAGATTTCAGTAGTCTGAACTCTCATAAACCATATTTGCCAACCTGTTTTTCACTATTGGGAATGAAAGGAGCCTTTTCTTAACTTTTTTTTCAAAATTCCTCCCTCCACCCCCTGCAATATTATCACTCCAGATATGCTCTAAATCTGGTTGTGTTCTGTGACTTTGGGGACATCACAAACTACTCTAAGTTTTTTCCCCTTCCTAACTAAACAAACAGACATGTTGCCTCTTTGGAGACACACTCCCCACCCCCATTACAAACCCACACTGTAATTCAAAGGGTTCTATCAGCCAAAGCATGGGCTGTGGGGGCCGACCTCAGATGCAACCCAATAGTTCACACCCTCAAATCTCAGAGTCAGTAAATATTCAGAGTCAATAATGAGCTGTTATCAGTACTAGCTCTGCTGGCTCATGTCCAAACACTGCATGTTCCGACGAAACAACCTGCTTTTAAAGGAGGTGAAGATATGGACAATTATAAAATAAAATAAACTGCACTCATTATTTCAAGTGTCACTTCAACTGGTCGTTCCAGACATTCTGCTCATTTGTGGGTAAACTTTCAGAAGGAGGATTGGTGGTGACATAAAGCAGTAGGGAAAGTAGAATGTTTCCTCACTGACTCCAAGAACTGTGCTTTGCATAACCTCCACCACCTGAGATACCTTCACAGACATTCTTACTTAAATAACGGAAGGTGGTGGAATGACATTCATACCTAGTGATTGATTTAAGGCAGCACGTGATCACTCAAGTTATTGAACTTGGGCTTTTGATAGAAATGTAAAGGTCACTGTATAGGTCTTAATTTGGGCAATTTCTCAATAAACTTAAGAAACAAGTGACTTCCATAGTAGTCTTCAATCATCTACCAAGAAGAAGCCCAGGCTACTTCCCTGTCATCACAAACCCTGGATAAAGCCTCACCTGACCTCTGATTTATGTGCATCCTGCAAAGCCAAGGGCAACAGGTAGAGGAGGTGGAACACTGGAGAGCAGTAGGAGTCTACTGGAACTCTTCATTCTGAACTTGAGGCCTCTCATTTATTACTAAAACTATAGGCTACACGGGCTTTAAATGGCCTAGCATGAGAAATACATGTTCTAAATATGCTCTAGTGCCTAGAAATAGGTTTTTAAGTAAGTGGACTCAACAACAATTGCCTACTGTAAGGAGGTAGAGCATTTATTGCAGAATAAATTATATTTTTTCAGTTTCATCTTAGCAAATTATTCAGGAACAGCATAATGGGCAGGGTCTTCTCCTCATTTTCTGCATAGATAAAGTCTGTACATCCCAGACCTTAGATCTTTATGTTGAAACACAATGGGAATTGATCAGAAAGGTTTTAGCAGCGTGGATTTCTTCTAACTAAATGCTAACAAATGACAATCAGCCCAATGTTTCCTGTACAGTTCATGTTTGTAACAATATATCTTGAGAACTTTCTATTGCCTTATTTAGTGTTATTTTGTTGCATCTGACCTGCTCATTGATAAAATGGCAGATGATGTCAACAACTTTTTAAAGTCATAAATAGGTAGAGCATTTATTTTCCTCTCCTCTGGAGTTAAGCTTTCCATTTCTGTTACCCGAGGTCATCAGGCATTGTCACAGCTCAAGGATCCCTCTTCTTATCTATCATCAGAAGGCCAACAGAGCTTAACACTACCTCACTGCACCTCAGCACAGAGGCCTGCATAATTCACATCATCACTGAAGGGTGAGCACAGTGCAATACGCTATTTTGAGAGAGAGGGAGAGAATACACATGTAACTTTTATTACAGTATATGCTATAATTATCCTATTTCATCATTAGTTCTCATTGTTAATTTCTTACAGAGCCTCACCTATGAGTTCAAGTTTATCATGCGTGATTACACGTGTAGAGTGGCTGGTGCCTTCTGCAGTTCCAGGCACACACTGTGGGTTTGGAAATGTATGTTCTATGGATAACAGGGATGACTGTACTGGAGCAACCAAGGCAAGGGATGCAAGACTTCACTATAAACAGAGCAGAGATGAGGCCTTTCAGAGTGGAAGAGTCCTTACCCACGTGTGCTCAGCTCAGGCCACATTCTTTCCTGAGGATGCTCTCCCAGGTGCAGGTCAGGTAGCTAATGCAAAGTGCCCTGAACTTGGAAGCATTTCCTCACACTTTACAAAAGATCCCTCTTTCTCAGTAGACTGTGTTTTGAACTCAGACCTCAACTAAGTCCCTCCAGTAAGTTCTAAGAACTCATAATCAAAAGTCCAACACATGAGAAAACACACCTCCATGAGAAGGGGTTTGTGAAAAAATACACAAACATCAAAATGAAGAAGATTAAAGACAGTGAATGATCAGATTCAGAAAAGATATGCAGGGAATATTTAGTATGCTTAAAACTATAAAGGGGTCTTTTAAATTAAAAAGAAGAAATTCAATATTCCACAGGAGATCTGATAATGAAAAAGTTGAACTTCTAGAAATGGAAAATAGAACTCATTTTAATAGAACACTGATATTCTGCTGCTAGGAAAAGAAGACAGTGCATCCACCTGGGAATAATTTAGCAGCTTCTCAAAGAATTGAGTGCAAGCTTGCCATCTGACTCAGTCATGCCACATCCAGGCACGAACTCAAGAGAAAATGATTATTACTTTACACAAAGATGGACAACAAGATTTTTCACAGCACCTCCATTTGTAAAGAGCAAAATTTATAAACAATAAGAATATACATGTGATTCTGCAATCTGTATTTGGGGTAAAATTGGGAGTTCATAACCATCTTGAATCTAATGTATGAAATATGATATGTCAAGAGCTTTATAATGTTTTGAACAACCAATTAAAAAAAAGAATATACATCAACGACTGAATGAACACACAAACTGTGGTACATTCACAAAATGGAAAATTACTCAGCAACAACAAAGAGATGAGAAAGGCCTGCAACAACTGAATCTAAGAGTTCTTAAAAAAATAGTAAATTAAAAATGAAATGACCCAAACTAGATAAAATGAATCTATAGTAAAAGGTTCATTCAATAATGTAACCATGTAACTCCACTGATAGAATTATTTGTGGGAGAACTGAAAACATATGTCTACACAATAACTTGTATGTGAATGTTCATGGTAGTCTTGTTTATAGTATCCAAAAAGTGGAACCGAGCCTAACAACTGTGTGCTACATATCTAAACAGTGGAAAATTATTTGACAATAAAAATAAATAAAGTTACTAATATTTGGTGCGACATGGATGAACCTTGAAAAGATTATGCTAAATGCAGAAGTTAATAATTAAAGATTACATATTGCATATGTCTTTATTTAGATGTCCAGAATGTGCACAAAAAGGGAACCTAGGGCTGGAAAACTTCCCCACCTCCCCTGGGCAATGAAAATGTTGTAAAACTCACTGTAGCAACCGCCTCAAGTCTCTGTGAGTAAGCCAAAAAAAAAAAAAAAAAATCACATTTTACACTTTAATTGGTTGAATCACATGGCACAGGAGTTATACCTCAATAAAATTGTTTTGGGAGAAAAAATCCATGATAGTTCTCTTAATGATTAACATAAGTGGAATTATATTAAATTAATTATGTACCCTATTTATTACCAGTACAAAAAGACAAAACAAAGTAAAGAATTTTAAGATTTCAGCAGAAGACAGATAGTAATTTTCAAGGATAGCACACATAAAATCCCTAACAGCATCGACAAACAACTTACTACAAGTAATTGGAGGGTTTAGCAATTTAGCATATAAATATATAAAAGGGTTTATACATTTACCATATAAGTATATAAAAAAATTGCATTATTTAAAAAAAGAAATTCTTAGAGGATGCATCTAATAAAAAAAGATAACATTTCCAACAGCAGGATAAATAGTAAGGACCCTAGAAATGAATGCCACCAAGAACAGTGCAAAGGCTTTATGAAAAAATGTCTAAGTTTCACAGAAAGATATTTTAAATATCTTTATTTAAAGATATTTAAAGTTGACACAAAGTCCATGAATCAGAAGATTCAGAATCATAAAGTTATGATGATTCCCCAATTTTCCAGAAGTAGACCATACACACGTGAAAACTGGTACACTTCAGAGATGTCACCACGGTTTGTGAGAAAGATGGCAGTCTACTCAATATTAGGATAATCCATCAGTTACATGGAAAAAATTGAATCTCTAGATTTTGACTTGAAAAATAAATCAGTTTCAAAGAGATCGGACATTTCAACATAAAAAGATACAGCTTCATAATTAGTAAAAGAAAACATGGGAAATTGGGAAATTTTACATAATTAGTAAAAGAAAACATGGGAAATTGTTTTAATGACTTAATCCTTAAAACTTTTTAAAGATTTCTTAAATAAGATTTTAGAAAGCACGAGTCATGAAGAAGACATACTGGATGACCTAACAGTGTTAAAATAAAGCACTTCTGTTCAAAGACAAGATCAGAGAGTTTGAGGACATGGGTATGACATATACAAGTAACAGGAGTTTAGTGCCCAAATAGATTGGATTAAAATACTAAGACAATTGTAAAGTACCAATAGAAAAATAGGAGAAAGACATAAATAGGCATTTAGTAGAAGAATAAACATTAATAGCAAATAATTAGCAGTTCTATTAGTGCATAAGTCAGATAAATGTAGATTTCACATTCACCAGAATTGCAACAACAGCGAAATAATTTGAAAACCATGAACTCTTGCTGAGTATGTGCAGCAATGCACTATACATTGCTGATGAGAGTGTAAATTCATATAACTACTCTTCAAAATTCTTTAGTATTTTGAGAGAAGTTGAAATGTTCCAATCCTACAACCCAGTTTTTGCTCTTCTGTGCATGCCCAAGGGAATCACTGCTCGCCCACAGGACAAACTTAGTGTGACAATGTCCCTGGCCATATGTTTACAGAAGCAAAATGTAAAAACTCCACAAATTTTCTCCTGAAAAGGATAAACACCCTGTGGCATATTCACATGATGAAGCAGGAGGCATAAGTAAAAAAATGCATGAGATAGCAGCCCCCGTGTCAACACCGATAAATCCAAGAACCAAGTGGGATGGAAAAGGCAAGTTGCAAATCATCCATAACACATTTATGTGAAATTCAAAACAGAAAATCCAAATAATATTTTGCATGTTAGGACGCATACACATGGAAAAACATAAAGAACTTCAAGGGAATGAATAAATACAAAATTAATCTCTGGTGTAGTGAGACAGACGGGGAGGGAAAGAAGAGTCTTCAACAATTATTGTTCAGAAGATTTGACACATTAAAAAACTCCACAAATACACAAATACTGCATATTCTCAATTGTGTATGTTATGTTCATAATATGCATATCAGGATCTTGAAGGATTTGTTTCTGAAAGTTATTTTTAATTTACAATAACCTTAAATTCCCTTCACTTTATAACTGAAGTCCTATTAATAAATGCTAGCATTTTAAAAAATCTATCCTCTAGTCTACTATAATAGAATACTTCGTATTTGGAAGTTATCTTTATCATTGGATCCAATTAGCATCTTAGAGATTTGTATTTTTCAGACTTATAATGAAAAAATTCTCCCAGGGAATAATGAGGCATGTTAAATCTTCTGAAAAAATGGCAAACCCAATCCGCTGTCAGACCACTTCTAGCTCCTTTATATTTTATTTCTTCCAATGCCCTCATTTTGAAGTCTCCATTGTTTCTTTAATAACAAATATTCTTCGGAGTTCTGTTTCTTCATTAGTTTATCAGCTTTTCTTCTGGCTCCAAAAGTTGCACTGAAAACTAGGTGCTGATTAATTTTCTCCCTCTGGAATGCAAGTCCATTAGCCAACATAATAACTGTTTGAAATGGTTTGGTATAAGCTTAAAATACACCTCTGCATCCCTACCCAGAAGAGCAGGTTAAATAGAATCCAGCTAATTCATTTCCCTCCCTTGAATTTTGGTCTTACCCTTGCTGTTTTATTTTAGGATGAAGTGGTCTACCATGCACCTGGAAGTCAGCTTGATAGACATTTTGTTACAGACTTAGAAGAGCAGCTTTAATAATCAGGGCAAGATCTTGTTAACGTCCCTGTTCAGGGTGCAAGCAGGCAGGCTGTATTCCCATGCTCACTGCACTGGGTGACACACAGCATGACCATGACCTACATGCTTTGGCTGAGTGGATGAAGGCAAGCTTGCCTCTTCCTCCTCATAACAAGGGCCTCACAATTCCATGCTCATCTAGCTTTGTCCTTGGTGGGTGACCCTAGCACCTACCCACATAGCCACAGGCAGATTCTGATTTTTAGACAAGCCCCACAGGATGCCAATAGGTTCCATGAGCCTCAAGCACTCTCAAGATTTAAAAGAATGCTAACAATTCCAAAATTTAGATGACACTGAGGATTTTCCCTATTCCCACATTAATCTTTCTGGTAAAATTCTCCTCTAATACCAGATTACAAGGGAATTAAATGAAGCTCATTAGTACTAGAATGAAGACCTTGAAACTGCAGTGTCTTTGAGCAACTATCCAACCTCAGGGCAAAAGCAATTTTCACGGTGATGAGACTGTGTCCTAAGCAGTGTGATAATTAGCACATCACGGCTGCATTATCACACACAAGACTCATGCACTGAGAACACCCTTTATTATGGTGGAAAAGGGCAGTAGTCATATACTCTGCCTTAGGTCAGAAAATGGCAATAGTTACTACAACCTGTCTTTGGTCAATATGGTATCATAATACCTAGCAAATAAAAGAAAGAGAAGAGATAAGTAAATACATTGTTCTGTGAAAATCAGCACATTTCCTATTTGTGCATGTCACATGTGAATCATCATATAACATTTAGATAAATTAACTATTGAAGAGGACCAGCCCACATGTATTGAATTTTTTCAGTGACAAACAATATGCTAATTGTTTAAATGCATTTCCACACTTACTCCTTGCAATAAGCTTCTAAGGTAAATGTTATTGTCCAAAATTCATAGATAGTGTAAAGATTCCCAAAGGAGTACATCATTTCCCCATTAAACACAGCAACAAGCAGAGCTGATATTCAAATCCAGAACTCACCCATTCCAAACATCATTGTCTTTACCAACATGCTTTTCCACCTTCTTAAATTAGAGTTTCAGTGTTTGTTGGAACCTTATGATATGACAGGCAAAGAGTGAGTCCCAGAAGACAAAATGCAGTTCTTTACCTTAAATGAGGCATGTTAAAATGACAATGAGTTCTCAACAGGTGGATACCATCATTCACACATTAGGGAGAGAAGGTTAATTGCTAAATTTTGAGTACAGTCGGCAGTCAATTCCTTGGACAGATCTTTTCAATAAAATCTTGCTGAGAGTTGCATTCTCAAATAAGTGCCGAAGACTAAGCAACAATGTGTGACAATTTTTAAACTTCCTCAGCTCTTGAGGTACTAAACAAACAGATGTTGGAGAAGACTGGAGCTTATGAATACCGCTTTACTGTCAACAAATTAGGCAACATCTTTGCTGCCTGCTGCTAGCACAGCAATCTCTTAAATTTAAAATTCTATGATAGTTTCTCCTGGATAAAAGGGAATTAGGATACATTCACACAGGATGAAGTAAAACAAATCAAACTGTTCTTTTTGAAGATGGGTAACGCCTGTGGTAAAAGCTAAGATCACAGTACTGATTTATCCTACCAAAGGTTTAAATTTGTAAAAAATAAAAAAAAAAAATAATAATAACAGTTTTCCAATCCTACCTTGCCTACTTAGCCCATGTGACCTCCCAGAACCTCTCACCTCTAACTCTAAAACCTCTGCAGACATGCACTAACTTGGTTTCCGTCTCCAGGACCAACCTCCCTAACAGGGGCTACCATCTCTGATTTGGGCTGCTCCCAGCCTCCATGGGCTGCCATTCTTCTCTTGCCTACTCAACTAAACCCAGTCTCTAGCTGCACCTACCCGGCTGCACACAGAATGGACTGCTCAGTCTATATCCCTATTGTCTGCCCTATATCCAGTGCCAACCATCCTGTATGGACTCTGTATCCCAGCCACACTGCTCCACATCAACCCCTGCCTTTCCTGAACATTGCCCGTCCCTCTGAATAGGCCCTCTATCCTATTTCTTCTCAATGCTTCACAGCTTGGACACAGAAATTTCCTTCTGTGAAACTGTTGTGGGGCATCCCTTCCTGTTGCCCTCACAGCACTAACAAACTTGACCATGCTTTACCAGTTCCTTCCCTGACTCTCAATTTGGTAATGAATCTGTGGAGGGCAAGCGCCACGTCACAGTCGCTTTTGCAGCACAAGGAGAACTTACTAACATGTCTGGCCTTCAAAAGTACTTCACAAGCAGAGTCTTTTTAAGTGGAATCAACCATTATTCCTGAAAGGTCCCCCCCAAATGCCAAGTGAGCTCTTGGTGTGAAACACTCTGCTCCAGTGCCCTTTTTTTTAACCTCAATTTTTAGACAAAGTAGGAAGCATCTAGATCATTTGAGGCAGTTTCAGTGAACTTAAAAACTTTTCTAGGCTGTTTTTTCCTCAACTACAAAGCCCATGCTTTGACTCAATGGGAGAGTCCTGTAGTAAACACACACACACACACACACACACACACACACACTCACACACGCTCTCTCTCTCTCTCTTACATAGTTAAATAAGTACAAGGAGAACTAATATACCTTCCTCTGAAGTGCCATATCTCAGGACGTAATGGTTCTGTTCTATTACTCCAGCTCAGGTGATGTCTCCATGTCATACATCCAGAAGTGACTTACTGGCCTTAACAGGAGGTTTGAATGAAACAAAGGGTAGAAGAGCAAATAGCTGGAATAAAGCTATATTCACTGTTTCCTGTTTCTAGACGAGGAAACTGAGACTCTGAAACCCAAACGACTCTCCCTGAGTACACAACTCCAGTGTGTTCCTGCCAAGACCAGGATCTTCTCAGCTTACTACCACATTTTTTATGCCCCCACTGCCTTTCCCATCACATTGCTGAACACTTGGAATGGTGAGCCCTTGCAGTGTGTCCAATGCTCATTGTTATTTCATCAGCTGAAATATTACTGGTTCCAGTCCTTAATAGCAATCATAAAAAAGCCAGTGAACATAAACATGAGACTTGCTAAGACCCTTTGGACCCTCAGCAGCCAAAGGAAGATGGAAGAGATGTGAAGGATATACATGAGCCCTTATCAACAGACCCACAAGCAGGAGAGGACAGAATGTCAACCTGTGACTTACACCTCTCTGTTGGAATAACCTCTATTCACAAGAGCTACTAGCTTCTGGGTCTTAATGCACTGTGTCCCTGCTCTACAAATGCCATCTCTGCCCAGTGCTCTTCCACTCAGGATTACACACTATAAGAAATCACACTCTCAGCTCCATCAGTGGGTCTAGATACACATCAAGATTTCCCATTTGAGAGGGAAACTGATTTGAACTCTCTTCCACTGCATCTTGCCCATTTCTGCAGGTAGTTTGGTCTACAATGTAAAGGAGACAAACATGGTTTATCCTAACACATCTTTTTAGCTCATGGTGAGCGAAACCACTTTATAATCTGTTGTAGAAAAATTAGGAAAGAGATTGCAATGAAACATTTGCTGTGTATTTGTCAAAAAGGAAATATAAATGATTTGCTAGTTAGTCGAAGTGCATAAGATTCTTTCCTAACATTTCTTACTCCATATTTGCAAATTTTTTGAAGACCATTACCCCCACTTTTAAGGATAAAAACAAATTCAGAGAGAAATTTAAAATATTTTCCAAGGTAAAGCGAGGCAATGCTATAGAAAAACATGGTGATGGTGTGTGTGTGTGTGTGTGTGTGTGTGTGTGTGTGTGTGTGTGTTTTGCAAGGGATCAAATCCAGGGTTTCATACATGCTGGGAAAGTGCATGTACCACTGAGCCTCCTCCCTAGCCTAGCAATCCTGACACTGAGTTATAATTTATGAAAATACAAAATGCATATTTCCCATCCATGAGAAAAAATTTAAAATGCTATTAATGTAGAAGAAAATGTGAAGAATCTTCTGGATTAATTAAATTTTAAGGATTTTCAATTTTCTACAGATTAAAATGTTAAATTTCAAAATTGTTTAGAGTTACTTTTCCTAAAACCTTTGTTTTATAATAAAATACCTGTATAATAAATGTTGATATATTATTTTTAAATATAACAATATTAGTGTTTTGAAGCCTAATTTCTTTCCAAAATGTCATTTCAAAAGTGATAGAAAGGTGTTAGGATATAGTTATTCATAGAAGAGATACCCAATAACTATAAACATTAAGTATTCAAACATTTTAAGAACCTACATAAAATTCTTAGGTCAGATGACTATTATTCTCAAAGAAATTTAGAACAATTTGCTTAATACAGTAACTAGCATTTTATATAAGATAAATCTGTAGAATTAAAAGCTGGCAATAAATAGTCTGCAAGAGAATTGTAACTTTTTGAGAGAATATTGAGGATTTACTGTGGATGTATTTAATAATAATGACAACATAGGATCCACTTTTTTGACCTCATTTGTGTAAGAATCAATTTTAGAAACATATTTGCATAAAAAAGTCTCAAAATAGCTATAATAATTGGATCAGAGAGGGATAATAGTAGAAATTCAGTTAAGCAATGTTTGCATCCTAGAGTGAAAGGGACTACATACAGCTGGATGGTTATTCAAACATGACTCAAGACACCAGATATGACTGAATAGCAGCACTGTGGTGTGGCATTTGATGACATTTGCTTGGGGAACAGAGATGACTGGCTTCAAAAATCAATGTCTAGACAGGTGAATTTGGGGAAAGTCAATTTTCTTCTATCTCAATGTTTTCACCTTTAAATGAAAAATTAAGACTGAACTCACAGAAGGAATTAGGAGTACATGGCATAATCAAGGTAAACCATTCAATATTGTGTCTGATCTATAGAAAATTATTCAATAAATACTATTAATTATTATTAAGATCATTACCATAAAATTTCATCATCCTCCATAAGACTAGAATAACCTTAATTCCACACGTAAGGACATAAACTATCTGACCTTAGAAATTCATGGTATCATTTTAAGAGGTAGACATTTCCATAAAAACTAAAACCAGAGTGAATACTAAAATGTAAGATTTTGATCAGGCAAAGTCAGAGTAAAATATTTTATATTATATTTATATACTACATATAATATCTTATAAATGAAAATGCATACATAATACATGTGAATTTATATGGTCATACTAGTTAACTACAAGGGTATGTTCGAAGAAATACATTGCTGGGTGATTTTGTCATTGTGTGAACCATCAGAGTGCGTACCTTCATAAACCCCGATGGCTATAACATTTCTGGGTGATATAATATTAAGAGCACTGTTGGAAAAAAGGTCTGTTGACCTAAATGTCATTGTGTAGGACATGACAATATTACATATATTGATATGTTTTATTACATATTAGTGAGATCTTGTTTTGAAATAAAACTGGGTATGTAAGTCAATGGTTAAGCGCCCCAGGGTTCAATCCCCAGGGCCAAATTATAAAGATAATGATAATGATAATTACAATAAATTAAAAATAAAATAAGTATTTAAGTATTTCTATGCATATACCAATTCCCAAACACACTCATTTAGCCAATGTAAAAGTCACTGGGAATGAAGGTAATAAAACATATCAATATATGTAATATTGTCATGTCCTACACATCTCACTACATATGTTTGATATGTTTTATCTTATGAAAGATGGAAATGTTTATAGATTAAAAAGCCTGGTGTTTTTACCCAAAGAATAGCAGTGGAATAACATTTACTACATTTCCATTTATCCATCTGTCTTTCAACACTGAACAATTACTATGCTTTAGCCACTGCTTTGCCATGTACTCAAGTCCCCACCTGGAAGAATTACTGAGAGACCAGTCGAGGGAATGCAGGCAGGACAGCCATGCACTTCCAAGTCTTAATGCCTGTGGGGATGAGATAGCAGCTTTAATCCAGTTTGTGAATGTGCTCCGGATTGGCATTCAAACAACCTGGGCTACTGTGCACTCATGGCTCATACAGGGACCCTGGACCCCAGGCTAGAAGAGAAAGGCTCAGAGGGCTAATGGCTGGGAGGCTGAAGAGGATTAGATGAGTACGTGCTGTCCTGTCCACAGAGCAACAGCTGTGCATGTTGCTGTTATTGCTGCTAGAGGAAGACTTCAGTGGAGACTTGAGCAGAAATTCAAAAGGCCACAAAGCTTGCAGGTGAATATGAGGGCCCAGAAAGTATTCCAGAATGTTCCTCCAAATTTTTGTAGGAGAAAGGAAAAAGTATAAAAAAAAAATCTTAAAGTAGAGATCAGGCAATTGGAAATTTAAGAAAGAGAGATAACAGGAAAGATTGTTGTAAAATTTAAAAAATTAGAAACTTTTCTGAGGAAGGTCTCCGCTCTAAGATTTACACTGGACGTAACTAGAGAGAACCTTTATTTTTTCCTTTTAAATAAAATTGGCAGTGTAGGGGGGAAAATATCAAAATATGTCTGTAGTCCCTCTGCTTATTTGCTCTTTTTATAATGGAACAGACATTCTCAAAGACTTTGGGAATGACTACTGCACTAGTAATTTGGATTTTAAATTTCAAGAAACTAATTGCCTTTTTTAAATGAGCATAACTTTTTTGGAGGAGTAATATTTATCCATGGGAACTGCTACAGTTTGAATGCTCCTGTCCCTCCAGTACTCCTGGGTTGGAGCTGGACACCCCTCCCCACCCCAGGCAGCAGTGCTGAGGGGTGGGCCTAAGGGCAGGCCTTAGGTCACAGGGCCCTTTCCTCCTGAATGGACCATCACTGCTGTGTAAGGGCTCTCAGAGGCAGTTCACCTCTCTCCATCTTCCACCCTGTGAGCACCCAGCAGAGAGCTCACGGCAGATGCCACACCTTGATCTTGACTTCTCATCCTCCTGAACTATAAAAAAGTCAATCTCTAGTCTTTACAAATTATCCAGTCTGTGCTATTCTGGTTCAGCAGCACAAAACAGACCAAGACAGCAACTGACAACTACTGACTTTCTAATTTAAAACAAAACCAGTATTTAAAGGAAAAGTAAAAATTTAAAACCAAAAACAAATAAAAATGATTGAATGCTCTGTGATTGTCATTTTTTTTTTTTTTCTAGCTGGCAAGCATGCATACACTGTAAATAAGAATCTAAAATCCTTCATTCCCAGTGACTTCTACATTGGCTAAATGAGTGTGTTTGGGAATTGGTATATGCATAGAAATACTTATTTTATTTTTAATTTATTGTAATTATCAGTATCATTATCTTTATAATTTGGCCCTGGGGATTGAACCCTGGGGCGCTTAACCATTGACATACATACCCAGTTTTATTTCAAGACAAGATCTCTCTAAGTGCTAGGGCCTTGCTAAATTGCTGAGACTGGCTTGAACTTGTGATCCTTCCCCCTCAGCCTACTGAATTGCTGGGATTACAGGCATGCACCACTGTGCCCAGCAAGAAGAACCTTATTTTAAAAACTAAGAAGCAGTTATTTCAATATCTAACATATCTACTTTCCAAATTGAAATACTCTGACAAATCTATTCCTTTATTTAAAAAGAGTAAATATAATTATTTAAATATAATATATTGCAATTTAATGAAAAATGTATGAACCACTCTACTTTGGAATTAGTTATATTCATATTCGATTTATTTCCTTAAGAAAATTCACCTATCATGCTTCTTTACATGGAGAGGCATTACTGAGATTGAACCCAGGAGTTTTACCACTGAGCCGCATTACCTAGTCCTTTTTCAAAGATATATATATTTTTTTGAATTGTCTAAGACAAGGTCTCATTAAGCTGCTCAGGGCCTCACTAAGTTGCTTAGGGTATCTCTAATTTGCTGAGGCTGGCCTGGAACTTGCAATTTTCCTGTAGTAGCTTTCTGAGTTGCTGGGATTATAGACGTGTGCCACCACACCCAGATCCTATCACACTTTTAAATAAATAAATTTCATTCTGACAAAAAGTATGTGATTATTTGACTTGTATTCCTTCATGAACTACTAATTTGTTATTCATTAATTTTTTTGCTTTTTAAAAATAACTCCAGATGCCAGTTCTGAGTATTTCTATTATAAAAATTGTGTCACTAAAAATGATTGTTTTATTTAGTTGCCTTTGTTCTTACAGCAAAGCATTACACTGCTGCACAAATACTTCCACTTCCTAGAATCAGAGCTACAGATTTCTGTGTCCAAATGGATGCATATTTATGTGTGAAGAATAAAATAGGCCATCTGCCCTGAACTTTTGAATGGGGTATAAGTCATCAAACAATAAAAATTATTGCCTCTCACAATGTTTCATAATTCAACTTTTTGCAATATGTGGTATGATTGATTAGAAAGCATCACATTAGATTTCTATCACTGCAGAACCAATCATCACAAAGTGCAGCAGCTTGAAACAGTGCAGACTGCTTTAGCTAACAGTTACATAAGTTTTGTAATGGGTGGGCAGGTTCTCTGCTCAGGGTTTTATAGGGCTATCAGGAAATTTTCTGAAGGGTGAATTTCATTTTTAGGAGATTCTGGGAAATAATCCCCTTCAAATTCATTCAGTTCCTCAGCTAAATTTAATTCCTTTCAATTATAGAATTGAGGTTCTGGTTTCCAACATTTAGATGCCTACTGCATCATTAGCCATACAGCCCCTCCATCCTCAAAGCCAGAAATAGAAAACATATCTCACGTCAAATATCGGTGGCTTTGACTGAATTTCTGATTTCCTTTGTCTCTGACCTCCAGACCCAGATTTAAAGGGTTTACGTAACTAGGTCAGGCCCACCCACATAATCTCCATATGCCATATAACATCACCTAATTACAGACATGAGGCTCTTCCTGAACACATCTCTGGGTTTGTACAGGCTGTGAACACCAGGCACGACAGAAACCTTGGTGAATCTCCTACGATTCTGCCACCTCAAGCTGCACTGTTTAACAGGCTCACAGTCCTTGAGACCAGCTAGTGACGAGTGGGCTATTAAAAAGAGACACACATCTGGAAGACCTGGGTGAGCCAAGAGTTGAGGGAACTGGCGGTGGCTGAAAATTCTGAAAAGCATTTAATTTTCTTTAGTGAGGACTCAGGTTGCTGCCAGGGACAGCAATATCAAGAGATGATATAAAATCAAGAGGCAATTTCCAAATAAATGAGAGCAGCCATTAAAACCTACGTCCAAAGGAAAAGAAGAGAATCCAGAGAAGTTTGAATGTCAGGCACTGACTTGGACTATGGCCACCTGAATGCCAACATCAAGGTCACCGTTTCAGGTGACAGTCTCACAATCTAGGGGATAATGTCAGCTAAGTACAGGTGTCGGGGGGGGGGGGAGTCAGAAAGACAGGAACACAGAAAAGCTGTAGCACAGGTGGAAGAACAGGGGTCTGGAATCTGCAACCCAGGACTGGACTACAGCTATACATTTGCTATCTGTGGGATTTGATCAAGTTACTTAGCGTATCAGGATGATTTGCTTATCCATATGATGCAAGACATGATATTTCCTTGTAGGTGGTTGTAAGGGTTAGGTGAGTGGTGAGTTTAGGAGCTGTCAGGGTCTACCACAGACCATCTCCTCCTCTCTGACTATCACACTTGGAGTTTGGTTTGGGCATCAATGCCGCCAAGATTTATGAAGGAGTCTGGACTATCTCAGATGCCCCAGGGCTATGGTTGGCCAACTAAGGACCTCTGGCATTATTTTTTTTATGTGTATTTACATTATATATAAGAAATAGAATTAATTATCTATATGATTACATATAGGCACATATATTAATTTAATATATAGCTGTGTGTGTGTGTGTGTGTGTTTATTTGTTCATCTCTGTATGTATGCGTGCATGAATATGAAGGGAAAGAGGGAGAGATAAATGTGCGTTCCCTCCCTTCCCAATCTGCACATTCTTAGGCCACTTCTTTTTTTATGGTACCAGGGGTTGAACCCAGGGGTACTTAAACACTGAGCTACTTGAGATAGGGCCTCACTAAGTAGCTTAGGGCCTTGCTAATTTACTGAGTCTAACATTAAGTCTGCCTCAGCCTCCCATACTTCAGGGATTCTAAGCATGGGCCACTGCATCTTGCTGAGACCACTTCTCATAACCATCAGTGAAATGCCACAGGACCCCAGAAAAGTCTACTAGGGTCATGATGTCATTGGGACATCAAAAAAAAAAAAAAAAAAAAAAAAAAAACCTTGTCAACATGCAGACTTCATACTTACTGAGATCAATGCCTCCGTTTTTTAAAATCCATTTGATTCCTATGTTCTACTCATCAACTTCTCTGCTCAAACAATAGGCAATGCAGGAACTGAGACTGCAATTCCTCCTACGGTGAGATTGTTGCTATTTTTCCATATCCTGAGGTCTTATCCAGAGGAGCCACCTGCGTCTGAGCACCAAATCAGGATGCTCTAATGCCTACCTGCTGTCCAGCCTCCTCCTGAGATCCTTCTCTCTTCTCTCCACAGGGACTTTAAAAAGAGTGGCTGCAGGGAGGCAGGGGCAGGAATCATGTAATTAGGACTGCCACCTGCTTCTCTGCAGCCTGCTGATGTCACACTGCCTTTCTCTATTAGTAGAGGTTGTGGCTCTATTGGCCTTGAGCTGTGGTCTATGCCCTCCCTGATGGACAAGGTCATTTCCAGCTCCCTGCCTCTGTGGCCTTCCACTGCCCGGTTACCAGCTCTGTTAGAGGAATTCCTCAGTGAAGCTCCAAGGTGCCCAGTGACCCAACTCAGAGGCAGTGTGCCGCAGGACGTCAGAGCTCAAACTGGGTCTGAGCCCACTGTGCCACGCAGGCTCCTCCTGGCTGGTTCAGCGGGCAGTGCAGCCAGACCCCTCATGTGGAGATGTCCTCCCATGGACCTGTTCTCCTGCCCTGCTCCACCATGGCTGCCTTACTGACTAAGTGGACACAATGATGTCATGTACCTGGAAGGGTTATCACAAGTACAAAATGAGGTGACATGAAAAATTCTCAGAAAAGTACCAGCCCGCAGGAAGAACATAGTCACTGTTAGTCCTACTATTGTCACATGTCCCCATCATCCTCATTGTTGTCATCATTGACATCATCATCATCTATCCTCATCAGTCTTCAAAGAATAAAGCTTAGCTGCGAAGCAGTCCATAAGGTGGGTCCAACAGTATTTAGAATTCAACATTTCTCCACTATGTTCCTGTTCTCCCAGGGAGTCAAGGAGAGTGGGCATCTATTGAGATGCCCTTAATTTTTCAGCAGCACTTACGCAAATCCCCACTTATCCTTTTGCTGAAGGATAAAACATTTTGCAACAGGTTGCTTCTAGAATTGTCCACAAAGAGTTAGTCACAACCTATCCAATGCTTTATTGAGCTATGATGACTTCCAAAGAAGGGAATGGTCCAGTTTGGACTAACCAAGAACATATTCAAAGGATAGTGATTGGAGCAATCACTCAGATTAGTGATTGGAGCAATAGAAGGAGATAACCAGGCTAAAGAGACAGGATGTTCTAGGAATAAGGCACTACATAGTCAGAGGAACTGAGTCAGGAAAGCATGGTAGAGGTTGCAGAAGTTGAGAATGTCCTTGGTAGATTTGTGTATTCTGCAAACTAATCTCATGCCATGTGGAGAAGGGATTTGGGATGAATGTAGACATAGGATGACTTGGGAGGCTGCTACAGGGTCTTGGAGAGTATTCCAGGGGCACAGACTCAGGCAGGTCCCTGGACCAAAAGGCTCAGCAGGCTGCCAGTCCAAGACCCAGTTGACAGGCCTGGTGAAGCTCCTACCAACAGGGGCTTGTTTAGTCCCTAAATAATGGGGGACTAGATCAGGACATCAAACAAAGAGCATCTGCATAATGTACCTGCCTCAGGTCTGGATGATTTGGGGGAATCTAGGAGAAATTATGGAACCAGATTATAATTATAATAATGGAAAGAGGACCCAGGAGACTGGAAAGGTTGATCTAAAAAATAGGTTCTAGGTGCAGAAAGCCAATGCAGGAAGGAGACAAGCCACACAGCAAAACTGTACCTCTAGTAACAAGCACCCGTAGTTCCTTTTGGATGGCTGAGAAGACTTGGACAACTATGCATCAGTCTGAGTATGGAAACTATGATCTGCCTTGAATGTCATGAAAAGTCTGTGAAGAGTTTAAGAGGCCACAATGCTCCTGTTTGCAGCTGTACTTAAGCTAGACAGCTAGATGCAGAAGCTGATTTGCAACAGCAAACATCTCCAGATCCTTCCCTCCCATGCCCGGCGTTCTCATTTACTCTTTGATGCTCTGCTGTAAAGTTGACTGCTACAAATACATACTGATAACATTTTTTGGTAAGTTCAAATATTGCTGTGACTACCAGTCTTAGGAATCAGAGGGAACAATTTCCTATCACTAGTAAAGGCAGAAGAAAAAACAAGTTATATTTATAAGTGAATTCTACTTGTTACATAAAAATAAGTCAGGAAAATATGACTTGATTTTGTTTCAGTTCCTCCAAGAAATTCTCCCACCCACCCTCTAGCATCACTCGGAGGAATGAGTCAACATCTAAATTATCGCAGACTTCTTTAACTGTCCTCCTTCTGGAGAAATTGTTGATATTCTGTTTTTGTTTAAATATCCCTTTTGATGTGATAACTAGGTTAGTCTCTCACCCTTAATGAAGACATGAATTTCCAAAGATGCTTTTCTGAAGCCATGCAAACAAGTAGGTTATGATTAAAAAAAAAATCCAACAATAGTAGAAGGTATGTAGGGGTTGTTCTCTACAGATATATCAATAAAATGCTTGTATTTTATAAATGTGAATTCATCCACTAGAAATTTATAAAAATACAAAATAATCTACTTAGAGAAGACTGATATTAATTATGGTAAGGGGAAATAATTGGACAGTGTCTTTTTCACTTAATACTATTATTAATACATATTTAACACGGATTTATAGATGAGGCGTCCTGGGCTATAAGCCAGGAAGTAAAGAATCAAAATTGTCAAGGGATCCGTTTTCCATCTAAATTGGTCATTCAGTGCTGCGTTTTGTTCGAGATACTTTGGATCCAAGAAATCAACTCAAGAAAAATCAAATGAACGAAGAGGAAAGATTTAAGAAGTTAACAGATAATCATGCATGCAGCCCATCCTAAAATAAAATAAAATGAAACAAACTAATTAAACTAAACTGAGTCTCCCTAATTTTCAGGGCCCATTCAGTTTTCTCTGCTCTCGGGCACTACAGAGCCCTACAGAACACACAAGCCACCATGGCTTCTGTGCCCTGCATGTCACAGATTTTAAGTCCCTCACTCCAATTTTACCGACTTGTCATCAGCTGAGTTCCCCTTGGGTCAGACGTCTGCTTTAGTTCAGTCAGGAACCGGCTCCTACATGGTTCCCTAGACCTGCTCCTGGCAGGGGGTGGGGGAGTGAAAAGGAGTGGAAGACACACAGTACGTGACACCGTCACATAGATAGATCAGGACATAAATCAAAAGGTAAACAGGCTTCAGGGAAAATAGAGGTCAGTTCAGTGGAGCCTGGGGAGCAATAAGGCCTGACCCCCTCTGCCTCTCAAGACGTGGGGGGCCTGCCCAGAGCTCTTCAGCTAGCACAGCCACGTGCAGAGAAGCCAACACAGGCTTACCTCTGTCCCCACAGTCACCCATCTGCAAACAGTCAACCAATTTGAAGGGAAGAATTCCCTTTCCTTTTCCTTGTGCATCCTGCCTTGGCAACTGTGGATGCTTAGACAAGTCTGTGGTGAGTTTAAGAGACCACACTGGGCCTCCCACCTGCCACTACCTATGCACCAAGTATTTGGAGGGATAACAGATACTTTAATGAAAAGGATATCCCAGCCACCTAACCACACAGGGCACAAAGATTTCCGTGTAAAGGTTTTCCATATTCAACCAATGAGGGAACAATGTGATAAGATGCGTGGTGTATGCACTTTTAGTATTTTATGGTAGCAGAACCGATGAGTCTGCCCAGCTCATGTTTTGGCTTCCAGAGTAAACTGGCGGCAGAGCCCAGGACCAAGAATCACTGCCCCATTTCCATCTATGACAGGCCATGGGACTGCCTATCAACAGGGGATTGATTGTGAATGTAGTGACAAA
Source organism: Callospermophilus lateralis (assembly GCF_048772815.1). Lineage (NCBI taxonomy): Eukaryota > Metazoa > Chordata > Mammalia > Rodentia > Sciuridae > Callospermophilus > Callospermophilus lateralis. The sequence goes on along the minus strand of NC_135309.1, from coordinate 156,199,983 downwards.
ATTGAAAATGCTAATGAGGATGAGGCCTCAGAGATGGCAGGCCCTTCAGAGACCAGGGAGCTGGTCCTCACTCACAGTACAGGGGCAAGCAACCCTTCCCAGCCTGCCTGCCCATGCCGTTTCTGATGGGGCAAACAGACTGCTGTTGGGCTCAGTCATGGAAATGTTAGCGTTTATGTGATACTGTTCCCTAATTATAACGCCACTCTAAAAACGCAGAGTGCCCAAACCACATCACCAAACAAGGTGGGGAAGGACAATGTGCTTCTGAGCAATGGAAGTTCCATTCATCCACATGTATCCACACCCACACACTCACAATCCTTATATGCTTCAGTATGAAGACACGGCCCTAAGGAGGGTAATTCTTCTGGTCATGTGACTAAAGGGTGGGGTTTTAAGACAGCCCTGATTCAACTGTCACTTCCACCCATGGGTGGGTAACTATTTTTACACATGGGGAATTGCACGTGTGGCTGACACTTGGGAGGCAATTTTATAATTTATCATTATATATTAGCAAACAATATAGGATACATCAAAATTTTCTCTCTTTAGGAGCCTGTGTCTCTGGATCATTTAGGGAAAAACAAGAAGAAGAAGCAGCAGCAGCTGCAGTCTGGGAGCTCACGATTTGGTATCTCTGATTTCCAACAACTTGACTGAAGGCAACGCCTCCCTTTGTGTAAAATCATGCATAATTTGCATTCAGGGCAGACATTAATCTGATTAAAAGAGTTCTGAGTACAAATCAGGCCATGCTAGGCACCTTTTGAACATCTTAAATCAGGTCAGTTGCCATTTCTTTCCAACGTCTGACTGAACGTCCCAATTCCCCATCCAGGTTGGAAAGGAGAATCTAAACACCACGATGTACTTTCAAAGGCCGCTGGAAGCTCAGAAAACGGGGAGAGCAGGGTGCCAGTACCTGATGCTGCTCATGCTGCCTGTCTCGGACCCAAGCTTGCATCGCTCTAGCTGGCTGGCTACGATCTGCCGTTCAGCCTCCAGCTCCCGGGTCAGCCTTTCAAACTGCAATTCCTGAAAGAAACCAAGCAACAAGGTGAATGATGTCATCTCTGTGAAATGGGAGGTCCCGACCGAAGCGACAGAATGGCAGAGGGGCAAACTGGGTTTTCAAAGGGGTCACATTAGAGAAACAGGATGTAACCGAGGGATGTGACGAGGATTGGAAGTTCAGACAGGCTGCTGTCCACTCGCTTAAAAGCAGCTACTTGAGATCTGCTCCAGCACCTGTAAAATGGGTTCAGTGTACTCATTTTGTAAGGGGGGCTGAGGATTAAATGATATATGGCCTTGGAAACAGCTAGTAGCCTTGCTATTTCTGGCAGTTGGCCAGCTTCCAAGTGTCAGTAACATTCCTGACATTAAAACTGCAGCATTTAGTAAACAATTCCTTTGTCACCATGACTTAAAGACTGCCTTTACCTCCACTGGGCTTCTAACTGCTTCAGTATGCTAATTTGGTCTCCATATTACTTATGTACTATAGATTAAAGAAGATAATGCTTTAAAACCTGGCTTTTTCATGCTTCAGATTCCAGCAGAATAACAATATGACACATTCTATACAGTCTAATTACTAACAGCACAATCTTTGAGATACCTGATACATCACCTTTAAAAATAATCGTGTGACTCAATGAAAATGGCTTCTGCAAAGCTGACTAAAGCTTAGGATTAACTTTAATGAAAAATGATTCAGTCAGAACTTTAAGGATCTCAGCTATTCCAACGACAGCACTTTGGTGTCATATTCTAGTCATTTTATTTTTCCATACACTTAAATTATTTCACAAACAATTACAACAAAATCATGTGTTTTAACTAAAGATTTCAGAAACATATTTATGATTTCACACTTAACTTTACTGAAAAGATAAATTATCTGCACAGTTACATTTTGGAAATGATAAAGCAAGAATGCTATCTCATACTGAAGCATAGGGTAGGGTCTTTTTTGGAGAATTAAAACTTCCAAAGTTGCACAGATTTTTCTTTCCAAAAAGAAGATTTTATTTTATTCACTACCCTGGGATGGTCCCAGGTGAGATCTTTGAAATGTAAAACGTGGTGTGTCCCATACATATATTAAAACTACCCAGGCTCTTTTCCATGGGAGCAGATTTTTTTTTTTAAACATTGACATTTTGGGGGAGATTAAAGTAAAAGACACTTTGCAGATGAGAATTCAACCTTTTGCTTGAGGGAGCTAAGACTGAGGAGGTAAGCCGTTGGTTAAGTCCCAACTTTTCTTCTTGCATATTCTGAAGGGTACCAAGTATTATTTATTGGCAAGAAATAAATAACAAGACCTCTTCCAGAGGCACTTTTTATATTTCATCTTCCTTCCTTCCCTCGCAAAGTCTCTTGTGTTGGTAGTTCCCTCCCACAAAAATATCTAAGCTCTGGATTTTTATTTTTTTTTTTTATTTTCAGACTTTAAAACATGCTGTGTCTTAAATCCATCCGTGTAAGAGGAAACCAACCTGTACCTGTGCACTGACACCACCCGGGAAACGTAGCACAGGTATTAATGGTTCCTGTTATCTAAGGAGAAGTCTCAATTCACTGCATTTCCCTGGGACAGAGTAGAGACCATCAAGGTGACGTTACAGAGATGGGGACCTCCAAGAAACTGAGGCAACCCAAAGACCCCCCCCTTCCATCCCTGATTCTTGTGACTAAGTCAGAAAGATTTCGGTCATGTCCCTCAGCAACAAAAATGAATTTGTTGAATGAATAGGAAAAGGGAAAGAGGTCACTCTGAGGGGAGGAAGTGGATCCCATCAGAGAGGAGAAGGACGACATGCCTCTCCTGTGCTCCAGTTTCTGTTGCTGTCATGTTCTCTCTCGATACAAATGACAGTAGAATGTATTTTGATGCATTATATGTAGGGAGTATAACTTATTTTAATTAGGATCCCATTTTGTGGTTGCACATGATGTGGATTTCACTGATTGTGTATTTATATGTGTACACAGGAAAGTTATGTCCAGTTCATTCTGCTGTCTCTCTTTTTCCCATCTCCCATCCCTTCTCTTATTCCCCTTTGTCTAATCCAACGAACTTCTACTCTCTCTACCCCTCCCCCGATATTATCTGTTAGCATCCATATATCAGAGAGAACATTCAGCCTTTGTTTTTTGCGGGGAGGATTGGCTTATTTCACATGGCATGAAAGTCTCCAGTTCCATCCATTTAATTTATTCTATTAAGGATAATTCTATTCTTCCTTACGGCTAAGTAATATTCCATTGTGTATATATGCCACATTTTCTTTATCCATTTATCTGTTGAAGGGCACTTTGGTTGTTTCCATAGCTTAGCTATTGTGAATTGTGCTGCTACAAACATTGATGTGATCACATTACAGTAGTATGCTGACTTTAAGAGTGAAATAACTAGATCAAATGGTGGTTCCATTCCTAGTTTTCCGAGGCATCTCCATACTGCTTATTAGAGTGGTTGCACCAATTTGCAGTCCCATCAGCAATGTATGGGTGAACCTTTTCCCCACATCCTCACCAGCATTCATTGTTACTTGTATTCTTGATAACTGTCATCCTGACTGGAGTTGAGATGGACTCTCAGTGTATTTCTAATTGGCATTTCTTCCAGTTGCTGAAGATGGGAACATGTTTTGATCTATCTTTTGACCATTCATATTTCTTCTGTGAAATGTCAGTTCAGTTACTCGGCTTATTTATTAATTGGGTTGTTTGTTTTTGTGGTATAAGGTTTTTTTGAATTCATAATTAAGCTCTATCTGAGGTATTTATGGGAAAGATTTTCTCCTATTCTGTAGGCTCTCTCTCCATGTCCTTCATGGTTTCCTTTGCTGTGAAGAAACTTTTTAGTTTGATAACATACCACTTATTGATTTTACTACTTGTGATTTAGGAGTCTTGTTAAGGAATTTGGTTCCTAAGCTGACATGATGAAGAGTTGGGCCTACACTTTCTTCTAGTCGGCACAGGATCTCTGGTCTGATGCCTCGGTTCTTGAGCCAGTTTGAGTTGATTTGTGCAGGGTGAGAGAAAGGGGTTAAATTTCATTCTACTACTACATATGGATTTTCAGTTTACCCTGCACCGTTTGTTGAAGAAGCTATCTTTTCTTTAATGCATGTTTATGGTGCCTTTGTCTAGGATGAAGTAACTGAATTTATGCGGGTTTGTCTCCGTGTTTTCTATTTTGTTCCACTGGTCTTCATTTCTGTTTTTGTGCCAATACCATGCTGTTTTTGTTACAACAGCCCCATAGTATAATTTAACATCTGGTATCATGATGTCTCCTGCTTTACTTTCCTTACTAAGGGTTTCTTTGGCTATTCGGGAATCCCATACAAAAACATATTAAAGGTGGTGCACCATGATCAGTGCAGTTCATCCCAGGGAAACCAATAAATGTAATTCATCACATCAATAGGCTTAAAGACAAGAATCACGTGAATATCTCACTAGGGGCAGAAGAAGCATTTGACAAAGTTCAGCATCCATTCATGCTCAAAGAACTGGAAAAACTAAGGATAGGAACATACCTCGAAGTTGTAAAGGTATAAATGCTAAATCCAAGGCCATCATCATTTTAAATGGAGAAAAATTGAAAGCGTTTGTTTTAAAACCTGCAACAAGAGAGGGATGCCCTCTTTCACCACTTCTATTCAGCATAGTCCTTAAAACCCTCCCCAGAGCAATTAGAAAAAAAAAAAAATAATGGCAAACAAATAGAAAAAGAAGAACTCAAAGTATCCCTATTTGCCAACAACATGATTCTAAATATAGAAGCCCCCCAAATCTCCACCAGAGTGTTTCTAGAACTCATAAATGAACTCATCAAAGTAGCAGGGTACAATATTAACACCCATAAATCAATTGCATTATACACTAAGGATGAATCAGCTGAAAGAGAAATTAGGAAGACCATCCCATTCACAATAGAGAAAGAAAGAAAGAGAGAGAGAGAGAGAGAGAGAGAACTTGGAAAGCAATCTAACAAAATTGGTGAAAGACCTCTATAACAAAAACTACAGAACACTAAAGGGAGAAATTGAAGACCTCAGAAAATGGAAAAACCTCCCATGTTCTTGGATTAATATGGTCAAATAGCATGATACCAAAAGCACAATACAGATTTAACACAATTTCTATTAAAATTCCAATGACATTCTTCAAAGAAATAGAAAAAGCAGTCATGAAATTCATTTGGAAATATGAGAAGCCAAGAACAGCCAGTGCACTCCAGCTTTACTGGGGATCCCAGAGAAGATCCCGAGAGAGTCCTGCCAGGTGCACTTCTTGACTTTCGACTGTCAGCAGCGTGACATAAGACTTTTAAGTTCCCCTGCCATGGCGACTCCAGGTCACCTGGGCCCAGCTAACAGGTTCTAACTGGATTCTTCACCATACAGGTATGGCTTGGAGAAACCATCTTTATCTTCCAGAATCTGGTCTGTGAAAAGGGTCACAAAAGTCTCTCCCTTCAAAGTAATTGGGTTCCTCTTATCAAAGTTATTTCTTTGCAAATAAGAGGTAGTTTGCTGAAGAATGTGATGTATTCCATCTACTTGGGCCAGGCAGGGTGCAGGTAAAATTGCTTTTCAGCAAAGAAAGCATGTGGGGGTCAGCACAGTGGGCCCATGTTACAGAATTATACTCATAACCTCCCATTCCCATCATCCCAGCTATCTGTCCCCTAACAGTGACCCAGCACCAGGCTCTGACTCAGGGTTCCTTAACTGTGGACTTCTGAGATGATACACACCACCATGGGCTACGCTTACTTCAGGTTCTGGGACAGAATGTTTTTTGTGTGTTATTGACGACCACTTCCTGATTTTCAAACTACCTTCCAAAACAGAGAAGCAGAGTTTCCAATACTGTGCATCGCTGATGTATATCCACATTCCAACTTTTCTGTCTGAAGGACTGCCTTGGACCCTTCTTGTAGTATTTCTATTTTGGTGAATACTTTCAACTTGACATGACTTTTAAAAGTTTTTATTTCGCCCTCATTTTTAAAAGACATGTTTGCTTCAAAGTCCTCTTAATTGCGCTATTTCTGGCCAAAAATCTATAGTTAACTTAAACTTTATTTCTTTTTTTATATGTTATCTTTTTTCCCCTCTGCTTTAAAAATGTTTTTCTGGTTCTGTACAATTTAATGATAATGTTCTCTGGAGTTGTTTTATTCAAGCTTCTTATACTTGGGTTTCATTGAGCTTCTCAGATTCGAGGTTTGATGGAAACTATGTGATATGAAACTATGTTTGATAGAAACTATCAAACCAAAAAAAAATTGCCACTATTTCTTTTAAACATGTTTTCTCTTCTCCACTTTCTTCTCTCCTTCAGTGACTCAAGTTAAGTCCACATTATTTTACTTGGAGTTACCCCAAGCTCATAGATTCTCTTTCTTCTTAAACATTGTGTGTGTGTGTGTGTCTCTCTGTGTGTGTGTGTGTGTGTAATTTCTATTAGGATGGTAAAGTTAAATAATATTTTTTTTCTATCATGTTGAATCTACAATAATCCCATCCAGTGAATTTTTATCTCAAACTGATGAGTTAAACCCCTGTAGAATTTTTCCTTTGGGTCTGTCTTATATTTTCATGGCTTCATTGAACTTTTAACCCTTGAAATGCACTTACAGTTTTGTTAACGTCCTTCGGTGCTAACCCTAACATCTGTGCCGGTTTCAGCTGATCAGTTTTCCTCCTCCATGTGGGTCGCAGTCCCCATTACTCTGGACGTACGGTGCTCTTTGATGAGAAACTTCTTTTACTTTGCTGGGCTCTAGATACCTTTGTATTCCTGCGAATATCTTCAGCTCTGTTCTGGGACACCACAAGTTACTTGAAGCTAATTTCACACTTTTGCCTGAATTAAGATTTATTAGAGGAAACAGCCCAACATTTAAACTAGGGCAAATTTTTCTGCGCTACTGAGGCAAGACCCTCCTGAGCACCCTCCTCGGGGCTCCATGAGCTTCCCAGCCTAACTGGTGAGTGCTGGCAGCCCTTCTCAGCCCCTTTGCCTGTAGGAGTTCATTCCTTGTCGTCCAATCATACAGTTCCTCCTGGCCTCGGGCAGTTTTCTTACGATGACGGTCTGCTCTGCTCGGCCCCCGTGGACTGTCTGCCTGCTACCTGGGTCTGCAAACCTCAGATGACTTTACCTCCCTCACCTCCCCATGTTGTCTTCCCACTAAGGCTCCTCTGGGTCCCACCTTCCTGCAGTGTCGTGGGAAACCTGTCCCACGGCCTGTGTCTGGTCATATAAATGTCCTAAGCCTTATTAGGAGTGCTTTTAGGCCTCTGCATGTCACTGGAGCGGGGAGCTCTCCAGACATGATCACCCTACCTTGGCATGGCACTATGTTTGGAATTGATACTGAGTTATTGATTAGGAACAAGAAAACGTGTAACTGAGGTTCTCAAATTTGGAACAAGGAATTGATGCTTCAACTGAGGCTTGAGTTTTCTCCTTTGGTCCAGGCTCCTCTGTGACCCAAACCCAATGAGAGCAGAGTATCTTCCAACAAGTGGATGAGCTCCTCTGGGGCTGGGGTGCTTACAAGTGGGTGGAACGGCATTCTCCAGGTCTAAGTCAGTTGGGTGTTGGGAGGAAGGACAGACAGGCCTCTTGTGACTCATAAGCCTCTGAATTTCTTAAAGAATTTGGGATGGAAAAGTATTCAAGAAAAGGTACCTTGCTAATGAGGACAATGGAGTATGCAATAAATCAACTAGAAAAATAAAAGTGTGTGAACATGTTCAGTGGAGTGTGCAGTATGGGTTGTGTGTGAACACTGGCACTGGACAAATTCAGTGGAGGGGAGATTATACACCAGAAAGGGAAGAGTGAGGCAGGGGCTTTAAAGGGTTCCTAGATTTGGATGGAAGACAAAACCACAGAAGCAGAAAAGCTGGTAGACATATAACCCTGCGGGAGGACATAAATACCATCTCTTAGACGGCTGCATGGAGAAGTCATGACTTGAATCAGACTGTAGGGAACGTGATCTGTAACTTATCCATCAGGATTCTAGGGGAATTTATAATGGGGAAGACGAAAGGGGACATCCTGCCGTAAAAGAAGCTTTAATAAAAAGCAAAGTTGTGCTAGGCAGACTGTCTCCACACTGTGTGGAAATTACATTGTTTTAGAGATTTTAAACATCCATAAAAACATTAGATATGGGATGCCAACATTCATTAAAATTTGCTGAGATCCATATTTAAATGGTTTTACTCCTAGGATAGCACATTGTTGAGTCATGTAATACATTAGGATTATTATAAGCAAAATATTGTATAGTTGCATAAATTTGTCCTAAAGAGGATAATTTAATAATTTATTTGGTTTAATTAAATGGAGTTTATTAAATTTTTTTCAATTATTAAAAGCATGTAGAGTCTCTCGAGGGGGCTTAGCCAACTCAGTGTAGAAACGGAAATCAAAACTCATAGTTTCACTAATTCCTGCAATAAATACATCATGTAGCATTAATAGAATACAAGATGATTTAAGGAATGGAAACATTTAGACTGAATTGTGAATTAAAAGAGATGTGTGATGATCTTGCTCATCTGAGAAGATAAAGAGAGACTGGACACTACACGTGGAGAAGGGAGAAGACGGAGGTGGCACTGTGTGGTGGAAGACATGCCACTCCTCTATAAGGCTGAGAAATCAGTGATTGACAGAAAACAGGGAAGCAAGATTCTAGTTGGCCATGCTTAGGCTCATTGCCAGAAGTAGGAGAGCAACCCCAAGACCCCCCAAGACTGCTCTGTGCCCTGTAAGAACTGTTACATCCACCATTCCTCAAGAGGAAGATAAGAATGTGGACCAGCACCTTCCAGACACAGTGGAGGTGCTGGCATAGTCCTCATGGGTTCGGGCAGCATCGTGGCCAGCATGTGGGTGAGGAGCAGAAAGAGAACCTAGATTGGACAAGCTCAACCATGCTGTTGACAGTTCAGGGGCCCTCCACCCTCGGAACTCAACGAAGAATTGTTCTTCAGCTGGGTCAGGTTCAGATCAGAAAAGAAAATCTACCAACATGGAATATGTTCACGATGGAATACTATTTAGCTTAAACAAGAAGGAAATTCTGTCACCCGTGACAAACCAATGAACTTGGAGGACATTATGTTAAAGTGAAATAAGCAAAAGAAGACAAACTATCACATGATCCCATTTTTCTGTGGAATCTACAGAAAAATTCCTGGAAGCAGAATCGGGTCTTCCAAGGGCTAGCGGGGGAGATTCAGATTTCAGGAGATCAAGTTGGTCAAAGGATACAAATTTCAGTTAGACAGGAGATATAAGTTCTAGGGATCTAATGTACAACATGGTGACTATAGTTAATAAAATATATCTTATTCAAAATTGATGAGAGTAGATTCATGAGCTCTCACAATCTATGAGGTGATGTATGTATTAATTAGCTTAATTAAGCTATTCCACTATGTATATATATTTCACATAAACATTTTTACATGCTAAATATATAAATTTTATTTGTCAATTAAAATGAATTAAATATTTACTATGAAAAAAGAGACATGGGCTGGGGGTATAGCTTAGTGTCAGAGCACTTGCCTATCACATGTGAGGCACTAGGTTCGATCCTCTGTACCACATAAAAATAAATAAATAAACGTATTGTGTCCATGTACAACCAAAAAAAAAAAAAAAAAGAATTTAAAAAGAGACATAATAATACCCCCTCCCCCAAACATCAAATCACGGTTTATGCCTCAGCTCTTGTACTTTACTTGTTTTATTATAATTATCTATTCAGGTGCGTGTATACCTGCTAGACTGAGAAAATCTTCAGGAAGGAACTGGGCTCTGATCTGCAGTTTGATCTCTGAGCAAAATACCTGGCACACAGTTGGGTTAGAGGCGTTTGTTCATGAACACATGGCTCAAGGTCCTGGTCACAGCTCCCTGAATGGAACTGAGACATTGTTACACCATCATTTCTCCAAAGAAGTTATCTCATGATCACAAAGTATTCTCTTGTGAGAATATTTCTGTAGGACATCTGGAAAATCAGCAGCTCTGTGAACTGTCTCCATCATAACATTCTCAGGACTTTCTGCTCTATACCAGTATAAGGATATAAATGCACAAGCATTACTTGAAGGGGCTGTGAAATGTTTAAGTGTTTTGGTTTGGATCTTGAATGTTGAGGAGCTCATGTGTTGAATGCTTGGTGCCTGATGCAACAATGTCCACAGGAGGGGCTTTTGGGAAGCGATTGGCTCCTGAGGTCTCTGTCCTCATCAGCAGTTTAATCTATTTGATGAATGAATAAGTCGAATGGACTACTGGAGGTAAAGGAGACTGTAGGCAGGTGTGACAAGTTTGAAGGAACTAGGTCACTGGGGGCATGCCCTTGGGGACTACATCTTGTCCCAGCATCCTGCCCCAACTCTGCTTTATTTTTTAATGTTCTGCCTTGGAACAGACCCACAGCAATGGAGCCCACCTATCATAGACTGAGACCTCAGAAACCATGAGCCAAATGAATATTTGCTCCTATAATTTGTGGTTTTGGTCACAGCAATGTAAAACTGACACACTATGTAATGCTGCTTTTGCTGAAATATCTTCTTTGTTTTTATTTTTAACCATTGACTGTGATATTGTGCACACACACAAATATAAATACAAAAAATTAACTATATATACAATTGACCATATGTACAATTCCATAAAGGAAAATAAGTGTCATTGTTTTCAAATCCAATTATTCATGTGAAAATTGAAATGGGTAGAATATTCATCAGGTTGCTTGGTGCAGGGGCACACACTTGTAATCACAGCAAGGAGATGCCAAGGCAGAAGGATTGCAAGTTTGAGGCCAGCCTCAATCACTTAATGAGACCTCCAGCAATTTAGCAAGGCTGTCTCAAAATAAATGTGAAACAGACTGGAGTTGTAGTCCAGTGGTAAAGTGCCTTTGGGTTCAATCCTCAGTATCTATGTATCTATACACATCTGTACCTCTGTATATGAATGTAAACATAGATAAGATACCTGATATAGATGTCAGGTTCATTGCAAAAATAGCAGTGATCCTTGTCCTCTCATTTTCTTTTCTTTGGAGGCAATAGTTTCAACTCCTTTACCATTTGTTCTGCCTAACACTGAAGATTAATTACATGGGAAATCAAGACTTTGCCTATGCATGATGGCAGACGGGGGGTGGTGCTAACCTTGCCTCGTACCTGTAGGAAATTGATGGATAAGGACCAGTACTATAAGACTGAGAATCAAGAGATGGAGACACAGACTTTTAACAGTTTGAATTCCCTATGTCAAACTGTTTTGTCCCTTTGCTTAGTTACCCATATAGTTTATTATGAATCCAACCTAAAACTCCCCCAATTTGTGTAACTCTTTCCTCATCACAAACACAGGCACAGCATACCAACCCCAGCTAATGAAGACATCACTGCTGCAGCCTTCTGACCAGCTCCCGCCTGTCCGCTTGGCATGTGGCTTCCTAGGATCTGCTGCCCTCTCCGCTCTGTGGTTTCCTTTCCCTACCCTTTGTGAATGCCCCACCTCTCCACCTGCTGTCTTCTTCATACTTTATTTCCTGTCCTGGTGGGAAATGCTTTTGCAGGTGGAGAGAGTGACTGAGAGGCAATTTTTGGGATTTTGCACATCTCACTGTTATTATTCTATTCACACGCTTGGTTAATAGCAGGGCTGTGTAGAGAGTAGAGAATGAAATTCTGGATTGAAAATCATTTCCCCTCAAGTTTCTAGAAAGAGCTTCATTATCCTCTACTCTACAATGCTGCTGTTAGGGAAGTGAGAAAGATTTGGGGATCTAGGGTGTGTGTGTGTGTGTGTGTGTGTGTGTGTGTGTGTGTGTGTGTATGAAATTTCTTTTACTGTTTCCCAGAAAATTTGTTGAATCTTTTGTTTGTCCCAGTGTTCTAAATATTTATCTGTCTTGATATGACATTTTTAGATATTTTGCTGCACATTTAGTGGCACATTTAATCTTTCAATGTAGAAACATTTTTGGTTCTAGGTAGTTCTATTTAATATTTTCAAATGACTTTCTCTTACCCCTTTTGGGTTTCTCATGATGCTATTTTTCTGAAGCTCTCATTATTCAGATACTAAATCTTCATCCCACCCATCCTGTATTTTCTTCTAACATTTCTTCTTTTTCTTTTCTCTTTTGCTTTACTCTCTGGAAAGTTTTCTCAACTTAATCATATAAGTCTATAGTGAGTGATTCCTTGCTGTTATTATGCTTTTCATTTCAAGAGGTAGATTTTATTCTCAGCGTAATCTTTTAATTAGCATCTGGTATTTATTCTGTCGATGCAAAATCATCTCCTTTCTTTCTGCACGATGTTAATGCCATTGTTATTTTTGTTCTTCTGTCTGCATAGTTCCTGTTTCACAAGAATTTCTGATGTTTTAGAACCTATCTTTTATATTATTGGGTCTTTGTAAATCATCTGCAGTTCTCTGGCCATTGGCTTATATTGAGAGAGAGAGAGAGAGAGAGAGAGAGAGAGAGAGAGAGAGAGAGAGAGAGAGAGAGAAGAGGAGAGGAGAGGAGAGAGAGAGAAGAGAGAGAAAGAGAGAGTGTGTGTGTGTGAGAGAGAGAGAGACAGAGAGAGGACTGATCATGCCTCATGCATTTCCAGGAGAATTATTGGGTGTGTCTCCATGATGCAGAAGCCCAGGAAAGACTTCACCAAGATACAGCTTTGAGTGTCAACATCTGGCTGTAGCTCTTCCAAAAACTTGTGTTGAAGTAAAGCTGGGTAGAGGATGAAGTGAGGCATGAAGCTTTGCAGGTAAAATTCTAGCTCTTCAATACTCTACTTCTCATGTGCTTCCTTGAAGGCCTCTCCAGAGAAATCATAGTTTGTCATATTGGAGTCTGATATCTGAACTGTTTTTCAGACAATTTAGTTTACTGCTGTATTTCAAGCTCCATTCCCTGTATCTACATACCTTTAATACAATTTTATGTATATGTTGGGCTAGGTTTTAATCTTTCCCCACCACTAAGAACTCTGCTACCTGGGGTGTGATGAGTCATTTACCATTCTATCTCCACCCACCACTTTTTATTCTATTTTCTTCTGCTTTCATTTATTTTATTTATTTATTGGTACAAGGGATTGAAACTAAGGCCCTGTGCATGCTAGGCAAATACTCCTACCATTGAGCTACATTCCCCAGCCCATTCCCCAATTCTAAGACACACATTTTTCACACTTTCATACCTCTGGGTTAACTCGTTCTTGAGTTACAATGAGCTACATTTGGTAGTGCATAATGGTATAACTGGTGCTGTCTTCACAGAACTGGAGGTAATTCTAGTAACCAATGGACTCAAACTTGATAAATTAGAGTTCTTTTTCTTTTATCTACCTACTTTCTATGGTTTTTGTACTCATATTCTCTTTTAAAAATCTCCTTCCCATTTATGGCAAGGGAGTAGAGGGTAATTTGAGGGTTCAATCCATCTTCTTTATTTGAAGGTCAGATAATTTCCTAAAAGAACTTAGGACTCCCAAGGCAAAGGAGGACGAGCCAGAGCGACAGTGAGACTAAAGCACCCTGGTCTTTGCACCATCTGCTGAAATCCCTGAGCTAGAACAGTCCACCTTGCCTAGGTTGGTCTGTGTGCTCTCCTTCCAAGCATGACTATCCTCCAGTGCTGGTCATGTTCCTGGTGGGGGAGACTCCTAAACACATCTGAAGTCTGATACTGCAAGACTCGGTCGATTTTCCTACTGCGCCCTCTATTTCTGGAATTTGGGTTCATACCTTGTTTTATTTTGAGCAAATCTGTGGGTGAGAAATAAAGATAGCAATCATTCTTTAGGCCTGTATTCTTTTTCTTTTTTTTTTTTTTTTGTGAACTCAACTTTCTCCCATTTCTGTGCTACTGTTGGCTTCATTTACTGGTTACTTTGTGTTGTGAGACATACCACCCCATATACACTTCTGCTCTCCTCTGACTTCTTCCCTCCCCCCTGCCTAAAAATACTCGCTGCCTAACGTCCCCATTGGCTTCTATTGGACCACAGAAGATTGTCCATTTCTTCCAAAGATTACCTTCAGCTTCCATGTTTCTTTCATCCACCCCATTTCTTGGCCATCCTGCCTATACATCCTTGTTCTTAGAAGCACCACTGCTAAGTGAGCCATATAGAAAATGAGAGAATGAAAACTCATTGATATTTCACTTCAGGTGCTAAGAGTCGATGGTTTTAGGGTGTCTGACAGTAGCTATGCTTGCAATCATGTTGCAAAATGAAGCCTCAAATAAATCATGGTCCTTGCCATGGTCTAAACCTTTACCAGTGAATATTGTTCTACCTCAGAAGGACTGTGGCTTCTGCATCCCATTTTCCCACTCTATAGTTGAGCTTTTGCTCCCTAGTGTCCCTCATTTGTACCCATCAAGGATGTGAACTCTCAAGTCATCCTGAGCCATCTTTTATCTCACATCAATTTTAATTCCCATTTCACATGAATGATTTGACTTCAGGGCCACACCTCTTGGCAATGTTAATTTCATCCCACTCAGACATGGAGCCAGCCAAGTCTGAAGGGAAGGTGGCAAAATGACAGGGTAATAACAGGAAGCCTACAGCAAAGTGTCCATAAACCTGGGAAGAGCACGCCATGATGTCAGATGGAACAGAACTAATCAATGTCAGCCGTGAGCCCGCGCAGACCTGAGTGGCGAGTCAAAAACTACGGCCAAGAGCTGTCCACAGAAGTTTACAGAACTGACAGACTAATGTTTTAAACAACCACAGTGTCATTCTGGGTCACCTAGCAAGATGGAAGATGACAGGAATCAGCACTCTGCAGCAGAATCATAGGCACCTTTCCAGAACAGTTTCAATAAAATATAACAAAACACCCTTGACAGCCAACTCCCTCTGCCCCATCTGCTTCGCTCTGCCATTTTATCTCACCAAATGTCTTGCCAGCCAAATAAAGTCTGCTTACCAGTCCACTTAGTCCACCTCAAAGACGGGACTCTGGAAATTAAGGCCACATTTGTCAGTAATGCAAGGTGATGTCACATTCTATTAGGCTGGATTAGCAGTTTTGGAGTACTATTGTATTGGTGACTCTTTACTAGGTCAAAATCATCTCTAGAAATGTTTCTACTGGTATATTCCTCAGAATTTCAAAATAAAAACTTACAGGTAAGAGTGCTCTAAGATGTGCAATCTTCTCCTGAGGATTTCTGCATCCATACTAGCTCGGGTGTAACTGTTGTATTTATAGCAATGGTAGAGAATAAGAGCAGTCAGTATTTTCTGTATTCACTTACCACATACGCTGCTCTGCTCAGTGTTTTACATGTCTTTACACAGTAATTACACTAGATGAGCCCAATAAGGTAGGGATATTCTTTGAGATATTTCAATATTAAAGATGCTATATAGCTTCCTAAAGGTATGGCAGGACTGGTACTGCCAGCTATTGGTTCCAAACAAACAGCCCCAGAACTCTAGGACTACTTGCACTCAGTGTCAACATGGACATGTGAAGCCAGCAGCAGGTCAGCCAAAATAGCAGCATAAAATTCTTTAACAGAAATACCTAAAGCTCATCGTTTCATGTTCTTTTTTTAGTTTTACCCACCTGCCTGGAAATCAAATGCTACCATTATTTGGTGCGATCACAGGAAGAATGATATGTGTTATAACATTAAAGTTCACAGTATAATGGAAATATTTCCTTCTAATATTGGCCCTTAACAATTTTTTGGGGGGGGGAGCCTCTAGAAAACTTAGGTATACCCAACATGCACAATGAAGAGATGGAAGAATCCTCTCCAACACTCTGCACCCTTTTTTTTCCAAATCCCTTCCTCTTCTCTACCCTTCTTCTTTCTGTTCTTCAAGTCTAGGGAAAATGCCTTTTCCTTTCAATTTTGCAGTGATGAATCACAACACAGTTTCAACTTATTACCATCTGTTCCATATGAGTACATTCCTCATACCTGGACTCCATACCCATGGGGAGAATTGACCACCACAGTAATAACAATGCTTAATTGAATTCACCTAATTATATGTCTGTCTCCTCTCTCAACCACACGCAGCACCTCCATGGTAAAGACCTTGTTGTGTATTATCTTTTTCTTCTCACCTAGCATGGAATGTACTCAGTGAATGAGGGATGGGTAATGTAGGCTCAACAAATAGTATTTGAATACATATTGAAATTCTGAATGTTAATTCATAATTTCAGTCACCGGTGCAGTAGTGTGCAATAGTGTGTATGCATGGGACAAGTTCACTAAACGTATCTGAGAAAATGTAGAAGATGAGATTTACTTTAATGTTAGTTTGAATGCCAAATCTTCACGATCTTTTTTTTTTTAAAGGGGGGGGGGGAGAGAGAGAGAGAGAGAGAGAGAGAGAATTTTAATATTTATTTATTTTTTTTTAGTTATCAGCGTACACAACATCCTTGTTTGTATGTGGTGCTGAGGATCAAACCAGGGCCGCATGCATGCCAGGCGAGCACGCTACCGCTTGAGCCACATCCCCAGTCCTCCACGATCTTTTTTCATGAACTGTTAATTTGTGTTCTTTCTCATATCATTGATAACTTTTGTATAACTACATTTCTTTAGGAATAATTCTACTCAACAGAAATATTTGAGTGATATCAAAAGAATGATGCTTATTTTTCCTTAATTGACACTCTTCATTGGAACCAAGTTGCTAAATATTCACATCAGTGGAATAATTATGTAAATTCTCCAACCAAGGCATATGGTACAGGGACCATCGGCCCTTCACCTGACCTCCTATTCATATTTTACTTTTTGGCCTCTCCTGGCCACTTGAGACAGACTCTTCTGCTGGATTCTGGGAGCTCTGGGGCTCCTATTTCCTTTTCTCTTCTCATTCTCCTCTGTGGGTGTCTTTCTTTCTTAAGTGACACTTCTTCTTGTGATTATTTTAACTTCTATTTTCCTATTCTTTCTCTGAATAATTGTGTGTTCATTTCCACAACTCAATGACTAGCTCTCGGTATTTATGCAATCACCCAATGACACCCATTCCCCAAAACCCAGAGTTCAAAATCAGTCAACCAGAACTCACAATGTTTCCCCATTTTTCTGTTTTGTTATCTCACTGAATGACTACATCATTTATCCAAGTCACTTAATCCACAAATTTCTCTATCATTTGTCCCCTTCAGACATGCAAAACTGTCATGTCCAGTCTGTCCCTGGCTGATCTATGAAGCTCTGCAGGCCTGGCACCAATGCCTCCTCCCCAGACACAAGACCTCAGCATCTTGGAGTCCCCTCCTTGGTTCATAGATATTTTTCTCCATGTAAAAGCCAAGTTTCATCTTTACAAAACAACAACTGTGATTATGTTCTCCAGCTATTGAGAATCTTCAATGACTTCTTATTTCCGGAAGAGAAAAATTATTAGAATTTAATCCTGTGATGACTCAACATTTTGTAACAGTGAAAGAAATATTTCTTACCACATCATCAAAAGTTGTCTCTTACATCTAGATATTAAATTGAGGGATAGAAGATGCTGAACAAATATTTTGGGGTATCCCCATTCCAATGTATAGTTGGTTTATGCAAAAACATATGGAGCTGGGGATGTAGCTCAGTGGTAGATGGCTTGCTTAGCTCGGGTGAGGTCCTGAGCTTGATCCCCAGCACTGCAAAACCAAACCCCTCAAAACACAGGCTTCTGAATATTTGTGTTGTACTATTAATTTTAAATTACAGAAATAGCCTGTAACAATTAAATATTTTCATCATGTGTCCTTCTGAGACTTAGAACTGTTTCATAGTTTCTAACAATAGTTATAGGAAAGTTACTCCCATCTTCAAAGATATTCTTGTTTACTTGTCCACCAAGAAGCACCTGTAAAAATTTTCAGAGAGGGGAAAACTGACTTCCTTTGACTTGGGAAAATACCCCGAGATATTTGCTTTCTATGGACCTAGCCTCCAAAGTCCTCTGTCCAAACTGTGAAGTCCACATATTAAAAAAATTTAACATAGATATAAAACTGACATTTTCAGATATAATTCCCCTGGCATCATTTACATGGTAGAATAATCCACTTTCCATCATTTACCCTCTTCTTGGTCTAAAATTCTCTAATGAGTTTGAATATTTTGTTTTCTAGTTTTATTTTTTTAGTTATTATTTTTAGATACACATGAGAGTAGAATGTATTTTGACATATTATACCTACATGGAGTATAATTATTTTAATTAGGGTCCCATTCTTGTGGTTGAAACAATATGATTACACTGGTTGCTTATTCATATATGAATATAGGAAAGTTGTGTCCGATTCATTCTACTGTCTGATTCCAATCCCCCATCCCTTCTCTTCATTCCCCTTTGTTTAATCCAATGAACTTCTTTTCCCCACCTGCCTTATTGTGTTAGCATCTGTATATGAGAGAGAATATTCAGCTTTTGTCTTTTGGGATTGGCATATTTCCCTTAGCATGATAGTCTCCAGTTCCAACCATTTATGGACAAATGCCATGATTCCATTCTTCTTTATGGCTGAGTAATATTACATTGTGTATATGTACCACAGTTTCTTTATCCATTCATCTGTTGAAGGGTATCTATGTTGGTTCTGTTAGCTCCAAAACAGACACGAAGACCAATGGAATACAATAGAAGACACAGAGACAAACCCCCAGAAATACAATTATCTCATACTAGACAAAGGCACCATAAACATACACTGGAGAAAAGATAGCCTCTTCCACAAATGCTACCGGGAAAACTAGAAATCCATATGTAGCACAGTGAAATCGAACCCCTGTGTCTCACCCTGCACAAAACTCAACTCAAATGGATCAAGGACCTAAAATTTGACCAGAGAACCTGCACAGACTAGAAGAAAATGTAGGCCCAACTTTCCATCATGTCAGCTTAGCAACTGACTTTCTCAACAAGACTCTTAAAGTACAAAAAGTAAAATCAAGAATCACTAAATGAGATGGTATCAAACTAAAAAAACTTCTTTACAGCAAAAAAATAATCAAGAATGTGATGATACAGCCAACAGAACAGGAGAAAATCTGTTACCTACACCTCAGAGCATTAATGTCCAGTATATATAAAAAACTAAAAATAAACTACCACCACAAAAACAAATTACCCAATCAATAAATAGGCAAAGGAACTGAACAAGCACTTCACAGAAGAATACAAATGGTCAAAAATATATGAAAAATGTTAAACATGCCCTTCAGTAGATGAATGATTAAAAAATAAATAAAATCATGGCATTTTCAGAAGATAATGCTAAGTAAAGTTAGCCAATCCCAAAAAACAAATGCTAAATTTTTTTCTCTGATATAAGGAGGCTGACTCATTGTGGGGTAGGGAGGGGGAGCATGGGAGGAATAGATGAACTCTATAGATAAGGCAGAGGGGTGGGAGGGAAGAGAGGGGAGAGGGGTTAGCAATGATGGTGAAATGGGATGAACATTATTATCCAAAATACATGTATGAAGACACATACTTTACATAGAAACAGAGATATATGTGTAATAAGAATTGTGAGTATATGTAAGTATATGATTCCATTGTCATATACTTAAAAAATATACAAGCAGAGATATGACAAATTATGGTATAAAGGTGTATTAAGAATTGTAATGCATAATAATAATAATAATAATAATAATAAAACTCATGGCATAATTTGGCATGAACATACTTTATATACAGAGTTACGAAAAATTGTGCTGTGAATGGATAATTATGATTGTAATGCATTCCACTATTGTCATGTATGTAAGAAATACATTTAAAAAAAAGCCAAGTATCTGACAATCACCTTCACATAGTTTTTCCAAAGATATAGTGCAATGACCAAGTGTTCAACAGAAGGCCAAGTGCACAGTAAGTGCTTAATAAGTATTAATTTTATTTTACCCATATTTATGGTTTACATTGGAGAGAGAGAGATGGAATGGGTTTCTGTTATAATGTATAATTCAGCTTGACCTATTAACTAATAAATTATTTCATTTATTCAACAAAAAAATGTTCAACATCTCTAGCAATTAGAGAAATGTAAATTAAAACCACACTGGGATTCTATCTCACTCCAGTCAGAAAGGCAGTTATCAAGAATAGAAGTCACTATAAATGTGGCTGAGGATGTGGGAGAAAGGCACAGTCATACATTGCTGCTGGGACTGTAAATTGGTGCCACCACCATGGAAGGCAGTATGGAGATTCCTCAGAAAACCAGGAGTGGAACCACCATTTGACCCAGTTATCCCACTCCTAGGTCTCTACCCAAAGGACTTGAAATCAACATACTACAGTGACTCAGCCACATCAATGTTTATAGCAGCTCAATCCATAATAGCTAAGTCATGGAAGCAGTCTAACGAGTTTCGTTGGCAGCTCTTTGAGAGGGAAGCATCTATTAGTATTTTATGGGTAAGAAATATCTTAAGTCTCCTTAGTGGCTCCAGCAATTCTCAGAGAATCCTCTCCTTTGATCACTGGAACTGAAATCTGTCTCCATCAACGTGGGGCTATTGCTAGTGAGTGTCTCTTCAATGCCACAGCATCAGAGTTATTTGTTACATAAGTGAAATGGCAAAAAAGCACCACCTTCTCACCACCTGTGGCTGGGGATGTAGTGTTGAGCCTTTCAGGCTCACTTCCCTGGCAGCAAACCACAAATTCCAGTCATCTTGGGGTTATTATCATGTTTTATTCCAAGGCAAAAATGACATCACCTATTTAATTGAAATCTCTAGGACCTACCACATATTAAATGCCAAATACATATTTCCTAAATAAACAAAGCAACAGTTGGGAAACAGATACTTATGTGCAAAGTATTCTGCAAGATGCAGAGTGGTACAGGTTGTGGAGAAGGAGGTAGAAAATTAATGTGGGTAGAGAATCTACTGAGAGTTTTAAGTCCAGTAGAAGGGTTGAAAGCTACACTGACTCATTAGAATATAAATTACCAACATGTGGACTCTAATCAGAGATGACTACTTTGTAGGGAAAGTGGAAGGGGAGAAGGAAGGAAGGTCTCATGCAGAGGTGCATTTGACATGGACAAGAAGGAATTTCAGTTGACCCTGAGAAAGAATGGAGGAAAACATTACCTACCGGTGGAAAAAAGAGCATAGCTAACGCAAAGAATGGGCAAATACTGTGCACGTGTGAATGTGTTTCAGGAAGGACTTTGAGTTCAGTTTAATTTGAGTGAAGGGCCAGGCTGAGTATCAGGCAAATCAGATTAGAAGTCTGACTTAAGTATTCAACAGTGGTCCTGATTTTCCTCTCTATTGAATGTGATACGCCATTTCACCTACTTCCTAGGAAAATGTACTGAACTCATTTGAATCATTGACAGTAACGTGGCTAATAAAATTTAACCATTTTTGACCTCTCAGGATCGACAGAGGAAACACAGATCTTTTACTATATTGCCCTGCTAGGAGATTAGTTTGCCTGTACCTAAATGTCCTTGTCAATACTGAGAGTTTTCATAATTAGATGGACACAATGACATCCTCTGGGATTGTGGACACAAAAAACTACTATAGCTCTTGCAGCCTAAGAAATCATCTTATTTTCTTCTGCTTCATTGTCAACAATTCTTTCCATTCACTGTGCATAGGTTTCAGAACCCCTTTCCTTCATTGTCTCCATAATTGACTTTGTGATTGTCACCTCTACTGTTTGACTATTAGGAGCCAGAAGTTACCACAGGGCTGACTGGCATCAAGTAAGAGGGAGTTACTATTGCAACTGTCCCCAGATACACTGGTAAAATAGTTTTACTATTTGTATGATAAGAGCTATGTTTTTAATCTGATTCAGCTTCAGGATGACCCAGCAAAGGTTTTAGAACATGAAATATAGTCAATTTGCATAAAGAAGAGTGAACTGGTAATCAAAGGGGCTAAGTAAATAATTTAAGATTACTCAGTGGTCTAGCAGGAAAAAAAAATAAAATAAAAACAGTGACAACCAGCCCAGAGGTCTTTCCTATTCTTGAGAAGGTATTTAACATGCATATACAAGTCAACTTTTGTTACATTTGCAAAATATACCCCCCCAACACACCCACACTGCTTAGGGAATAACAATTAAAACATGAACATTCTTATATTAATGTGTTTAAATCCACATGGGACAATGGAATCTGATTTGTTGTTCATTTCTTAATAATAAGTTGCTTTCAATTAAAAAAATTCACTATAGTAATGTAGCTTCATGATATAAACATTTCAGGAGGATCTGTTCTCAGATCAACTTCAAAAGACTGCATTTAAAACTCTTCAAGCTGTGAAGGTTTCTATGCCTTTTCCCTCTATTATTATTTTTTAATGTTTTTGAAGTTCCTCTTCTGGGAATAAATTAAGCACCCGTCTAATGAGATACACACCCATATTTGCTTCCTGATAGTCAAACTAGATCTTCTAGGAAGGTAATATTGATAAGATATACCACTGTTTGAATAGTTTATTTTGAAGCAAAATGAACTGTGACCAACAGATCACTTCCATGTCTCCCCAGTATGTGCAAGAATCTTAATGGATGTACATTATCAAGTTTGCAGGCTTATTTTCAGTCATAAAAGAATAGTGTACCAGATGTTCCTGGTACACTGAATTTGTCACACTGTAGACAAGCTAATATCATTATGTGAGACCACAGGGGGAAAAATAAAAGATTCACATTTAATCCATATTAACTGCCAGGAGACCCATCAAAGCATCAAGGCAGTTGGGCTAGCTCATGATACAGCAGCTTCTAGCAAATTAGCAGCCCATAACAACTTAGTTATAACGAGCTGCAAGATCTTACACCATAAGCTCAACTCCATTAGAGTGAATTCAAGTACATGAAATCATGTACAAAGTATAACCTTAGCATCTGTCTATGCTTAGCCAATATTTTGTTTATGCCTTTTCAGGAACAGCCAAATTATCTTTGGGTCCCCTGAAACCACAGAGTGAAATTTCCATCAACTGCAGTGTTACCTGATGGAAAGGGCAGAGCTGATAAGCATTAGCCTCCCTGGCTGCAGAATAGGGCAGCAAGCTGCTCAGGATTCTAGCAGCTGCTTCCTACATATTAGGCCAAGTTTCTCCAAACAATTTTTCCCTTGCTATTCAAGTGGGGAAGGTGAGTCAGAAATTAAATAATCAACAAAACGAGGTATCTAGTAAATACTGTAGAACTTGCATTTATTCAGATCAAGTATCTTACCCTCCCAGACTCAGCCTGGAGAACTTTTGTATTTTAATAAACTTTGGCTACTTTTTTTTCCCTTTCCAAAGTGGAGTGAATACTCTTGAGAGACTTGGGAAACAGTATCCTTGCTATTGCAACTTCTTTCTGTTTTAAAGATGAGGAAGCAGAGGAGCGATATATCCACGGGCCAAGCAGTTGCTGAGTGGGGAAGTAGAATCCATGTATCGAGAAAAGTATAACTTCCATGGAATGTTGTATATAGGACAAATAAATAAAAACATAATTTCTCCAACTTTCCTATTCTTTTCTGTCTTAAACAGAAGGTATACAGGAATGACTCTGTGTTTTCAAAATTCACACCTTACTTTGAGGAACCTCAGTAGGCAGAAAACATTATAATGAACTTTGAGATTTTTACTGAATGATAAACTTCATCTAGTTCTAATAAATCTAGACATTGTATCTTAAAAGTCTCACAGGATTTTATACGTGTGCATGGGGTCTAGAAGGTCATTTAGTCCATCCTCCTCCTTCCTGAGGAAGCCTCTTGGGTAGAGACTGAGTGACAGTTACAAGGAAGCAGCTCTAACTCAGATGCCCAGCATTCCACTAGCCATCCAAGTCTCTCTATGCCTTTTAGAGGTCTCCTTCTTAGAAACCTCTAGTAATTGATTCTGACTTCTCTTCTAGTCTGTCATTGATTTCCCCAAAGCATTGCACTGACTTTTTCATTAATAGACACTACTACCCTCTATTTGAAAACCATGTCTCTTCTACAATTTAGACTAGAGCACATTAGGAGGACGTCATCCTATTTTAGAGGTCTCCTGATTCTGGTAACAGCTCTCCACTATCTCTTTTGGTTGCTGATGCCTGTTCGCCTGTATTTGTAACACCCAACCCTTCGTGTGGTATTCTAAATACAGTCTTCAAAGTTTCAAAGTACTTAAGAGCCATGCCTTGTCTTGGAACTTTGATACTGAACTTCCAATCATGTAGCCCATGTTTAGATAAGCTTTCTTAATCTTGCCCAGTAGTTGCCTTATATTCAATCTGAACTTGACTCAACTTCAAACTTTTTTTTTTGAGCTGTTACCAAACTAGACTTCCTTCCCTACACTATCCACTTCTGCAGTTGATACCTTTGGGCCGCCAGACAAAGCTGGACATGTAGTCCCCATTTCTATGTTTTTGTTTTTGTTTCATATTTTCAGCAATATATATATATATTTTTTTTTTTAAAAAACTAATTCAGTTTCCAAGATATGCATATTTTCTTGTTGTTGTGTTCTATAAGTTCATTTTGAAGACATGAATCCAATTTTTGATTAGAGTTTTGAGTAGAAAGCACAGTGTTAAATGCTAATTCAAACTGATTCAGTAAACAGGGTACCCAGTGGGATATGCGAGCACATGCCTGGTATTTGTTCTCAGCATACAAACACCAGATCTGGCTTGGGAGGTTCTCTAGCACCGGCATGGAGTGCACCAAGGAATCAGCATTGTCTTTCTAGCTTCCCATCTGCACAAATATGGAGGTTATGTGCTCATTTGCAGATGATAGTCAATCCCTCACCATATGATCCTCTTCAGTGACCCCAATTCCATCTATAATCAAGACAGAGGGTCTTACCAGGATGTATAGCTCAGCCTCATACATTACCTATCTCTCCTATCAAGTTTTGAGTTTGATTGATTATGCTCCTGGAATATGCTGAATTGTTCACCTGTTAGTTGGGGGGGGCAGCAGTCAGCTTTGAAATAGGGTGCACAAGACAATACTGTGGGGTGTGGAGAGTAAAGATTTGAACTTACAATTTAATGTACTATTCTCATCTTTTAAACACTGGATTTTAAAAATTCTTCTAACAAATTTTGATATAGTGGTAAATTTATATCATGTAGAAATTAATACAAATATAAGAGATGATTTTGCTTACAATACTCCATCAGGAGTGGAATTAGCAAACCTGGAGACTTCTGGACGAGAGACTCCCAGGCTGGTCCACGACTCAGTGAGAGCCCACCCCAGTCTATCTTCCTGCTCCACAACTTAGGGTATACCCCTAACTCCACACTGGGAAGCTCTTGAGAGACAATAAAATCCTCTTCATTTATAAGGGATCATAGAGATGAAGCATTTAATTCTGCAGTTATGGAAACTGAGGTGAGGAGGGAAAAAGTGAATAGACTGAGCAGCTTTAATGCCCACCGGGGACAGAACCAGGATAAAGAAAATAAAGTGAAGTTCATACCAGCCCTGGACCTGTCACTGCCCTTTCTCAAAATACCCCAGTAATAAAAGAAACAAATAAACAACCAAAAGCCTGAAACAAAAAGAAAGGAAACAGAAGGAATTGGAGGTAGTAGCCAATGAACTAATTATGTCTATGTCTTTTGGTACCAAACTTATGCTGATGGATTTTCTGGTGAGAGCATCAGGTAGAGGTAGTAAAAGTGCTGGTTAGCTCTGCCAAGCCAGCGGCTTGCTTTATGCAGAGCTGCCACTGAATTTGAAAGCCCTGTGGAATCTGCCTTGGAAATGGCGAATATTCTCACTGTCCTAAAATGAATGACATAGTATCAGAAACTAAAGGTGTACCTTATAGGAACAAACACTAAAAACCTTGGTCCAGTAGAATGTGCTAGAGATGGAAAAGAACAAATGCAGACACGTTGTACATCACATTGTGCTGTGCCATAATGATGAGTGTGTCACTATTTTTATTGTGAAAAAAAATATATATATACATTGAACACACATATATTTCCTAAAATTCATACCACTGGATTGCCCTGGGGCCAGCACATGAAGCCAAGCCTCTGGCCCTCATTCTCACACTTTTTCTACCAACCCACAGCATTTTCATACCTGCTTACAGACATAATATTCCATACCTAGTTAAATATACTAAGAATTTTGTCTCCAGTGAACTCGCACAGATTCTCAAATTTCTTGAATTTTGTTACCTATAAACAACGTTGATAATAACATTTCCCTGGCTTCATATTAAAAAGGAAAGTGAACAATAAGGTATTAGACATAAGTGATGGTGAAAGACTCATCTGGACTCCCTGGGATGATATAGCCTGTCCATAACCATGATGCTCTGTACTCCTGGGTTGCTTTCCCTTAGAAAGGAAGAGGGAGTGACAGGAATAATCACTGACTTGTCTCCACATCCGCACTGGAACAGCAGGACTAGGTCCTCTCTTTATTCCTAGCTTTTAGAACAGTGGCTGGCAAACAGAAGTTCGGTAAGAAGGGACGAACAATGCGTATCCCATGCCACGAAAGTAAAAATATTCTTCTGAGAAGTTTTGAAGATATGAAGCATCCATTGAGTTGCTGAATGAAGTGAAAATGATAAGCAAGAGAGCAAATGAGAAATAAGTAATATAATAGCTGTGAAAGCAGAAAGGAGAGGAGGAGAAGTGGACAGGGATATAGGAGGACAACTGAAGATGCAGCCTTGAGTTAGCAGAGAAGGAAGAACACGGGGAGGGAGGGTGGGAGGAAAAGGGGGATGGAGACTGACTCAAATTATATGCATGTAGATTTTGTCAAAATGAACCCAATCACTATGCATAATTAGAATGCTCTTAAAAAATGCCTTGGGGACAAAAATAACAAAAGTCCTGTTTTAGCAAAGAATCTTGATGAATAGTGTATACCAGTTTACTGTACCATTACTGTAAATTCAAAATTATATCAAAATATAAAACTTTGAAAAAAAAGGAATGCCTCTTTTTAAAAGTTCAAACAACAACAATAACAAAAAACAAACAAACAAACAAACAAAAAACACTGTGATCAAAGTTAAAAACAAAAGATTCAGCCTTGAAGAACATGGCTAGCACACACCTTCTTAGCATGGAATGGCCCATCTTGTGAGCTCCTCTTAGCCGGCTGCCTCCCTGTCACTACCTTAAACATGCACAAACACACCAAAAGCTTGCATCCAAGATTGGGCATGGAAAAACACAAAGTTGAAACTGATCACACACCCATCGACCCCCTTAAGCTCTCTTCACCTCGAACTAGTCTTCCACTGTAACCTGCCTGTCTTCAGGCTCTATCCTGCCCCTATCTCCATACAGAGATCTCTGAAATCATCCTTCAAAGTGTCTCTCCACCTCCCTTATAGTCAGGTGGTTTTGCAACACTACTAGAAAGGCACATGTCCAGCCGCAGCCCTGGACATTGTCACAAAGCTGCACTTACAAGAGTGGCCTTGGAGATCCTGATGTGGGTAGGTTCCATATCACCCATCACCAATCCCTGGGTTCTAGGCCTGGTGGGATTCCAAGAAAAAATAAGCAGATCCAGGGATCAAGTGTTTGCAGGACAAGGGAAAGGGACCTGTGCACCTGGGTAGAGGTGAGCAGCAAACAAAGTAGAGTGAGGGACAGACAATGAGCAGAAAGTCTATGAGCAGGCAAAGGCCCCTGAGGGGCTGCTTAAACCTAAGGGAAATGGTTCTATTGACCAGTGCCACTGTACAGAAGGCTGAAGCATGGTGAGCCTCACGCTTGTGCACACCTGAGTTCAAAATCTTGAGCCAATTTATACCTATGATCCTGGAAATATCATGCAATGACATCATATTTCAGTTTAATGTCTCATATCTATAATACAGGAATAATATCTAAGACATTGGATCTTTCACAGGATTTAATTAGATATCACATGTAATCAGAATGACACAGGGCATACTCAATAATTTTATCAATTATTATTTCAGACTAGTGACAAAATCAAAGGGGGGGTTCAGGTTTATACATTTTTAAATAAAGAAACAATTTTTTTGTTTTAATTTTATAGAGCCAGAGATAAGTTCCTAAATAAAAAAAAAATGCATGGCATTTGGCCAATATATGGGCACTATTTTTGAGAAATGCATATCCAAATATACGTGAGTTGGCAATTTCATGTCAGGAGCAGGACAGCACTGGGAGGCTGGGTCAGTGCCAGCTCCAACACTGCAGAAGAGCCTCAGGGTGGCAGGGCCAAATAGGCAGGCCACCAAAGGACCTGTGTATCTCAAGACACAGCCCTGCTGTTGACTCAAAGTCCTCCTCTTTAATTCTTTTCCATCTCCACCACTGTATTTAAAGCTTCCAGTTTGGGGCACAAGTACCTCATGGTAATATATATGCAGTTAATTCTAACCTCAGTCACTAAACTTAATTACATTCAACATTTCAATGCTGAATATAGTGTGTCTCTTGAAGAAACTCTATTAATGCTGATAAAAATTACCAGAAATTGGTTCAGAAGAGCACGAGGCTTTGCACCGGGGTGGAGCAGATGAAATTTCATGGAGAAGGAGCATGTGATGAATGTGGGGACCACGCAATGAATAACCATGTTCAGGTGGCTCTCCCTTCAGGAACAAGTACACCAACAGCACAGGTGAAAACAGTACCTGAGGCTTCCAGGATGAAGATGGCTCATAGTCATCTGTATGCTTTGTCCCCCAAACAGACAGAGGACCTAGATTTAAAATTATTCTTTCTTCTTTAAAAAGGGGCTAGATCATTGGAAACTACACTCTAGTTCAATATTTTTATTCCAAAGAAGGTAACTCTTTTTACCTCTGAAAATCATTTGCAACCTGGTGAAGGGCACATGTAATTAGCCACAATACAGGGTTTATTAAATTTCTAGTGCTTGCAGAGAATATTTTAAAAATTAGATGGGCTGGGATGAGTCTAATTAATATGTCAAAAGTAGTATGAACTCAATGGGTTAGAAGCAGGTGGTCTGATCCATGAATAAAAAAATACACCCATTGTTATACTTTATAGGTAAGCACTGGCAGCAGATCTGGGTGAATAAAATCAATTAGTGGGGCTGGCTTTGTGGCTTAGCGGTAGAGCACTTGCCTACCATGTATGAGGCACTGGGTTTGATTCTCAGCACCGCATATAAATAAATAAATAAAATAAAGGTTCATTAACATCAAAAAAAGAACTAAAACAAAACCAGATAGTATCACAAACAGGACTAATATTGAACAGTAATTCTTAGTCTTTCAAGAATTGTTTTTGTTGTTTGGTTTTGGCATTTTGAGTAGATAAACAGAATTGCTGACTGAATATGTTCACATAAATAATAGAGGCATTGAATTATTTTTCTCATGTTAATGGAGGTTTTAAAAATGATTTACTATCTCAGAGATTATATAGACTTCTTTTTGTTCTCTTTTAATACTTTGGAGAATGTACAGGTGAGCCACAGAAACTTAGAAAGGGGAGCTGTGATATTAGAGCAACAGCCGGGCTTTTTATGGTGAGGAAAAGAGAAGCCAAAGGCTTCCTGACAGATATAAGATGGACCACGATTCTGGGTGTTTTCACTAAGTGTCCTCTGATGTCCCTTAACATCCATGAGAAATCCTCAGCTCCCCCTCCCTCTGCCATGACACAGAAGACCTGGCTAAGAGCCTTGGTACATAGCCACTGTATATTTACTATGGTAAATGGTCACTCTAAATTAATCAGGTGACATCAGAGCAGATAAAAAATGAAGGAGTGACGCACATGCATATCTGGGCTGGGGACTGCGGGAGAAAAACAGAAGGAAGGACGGTGGCTCAAGCAAAAGTAAACAGCAAATGCCAAAGCAAAGGGCAGGGAGCATGTTCTAGGGAAGGCAAGGGGTTGCCCAGGCTTGAGCAGACAGCCGGGGGAAGACCCTCAGGAGAGGTGGGAGAGGACAAGGGGGCTGGTGGCCCATCACGGAGGTCCTTAGTGCCACAGAAGGATTTTGACTTTCATTCTGTTTAGAGTTAGTTACATGATTGTATCTGCATTTTTGTAGGATTTCTTTGGCTACTATCATTAAATAATCTTTAGAGTCATGGTTATTTTGTGCAAATAACTTTCTTAATCTCTGATAGGGAGGAAGAATGAAATACGCTGAAATGCACGGTCTACACTCTCCCACTCCTCTTCACCTCTCCTTGGCCACGCTACTATTAGTGCAATTATTTTACTACATCACAGTTACTAGTTCACACATCTGGATCCCTGCCAGACTGCCAAGTTCCTGAGCTCTCAGGGGAACAACTCTTTCCATTTTTTGCACACGAAGTATCATATCATGTTTAACACATAGGAGAGAATCCCAAATATTTGTTGAATACAAGGTGTTGCAAACTACAATTATAAACAACCTACAAACAGAATTCTAAGTCAGAATTCATGTGCTAATAAGCATCTCGGAGAAACACAACATAAAGACATCCTTATTCATAAGCCATTCCAAGCAGAACATTTCGTCAAACTTATTAGTTGGGATTCTGCAACTCAGCAGGCTTGAACCATTTGGATCAAACCTCATATTGCCTGGACAAATGCATTTTTTTTAAACAATTGAAACTATTTTTCTCTCATTCTTGATTTTGTGAATAATACATAGAAGTCAAATAGCCTAGAAAGCATTTTGCAACTTGGCATTTGGAAATCTTCACAATATTTTCTTTTTGATTCACATTGTTTGACTCTTTGCTTATGTTTTAAGATGCTATCTACGAAGATGGAACAGCAGAATGAAAACGGCCAAATTATGCTATGTGCATTGTGAATATACCACAGTAAATTTTGCCTGTATGTTTATCTATAAAGCATCGGTATAAAAAAACTATGAATAAATATAAGGAAGACCAGTAAACTAGAAGAAGAGGAACAGAGGGGGGAGAGGAAGGAGGGAAAAAAAGAAGTACTGAAGGCTCCAGTGTAACAAAGTACATTCCATGCACATATGATCATGTCAAAATTAGCTCCACCAGAATGTATAACTACAAAGCACTAATACGAACACTTTAAAAAATAACTGTTTACAATATTTTCAGGTATATCCAATTAACATAAGATCCTTAATTAAACAAAATTAAAAATAGAATTTTCATCTTACATAGAATAGTTGTATTTTGTGACATGGGGAAATAGTGTATCAAGCCATTTAATTAGTTAAAAATTTTAAAAACTCTTATTTGAATCACAATAATATATTGTGTCATACAGTTTGGAGATTTAATGCCACTTAACTATATTTCACAGATATTACAAAAAGTATGAATGCCTAGATACTATATACCTAAAGTGAAGTTTCATAGTTATTTACTCTTATATTTAGATAATATTAAGTAATAGTCTATGTGGAAAATACTTCCAAAGATTCAAGTTTTCTTAACTCACCATTTGCAATCTATACCATTAATATTTATTGACATTTATTAGAAATAAAAGATTTCTTAGCCTTAATATGTATGACTAACATAATTTTTTAAACTTTTAATTAATTTAAATGAAATATTTAGTAAGAGATAATGGTAAAGTTCATGCAAGCTTTCCTATTTAAAAAACACACCCAGACTAGGCAATGAAAATTTTAAAACACATAGAAATTTATTTCTGATAAAAAATAAAGCACTTTTGGGCTGGGGTTATGGCTCAGTGGTAGCAAACTAGTCTGGCATGTGTGAGGCACTCAGTACCACATAAAAATAAAAACAAAAATAAACTATTGTGTTCATCTACAATTTAAAAATACTTAAAAAATAAAGCATTCTTAATATAACATGGTAATCTTTTTTTAAAAAAATATGGTCATTCTTTGTACTTACACTGAGTTTCAAAAGTACTTCGAATTTCAAATATTAATCAAGTAGAAGTTGAATCCTGTGATTTTCGTACTTCAGTTGAAAATAATTGTCACTATTATTAGCCATTTCAAAATTTTAAAGGTAGAGATCTAAAGATTTTCAAAGCATTCCATTTTATTTTACTCACAATTATACAATGCACAACTATGTTGCAGATATGAGATGATCTAACGTACAATTCCCATAAACAGACTTTCATCTTGATTAAACTCTATTTTCCTCCTCAACTCGTTTCTTTGATCTGTTCACAAACACTTTCTAAACTACAGTGGCAGCGCCAGTGCAATTTATGGAGACAATCAATCTTGGTCAATGATTCTCTCCATGAGTTATCTGAATAAATGCAATCTGGAAATACATGAATGGAAAAGGTTTTCTGTAATTATGGGATATGTGTACTCCCTTCACACCTGTACCGTTTAGAATGATCATAACATGTAATTATCATATTCTAGCTGCAATACAAATCTCATCATTGAGAACCAAATAATCTAAAAGAAAGGGAATGCAATACAACAAGTCAGCTGTCTAATATGTTGGATTTTACAGTTACTTAGTGACACTAGTAGGGTGAGGCTAGTGCCTTATTCTCTAGGAATGATTTCCTTCTGGGCGGAATATTCATTTAACTGTGCACTGAAGGGAAAATAAAAACCCACAGTTTTCGAATCAACTCTGGCTTAATTCTTACTGAATTGCAATGACTCTTTGCATGGGTAATCATAACTATCATAAAATCTAAAGTGCACACTAAGTTTTACTAAAAACAATTGTTAAACACATACAATGGTTAGTTAATAAGGAAATGGCACATCAATCCTGATCACCACTTTCTGTTTGATGTAATTATTTGGTATTTACAATTTCAACATTCATATTCTGACTAAACTGACAACCAGGAGGCTAGAAGTAAATTCTTATCATAGTTTCTGAACATCTCTCTCAATGTGCAGCTTTAAAACTTTTGCAAAAAAAAAAAAAAAAAATCATTACAAACAACATAGATAATGAAAGCATTGGGAACCCGAATACAGTTAGTTTTTCACTTCCTTTTACCTTTGCTGTACCTTTGGAAATAAATGGTCCTTAAACACTTGAAGACTGTGGTCTTCGACTAATCCAACAAGTCGATTAGTTCCAGAGCTGGGAAGGGTCACTCTGCCCTCCTTCCCCAGGCCCCAGCATGCAGGCAAGGGCTGGTCTCCAGGCTTGCACCCACCTGCTCCTCCCTCCCAGAACTGCCGCTAAAAGGAACTCAGAGGCACTCAAACACCAGGAAAGGAGAGAAGAACAGCCTTGAAAAAGTCAGGATGCCAAGTTATCATCGTTTAATTTCTGCTTTCACTCGCAAACAGTTTAAGAGAAAGCAAAGCAAGATGCATCGGAGATACCACAAGCCTAGTGGTTGCCTTCTTAAAAGAGAGGAGAAAAGAGTTCAGCCAGGCACAAAGGTCTCCATGACAACCGTGAATTTAGACCCCACCAGCATTATTTATGCAACATTTCATCACAAAAGGACCCTCCCACTAGCCTGCCTTGCGAATTCTAGTTTTCTAATCTTCCATTCCTTGGCCCTGGATTTGTATCTGGATTCTTAGCTACCCCTATCTCAACACACGAAAGCCACAAAACGCAGAGACCATGAAAAGTCTCTCAAATTGACTCTAGAGGTTATCTTCTTTGTAAATGAGAAAGCGAGATGGAGCCTCAAGGTGGTTTTAAACTTGTATTTAAAACTTGTATTAAACTTGTATTAAAACACAAGTTTGTTCTGATTATATTATTATTATTTTGAAATGAAGCTGCATTTTTAAAAGGAACACAAAGTGTACAAAATCATAGAAATTCAACAGGGTCATGGAAAAGAGAAACTGGGTACACATTGATTTGAGACCAGAATTTAGAGACCTGATACATGCCCTCACCCCTTAGCTATTGAAACAACTTTGAGTCTTTTACCGGATTCTCTGGATTTTAGCCATGACTTCCAAAAACATATTCAGCAAAGTATTTTAAACACTTTACTGAACACATATTGGGATATGTGTACTTTATTCACACCTATACGGTTTAGAATGATCAAAACTGTGTACCACATGAACCCAGGTCCACATGTTATGATCAGATGACCCAAGGAAAGTTACTGAAAAGAGAGAAAACAGCTCAATGTAATTAGGTTGCTATGAGTATCATCAGATGACATCTGTACAAGACATCAATTCTAAAATAATGTACACATGTAAATTGTTAGGATAAAATTTGATGATGCTAAAAAGAAACTATGAGTAACAAGGTCACTTTTTAAAATGCGGTTTTGATTTTTAAAACAACACAAATTTATTATTAAAAATTTAAAGTTGAAATGTAGCTCAGTGATAGAGCATTTTCTTTACACACAAGGCCACAGGCTTGATCACCATTCCTGAAAAAAAAAATCAATCAATACACAATTTTATAAAATAAACAATTATACATACACTTTTATAAAGTATCAGGTCCTTCGTATTGTACAGATTTTCAACACCACCCTTTATATCCTTTTAATACAATTGCATATCTAGACCTAAATCATTCACCTTGACTTACGTCTTGATTATGTTATCTTTATTACAATTTGCAAGAAAGGTTTTATGGTGCCTATATTTTCTGTAAGTGCATACTGGAGGTGATTTCCTGTTGCCTGCAAAGTAAGCCCAAAGTCCCTGATCTGCAAACCTAGGAGGCATCACTCACCTGGAAGGGGATGCTCCTAGTACCCAGAAAGCTCACTCACCCCCTTTCCTGGGAAGGCCTTCCTTAAATTGCGTATATGAACTAGAAGAAATGCAATTTTTATGTCATACCTTTCTTCCCTTCTAATTTTGGAAAAAAATGTGAATGATTTCTGACACTGAAACTTGCAGAGGAGAATTATAAAGCTAGACTGGTGTATCCCTCTCCTAAGAAAGTTATTAACCCAGGTAGAAAGCGCTATGACAATAAGTCACCCTGTATCTTGCTCTCAGTCAGCCCTCTCCTGCATCCATTCCCTTCTTTGAAGTTGCTTCTACATTCTCTCTTCTACTTTTTTCCTTCACTATCTAGGCTTCTTTGGATGCTTCTGATGTGGTTTCAACAACAGCTTAACTTCTTCCTTTTTTTTTTTCCTGTATTTTTCCAAGAGTTCTGCCATCTCATTTAAGCCTTAATTCACCTTATGATATATTCCTTGACTTCAACTTTTTTCATGATTTTAAATTTTGTCACACTATAAAAAACAATATGATTTACTTTCTCTTACATTACAAAGGGGTAATTTTCTTTGTTTTTTGACCTGTTTTATATTTTTCTTATGTTACTTTCTTATTTGTTTCTTAAATTTTTAAACTTTGTGACAGCATCATTCCCTTGTCTTATCTTGAATTTTTGGTATATTATTTATTTTTGAATTATGAAAAACTTATCTTGGACTAACCGCCCCCCGCCAATCACACTAGGAAGGAAAGGGTGCTGGGTGTTCAGGACACCACTCTCCCTCACTGTAGGTTCAGCTGGGCTCCTCCCAGTCCTTGCCTTCCATGTCTTCAGAGCCTAGTGCTCCTGCTGAGAATTCTCTTAGGAACCAAACCTCCTTCTACCATTCCCCCTCCCTTTCTCCTCCTCCTCCCCCTCTTCCCCACTCCTCTTTCCCTTCCTTCCCCTTCCTCCTTCTTCTTCATCTTCTCTTTCTCCTTTTCTTCTCCTTTTAGAATTAAATGTGTATTTGTAATGTGTGGCAAGGCGTATGTTTAGCATTTGCAAGGCCCTGGGTCTGATTCCCAGCACCAAAATAAACCATCTTTGCAAACTAGGAATAGAGAGGAATCTCCTCAATTCAATAATGATAAAATAAGTGCCTAAAAGTATAATCAGAGTTAAGTATTAAAACTTCCCTTTAGATACAAATGAGGTATCATTCAGTAACATCACTTTTATTAAATATTGTCCTGGAGGTCTCAGGCAATAAAGAAAAAGTGCTATTGAACAAATACATCCATTTCCTTTCTGTATTAGGATAATTAAAACAATTATAGTATTTATAATAGACCATCCATACCTAGGAATAAATATATGAGAGTGGAATACGACTAAACACTGCAAAACACTAATGATTAAAGCACAATTTAATGATCAGATGGAAATATTTATAGATTGGCAGATTCAATATTATAAGGAATTCAACTTAATTGTATTGACAGATTTAATAATTCTGATCAAAACATTACCATGTATTCTTGTATTCAATTCAATTCAAAGGCAGATGCCAAGAAAAGCAAACAGTTTGAAAGGAAAAGAACAAATCTGCATCTTGAAGCTTGCAATACTTAAAGAATGAGTGATACCCACACGTGGAGAAAGAAACACAAGTGTCCAGACACAAGCCACACACGCACTGGTTTAGAACATGGTACAGCAGGGCAGAGGCTAAGACGGTGCTTTTGATTCGTGAGAAAAGAGGTGCACCTTGACCCCCATTCCCCAAATATACAGCAGGGCCATCCCACCAGAGTGAAGGTCTAGATTGCAATTGAAAAGCTTGGAAAGTAAAGTGTGCAACACACGTGGCCTTGAAGCAGCTTTGGTACCCTTTGCAGGACAGAAAATGGGCTAATCATAAAAGGAGATAAAAGATTATAAATGCGACCATGTTAAAATTGGGAAATTCTGTTAATAAAAACATTATTAAGGGGCTGGTATTGTGGCTCAGAGGAAGAGTGCTTGCCTACCATGCATGAGGCACTGGGTTCGATCCTCAGCACCACGTAAAAATAAAGATATTGTGTCCACTTATAACTAAAAAATAAGTATTAAAAAAACACCATTAAGAAAGCAAAAGTACCTTAGTGAAAGAAAATATGTTCAGCATTTCTGTGTATATGTATAATAAATTCAGGAATGAAATATAATACTAAGCTAATAGCAACCCAATACCAAAAGGGGCAAAATATTTGAAAAATAACTTCAAAGACAGAATATCCATGTATCTCCACATATCCACATGCCAATAAATAAATGAAAAGTTATCATTGTCAGTACTCATCAGGAAATATATATATGAGCATATATATATGTGTGTGTGTATACATATATATATATATATGTGTGTGTATATATAGTGATTATATATAAATATATATATATATTGCCATATATATATACATATATATATATTTTGCCATATATATATATGGCAGAATGGTTGAGAGAGAGAAGAGGATGTTAAATATTTGCAAGTGTCAGATGTTTAAAAACTTCCAAAAACTGTAAGTGTGAGTGTAAAATGGTAAATGTGATGCTTCTCAGTCTCTTCAAAACTCCTTATGTGCATATTTTACTTGTCAAAAATTGTACTATTGGGTATTTACAGAACAGAACTGTGCTCTCAAGGACACAGAACTGTGCTCTCAAAGACACATAATGCTCAATGAGCCCAAACTACACATACTGGCATGCCCAGCAACTAGAGTGGACATACATGTATACGCACTCAGTCAAACATCAGCAAAGCAAATGAGCCATCAGTCACCATAGTGTCAGACTAGATCTCCACCTACAATGGTGAGTGAGTCGAACTTGATGCCACATGTTCTTTCTCTGTGTACATTATAATTAAAAAGGGTCACAAATTACTTTTGATGCTATATATTTGGAAGATAGAGAAGGCATTTTCATAAGAAAAAGGGAAATTCTATTTAACGGTTACATGTTCTTAATGAAAAAAGTGCATTTTAACTTCAGAATTTTCTAGTAATATCTTTGCCAATTTTATTTTTAAAATAAAATAAAAGATTTTAAAGTTTTATAAAATAAATTAGAATTCAAGGATAGATAAATCACTGTTTGGTATAGTTATCATTAATTTTGTGAAAATTCACTGTGCCACGGACCTTTTGAGAAAAGCAAGTAAGCAATTTCCTGGTCACTTTTATTTATTAACACTGGTAGCCATTTGGAAGAATAAGTAGTTCTAACATAAAACAAGTCCTATAATATTATAAATTATAAGTGACTTTTTAGTGATTTACAAATAACTTTAATATTAATATTTAAATGTTTTATTTTAATAAACCTTGATACTTAGGAGAGGCTTTTTGAAAAACTACACTCCTGAAATTTTGTCTTCTCATTTTGTGAGAATCAGCATTCAAATATAAGAGTCTGTAATTCTATTTAAGATTGTATATGATGGACAGGAACATTACTGAGTCTTCCTTCCAACGGTCACAGCGATGTTCCAACTCGAAGATTCTGGTGCAATTAAATGGCCGCAAGGAGTAATACTTTTAGGGTTAGCTCGGCTTTTCATTTGTAGTCTAGCAGTTATCCCCGCTGTCCAGGCCAAAACAGACTGTACAAGGAGGCAGAGGAAAGAAAAGAAGACCAGAGGACAGAAGTAACAAATGAAGCTGGACCTCTGCCTCGGGCCTGGCAGTGACAGCTACTGGGATAAGACCAAATCCCTAGTCCCGCCTTCTGCTGCCCGAACTCCCGAATCCTTGTGTTGGACCCAGAAATAGGACCCTCAGTATGTAGAGACTAGGAATGCAAACACTCACACACTAGCTCAAATCCATCCATCAGGGTGAACTTACATCTTGTCTCTAGGAGTAGAGGATAACCTAAGTCCCCCTACTAAAATACATCTGGCTCCTGTGTGCTCCACTAGGGAATAAGCCTCTCATCTGGGACCTTACACTAGGTGAGTTACACGGTTCCTTCACTCTATCTCCAACTAACCCTCACGCAAGGGCAGATTAAGAACAAATGATTGCAGGGGCAGCTCTCCACCCTGGCATGAAATTAATTTCACTCTCTTCAAAGCACCCTGGATTATTCAGACAGAATGTGAAGTTGGCCATCCTAGTAATAGTAAGCAAACCCCTTGGCATTCCTGATGTTGTAAATTATCAATCCATGAAATCTATATTATTTCACATTTTGGGCACAAATAAAATAAAGGTAGACATTCCTCAGTGACCAAAATCTTGACAACCATAATTGCAAGAAAATGAATTAAGAGCAGCTTAACTATGAATACATGCCCTTTCCAATATCAACAATAACAAATGCAGAATTTTTTAAAAAGTAGACTCCCTCCCTTTCTCCACCCCACCCCCAGTGCCTTAGTAGAATTCAATATTTTAAATTATAAGAGGACAGTTTCCTTATGGCAAAACTAATAGCATTTTCTGTTTATTAACAGGAGGAAAGTGTCTATCATATTTTACCCTTTTCCATATTTCAAGCATATATTTAAGGCACTGTCTTTGAGAAAATGACTAAGCTTATCTGATTACTGAAAGTATCACATCTTAATCTGTGAGCATTAAGACTGACATTTGTTTCAATGTTTTTTGCATGTTTAGCTTGTGTCTTTATTTGATATTCTTTTAACATTTATATAAAGTGGTGGTCATGAATAAATACTGTATCAAAACAGAGTGGGCCCTGTTTCTCTGGCTGGATTTAAGTATTATGTCATTGCCCTTGGCTCAAGACACTTAAGGAATACCAATAAGTAAACGCACATGACTAAGCATTTTAAGTTCATCCCACAATGTGTTTGGCTAAGACACTAGCCAAAGAAAGAACAAAAAAACACAATTAAGATTAAAAAATTACCAGAGGGGTGCTTTTAAAATGAGCATGAGTAACTTATTTGAAAACATACCAAAGTTCAATATATCAAATCACATCTACATCTATATGCTGTATAATTATTCCCCACAGGATGTGCTCTCCTTGGGTATATTACACACTTCTTACACTTAGCCTCTAATATCCTGTCCTCTAATTCCAAAGAGTTAATGTGTGCCCTGGGAAGCTGGGTGTAGAGGACAGGGGATAAGAGTGCTCATCATGAAGAAAGAGGATTACAGACAGATCAGCAGGCTCAACATGACCAGCATCCCTATAATGTTAGGACATTAGTTGTTATGGTTTGGATATGTGGTATCCCCCAAAAGTTCACGTTAGGCAATGCAAGAATGCTCAGAGGTAAAATGATTAGATTATGAGATCTGCAACCCTACAGTGGATTAATCATCTGGTGCATTAATAATCTGAATAGACTACCTGAAGGCAACTCTATAAGCATGTGAAGCATGGCTGGAGGAACATGTCCCTGGGGATGGTATTTTGTCCCCGGCTGCTCCTGCTGTTTCCTGGCTGTGGTGAACTGCGCAGCTTTCCTCTGCCACGCTCTTCCAACCTGATGTTCTGCATCACCATCATACACTGAGCCTCTGAAATCATAAGCCCCAAACAAACTTTTCTTCCTCTAAGTTGTTCTTGTTAGTTATCTAGGTTACAGCAATGAAAAGCTGACTAATACATTAGTGTTCTCTTTGAGTTTTTACATGGTTAGTATTTTTTTTAAGTCTGATGACCGTATTTAAATATTTGATCAGCAACTTTTATGAATTACAGTGTATTTGTCACATTTGTTGTTGAATGCCTAAGAACCATCCCTAAGTTTGCTCCTTATCCCACTGTGCCATAGGGTGCCATGTGGAGCAGGGTTGGGAGCCGGTTTCAGCATAAATAAACTGCACTTTTTCTCCCTGGTATGGAAGCACCTGGCACCGAGCCACAGTGGTGATTTGTTGAAATGTTGCACTGTCCTTTGAGAACTCTGAAGACTTTCCCATAAAGCTCTTCAAAATCACTTATTTCTGAACATTGCCTGTAACGCAAGTATCCTAAAAACAAGGTCCACGACTGTATGTTACAACTTAAGTTGGTTCTAAAATGGATATTGCACTATTTGAAATAAGCATTTGTTTAGATTTCTTCATGACTTTTTAAATCTCTTAAATACTGAAGCTTCTCCCTCTAGAACATGAGGACATCTGGAAGGCAATAGTTCCTTGGCATTTTCAAAACTACTCACATCTTCTGAAGGACTCGATGGAAAAACTAAGGCTCATTTAGCTCTGTATATTTATGCTATGTTTTCTATATCTTGCTCTAAGTTTACAGTTTTCCCAAACCAATAATATGCTTTTCTCAAATTCACAATTGAGTACCATGGACTGGGGAATATATTTTTTTAAAAATAATAAAGTAAAAAATAGTTGGTGTTTTATTGGTATGTAGCTCATCACTGGATAACAAGGGTGTCTTACTTCCCTTTGTACTGAAATTGCCAATGGTCCATATTTTCACATGATGAGAAATGGTGCACATTTTCTGTTGTATCAAAGAAACAACTTAAGCAACGGATGGATTTTTACCATAGTTTGTATGCACATTCCAAAGGAGAAAGTTATTAATTTAGTTTATATTCGTCTCAAATCACATAGATTTTTACACGTGAAACCTGAATGGAACTGAAACAGTATGATTTCAGAACTTCATTTCTTAAACAATAGAAACCTGAAATCATTTACAAGGTTTTAAGTTTGTCTTCTAGGAGCCATGGCTAAGAAGTCCTGTATCATGCTTTTATGAAGTTAGAATAATAATGAAGAATCAGATTCTTCATGCCTTTCCTACCCAATTAAGAAAACAAGCTCCAACCAGAAATCCCAGCTCCCTAAGAATCAGCCAGGTTTTTATGGGCACCTGCACACTAAGTCTGATTCTCACCTCATCCACCCACTAAGCAATCCTTCCCCAACCATGGTTTGTCAACCATTTGAAAAGTAATAAAGGTCTATTGTATATGGAAAATTTAAAGGTCTTAGTTGACCTTAGTTGCATTTGAATGTCAGAGTTGTATTTTTAAATAAAAGAAGACATACATCACCTTCCTTTTCAATTAGCCTCCCGTGGAAGATGTACAGTTGAGGGGAGAAAGTGTTTATTAGTCACAGTCATTAATTAATTAATTAATTTATCTATTTACTTATTTATTAGTACTGGGGATTAAATCCAGGGGTTCCCTGCACTGAGTCACATAGAAAACATAGCATAAATATACAGAGCTAAATTAAATTCTTCTAATTTTTAGAAATTTAAAGCTAACTTCCCCAGTCTGGCCTTAAATTTGCCATCCTACTGCCTCAGTCTCCCAAGTCACTAGGATTCTAGGTGTGTGTCACCATGCCTGGTTTTAGTAAATGCACTGAAGATGAAGAGCTAAATAGTCACCTTTCATCCCCTGAGAATATATAAAATCAATGGGACTTAGCCAAAACATTTGACCAGCAAGTGCAAGCATAATATTTTTAATACTTATTAAAATATTAGTGCTCATTAATGAGTTGCTCAAAAAACAGCAAAAGGAAGTAAGTATCAATACAACATTGAAAACGTTCAGGACAATCTGCTTTAACAGGTCATAAGGCTACATATTTTCTGGAAAGTTGAAAAAATAAAAACTGTTAAAAGAGAAAAGTTAACTTTTTTGGTATATTTTACTTTGAATAGGTACTTCATCTCTAACAGATCCTTCTGGAAACTTGTGTCTTCTAGAACTTTTTCATATGAACATATTTATAAATGAACTGAATTAACAGCTGAAAAAATCATCTTCTATCCCCAATTTATCAAAAATGTGGTGCTTAACCAACATAACATTATTTAATGACATTTTTGGAGGTTTTTCATTAACTCCTAGAGCATATAACATCTTGAAGTTGCCAATTGTATTTTTTTTCCATAAATATAGTATTATTTTACTCACATATGGAATCTGACCTAACAAAGAATTTCAGTCTTTATGCCTTTTGTTTTATTTTTACTACTTTCTAAAATCCAAAGAAGTTGGAGCTGGTCTATGAGGTCAATGTAAATCAAAGGTGAGGCTTTTGATTGAGAGTGTAATTGTTTTACAAGTCAGGGCAATTAGATTTCTCACTGGGTTTTTAGGTCAGAGAGTTTATTATTTTGATGATGAGAAATGGCACATGGAAACAGCTATCTATCTTCCTTCAAGCCATACTACATGCCTGAGGATTTCTTGGGGCCTTTTGATAGTGTTCTATTATCATCCAGGTGACACCTGAGTTACATGATGATGAATTCCAAAGTTAAAAAGTTATAAATTATGTCTACTTGCAGGAAATTCCAAATTTTGAGACCAAAATTGTTTTTTAAATCCCATTCTAAAGCACAAGCATAAATATGGATCTGAGCTTATGATCTATGATTAAAATATATAAGCCAAATGTCTTCCACATACTCTCTGTTTTCCTCATCTGACATCACTGGATGTCCAAAACAATCATAGGTAGTATCTACTTAGCAGGATTACATATAGACATTAATATAGTGAATGCATGAATATTCAGTATGTGAAAAGCATTTGCTGTCATCTAACTTCTAAAAAAATATTCGAGGCCCGTTAAAGCTAAAAAATCTATATATAATATATACCAAATATTTTCCATAGATACATTAAATACATTGTGTGTTTTGCTTCTGCAAGTTAAAAAACATGCCAATAATTGAATGAGTAAGTGTGCACATCTTTTGAAATGAAGACTAGCCCATGAAATTGTATTTCAAAATTATTGAGTAGAATGCTTTCAGACAAAGACATTAGTAATAAAAGGCTTGATCTGAAAAGAAATGTCAGAAATCAGCACAGCAATAACAGCACAGAAGTCAGAAGAAAATGAGAGTATCGGTGGTTCAAGTGCAATAGGAACAACATATATGCCAATATTGTGAAGGCACCCAGGATGACCTGTCCACCAAGGAGAGTAAAAGCTCCCAGATAAAGATCTGAAATGAATGAAAAGAATGTAAAGAATCCAAAATCTAATAAACACTGTTTATTAGATTTAATAGTTTAAAGCAGGAAGGACTGTTTTATTACTTTAGTAATAGTACATAGAGATATAGAAATGTTAGAATATCTCACCTCTGATATGAAATCATAACTGAGGAATATGTTAATATCTGTATTGGTACAGGTACAAATAAGACTCTGCACAGACATATTTCATACATCTATAAAGTCAAGCAAAACATTTGAGAGCTCTAGGAAAACAGGTGTCACAAATATGTTTTTCTTTTTTCCATAGCATAATGTTCACCTTTTTTTTTGTCTAGGATCTAGTGAAAGTGATCAGTCTCCATTCCCTTCCACCTCGTTTGGATTCTGTCAGTACTATGAAAAATGGCACCCTATTCTATATGAATTTTATGTTTTGTGCAAAAAGTTTTCTTGGCAAGGAAAATACATCATATTAAGCCATAAAGAACTGGAAAATTTATTTCAGGTTATTAAAATTTAGATCACTAAATGTTAATGTGGCCTTTTTGAAAATCCTTAATAATCTTAAATTTATTGAAATAATTTTATTGTATTTGATTTGTAACATTTAATCGTTTGCTTCCCATAACTCATTTTGATTTTTAGAACTCTTATGGAGTTCAGATCCTTTCAGATTTTACTAGATGAGAAAATACATCAGAATGGCAACACATAAGTACATCTATTGCCTTATGGTTTACAAGTGGTTTTGTATAGATTGTCACTTCTGATCCTCTTAATAATTTCTCAAGTAGCTACTAATACCTAAAACCATAAATATTTTATGAATTTAATAACAGAAAGATAATTTATATCAACATTCTTATATG
Organism: Callospermophilus lateralis; assembly: GCF_048772815.1. Lineage (NCBI taxonomy): Eukaryota > Metazoa > Chordata > Mammalia > Rodentia > Sciuridae > Callospermophilus > Callospermophilus lateralis. The sequence goes on along the minus strand of NC_135309.1, from coordinate 156,155,438 downwards.
GGAAGTTAAATTACCAGGCTAATTGCAGACAATACTCACAGACACATAAAAATAAACCTAGGTATTTAGGGGCTGCTCATTAAGGAAAGCACTTAGATAGTATTGTATATCTCGAACCATTTACCAGATCTCTTCCAATCCACTCCCCCACCCCGACTCCCACCCCACTCACACAGATCTCTCCAGAATGTTTTGCCAAGTGGACAAGATAAACCTTTCCTTACTTCTCTTTGTTACCAAGACTCAGGCAAGAACATTCATTCCTCTAAGAGGGTGTTAATGAAGTGCCTTTTACCATATTTTATATATATATATATATATATGTGTGTGTGTGTGTGTGTGTGTGTGTGTGTATACATTATATATGCACTATTTTATTTCTCTTCTTATAGAAATTAATAATTTGTTTTATCTATTTCATTATTATAAAATATACCATCATAATAATTCATTTTTTAACTTTGCAAATGGCTCCTGACAACGTAGTAGCGCCAGTATTGTAGTATTCATATTATCACAATTACGGGATTACAGGTGGAGGCATACTAGTTATTATTTTCACAATATTGATACCAAGAATCATTCCACAGTTTTTGTCATCTGGGAGGATTCGAGAATCCAGAGCAACACATATGAATATTTCCTCTCAGGCAAGCTCCCCACGGACATGTGTCAGTGTGCATAATAAGCATGATGACATTAGATAGCGCTATTCAAACACTTTCTTGGCAGTCACAACAGGGAACAAGGGCACTGCCCTTTGGCCATGGGGACGAGAGTGAATCATCCAGCCGTCTGCCCAGATGGAAGAGTGACACACTGAGCCAGTGGGGACACTAGTGGAATAGCCTTACAATATTCACGATTGAAAAAGACAGAAACCAACAGACTATTTCACCTTCTCTTTAACTATTAAAATAATTCAATGATCTAAACATGGCTTTTCACTTTTCAAGCTGATAATATTAACATACAATGATTGACTGAAGTAATCCCAACTGTGTAATTCTCCTGTGCTCCTAGAAACCTAAAGTCCATGAGTGGTGAATCCACACAATAAATATTAATGATTTTTTAAAGTATTCTGGTAAACATAACTTAAATGCACAGTTTGCCAATTTTAAAGTAAATATATTTCTATGGCTATTCTTAACCCTATTACAGAGTAAACAGTAATACAGGATAAAAGACTTCATAATGGGCACAACCATAGCCACAAAGTTTTGACCCCTTATGCCCTTATGCCCTTAACTCCAAGATGTGCTTGCACTCATCATCATGGTATGAGTCCATATGTCATGTGTCATAAGTCTAAGAAACTAATTTTCATCTGCATTTAGCATATTACAAGGATGGCCACCTACTTGTGCAATATGAACATTTTCATTTCTAGTTTCCAAAACAGAAATTCTAAGATCTTAATGCAAACCATTTCATGAAACAAACATAAACAGTTCATCCACATTTCACATGTTAATGTCACCGTGATAGCAGCTGATGGTTTTCAACTTTAATATCGCTGGCATCCTTGTCAGGATCGCATGTGCTACACCAAGAAAAAACTTTGCTTCTCCTTAGGTTACCAAGATTATCCCTCCACACACCTGCTTTCAAAGTGAAATAGGCTGCAGGCCCCAGAGGAATCCAGAGTAAATGGCTAATTACAAAGCTTGCTGCACACGGCTTCATTATCATATTATTTTAATATAAAATGTAAAACCCGGGAACATCATTTTCTCTAAAAATAAAAGGCAATGAACACGAACAGATCTTGAATGCATGATAAAGTATAAACATTGCAGAGAAGTCTATTACAAACCCAACAAATCATTAGCTTGAGAAGTCTCTTATCATTCATACATTCATGCATTCAACAAATAGTTATCAAACTCCCATTTTGCTCTGGGAACTCCAATGAAAGATACAATGGAAAGATGTGGCTCACCCTCACGGAGCTTGCAATCGGGCTTTGTTTTGGAGACATTCAATATCTGATACTCAATATCCGACTTCAGAAACTCTTTTTTTTTTTTTTTTTTTTGGTACCAGGGATTGAACCCAGAGGCGCTTAACCAGTCAGCCATGACCCAGCCTCCTTCTATATTTATTTTTTCTCTGAGACAGGGTCTGGCTAAATTGCTTTGGGCTTTGCTTAGTTGTTGAGGCTGGCTTTGAATCTGTGATCCTCTTGCCTCAGTTTCCCAAGCTGCTGGGATTACAGGTGTGAGCCAATGCACCAGGCTAGAAACTCAGTTTTATCTCTGTCAAAAAAATTTATTTATTCCTCCAGTGAATTTCATCTAATAAACATTTAATCATGACCTAACAGACTGAATAAGTATTTTCCTTTTAAATAAGTATATGGTGTTAAGACATACCTCAAAATCCAACATTATTTGTTACTTTCCGTCACACATGGAGGGTGGAAATAAAAACACAGGAATTTCCTATTGTGTGTTTGCAAGCATTCATGCTCCCAAACAGGTTCTCCTTTTCTCACTAAAGTCTCTGGTGATGGAATGTGGTATACCGGGGCTCATATTTTGGAATAAAGGCAGTATTTTATTTATGCACATTCAATTGATACCAACCTGCTCACCTCCACAAATTCACACTGTACTTGGTACCATGAGTTAGCAAACAACCACGATCTACACATTGTGCAAAGTTCTCCACATATATGGCCAAGAACTTCCACCACTGCAAAGAAAGTTTATCTTTTATCTTTATCTTTTAAAGATTCGAGATACAGGTGTGATTTGTACCGGGCCACTAAGCTTGTATACGTGGAACATGGGTCTGGGCACAGTTCTGACTCCTAAGTATGGTCTTCTCCTGCAGCATGTCTGCTTTCTGTCTACAGTGGTCCATATTCTCCCACATCCTGCCTTGATTCCTCTGGCTTTCCAAATCCTAGTTCTTCCTCTGTGGTATAGAAAGTCTGGGGCTCATCTTCTCCATGTATCTCCAATGCTCAGCTATTACCTGGATGTAATAACCATACAAACTCCAAGATCACACGACATATCTCAAAAAAGCAGTTACATTGGTATTATCATGTTAACTGGGAAATTAAAGGGGTACTTATAATTCCAAGTCTGTGGAGGGATTAAAGAGATCTTCATAATCACTCTTGTCAACCTTTGGTTTTTAGAGCCTGGAGACCTGCCTACCTGCACATCTGCCCCTTCTGGTGATGGGAAATATACAATTGGAAATGGAAGAGTGTCACTCAGAAAGGAATGGATACCTGTCTCTTTGAGTCCATGGCAAGAGTGGAGAAAGGAAGGACCAGTCTAAGGTGCTATCCCAAACCCCTGAGCAACCCATCTCTCCTTTATAACCTTTCTTCTTTATTGCCCTGTACAAGTTTTCTGTTGTTTGGACTTACACTGTCAATCACTTTCAGGCACTTCCATATAATTTAATGTTTAAATTTAATTTGTAAATGCCAAGAAAAAGACATTAAAACATAACATGAAGATGATTCATATTCACTTTTGGAAAAATATTGAATCATTTATCCATGCTTTAGGAGGATTGGGAATGACTAAATGTAGCACGTGGTGCAAAGAGACACCTAGAGTAGAAGCAACTACTCTTAAGTTCTAGCTATGGCACCAGGATTTCCTGGGGAAGTTATTAAACTTGTCTTCAATGAAGTTCTTTTACGTCACACATGGAGGATTAAAATAAGAACACAGGAATTGGAATAACACTTGTACAGTAGAATAAAGCTGACAGAAATGCAATGAGAAAAGGCTGCAAGTTCTTTGGGGTCAGAAGCCCATTCACACACCTCTCTGTGTGTAGGGAACTCTGGGACAAGGATGCTCAGCAGCCCAACATCCCTGTTAATGGACTGGACAGATACACATGAAAGCAATCAATTTCCCCGGAATTTAAACATGGCGAGCACAATGTCAGTGTGCCTTCAGGGTTGAACATGTGATGCTGAAGCAGACAAGAGTGTCTCATCATCTAGTTGGAGGGTCCCACACAATGACATCCACCATGCATGAACTAGATGTTTTCTCATGGTGATAAGTTCTATGACCAAAGTACAATAGTCCAATAGAGAGACAGAGCTTCTCATGGGTACACAGGCCCTTGAGAAACATTAAGTTTTGGATTTTATTCTAAGCAGTGAAAGGAAACCAAAAGAGAGATCTAAGCGACATGATCTGGCAGCCACTGGTTTTGTTTTTCTCAGTGATTGATTTAATATGTACTGTACTAAGCTTAATGTGAACCTACCTAGAACAATGAAACAGAAAGGAAGAAATGTCTTGATTTGATCTGAAAAATCATGATTCACAGAAATCATGTATGGGACCATAGAGCAATCTACTGTAATTATCCAGAAATGGCAGTGGCTGGGACTATAGTGGTGGCAGTAGAGAAAAGTACAGTGTGCTGAAATATAGGTAAGGAGACCCAGCAGCTGTGAGAGGAACAGTCCTGAAGATGGCCCCTTGTTCAAGATCCCCATCATGGCTCTGCAAATATTCCTCTGAGTTCTACTGTGAAGGAAACTTGAAGATGAACTGAAGGTTTCTAATCAGTTGAGCTAAAATAAACAGACACTGAAATCATCCAGGTTAACAGAATCCAATTGCTCAAGTCCATTACATCAAGCATATCCTGTGGCTACAGCTGGAGAGATATGGCAGTAGGGACAAGAGTTGAATTAGAAGGAAAGGCCAGAGAGATTCAAAGCCAAAATGGAGGAAGGGAGCCAGGAGCCAAAGGAAACAGGTGGAGTTAAAAAGTCAATAATGATGATCCCAAGCACCAGCCAGCAAGGAGCCAGATATCCTGACCCAACAACCACCTGGAACTGAACTTAGACAACAACTTGAATAAATTTAGAAGAACATTCTTCCACAGAACTTCCAAAAGGAATGTAGGCTAGCTGAAACCTTGATTTCATGCCAATGAGACCCATGTTGGACTTCTGAGACAGTGCAATCAAAAAAGTGGTGGTGTGTGAAGCCATTAAGGCAGTAGTAATTTGTTATAAGAGCAAGACAAAATTCATACAGCAGTAGAATATATAGTAGAATATATAGAAGGGAGGAAAAGAGACAGGATGATACAGCTCTGAGGACAGAAGGGATTACTTACTTAGGAGGAAGGGAATGGGAAAAGAACATTGGGGCAGGAGGTAGAAACAAAGATGTTGCTTTGAACACGTCGAGCTTAATATGTCTACCATTTATGCAGCTAGAGGCAACAAGCAGGCAAATGAAAATACAAGTTTGGACTTTAGTAAGGAAGTGAGGCCTGGAGACAAACTGGTTTTTTAAGTGTACCATAAAAATAGAATACTGGTTTTGAAAAATGGGGCTACATATGCACTATCAGGAATACTGATGAAGAGACCATGTCTGCAGAATATTCTTATTAATAATGCCTCAGAAAAATTTGGAATATTAAGACAGAAAGGACATTACACATTCTTGCAGACTGAATGGTATCTTCCTCCAAAAAGTATATTGTGGCATCCTAATCCCCAGAATATGTAAATGTGATTATACTGAAAGGAGAATCTTTATAAAGTACCCAAATTAAAATGAGGTTATTAGAGTGGTTGCTAATCCAACAGGACGAGTGTCTTGTAAGAAGGTAGGGAGAACCCCCATGTGAAGATACAAGCAGACAGCAGCACAATGCTTCCATAAGCCAAGGAATGGGGAAAAAAAATCACCCACAAACTGTCTCAGGGAAGAGGAAGAGGCCTGAGACAGATTTGCCCTCAGCCTTAGAATAAATCCACCTGTTGACAACTTGAACTTGGATTTCTGGTTTCCAGATTGTGATGTGTTCAACAATTATATAAGCAACCCAGTTAGTGATACACACACACACACACACACACACACACACGTATAATGAGATATATATATATCAGCCCTAACACATTCTGTAAAGCTGTCCTCTGAGATAGCCACACAGATACATTTGGAGTATTATCTTCATATCTAGCAAGCATAATATTATTGCACATTGTAAGATAAATGTAAAATAAATAATAAAATATTTTTTTTATAAATAATAAAATATGGCAAGAAAAAATAACCTATTAAAATTATAGTAATCACATAATTTAAATTACTCAATTTTAAGAAACAGCAAGCACGTATTCATTATCAAGCATACATTCTCTTAGAAGTTAAAGTTTCTTTTATTAGAAGATCTTATAATCTATTGCAATTCAGTTGACATAAATTACTGTTCCTTGAATATTGATATTCAATGAAAAATTATGGATAGAAAAGTGCCTAAGAGTCTTAGTTATTAACCCACTTCATGATATTCCTCATATTTATTCAAATAATGTTTTATTTTACTTAGACCTGTTAAAAAATGTCAAACTGTCAACATCCCAAATGAAAGAAGCTCAAAACTTGAGCTTGAAAGTCTGTGAACACGGCAGGCATCTAACCCCCTCTAACTTTAAAAGGAGCACACCTTCTGCTACAAACAGAAATTGATACATAATTAGGCCTCATGGAAGGAATGTACTTAATGTTGACACTATCCATTATAAAAAAATTCTCAAGTTCATTATCAGTCATAAAAAAGGAACCCAAGGGGAAAATTCTTATAACATGAATACCTCTGAAATTTATTAAATATTTGCAACAAACCTAAAAATAGAAGCAGCCAACTTCACCAACTATGTTAAAGGGAATATAGACTGACCCAGAACAATGGAAAGTAAGAAGAGTCCTGGTAAATTCTGAATTCCTATGATTCATAGAAATCCAGAAAAGACCTATGTGGAAGTAGAAATTAATGAAGTATTATCCCAGGCAGGCCCAACGCTTTAAACATCATCTTAATGATTCCCAGCCTTTCACCTCCAGGTCTGCCCACCCCATGGAGCTCCTATTTCCCATTCCCACTGGGTAAACCAGATGTCTCTAAGTTCCCACGTCCAGAATAGAATTGTTATTTTTCCCATTATCCCTATCACATTCTTCCCAGATTTTCATCACATCTCTGTAATGGGACCCACCAGCACAGCAGCCCCAGGGGACAGACATGAATGAGTTGCTTTTCCATATACCTCACAAAAATGCACCAGCCCGATTCTCTTGGTTCTGCTCTCCTGCAATATTCTGAAATCCTTCACTTTTCCTCATCTCTACCGATTCCAAAAGTGTCTCCATGGTCTCTAGCGCCAATGTGTAGCTGGACATTGGTGGTCCATTCAGCTACTTTGGAGTCAGAGTCAGAAGGCTCACTTGAGCCGACAAGTTGGAGACCAGCCTTGGCAACAGTGTGAGACACACCTCAAAAAAAGTAAAAGTGCAAAAGAAAGAAATAGCATTTTACTTGATTCCTGCTTCTCTTCTGGCCCTCGACCGAATAGCCCCCCACTTCCAACATCTTGATTTTCTGAGAGCAGAGTTTCCATAAAATTAAGGACATTTCACTCCTCTCCTTAAAATGTTTCAAATGGCTTCCCAACAAGTCATCCTCCCCTTCTTCCTCAGCATCAGGATGCAGTGGTTTCCTGAGGACCTGGTTGGGCAGGACTCTGCCATCTTCTCTGACTGACTTGACTTTACCCTTCACTCTCTTTACAGAACCCCAACCATGTGGTGTATGTTCTTCCTTAGACAAAGGAGGCGGTTCCCGTGGCCAGGGCCATGCTTCCCCTAGACCTGTCCAGTTTGCTCCTGTTCTTCCTTCCAGCCTGAGCACGGGGCCTGCTCCTCGGGGGAGCCTCTCCTCAGCTCACACTGCCCACCTTCCCATTCTCTCAATGCCCCTGCCCCTGTGTTTCGTCTCCTTCATACCACTCATCTCCACCTGAAAAGACAGCTATTGCTTTCTTGGTTTTGCCTGAGGATTTATTATTCGTCTCTTCTAGCATTTCAATGTGTTCACTTTCCACAAAAATGAGACAATTATTTTTTATGAATTATGAGCAGCGGATCTAAGTTCGCAAATTTTTTTTTCCCACCAAACATGAAAAATATGGGGCTCTTTAAGAGCATGAATTCTTTCTACATTAGTGGGTCTGTTCTGACCCTGCCACCATGGCAGTCAGTCTTAAATTAGAATTACTAATCACTCACTGGCACCCCAGTGGGAGAATGACATTTCTTAAACTTTTGGAAGAATAAGGGTCTATTTTATAATACCTATGAAGGACAAAATTCCAGTGCTTAACTTTTTGGCCCAGTACAGACTGATAATATACAGCAGTGACGGGTGAGACCACAGGAAGGAAGTCTTGTCTAGGGGTCGGAGTTTGTTGCAGACTGTTTGTCTAGCTCAAGCCTGGTCCCAGGGAGGGGTGAAGCCACCTGCCAAGTGGTGGCTTCACTTGAGGGCCGTCTTCCCCCCCACCTCCCCCACCCCATATGGGGGTCTCAAACTCACCTCTAAGTGATAAACTCCTTCCCCTTGGCCAGGCCGATTTACTATGAAAGTTTCTTCCTAACAAACCACATTGAGAATCCCTTAACCTACACAATGACCTCCTTTGAGCACAAGGAGAAGTTTGGAACTGATTTATTTGACAGCTATTTGGTTTGAGTCCTAGCATTTGTTATGTTGATTTATGATAACAACATAAGTGCTCATGACAGAGTCTTAGGACTTGGTCCAGACTCCAAGTACCACTTTAGCTCCCTGTACACTGAGTTCCTTTTGCATGACAGACTAAAGACACGTTCAGGAAAACTTGGCCAGCGCAATGACAGTAATGACCTTCATAAATGAATCCTAACCAAAAACTCAATACTTTATTAAATCAGGAAGGAAAAACATTTGGTTTGTATCAAAAAAAGTGGCATTCAAATGCTTCGTTTTGCTGGTTATAGTGCATTTTGAAATACTAAAGATTGCAAACCATATGGGTAAAAAACATATTAAAATTTTTTGATTTTGTTTTTGATTTTTTTTTTTGATGAAAGCTTTTGCTATAACCCCTTAAGAAATGTAAGAAGTGAATTATATCTCTATTTTGGTGTTGAGAAATTAAGGCCTACAGAAACAAAGTGACTATTCCGTATTTACATACTGTTTTATTTTTACTCAATTAATTTTTAAATTGGTGCATTATAGTTGCACACGAAAGTGAAATTCATTGTGATGTGTTCCTACATGCACAGAGCATAGTTTGGTCAGTTCCATTCCATGGTTCCTCCCATTCAATATCCCTTCTCCCTCCCTTCATCCTTTCCTAGACTCCATTGTTTTTCTCCCTCCTATTTTCCATGAGATCTGCCCTTTTTAAATTCTTTTTTTCTCTCCAACATCCACATATGAAGCCAAATATTTGATCCTCAACTTTCTGAGTCCAGCTTATTTCACTCAGCATGATGTTCTCCATTTCCAGAAAATGACATAATTTCGTTCTTCTTTTTGGCTGAGTAAAACTACATGTGTATACACACCTCATTTTCCTTATCCAATCATCAATTGAGGGACACCTAGGCTGGTTCCATAACTTGACTAGTGAATTGCACTACTGTAAACATTGATGTGCCCGTATCAATACAGTCTGCTGATTTTAGTTCTTTTAGATAAATACCAAGGACTTAAATAGCTGGATCCTATGGTGGGTCCATTCCTACTCTTTTGAAGAATCGCCATTCTACTTTCCAGAATGGTTGTGCTAATTTGCAGTCCCACCAAAAATGTATAAACATACCTTTTCCCACATCCTTGCCAGAATTTATAATGTCAAAAGGCAGCCTGACTCTTTGATCTCAGCCATGGAAGTTGGCTTTCACTGAGCCCTCTCCTTCCCCTGCTTATAAAAGGAAACCCTCTGGATTGTAGATGATGATCCATGACTTAAATGTAGCAGAACATTATGATCATAAATGTGGCCAAATCAATTATAGCAAAAACATGTTGATCCAAAAAATAACATCCACAGGGAGTTCTACTTACCTAGAAGTAGTATGATAAATTCCTATTTCTGATAGAAACGACATATGGTAGGTTTGGGTACATAATTATCTTATTGAATTTTAACTATAATTCAGTTTGGGGAGAAAATAATATCACAAACTATCTGGAATGAGAAGATACTTTACCTAAGGCAAAAAGCATTGAGATAGACTCTAATTTGGAGCCAAGAGTTAGGCTATGAATCCAGGATCTGAGACAGTAGAAAAAGTCTAATGAAAAATCCTGTCAACCCTAAAACCTTCAAGTTTCATGTTCAGGGAAACACAGGACCCTATTAGGGTGGGTTGTTATTCAATCATGGAAATGACATAATTATCTTCATGTTACGCCATGTGTGTCAGGATGCAATGTGAAAGTCTTTCCCTGAAAATCAAGTAGATGCGGTGGATGCACTGTCCAGGTCTTGCCTTCCCATGCCTTGCTCAGGACACACACCCTGAGAACCCATCCCTGCCTCTGCCACAGCATCACACTGGAGACACTCAGCTGATTTTCAGACTTTGCAGGTGTGGGCCCTAGATGCCACGTCCTACCAGCCAACATTGGCCCTTCCTGGCCTGGTGGACTTGGCATTTCTAGCTCCAGGGTCAACTTCCATAAGAAGCTGTGGGTGCTTCTCGCAAGGAGAGACCCCCTATGCAAATTCATGTACCTGACAAAAGTCTGCTCCATCCCTCACCCCATGAAATGTAAACATTGAAGCTGGACCGCAGACCCCCTCAGACACTGAAATTTTTGAGGACAATGATTCTGTTATATTTCTAGATGAGTTCCTAATACAAATAAGTGATCAAGAAATATTTGACACTCAAAATAATTTTTTTTTAAACAAACAGATGTGGAAATTTTATCTCTTTGATTTCTATCGACACATGTCCCAACAGCAGGTGTTCACCAAGCCTGGATTGAAAGGAGACTATATCACCTTAAAGCAAACAATGGCCTTATGAGCATGTCCAGCAGGAACCCATATACCAGAAGTGGCACTCCAGTCTACCCTTTAAACACTGCTGACTTTGGTCACTGAAAATGTGCCTTTACCAAAGGAACATGGGCAGACCGGAAATCCTGCAACTCTGAGAAGAAAACTGTAGGCCCAAATCTCTTACATGTCAGCACAGGAACTGACTTCCCTGCCAAGACTCCTAAACCATGGAAATAAAATGAAAAAAACAATAAGTGAAAACGCATAAAATTAAAAAGCTTCCTCAGAGGAAAGGAAACATGAAGAGAGAGCATACAGAAAATGGAAGAGGGGATTTTCCACTTGCTCCTAGACAATGCATTGATCTCCAGGATACACAAAGAGAACTCAAAAAACTTAACACCAAAAAACAAATAACCCAATCAGTAAATGGGCAAAAGAACTAAACAGGTGTTTCTCACAAGCAGAAACACGAATGGTAAATGAACATATGAAAAAGTGTTCAACATCCCTAGCAATTAGGGAAAGGTAAGTCAAAACTACATTGACATTTTATCTTACTCCAGTCAGAATGGCAATTACCAAGCACAGAAGTAATAATAAATGTTAGCCACCATGTGGGGGAAAAGGAACACTCATACCTCATTAGTGCAATCACTTTGGAAGCAGTATGGTGATTCTTTGAAAAACTATGGATTGAACCACCACATGACCCAGCTATCCCATTGCTTGGTATATACCCCAAAGTTTTAAAATCAACATATTACAGTGACATAGCCACATCAACATTTATAGCAGCACAATTCACAATAGTCATGCTACAGAACCAACCTAGGTGCCCTACAACAGGTGAAGGGATGAAGAAAATATGAAACATATACACAATGGAATATTATTCAGCCATAAAGAAGAATTAAATTATGGCATTTGTCAGTAAATGAATGGAACAAGAGACTACCATGCTAAGTGAAATAGACCAGTCCCCAAAGGTCAAAGGTCAAATGTTTTCTCTGATGTGCAGAAGCTAATCCAAAATAAGGAGATGAGTTAAAAAAAAAAGAGAGAGAGAGAGAGAGAAAAAGGAAATAAAAAGGGAAAGGGTATTTCATCCAAATAGAAGAAAGATCAGTAGAATAGATGAAGGGGTTTGGGGGGCGGGAAGCAAGGAACAGGAAAAGGGAAAAATAGGGGAATGAATCTGACTAAACTTTTATATATGCTACATGGACATGGCACAGTGGGTCCCAGAAGTGCTGTATGCACAGGACACTAATTTATACACACATACACACACACACACATACACACACACACACATACACACACACACACATATATATATACATATACTTTTTAAAAAGTAAACTGTAAGTGGATTAAAGAGACATAGGTGGAATAGGAGGGAGGGGAGTAGGGGGTTGGGGGTTTAGTGCTGGGGATTAAATTGAAACAGATTGAATTTCACGTTTTTGTGATAATGTCAGGGTATATCCTTGGTGCTGTATATAGCAAAGAAGAATAAATAAAATAAAGTGAAATATTGTGTGTGATTATAATTACTTGCTTTTTGTTAATTATTATTCATGCCTTCTGACTTGGAAATTTTGGTTTTCATAGAAATAAAAAAAATTCTCAAAAGTAATAGTTATTTCTTAAATAATAATATTAAGCCAGTTATGCCTAAAAGATGTGTAGATTACTAATGGCCTAAATAAGCAGATTTATGCCAGGAAGCACCACATCCTAGCTGCGTACCCATCTATACGTTCAAGGCATGTGCATTGAGTAACTTTAAATGTACAGACAAAATTATTCACTGAAAACACGGTATAAAAAACAGCAAAAGAAATTATATTTCTTTCTAAGACAAGCATGCTATTCCTAAAAACAAAAATAAAAGTTTTACAATTCTCTAAGGGTCAATTAACCACAGCTTAATTTAATAGAGTCACAGAATTTTCTCCCCCAGTTGGGTACCAATTTCTTGAGTGCATACTGTCTCACTTGGGCTAAATAATGCTGTCAATGAGGTATGCTGGAAGAACCAATCAGCTTCTCTGTGGCATTTTCTAAGAAGTTTTGCCAAGGTCAAGATTTCTTAATTAAAATCATTTCAGTGTCAAAATGGCATTTGTATACCAAGGATCTTGTCTCTGGCACCTTGTGTCAATAATGAATTTAAGGCTTACCTTGCTTCTTTCCCAAAATTTTATAAATGCACATCCATGTGTATGCCACTTACTGAGCTTCAGTTAAAATGATCTTTCTAAAATTCTTATAAAGATCCAGTATGACATTTATGAGAGATGCAGGCAGGCCCTGACTCTATCTTGAAAGTGAAAAGGAAACTGTTACAAGAAGTACCTCTCTTATGCCATCCAGATTCCAGGAAATAAATTACCACCAGGAAGTAGCCAAATCTACACTCCAATCAGGCACTTAAAGACATTGATTGGCATGTTTGGGTTAAGTTTTTATGCATTCTGAGCTTTCTGCTTCAGGCAATTTATTGCTTCAGGTTAAATTAAATGGTGGGGTACACACATTCCCCAGAGGTAGCCCTGTGTATCTGGCCCATGCTCTTTCCCACCATCCCCCCAATTATCCACAGTCTAGGAAAGGCCAGAACTAGGAATAGAACTTCATGTCTCCAAACAGTCTGTGGCTTCATAGTAACCTACCAGACTCCTGACTTTTGTGACTCTTCCTCTCCCAACAAAATCCACATTTAACACTTTTTTTTTTAATTACCAACTCCTCTAAGGAGAAATTGAGCTCTTTATATCTATAGTGACTTCCTAGAACTATACTTAATTTTTTTTTGTGTGTGTGCACTGTGTAGTTAAGAAAAGATGTGCATTAATTGAAAATGTTTAAACATTTTTGATAAAGTTTAGATGATTTTTGGCTTGTCATTGTTTCTTTCCTTATAGTTCTGTTTTTAAAACCAGTGTAATTATTTTAAAAGTAACTTCCTTCTTATTGACAGGATGATTATACTTGTTATTATTTTTGCATGTCCCTGCACATTTTTTTTAGTACATAGGCACTGTTTTTCAGGTTAAGTAGATATTTTTTTTTTTAATTTGAAAACGTACATATTGGTACATTGTGCCTGAGGTCTGACTTCAGATAAGTCTGAGAGAAAAATAATTCAGCCTCCCTTTTCCCACCTGATGAATTATTTCTACTTCTGTCTACCAAGATTAAGAAACCCAAGTGAGTCAGAAGATGTCAATCAACAAACTCATTTCTATTGCTTATGGGAATATAATTTATGCAGCCACTTTGGAAAATAATATGGAACTAGCTTATTATGATGACTTTCAACTCTTGGGTAGATAATGAAGAAGAACTCTTGGAAAATGTATAGCTAGATTTCTGTGACTTTATGGTAGTGCTGTTGCCAAAGCAACAACTCATGTAGGGAAAAATGGTAAATTATGGTGTAGACGTGTAATGGACCATTGCAGGGCAGTGAATGAACATGAGCTGGGCACCATGCACAGGCTCCCAAACCTGCTTCACCATTGAATGGGAAGAGTACTATAGGGGAGAGCCCAGATGAGGAGCCAGATCTTTGTGGCACCCATGTCAATGTGAGTTTATTCTGTAACCTGTTTCTTAGTTTCCTCTTCTCCAGAGTGTGGAGAATAGTCCCTACCTGATGAGATCATCGTGAGAACTAGACATATACACATACCATACACCACACCACACACATGATGAGGACACCTGTTTTAGTCAGCTTTTTTTGCTTCTGTGACTAAAGGAACCGACAAGAACAACTGTAGAGGAGGAAGAGTTTATTAAGGGGCTCCAGGTTTTGGAGGTCTCAGTCTGTAGATGGCACATTCCATACCTCGGAGATGGAGGGGAGGCTGAACATCCTAGCAGAGGGATGCAGCTCACATGGCGCTCAGGAAGCAGAGAGAGAGGTCTCCACTTGCCAGATACAAAAATATAGCCAAAGCCATGTCTCCAATGGCCTCCTCCTCCAGCCACACCCCACCACTTCAGCTACCACTCAGTCAATCCCAACAGGGGATCAATCACTGATTAGGTTAAGACTCTCAAAACCCAATCATTTCTCCTCAGAACCTTCTTGCATTGTATCACATGTGAGCTTTGGGGGATACCTCACATTCAAACTGTAACAATGGCAGAAACAAGATGTGTGTGTGTGTGTGTGTGTGTGTGTAAAATTTGGGCAGTGGTGCTACATGGGCATGATATGCAGTTGTTCTCATTATTAAAATATCACCTTACTATAGTAAGATTTGAGTAAAAATTCAAATATATTTAAGATTCATTATCAATAAGCACATGCAGAAGAGACCATTTCTCTCTCTCATGGCATAAATACATTGGCCATATTCAACATACTAAAGACGGCTTTAGTTACAATTCTGTAACCGAGGCAGCAATAGCACCTCTGAAACATTGAAGGACAATACTTACTACTATGTGTCCTTAGTCATGACAAAAATTCTCATGTGTACAGTTTTCTTCAACACTTTTTTTCAAGACATTTTCTACTATACATTTTTGTCAAGCACCTGAAAATATTTCCTTTTACTCCTCATATCCTTCAGTGTCTGAGTCCACTCTGTCATCGCCAAAACTCAGAAATTCTTTGTCAGCCACAGTCCCGAGTTTTCACGCAGCGACCTTCATGAGACGCTTTCACAGCTGCAGTATCTGCCTGCTAGCACCCATCCTTCTAGACAGGTGATCTGATCCTAATGTCAAGGCTGACCTAATTCCTGCTCCGTGTGGTCTCCTTCTGCCAGCCTTTCTGTCCCCTTTCACTTCCCTTTAAAGAAGTCATTCTCCTCTGTTCTGCCAATTGGGACTGGTTCTTCCTACAGCTTATTCCATTACTTTGCACCGTTCATCATATTTACATACATAAACTTGCTATTTTCTGCCCACCAAGTTTTCTATGTAATTACAAAATACATCTCCAACTGTTCATTAGCTCCATGATGATCAGGTCATTACTAAAACCCAAGGGTCATAACCATGATTTTCTCTTTTACACACATGTTCTTATTTCTGATGTCTTCATCCTATTTCATGATATTACATTCTTCTTGCCTCCAAGTTCAAAAATGTGATGTCAGCTTTGAGTCATCCTCTTGCTCTTTTGACTACTGTACCTGCTGTGTATTTATTTAAAAGTCCAAGAGTGCATACCAAATAGGACCCTTCATTTACCTCCAGTGACCATCTTTGTAATCTCTCACCCTTGGAAAGAAATTCCTCAGGCATCCTCTGTGGCTGGATACCATGCCATTCTCCCACCTGGAACACTCACAAGGTATCATAGTCCCCAAACCTGATTCATGTTTTGCCTTCTGTGTTGCCATTTGTAAAGCTTTTTCTTCATTCATTTATCATTTATCAACTATGAATTCTGTAACACATACTTTGAAAAGAACTTTTTATGTACACACTTAAAACACTTATTAAGCAGTTATTATTCTAGGCTCTTCATAGGTCCTGAGTACAACCATATGAACGTAAGTAAACCTGGCTTTGACCTTATTTTCTATTTCATACTGATGCACTGAGGAATATGGGCCATTTCCCAAAATGTCTTGAAAGGAAAATATTTCCACAATTATTGTGGAGAAATAATTCTGGCCCCCAGAGTATCAAAGTTAAACAAGGGTCTTTATCACATGAACTTTAGAGCCATTTATAATTTAATAAGGCTTTGTAAACTTGCTAGTTACAGAACCACTAGCTTACTCTACCCAAAGATTTAGTCCATTCATCAAGACTGGTAAAGCAGGTATGTATGACTGCTTACATTTTATGGATGAAGAAACTGATGACAGGGAATTCAATTATAGTAGCACTGTAAAAATGATGGCTCACGTCTACCCTTCAAAATCTGCTAAGTTTTTTCTCCTTTGTTTTGCATATATTTAGCACTTCAACAACATGCTTTATATTCTCCCTCTGTCCTTTCTGTCTGAACCCTATCAGTTTTTAACATTCATATCTGAACACAGTTGAGTTTTCATGTCCATTTCAAATCATTTGAAAAAAATCATAAAGCATGCACTCTACCAGTTATAGGACCACAACCTCTTATGCAAATGCTTGAAGTTAGATACATATGGAATTGAGAAATTTCCAATATAAATGTATGACTATACATATACTGTAGGGTACAGGAGAAGTACACAAAATCATTAAAATTTATGAAAAATATGTGTGATGACTCAGGCATTGTGTAATTGATAATGCCATAAATAGTTTCATGCTAGTTCAGGTCAGGCTTATACTCAGAAGCAAACAGCTTTTGCTCACTTGTCTCCTTAACACCTTACTGACAGGACACTGCTTATGATTCCTGAAAGCCTTCACAGTTCTTTTGCATACACACACACACACACACACACACACACACACACACACTATAGATTATGGAGTCAAATGACAATAAGTGTCATTCTGTAAAAATACTTCTTAAGTCTCTCACCTTTTCCACACTTTTCCACACTTTTGAGTATCTGATATAATACAAAAAATAGTTACTCAGTGATACAATTTGCCACAAATAGATGTTTTGTTTTTGTTTTTCATAGTCCAATCATTACTGTCTATTCCTGCTCAAACAAGCCATTGTGACTGTCCCCACTGGGATGAGCTGAGCCTCTGCGTACAGTGGACATTGAGCCATCCTCATTTTATCACTGACCTGATTTATCTCTCAAATATTAATATTTTTGTTTAAAAATTTTAAAATTGTAGCAAACCTGGTATTTATTAATAACATATCTGAAAACTATATTGCTCCCCTCCAACTTTTTAATATAAATTATGCAACTTTAAACCTTGTATGATTCTAGGTGTTTTGAAAAACTGATACACAATTATTTTAATAAATAAAAATTCCAATATCTTCATTCATGGGTTATTCATTGTTTAGTCTTTTCTAATCCTACATATAAGAGTTTCTGCAACCAGAAGAAATCTGCATTCTTGACATGAGTTGCAATTAATATATTTTGAATTTCTGAATGTGTTCCATGATGGCAAAGAAAGAAATTCAAACACTCTAAACAGATGGTGTAAGCATTTGGGTCTAGGTGAATATATAAAAATGATGCCATTCAACATCTCCTCATTCCTTTATGCTGCACAGGTAGCTTGGAATCTCTAGCCCACTTTTATTCATCCCAGCTAAAGCCAAAAGCCGTCTCCACTAACTACTGGTGCCATCTGTTGGCACTGAAGGAATGACACCCAAATTGGTGGGTATTCAGATATTTCACAGAAGAAAAAAATCATATGATTCAGCTCAGTATTTGAAGTCTGATGTTACTTGCTTCCTAAACATGTCAGTGACTTAATGTTTTAATTTTGTTTCACAAGGCATGAACTAGTACATTCTCTTTCATGACATAACTCATGTCCAGTTCATCTTACTTTGTATTTGTTTTCATACTATTTTCAATAACTGTTCAAAATAATGCACCAAATACATTTTAATATCAACATAAAGAAAAATTTAATCAATGCTATTTTGGCTTACTTGATATTAAAATATCATAAATCAAAAATGATAAAACTTCAAAAATGTAGCTCATTTTCATGTTTGCTCTTCCCAGCAACATTACTATGGATCATAGTAATGCTGATTTTCTTAATTCTGATGTTTAGGCAGCTTGGAGCTTCATTGACTCAAGAGAAGCAGCCCCTCCCAGAGCCAGTCGATTCTGGAGATTAAATGACTAGCTCCAGCGTAACCTGCACTTGCAAGCAGCCAATCCAGAGACTCCCACACCACTGTACCCTCTATTGGGCTCTTAAGGTCAGGGCAAATAGTCCCCTGCCTTCATCACCCAGGGCCAGGAAGCAGACAACCAAGGATGGTTCTATAGGTTGGTGCCCACTGAGAGCATTCAAGCCCACTCCCCCTGCCTCAGGGGTTCCTTCCTAGAGAAAGTGCAGCCAGGCACTCGCCCCAGGGCTTTGCCATGTGCTTCAACACCCTGGGGCCCCCTCTTGGGAATCATAACAAACTTTCTCTTTAGCATAAGCTTCATCACAGTTAAATAATAATAAAACCTACATTTCATAACAAGGGAGCACAGGCCCGTGTTTTATTATCCATTTCTGTCTCAATCTCTGTGTTTACAGCCTGCCCTCTGCATCTGGAGGCATAAGATGTTCTTTTCAGGTGCAGATGCAAGTGCCAGGTGACATTCAGCCCACTGGCTTTGATGCAAGCTCCCACCATATCTCCTGATGCCAAAGGCCTGAAGCATCTATTTAGTACTCAGGGTTTACCAATGCCAGTATGTCCCTGATGTTACTGTTTATGGCTACAGAAAACAGGATCTAGCAGACGTGGCTACTTGGCACTTTCTCTCATGACAGAGGTCAAATCCAGCTGTGGTTTGGCTTGTTGCTATTTACTCAGCCATTCTCATTAGTCTCCTAAAATGACTGTGCATGTGTGAGTGGATGAACACCTGAGTGCGCGCATACTTGCTCTCTCTCTCTCTCTCTCTCTCTCTCTCTCTCTCTCATATACACACATAATATAAAATACTGGGAATCCTGTAAAGTGAATGTCAGATTTTTGGAAAATAAATTTTTGATAATACGTATACATTGTTAGATGGGTACTGGTCATTGTATTTTGGTAACAGAAAAAGCTGCTAGTTGTAAATGTTGATGCATTAGTCTTCATGTTTTATTTGATAAGATGTTGGAATGATAAAACAAATGCAAATTCTGCTTTCTCAGTAGCATGCTTGTTGATCATATTATGAGCACTCATGTGCGGTTAGTTCCAGAATTTTCATTTGTAGTTTTACTGATTTGTTAGATAATAGATTTCCTTGCCTCTGGAACTTACATTTTTTGGTACAGAAGAAAATAAGTTGTATAAATAGCATACACTTGTAGAGTATATAAACTAGCTTAAATACTGCATAAAACATGGTATACATCAAATGCAAATATAAAACAAGTACAATTCAGTACATTTATTTTATTTAGATGTATGCAGATGATGAATCACGACACACCTGTTCTCCCTCACACACCACAAGAGCACATGGTAAAAAGTGTGAGGGCCAAGGAAACAGGTGTGCTCCTGTCCTGTGCACCTACATCAACGCCCTGCCATCTCCTAACACTAAGGACCGTCCACTACACAAGCCACTTGCCTGCCTTTGGTGGCTTCTTCCTGAGCTTCCCTTAAGCACCTTTCCTCCATTCCTCCTCAGATGTTTGCAGTGTGCATACACAAACTACAGACAAAAGTACACTACTCTAAAATGAAAATTCACCATCAATTTAAAAAATAAAACGATTTAAGTTTTTCAAGTGAGTGCTTAAAAATTTTAATAAATCTAAATATTAGTATCAGGATCCTAGTATCAAGTTTAAATCACCATGGTTTAAATCAAGTTTAATGCTCACTAGAACAAAGAAAAAAAGCACAACATCTATGTCTTTTTCCAGATTTACCAATAATTATGTAACTTAAATTTCTTGTAAGGAGTTGTGTACTTTAAAATTATTATTGTCTTTAGAAATCTGTATTGAATGGATTCTTATTTCCCAAGCTAAAATTTACTTTAAAAGGAAACAGAAAGTAAACAAAGTTATTTTCTTACCAACATAAAACATGATGAATATACCATCGATTGGGGACAACAGATGTGCCAGCTTAATATAAATCATCAACAGAAAGCAAATACATAGAAAAGGCTGTGAGCACATCAATAGTGCAAGGTAGTTCAGACTGTTTTCTTAAGAAGAGTCCTGGAAGAAAGAAACCAGCTGCATCCATGTAGCTTCATAAACGGAGCACTTTGGGTGATCTGATTTTATTCCAGCATTCTAAATGACAGAATTGATTGAACTGACCGTGCAGTTAAAATGGCTAAAATGATCTGATTGACTACAGCTCTTTCTTGTTATAGCTTGTGGGCTTTATTTTATTTTTTTTAGAAAAACAGGCTTTCAGACATGAAATTCTCCCCATCAAAGCATGGCTCAGGATACCACAGACTTCCATACAAAACTCTTCCCTAACAATATCTTCTTAGTATTTACTTTCAACTATCTACTTCAAAATAGAATTGAGACAGATATATCAAGATACGGGGAAAACCTATAGCCAGCAAGCAGACAATACTAAGGCCATTCACAATAATCTCAGAATGATTGAAATTGTTTTGCCTCCCAAATATGAAATATTTCAACTTCATAAAATCTTTTTTTTAATTGTTGATACTTTTAGTTTACTGTGTCCTTCAAAGCCACATTAACAATGCAACACATTTATTTTTAACACCAGAAAAAGGAAATTTACTGGAAAGCTGCTCCTATTCAAGAAGAATGAGAAAATTAACTACCCTGTTGGTCTTTGAATTTTTCCAATGGAAATATTCCTTTCTCCACAAAACATAAGAGATGTTCAGCCTCCAGGCAGACTGCTTTTTACAGGAAAAATGTCAAACCAGAAGCATGCACTCATGCACTTGCTTTAGATTATTTTTATGTCCTTACAGGCTGCTAAAGAAGTGGAAAATTAAGGGCATGCAAGTTCACAAGTTTTGAGGATTTATTGCACAAGGTACTGGGCCAAGACTTTCAAAGTAAGATTTCACTGGATCCTCAGATAGGTTTATTGCTCTGTGTTTAATCTATTACTTTGTTTTCTGGGTACCATGGATTGAACCCAGGGGTGCTTGACCACTAGCACTTACCTACATTCCCAGCACTTCTTTTTTTTTAATTTTGAGATAGGGTCTAACTGAGTTGCCTAGGGCCTCACTAAGCTGCTGTAAGTAGCCTTGACCTTGCAATCCCTCCTGAGTGTACTGAGCCACTGGGATTACAGGTGTGCACCACTACACCCACCATTCCCTCTTTTAAAGCTGAAGATACTACAGTTCATTGTATTCACATCTCTTGACCAAGAATGACCACTGAGGAACATGGGGACTCTCAGATCATCTCTTTTATCTAAAGAAAAAGCGCACATCAGCTGGCATGGGTGAGGAAAGAAAAATGTGTGTATCCACATTGAAGAATCCATGCTCAAGTCTCTGGGGTTGTGGCTCAGTGGTAGAGCACTTGCCTAGCATGTGTTGGTTCTGGGTTTGGTTCTTAGCATCACATATAGAGAAATAAATTAAAGGTCCATTGACAACCATAAAATATTTTAAATAAAATAATTCATACCCTAGTATATTGAATGCTAGATACCCATTGTTTTCATTTATGTAAGGTAACACAGAGTTCCATTAATGCTGGATGACAATGGTGTCATTGTATTCACAGACAATGATCAATCAAAGTGTACTGTATAGATGCTACCTAATTGAACAGATTAAAATTCATATGAAATTGTGTTAAACCTATAACTGCAAATACAAAAATAAAAGGAGACTAGAAAGAAGCCAAGTGGAAACATTCAAAAATATTTACTTTTATCAAGAGTAACTTCTTGAACATTAAGTAGCTTCTGTGATTTTGGTGTTAAGAAGTTAGAAAAAAAATACTTCTTCTCAAAATAAGAAAAATTAACAGTTGAAACTCCAACAGTGATCAATCCTTTTCCTCTTTCAACATTACAGATATTACAAATATTTGCCAAAAAACCCCAAAGTGTGATAATAACAATAATTGCTAAAACTGTACCTGCCAATTTTGCCTTCTTTTAGCTCAAATTTAGTAAGTCTACTTATATGACCAATGGTGCCCCTGAAGATTTATGTGATCTACTGCAATTTGTGGCTTATGTTTTAAAAGCACTTGTTAAAAAAAAACAAACAAAAAAAAAACTAGCAACTACAACAGTAACCAGAATCTCCTCAATATTTTTAAAATTAAAATACACTTCAGTAATATGCATTATTAAAGAGCATACAGATAAATGACCAAATGGCTGAAATTGTTAGAGTATAATAGAAGACAAAATATTTAATCACTGCCATTTCTCAAAATTGCTAGGAATTGGTATGGCCTTCGTTTCTTGCTTGTAGTCTTCATAGGGAAATTGATTTCATCCTCAAAAATTCCTTCCAACAATTCTCTTGTGGTTGGAGGAAAACATTTTGTCTAAACTGTAGAATATCAAGTACATATGACAGCTGATATTCATCAAGGAGATCAATCCAATACAATAAAAAAGGGGAGTATTTTCAACAAATATCCCAGAAACAATTGGGCAACCATATGAAAAAATTAACATGAAATGGATAATAGACTTAAATATAGGACAGAAAACTATAAAACTTTTACAAGAAAATATAGAAAAAAGTCTTTATAATAATAGACTAGGCAAATATTTCTTTTAAATGATATTAAAACATGAGTATATTTTAAAAATAGATATGTTGTATTTCATCAAAATTACAACCTTTTTCTCTTCAAAAGCCAATGCTACAAAATAAAAAAAGGGAGTTACAGACTAGAAGAAAATATCTGCAAAAATCTGATGAAAGATTTGTCTCCCGTATACATCAAGAACTTTCATGACTCCATAAGGATCAATAAGAACTCAATTAAGAAGATGGGGGATGCTGAATGCTTCAACACCTAAGATATACTGGTGGAAACAAGCATATGAAAAGATTCATAGCCTGTTCAGCTACTGGAGAAATACAAATTCAAGTCACACTGAGATATCACACAAACCCCCAGAATAGCTAAAATGGAAAAGATCCATGAAGCCAAGTGTTGGTGAGGATTTGCAGCTACTGAAGCTCCCATTTCCTGCTGCTCCTAAATGGGAGTATAGACTTAGCACATGACACTGCAATTCTGTGAGCTATCTACCCAAGAAGACAAAAACACACGTCCACACAGAGTTCTGGCCTTGAACATTCATAACAGCTTCATTCAAAAAAGAAAGAAAAATAGAAAAATAATGGTAATAATAGGTGATCAAAAAACAAAAACAATAAATATAAGAAAGGAATCCATCACTGATACACTCAATAACATGGATGAATGTCAAAAGTATTACTCTAAACTAACAGGAATCAGACACAAAAGACTAAACCTGCTATGATTTTATTTACATGAAATTCTATGAAAGTCACAACTTCAGCAACAGAAAAATAACCAGCAACGGCCCAGGGTGGGGGCATGGTGGAAGCTGCACTGATCACCATTACCAAGGGTCACAGGGAACAGCTTAGGGCCATAGGAAGGTTGCAAGCCATAACTTGTGGTGGTGACTATGTGGCTAAATATATGTGTCAAACTTCTAAATGCACTCTCAAAACCAGTCAGTTGTATGAACTGTAAATTTTACTTCAGGAAAGCCTATAAGGAAATTTAATATAATAGGTGTTTGCTGCTGAGTTTAGGTACAGATTATAAAAGGATTTAACTTTAAAGTTATAATTACATTCTTTCCACTTCAAATAGGTATCATTTCTGCTAACAAGTACAGAGGAGTATTATCAGGCACATTTGAGGACTGAGTATAAAAGAGTAAGTTTCTCACATACCTAATGTGAAATAATCAATGAGGCTTTTCTGAAATTACAACCCAACTAAAATGTAAGGACCTATTTGGCCACAGAGCTCTCCACTGGAGCTCAGCAAAGGGGCCCCGGCTCCCACTTCAAGTCCTGTGTTTCAAGTTAACAGGTCCTTGTCTGCCTTTTGCCAACCCTCAGCAGTGTTGGGCTCTTATTCTCTTCAGCTGCATGTCTAAGGCTGATTGTTGGTTGTGGCCTACTGATTACTTCATTTAAAAATTTAAATTGCATTGTCTTAAAAATGAACTCTATACCATGTGTGATATTTTGTAATGAGGTAAAAACTAAAACACAAACTTACAGGTAAAAGAGATTTGCATAATTCATCAAGTGTATATGAAACACTATCCTATTAGGAATGTACACATTGCTAATTACAAAATTATATTCCATCAACCAGCACAAATTGAAGAGCCAGGGTGTTTAAGTCTCTTAACAAGTTGTTAAGTGGCTGAGTCTTGTGATGTATTTTCATTTTTGCTAGACACTCTGACTTTGTCTCTTGTGGCTGCCACTGTGTAATTAATGTTCCTTCTTACAGCAGCATAGACAGTGAGATGAATGGGATCTTAGATACAGGAAACCATGATACCACATATCCCAGCAAAAGAAGGGACATCGATTCATACTTCCTCTAAAATAAAATCTTGACAATGCACCAAACTTTGTGTGCAAACAGGAAAACACAAATATGAGAAGATTTTAACCAGCATGCACAAAAATAATACAGAAGGTTCCAATGGTGATTTCATTATAATTTGAAAAACTGTGCCAAGCTGTTCTTACTGTTTTTTTTTTTTGTTTGTTTGTTTGTTTGTTTTGGGTTTTTTTTTTTTTTTTTTTTTTTTTGGTGTGCCAGAGGCTCTTTCTGCTAAGCCAGGGGCCTGTTTCATCTATTTCCAGCTGCCAGGTACAGGATCGATGATGGATAAAATTTGAGATAATTTGCAGAGGTATCTGAAAAGTAGTTGAAAAATTACTGGTGATCACTAGGCTCCAAAAGTGGGTCATGAAGATCGAGTCCCATAAGACAGATCTTTAGTCTTCCTGATAGATTATCAACACTGGAAGAACTAAGGAATTTGGTGAAAGCAATACTGCTGGACTTCAGCCAAGGGTCTGAGGAGGCTGCTCTTCATGTCCCACAATACATTTAAAACTTTCAGTGTCTCAGCCCATTCTTCAAGATCTACTCAGAGGGCAGCTCTGCAAAGCAGGCCCTTGTTCATGCAGGTGGAGAATCCAACTGCTCTTCAGTAGCTCCCCAAAACAGAGGTCCTCCAGTTTCCCTTTCACCAGGCATGCATCACTGTGTTTTTAACAATCTAACACCAGCCAGCTCCATTAGAACATGGTGCTGTGTCAGAACACAATAGCTGCCTGAATTAAGGTATTGATACATGTCTGTAGAATACTATGGTTGAAGTCCTGCAGACAGAATGAAAACAATCACTAGGGGTAACGTCTGCTGTAGGAATATGCTAAATGATACTACAGCTATAACATTGACTATTTCAGATGATGGGAAGGGCCTGTGCAGCATCCACCTGACTCTATTATCATATCTGTGATTTATATAGAGATAACAATTATTTGGATGACAGAAATAATTCAAAACAATTTCACCATTCTGGAACAAAAGGTAAACCCTAAAAGATAAAATGTAATAATGATAAATAAAATGGTCCTGATTTCAAATTGTATTAGTTTATGGCTCAGGATCAAGACGCTGATGCTTAAAATCCTACTATGCATAGAAGAACACAGAATAACGGGTAATATATTCACTGAGGACTTGTTTTGCCTTGCCGTAAGGACCAAGCATTTTACAAGTATCACATAACTCAACTCTTGGAATACTACAAGATACAAATACCACATTTGCACATAAGATATGAGGCAATTGAAACTAAGAGGGCTTAAGAAACCTGCTCAAGTTCACATAAATAAACAGTATGTAGAGTGACATCTTCAGCTCTCAGAGCTTAAAGTCCGTGTTCTCGACCACCATGGATATTGATTCTCAAAGAGATTGCAGTATAATTTGGCCTTTAAAGTATTAAAAGGCTTTGTGTCACACTAGTAGATGTACAAGATCCAGAATAAAGGTGGTGATCGATACTCATTGCTTTTTTTGAAAAATCATATTTATCTGAATTACAGCATCCCTAGCCTGGGGAAGGGTTCAAGAAGAAAAAAGTGGTTAAATTTCTGAGACGATTCGGAGAACAAGACCCTCATCTTGTATGTACTGAGAACTCTCCTGTGCAAACCAGACTTTCACTCTTTTGCATTGCTCCAAAAAGTGGGACAGGAGCTCATGGAAACATTTTAGCAATTGTGAGTGTCCAAATAAGAACAGACTAACTGGTGACATGGTAAATTCCTAAGAGAAAATATTTAGGTGAGAGGTGAATGATGTATGGTCAGGTTGCTGGCAGGACTAGCAGACTGACCAGAAAACAACAAAATTGCCCTCCACCCTAGTATCCAGAAGTATTTAAAATGACCTAGTTAGCAGAAGAAATGCAATTGTTAAAGATGTGATTCAATAATGAAGTTCCAGGCCAATACTTTTGAATAATGCACATTGAGTATTTCTTTGAAATTCTGAATATTAGCTATGTTCTCACTGCCTGAACCAGAAAATAAAAAAAAAAAAAATGACCCAAGAGTCAATAAGCCAGAAGATAGAAACCGGGAAAGACAGAAGATCTTTCTGCACAAGATCTTACTGCACAATACAGCAGCTGCTCAGCACAGGTGCCTCATGACATACTCCACCCCCCTCATTGCAGGGTCTCAGAGTTCTGCAGGATGTCGGCCTGACAAAACGCAGTTTCGTTTAGATGTAATGTAAGAATATAAGTAATATCAATACTTTCACCTCTACATATGGACAGTTTGAACCTATCAAACTAAAACCACCAGCAATTAGAGGAGATCATAACATAGCAGCACCCAGTAAGACTATCAGTTTTGACATCTTAAGGCTTCTTTATAGGCACACATCATTTATATCTGAAGAGGACTTCATTTTTACTTCTATATGTCATTGCTCCCCAAGTTGAAGTGGCTATGGCATGACATGTTTGAAATTTAAAGATGAAAAAATGCTAATTAAAAAGTTAAAATCACTCATTTTTTTTTTTTTAACAGGAAAAGGTAAGTGTGTGCTATTTTTGCTGATCTCTCATTGTTGGTTGTAAAACGTTTCCCTGCTTGTATGTCGGCCTTTGCTGGCTTGTTTGTTTGGTCATCTTCCCATCTGTCTCATAGCCTCATTTCAGTCCTTGTTACCTAATAGTAATTAACTCTAGTGCATTTGATGCATGTTCTTTGAATTCATTCTCCATATGCTTTTCTACTTATGTAAGCACCTTTAAAAACTGCTTTGTGATTTTTCATTCCACTTCTGTTTCCTCCATTTTTTTTCCCCACTCAACAGAGTACCTCAGAGACCCTGTGCCTGTATAGAGACACACTCATTATTTCCAGCCGATGCATGTTCCACGATTCACTTGTCCATTCCCCGAGGAGTTTCCCCTGTTCTTTCCTATCTCAACAATGCAGTGATAGATGCCTGCTGCATATGCCCCTTGTGAGCTTGAGAACACAATGTTCCCAAAGGTGAACCACAGGACATTGAGCCATGTGCAGAGTCTTATCCATTGCACTGCCACTGGCTTCTAATAGGCTGATCAACACATGCTTTATTAGTCCACTTTCATTACTGCAATGAAATACCAGAGGCAGGCTACTCTGTTAAAAAAAAAAAAAGAGGTTTATTTTGGCTCACACTTTTGGAGACTGATTCCAAAGAGCATTCCATACCTTTTACTACTCCTTTTTCTCCTTTTCTCTCCTTATACTGTCACCAAGAACCAATTCTAATAATTTTATGTAGACCTAATTAGTTCCCAAAGGCCCCATGTCTATGCAGCATAATCAGATTAAATTTCCATTCTCTTAATACCATTAACGTGACTTTGGGGAGTAAATTCCCATATTAGTTTGTGGGGGACAATCCATATTCAAACCAAAGCACACACACCAAGCAGGAGTGCCAGGGGCTTCTGTTCCCCTATTCTTGACAGCACCTCATATTGTATGACTTTGCCAAACTGACTGGGTGAAGAGGGCAGCCTTTCCTGGATGGCATGGTTCTCTGGCTTCTACCTCGGCAACATGGTGGCCAGCGTGCACACTGCCCACTTTTCTCTGGAGATGAGCACTTCCGTTTTCACTTCATGTGTTTTGCTACCGTGCACATTTTAGGCTCTGGTTCCCTGCTGGCAGATGATCATGTCTTGTCCGAGTCAGTGGCCTCAAACCTCCCTGAACTCTCCATGTTGTCCTTCACTGAATAGAAACATTAATATGAAAGGAGACATATAATGTCACTTTTTCCCATGGGGGGAAAAAAATGGTTCCACAGAGAAGCTTTTCCCATCCCGATGTTGTTAAGATTTTCTCCACTATTTTATTCTATACACTGTATAGGGTTCTGCTCTGGTTTGGGCGTTGTTTGTCCCCTTAAAGGTTCATGTGTTGGAAGCTTGGCCTCCAGGGTGGTGATGTTCAGAGGCAATGGAGCCCTTAAGAGGTGGGGCCTCCTGGGAGTTCCTAGGCCAACTGCGGCATGCCCTCAAAGAGGATTATGGGTCTCCCCAGGAACCTGGTTAGCTCCAGAGAGGACGGTGTTGCATAAGCCTGACCCTGGCCACACCCAGGGTCGCGCTGCTTCTTGCTTAGTGATGTAAGTGCTTGCGTCCGATGTGCCCCTGCCATTGCCAACTGCAGTGAGGCCATGGAGTGGAGGGCCCTCACCTGTTCTGAGCCAAAGCAAGGGCCACACCCTGGGGCCTTCAAAACTGCAAGCTAAGTAGACTTCTTTTTCATAAGGAGCCTCGCCACTCAGGCCATTGTTCCAGCAGCAAAATCTGACTAGTGCAGATCACCTCTCACATTTAGGTCTTTAAAACATCAGAAACTATATAGGATCATCCTATAGTAAGCTGAGTGTCCTTGCAACTTACATTGTATTATCATCAAATCAAGGTCACATATAGGGGATACCCGATGGACTCCTATATAGCAACAATCTGTTTGTCTTTCCCTGAACAAGTATACACAGATTTTGTCACTATGAAAAAATTCTTAGTATGTAAAAGGAGAGGCCCTACTATGTCGATTATATATTAAAGACTTGCTATGTTTAAAACATACCATTGTGTATTTTTATAAGATACAATAAAATCTTAAGTTCTTGATAGTATTCAAGCAATATTAAAGAATACATTATTAAATTTCTATGAAGACAGCCAAGTATTTCCATTGACAAAAGACTGTTCACCATGTCTGTTCTAAAGAATAAATTTTATTTTTTAATGTAAGAGAGAGTTTACAAGGCTCAAAGTTTTTCTACACTAAACCTGATGCCAAGACACACATTTCTTATTTCAAGAATAAAATGGATGGACAAGATGATGTTGAAGGTCTGTTTAAGCTCTAAATTTTTATTAATCCATAAAATCACCCAAACAGAAATTTCAGTGAAAAAAAAAAAGCAATTTCCATCTCTCTATTTCTGGAAAAATTTCCTAGAAGGCAGGCTTCATGTGTGCATTCACCTTCATGCAGGATCTCTAATACTTCTAGTGGACTGACCAAGGACTTGAAAATATTCCCCGCTGCAAAGTGAGGTACTTAAAGATTAAACAGCAAAGCTAACACAGAAGAATGGAATTCTGTGTTAAACTAACAACTACAGATGTTTCAAGACTAAAGAGGAGTCATTTAATAAAACATGAGCTTAAAGGATTAGACATCCCACATCACACAAGATCAGTATTTCTCAGTTGATATTTCTAAGCTGATGCCATTTTCAGTATATATGATTATTTCAATAATATCATATACAATATTACCTAAGATAGTGCTGGAAATTTTAAATTATACCAAAGAGACAAAATTATCTTCAGATATTTTTGAAGAAATCTATTATAAATTTTCAAAATATATGGATGCTATTTACAGGCAATTAAGAAGCTACATAATTATCACAATTTCAAAATAAGAAAATACTACAGGCTCATTAGAATGGCTGTAATAAAGAGAGACAATAACAAATGTTGTTCAGCTTATGAAAAATCTCATATGCTGTTGATGGGAATATAAAGCAAAACACAGCCACTTTGCAAACTAGTTCGGCAGTTACTTAAAAGTTAAACTCAGCATACTCAGAAATTACCCTTTTTAAAATTTACTCAAGAAAAATGAAAATTTGTCTATACAAACAGAGAATATAATTTTTCCATAGAAGCATTATTCATAATAGCCCCAAACTGAAACAATACAAATGTCCATCAGGAGGTGAATAGGTTAGGACAACACAAATATCCTCAGAATGGAATGCTTTCAACAATTGAAGGGAATGCACTACTGACACAGCCCAAATCAGGAGGGTGCTCAGAAGCACTACAATAAGAAATAAGAGCCAGAGGCAAAGGACTACATATGGTACAATGTCATTGTTACGAAATGTCTGGAAAAGGCAAAGTTACAAAGGAAAAAATAAGACCAGTTGTTGAAGCTGAGGGTGGCAGCAGAAATTAGCTGGAAAAGCATATAAAAAAACTTTTTAGGATCACAAAGATGTACTAAAACTGGATGGTGTTAGGAAGCACTTCCAAGAATGGGAGTTGAGAGCTTCAAAGTCTCTCTACCTAACAAAACAAGAATAATTGGAAAGAGCATTTTTTAAAAAATAAAAAATAAGTAGAATCTTGGGAAACTGATTCAAGAGCACATAGCAGATGTGGAATCAATTACTCCAGGTAACCAACTAAGCCTTGGTAATAAGGGAGCCCGTGGATTGGAGCTCCCCTTGCTGATTGGTGTGACAGAAGCTCCACTCTACCCTGAGTGGCTGGGGTGAGAAGAAAGGGCTCCCTCACTCAGCAATTCCAACTGCAGAGCAATGGTGTCTTCCCAGGATGGAAAAACACCAACATTAGTGGTTACCTGCACTTCTGTATTACAGAAGCCCTATTTCACACAAATGAGACCAAAGGGCCCAGGGCACCCTCCTTTCATCACCCCCCTGTTAGGGTAGGATGACTACCTCAGCTGGAGCCAACTGAAAAGTATTAGGTTTTGTTGGACTCTCTACAGATTGTCATGAGGAGGAGATTCCACGCCAGAAGACTAAAAGAATCAATTCTCTACCATCAATTAAGAGAAGGCTGAGAGCTCAATGACTGCAAGAATGAAATGACAGAACATAGAGAAGTTCACCAGAGAAATCCTGGAAAGAGATCCCTATGAAAATCCTTCCTATGGTGGGAGCAAAGCTCAAATATTAACAGCTACTGATAGCGAAAGAGGTGCACCAGCCAGAGGCTTAATAGAGAGAAACAGGGAGATGCAAGAAAGAAACAGCAAGAGAGCCCTGTGGAAACCACAGCCAGCCCTAGTTGGATGGGGAGAGGAATTACGGGAGACGGCATAAATGTCTAGGGATCTGCCCTCTAAGGAGGGACAGCAGAGGTGAAATAAAGAAAACAGGCCCCTGTGAAACTAGTCCAACCAATTTACTAAAGGAATAGTTGATGCATTATAGTATCTACAATGTCCAGTGTTCAACCCCCCAAAAAGTTATTAAAAACTCAAAGAAATGTGAAAGTGTGACTCATACAAAGGAACAACAACAACCAAAACCAGATGTTAGAAACTGCCTCTGAGGGGGCCTAGATGATACATTCAGCAAATTTTTCAAATTGGCTATTATCCATATGCTCAAGGAATTCAAGGAAACCATGCTTAAAGAATTAAAGGAAGGTATGGAGAGTAAAATACCCCTCAATTGCAGGATGCCAATAAAGACAAAGAAATTACATTAAAAAGACAAATGGAAATTCTGGGGTAGAAAAGTATGATAACCAATGTTAAAAATTCTCTAGTGGATATCTAAATCAATCTGTCTGTCTGTCTATCTATCTATCTATCTATTTTTTTCCACACCAGGGATTGAACTCTGGGGTACTCAACCTCTGAGCCACATCCCCAGCTCTATTTTTATATTTTATTTAGAGACAAGGTCTCTCTGAGTTGCTTAGCACATTGTTTTTGCTGAGACTGGCTTTGAACTTGCGATCCTCTTGCCTCAGCCTTCCAACCCACTGTGATTACAGGCAGGTGCCCCTGCACTCGGCCACCACAGATTTGAGCTGGCAAAAGAAAGACTCATTGGACTTGAAGAAAGGCCAATAGAGATCATTAAACACAAAGAACAAAAAGAAAGAAGCATGAAGAACACTGAACAAACCCTTGGAGAACTGTGGGACACTGTTCAGCCCACCAGCACACATGTAATAGGAGTACCACAAAGCAGGAGACAGAGAAAGGAGCAAACATATCAAGCTGTGGTGTAAGCTTCCCAAATTCAATGAAAAACATTAATCCATACATCAAAGGAGCTGAGTAAGCTACAATTAGGATAAACACAAGGAGACACATTACAGTTAGAAAGTTGGAAGAGAAAATCAGTATGTATTTTACAGCAACAAGAGAAAAATGACCCCTCATTTATTAAGAAAATGTCAACTAAGAACAAGTACATCTGGAGCAGAAGTAGTGAAGGCCAGAAGGGACAGAATACTTACATATACCCACAGCTAATGAAAGAGCCCAAAAATATAAGAATTGAGGGGTAATTTGCACAATTCAAAACTGGTCTTTATTTTTGGCAGTGCTCGGAGACAACCCCAGGGTCTCTCACATAGTGGGCAAGTACTCCTGAGCTACACTCATAGCTGCAATAATTCAGCAGTATTATCTGGAGATTCCAACTTTGTACCTCATGTATAATAAAACAACTTGATAACAGTTCAGATCAGAGGAAAATAATTGAAGGCTAAGGAAAAGACCTGTGCATATATGGTTAACACTGGCATTTTATATAACCCTCTTATCACTTGAGTGTAGGCCTTCTTTGACATTGCAATCTAAAACAATAATTTTAACTTTTATGTTTTAGCTAAGAATTTTTTTCTTTTTCCTTAAACCTTTGTTTGAAGTCAAATATCTTCCCTCCTATAATGATGCAATGTTTGAGGTTCCAG
The DNA here is from genome assembly GCF_048772815.1 of Callospermophilus lateralis. NCBI lineage: Eukaryota > Metazoa > Chordata > Mammalia > Rodentia > Sciuridae > Callospermophilus > Callospermophilus lateralis. Next base: position 156,121,908 of record NC_135309.1, on the reverse strand, counting down.
TAATTTTGAGTAGGTAGGAGCACAGTACATTTTTTTTATACTTGATCTTTCTCCTTGGTATTGTCCAGGGATAGAGGGAGAGAAAGATATTTCCTTATGATGCAATCATTAAAGTCATTGATTGTATCATCAATCTTCTCAATAATTGCTCATAAACACATGAATAATTCCACCATGGTAGTGGTAAAATGGATACTTCCTTGTGTTGATCATCACATCCAGATTCTTCAGGAAAGTCTCTGTGCAAGTCGGTGGAGACTGAAAACTCAGGAACACAGTGCTGGGCAGCACCCACTGGCAGGGCCTTCTAAAATCTGTTCGTGTTTTCTATACAAATCCCAGCTGATAGAATTGGGCCCATCCTTCCAATGCACATAACACTTTGCCCCAGGCTTTGGAAGTCCCCAGTAAGCCAACCTCCCCAATCTGTTATATCTATTTCACAACTCTTGACACAATGAGATGAATATCTACTTTCAAGTGCCCATGCATTCATGAGACTAGAAACCTACTCTTTCTTCACCTAGTTAGATATAACACCATATTTTTCTATTCTTCTTCTTCAGCCCCAGCAAAGCCTGTGTAGGACCACAAGTATACACACACACAGCCAAGGAGTTTGTCTTCCCCTCTGAAAGGCATCTAGAGTTCATGAACCATTCTTCTGAAGATCTGTACTTCAGAACCTTGGAGAGCAGAAGCCAGATTAGGTACCCCTGATTCCCGGGCATACAAAGGGAAAAGGTTCTTCCCTGATGCCCTTCTCAATCTCTTGTGCACTGGCTTCCCAGTTCTGCCTCTTGGTCCGGCTCTTATGAAGGGACAGGTGACAAAACAGTAGTCTGTCATGAAAGCATTTGGGCTCTTAATAGGTGGCTCTTTCTCTGCCAACTCACACTGAATTTTGAAAGACCAAGAAAGCTGAATATTTTACCATTTTGAGTAGGTGGTAGTTGAACAAAAGCCATGATGAAGTGGACCAGAGACTACGTGGAGAATCTCAGAAGGATTCATGGAAGAATAACAGGACAATATGTGAGAGATGGAATTAAATAAGCAGACGATGGAAGAAGGAAGATTCTTAGAGGGAGAACAGAAAAACTGGAGCAACTTTAATGTGATATTGTAAGATACAGATATGTTCAATGGGCTGGAAAGTCAATACTAAATTGGAAATAGGAAGCACAGATTTTAAAGCACCCTCTTAATACTGTTTTCTGGGAATGCAGGGGAAGGATACCTATAAATCATAAGAAAGAAAGATGTTCCAACCTGTAAAGAGCCCAGAACAGGAACAAAAGATTGTTTTAAAAAGTTTAAATAAGAGGACATATTTTTATCAGAATTTCCAAGAATGTGGAACAAAAAAAAAGTATGTATCAATGTTCATGGCTAAATACCATCTTTAGAAATAAGGCATCACTCATGGGAAAGGAGTGATGGTCAAATGAGTGTTAGAAAACTGGAGTCTTAAGATCACCTACCAAGCATGAGGGAAACAGAGTGGTCAGCCCCAGGGGGGTGGATCTTGATACAGGAGAAATGGAGCTCCCCAGGAAGAAGGACACAACTGTACCAGGGGCTTTATGACATCAGCTGAGATTGGAAAGAATGGAAATTCGTCATTCCTGAAGGGATGCTAGGGATGCTCTGCTACTGTTATTATTTTCTAAATATCTCCAAATTGCTCTGAATTCTCTACCAGATCTCAATACTCTAGTTAAATATGCATGTCTTTTTCCTAGCATTCTGATATTTTGTGTGTGTGTCTTTTTAAAAATATTCTGTAGTAAAATAGTTTCTCACATTCTATGTAGGAAAGAATGTCTTTTCTTTCTCTCCACTTCCATTTCCCTCCCTCCTTCCCTCCCTCCCTCCTTCCTTCCTTCCTTCCTTCCTTCCTTCCTTCTTTTCTTCCTTTCTTTCTTCCTTTCTTTCTAACATGGATAGGATTTCTTTTAATTTTTTGTACTCGGGCTCCTTTCAGCTTGCCTTGTAGACATCCTGCCTGGAGAACACAAACATCCTATAGGTTCTGCCAGCAGATAGGTTCCTACCCTTAATCCTATATGCCAACCTTTTTCTGCTTTTATTCTGGGTCTCATTTTCTCTAGGTCATCAACAAAAACTCTCATTAATTTCCAGTCTTCTAGAAAGTCCTTCTGAGGTCCTCTTGGCATAAGTGATTTAGCCCCCTTCCCCATTTATGATTCTACTATCATCTTCAGAGATTTCAGAGGGAAGGAAAGAAAAATGAGAAATATATGCTCCCTTAAGGACTACAAATGAATCTTTGAAATAAGGCTTATTTGATATGGATATTATATTTACTAATGGAAATCAAATACACACATTCAAACTGTTTAAAAGTTGGCTATAGAATATTTTATTATCTCTAAATACTGACAATTTCAAACCTACTCTTGCCCCAGGAGCGTTTCGCAGGTAACCGTGCCTGGAAATAGCATTGTCTTCCCCTTCCTCCCAATCCAGGATAAAATATCCATAAAAGTAGAAAGTGTCATGAAGGAGAATGTTGCTCTTCTACATCCATGCAGATCTTGACTATAACAGACTTCATGTACTTGGTAAGTATGGAAATAAAACTTAGCAGTAACAAAATGTGGTGGGGGGATTGATTGTACAGGTGGTTGAGATAACTAAGAGCAAAACAGTTATGACAGTGCAAACCAGTATTTCTACCTCTGAGCAATTCCTCCCCTCTAATGCAACTCAGCCAGCTAACTCCACTGCTCAGAGAAGTAGCATGCTGCTGATCAAAGGCTATCTGGTCCAGTGTACGCATCTGGAAGACACGTCTGAAGCATATAAAGTGTGTCATCTTGGCACCAGCTGGAGTGCAAGCACTTGGAGCAGATCTATTTATCAACAGGCTCAGAGAGCAAGTTTAAGGCTTGAACATTGGTGTTGAATGGAGCATGAAGAAGGGGTAGTGGAGATCACATAAATATTAAGCAATGACCTTCCTTTTGGAAGTTGGAGGCAATTCCTCACATGGGCTTTTATGCATCTAGAATTTATTTCTCTGGGCTCCAAGGTGCAGGCAGATTGTAATAGGAGTAAATAATATCACAATCCAGAAAACCACGGAGGGTGGGAAAACCAGGGCTACAGCAGAAAAAGAAGCTACTACTTCAAGGAGATGACAGTTCCAAAATGCTGGAAATAGCATTGTCTTCCCCTTCCTCCCAATCCAGGATAAAATATCCATAAAAGTAGGAAGTGATGTCAGCAGCTTCCTTTAGAAGTTGGTAAAGCTTAAAGTTGTAACAGCTTCAAAATACAAGCACAAACTGGGAAATACTTACCTTCATTTTGTATGCATAAATGCCTACTGAATGTTTTAAAAACTAATAGAGGATGACGTATATGCTCTCAAAAAAACTTAGTTCTTTCCAATGAACTGTTTCAACAGAACATGCAGCCCAGAGGTATACTGATGTGCTGAAAGATGCTCTTGCTAACTGGTCCCTTGGAAAAAAAATAAGTATAGGTGCCCCCAAACAGTTGAGAAGATAGCCATTGCTCCAGCAAAATGTGCTTGAGAAATATTTTCATCTTGTGAATATGCAAACTGATAGCTCACGCGTAATTTCCCTCCAATTACTTCTACTGGAAAGTTTTATATGCAGAATAAATTTTTATCTGAATTGATTATTTGTTTATCAAAACTGCTTAATGCAGAATTGTACCTTTTTAGCCTCAGAAGAATGCCACAGAAAATTAGAGTAGCACTCTAAAAAATTCTGCATTATCAACTTAAAAATCATTTGAAAAATTTGATAGATTTTATACATCCTTAAAACATAAAATATTATACCTTACAACTCATCTATCAATCTTTTCATCAAACAATAACTATAGAGTAGACACACTTGATTTTTTTTAAATTGTCATTAGTGATTCCTTTCTCAGACACACTTTGCTTTCTCTGCCCTCCACCCAAGCCTATTAAAGAATTACTGCATCATCCTGAAACTGGAGAATACCTTAGAGATCATCTAATCTAAGCCTCACTTTATAGAGAAGGAAGGTAGCCCAGAGAAGTGACATAAACAGGATTAATCTGTTTAAGAAAAGTAACACCTTATAACAAGTCATCAATAAAATCTAATGTAGAGAACTGGTCTCCAAAATCTTTGATTTTAATGAAAAAAGATAATAGTCTCTTTTTTTTTAGTCAAATGAATTAGTCTCAGATTTACTAAATTTTTAAAACATTCTTAGAACTTTAGATTGGTTGTGCCAAATGAGGGGTAGCTTTTCCAGCTGCCTTCTGGGAGATGAGTAACTGATATCCACGCCTGACTGTGGAGGATTCTCTGTGGATCTATCACTACATTGTCTCCAGAATGGATTAGCATTCCCACTCTCTACAGAATTTAGCTCTTCAGAAGCTACCAACAATGATTTTTTTTTTATTTTATGTTATGTTTGCCATCTTTGTTTAAGCTATAATTCTGCTTTCATTTTCAGATAAAAGTTTCAAAAATCACTAGCATTAGTGTCAGGAATAACAGGTACTCCAATCATGGACCGCATATCCCAATACTTGTTATCTCTGCAAAGGTCCTTAAGTTCTCTAAAAGTCATTTCCTTCTTTGGCTATACAAAGCCCCTTTATATTATAATACTATTCCTTGAACATAGTTCACAAATACATACTAACTAGCCCTATAACACAAAGAGCCACAGACTGCCACCCTCTGTCCTCTTTTCAATGACTCAAAATTTGAAACATTTCTTTTTTTCTTTCTTTCCCTCCCTCCCTGCCTTCCTCCCTAGGGCCTTGTTCATGATAGGCAGCATTCTACCACTGAGTTACATCCCAATCTGTCTCATTTCTTTATAAGAAACAGTGCTCTCCAACAGCTGATGATCGATACCAATGTGAATAGATTTCTGGATTTGGCCAATCCTTTCCATCACAACTGAGAACTGATGCTTATGTCAAAGAGACAGGATCATGCAGTACAAACCACTCAAATCAGTGATTCTCAAGAGGGGGCTACTTTGCCCCCCCCCCCCCATGCTAGGGCACTTCTGGCAACATGTGGAGACATTTTTGGTTGCTGTAACTGAGTTGAGAAAGTGCTACAGTTGTATAGTCACCTACTAGGTAGAGGCCCGTAATGCCTTTCAATACTCTACAATGCACAGGACACCACACCCAGCAAGAAGTCATCTTAGCCCAAAATGTCACCCTTGCCAGAGGTGAGAATGCTGATACAAATATTGCTACTCAAAATAATGTTCTCATACAGGCTGTTTTGGTCTCTTTTAGGAACTCATTAGGAAATTGGGCCCACAACAGATCTACTAAATCAGCCTACTTTTCACAAGATCAACAAGTGATTCATATGGCTGGTCAACTCTGAGAAGCACTGATTATACAAAAATTTGACAATCTTTAAATTTTATAAATTTTCTTTGTAGATATTTGTTTTAGAGCCCTAATGAGTAAATGGATGAAACTGAAGAATATCATGCTAAGCAAAATAAGCCAATCCCCAAAAACTAAATCTGAATGTTTTCTCTAATATGCAGATACTAATTCACAATGGGGGGGTGGCTAGTGAAGAACAGTTACTGTAGATTAGGTACAGGGAAGGGAGGCGGAGGAGTGGTATGGGGATAGGAAAGACAGTAGATTGAATCAGACACTATTACCCTATTTACATATATAATTATACCACCAGCATTATTCTACATCATGTACAACCAGAAGAATGATAAATTATAATCCATTATATGTGATATATGAAAGTACATTCTACTGTCATGTATAAATAATTAAAACAAATAAAAAATTATGTAAAAAAAGAATTACTGCTAATTTAAATAATAGACTCATTGTTAGAGCATCCTGTCTCTAATACAATATTACCATTACGTCTTCTAGATAGTAGTGTTACATACAAAATTAAAAACAATCCATTCCTCAATACATGTGGGAAATACAACTTAGGGCAGACATATATATTGAGAAACTAAGGCACCTTAAGAATCACCAAGAAAACACTATCATATACAGCATTTCCCAAAATTGTTTAACTCTAGAATTTGTTTTTCCTCAGAGCATTTAGTAAGCCTAAGGTTTCAGAGAACACATTTCCATTTCTCAGCCTGGAAACCAAAAGGAAACTGAATAAAGTTCAAATCCCTCTGAATAGAGTCTTGAATTTGGTATTCCCAACCATGCATGTTGCTCCAACAGAAGACAAAACCCAAGGCCCGCCTTGACAATGAGGATTTGGCTAGCATCCCATGGAGTCTCCGCAGAGAAAACCTTGATCAAGTGTTAACGACACCCAAGCAGTGGCTTACAGTGAGAAATTTCTTGCATGAAAAATTCAGGTGAGGAAAATATCCAGGGCACCGTGGGATGTTGAACAAGAAACGCAGCGTAGGGCTGCGGATGGAGCCACCTTGCTCGGAATCACATTACAAAGACACGTTCTTTCCACACATTAACTGATCGGTTTAGCAATACAACACTTTTTTCTCAGCTCTGTTTGTAATAGGGGAAAAAAATCATTTAACAAGCAACTCTTGGGAACAATTGCAAAAGAGAAGGAAAAAAAAACATAAGTAATTCAATGTCAATGGTGACTTTATTATGCACATAAATTACACGGAGTCACACACTGTCTCTTTTCATCACTAATTATATTAAGGGTTATTGAAGGTTCACTTAATGAAGAGGATTGCCTTGGTGTGGACAGCTTTGCAAACTCACAAACATTTCCTAAGCAATTAACAATTCCTCAGGGATGTCACACAGACTAGGTTTGTATCCCTGGCATTTCATGTTGATATGTAGTTATGCATAAATAGTCGTAGTGTTACACTACGAAGAAAAGAGCAACGACACAAAGGGTACCTGGATGTGACTAATGATTAAGATGTCAGTACTGGAGACATGCATGTCCAAGTTCAGACCTCTAGACTACCCACGCCCATGCCCCAAGAACACAAAGGAAAGTGCTGCACCTGTCTCATCAAGCCATCCACCTGCAATGTGAGAAGATAATACAGGGCCTTCCTCAATTCCAGCAGAGATCACTATTGGGATACCTAAGATTTCCATTTTCAGGGCTGCCTAGCTACTCAGACGTCCTTGATTGACATGCAGACACTCTTCTCTGTGTGGTACACTATATACTGTAGGATGTTAAGTAACACTGTTGGCTTCCACCCAGTAAACTCACTTTCATCAACCAAAGTCATTCTCTTAGATACAGCTTCTGAAGAAATAATGAGCCAAATCAACTCTGCTCAGTCAATGGCCTGAATGAAGAATAATGAGCCCAACCAATTCTGCTGATCACTGGAGTGATAAATGCTAGAGTCACTCAGCATTAAGAATCTATAAAGTGTAGCATTCATTCAGTCAAAAAGAAAAAAAAAACCGATTGTTTACTATGGGGCAATGGTGCTCAAGGTGCTGGGGTCTGCCTAAAGGTAGCTCTGCTTGTCTCCAAGGTCGCTCAGTGCTCAGAGTTTAGAAATGGGGAGCCACTGTCATGTCCTGTGAGTCCATGTGAAATTAACAGATACCTTTGTTTATCTGACAGCATGGAAACACAGATAATGTACATTTCGGCTCTCCCAGACATTTTTTTTTTTACAATGTGGGCAAATGTGAGAGTTAAATGAATACACTGGAAATATAACTGGTCTTGGACAAGATGAACCATGCCCCAATCTCTGTTTTGCTGTAAGCATCCATTTCCCACTGGAAAAGGTATTTAATCTATTTTAGCATCTATTTCATTTCCAGAACAGCAGTAAAAGGAAATCTTTTTGTTCTTGCTCACAAGGTAATTGAAAGGATTCATTTAGGTAATATAAAACAATTTATATGCTTAAAAATGATAAAGCTGTTCATTGATTCCATTTCATTCCCAATAGCCTTTTCTTTATGGTGCATAACATAATCACAGTGCTTCTCCCACAAGGTTTAGGGTAATTGTTGTTTGTTTTTCTTAGTGAATATTAAATTATATGAGCTTGACAGGTAAAACTAAAAAATTTGTTTCCTAGAAGTTAAAAAAAGATACAAAGTTTTGAAAATAATTGTGTACCCTAATTATACATATGAAGAAAAGGTGTATCTATTCAATAAATATAAGTGTAAGCATTTAATAGCCTTATCTATTAATTAATGCTTTTTGAGTATCTATCATGTGCCAGGTGCTGCCCAGATGCTTGGAATTTATAAGTAATTAAAGTACATTAAGATTCCTGTCCTCATGGAGGTTAAATTTGAGAACTGAGGCACAAGATAAATATTAAAGAATGTTGTAATAAATCAACAAGTTATTTATTATGGTGGAAGATGTAAATCATATTTTAAACAACAGTAGAGTATAAGAAATGGGGAGACTGTAATTTGGACCAAGAGAATAAAAATAGGCATTTTTTGAGAAGGGAATGCTTCTCAAATGCAAAGAATTGGCAGAGGTGACAAAGCTAGGTTATAACTATGTACTACCAATTCTAATCAATGTCACAGATAAAATGCTCCTTAAAATCTCAAATATTTGTTAGACCAAATTCTAAGTAACTTTTCAGTTACTATGAAGTTCTAATCATACATCATATATATAACTTCCTGCCATATAGATAAGTCCAAAAGAAGAAGCCTTAGTTAGCTGCATGCATTGGAATCACATTCATTATCTTATTATATATTATTATTAGTCTTAAATAATTGAAACTTGCTCTTGAATCATGCTATTACTACTTAATTTTGTGAGAGGTCAAAAGGTCACTATGTCTAGAATTTTCCTCAGTAATGCACTAATATAAGTAAAAACTACTAAGCTAGTTTCCTCTATTCTACTGTAATATTTATTTGCTTTTACTACCATAAATAAATGTGTGTGCATATATATATATGATGTAAAATAAAAGGAAATTTAATTTTCTCCCTTTTAAAGGTCATTATTATCCATTTGAGCTCATAATTATTATTGAGAAAAACTTTTTGAATAGAGAAACAAATGCTTAAAAAATGACCTGCTCTAATTGTCCAGTATATAAAGTAGGTCAGTGATTTGACACAACCCCTTGATTTTGTTTCTTAAATATCTGGTGCATGAAGGACAATAAAATCACTTAGTCTAGGGGCCAACTTTATTACTTTTGGCTATTCTTCTTCACAGTGGGAAAGTTTCATTAATAGGTGAATCAATAAATGGATCAATAAGAGAAAGTGAAAACAACCTGGATAATAGTATTTGAAAGGCTGATAGGAACATGTCATGCCAGATACAGGACCCAGACAGCAAGCTGGCAATTTATGGAACATGTTTCATAATAAATTAGTTTATTTTCTTGTTTTAAACTTTATAACATTATTTTAGGAAAATAACAGCAGTTGTTATTTTCAACTATTAAGACAGTGAAGTCTCCTATGATACCTAGCAATGAGTTTTTGTTGTTGTTGTTTTAATTTTGTTGGTTTCAAATAATATAACAGCAAGGGAAGTCAGTCACGATTGCCCATCATCTGTTCAATGTATTGGCCCCTTCATTCATAGAACTGGACAACTGATAAATGTATCCTATAAACCAGAAACAGGATATACATGAAAATAAGCTAATTTTAATGGCTACTTTTAACAAGTAGAGATATGAGAAGTATAATTTAGTTTAATGGCAGCTAGATTCTAGTAGATGGGGTGCAAAACCATCAACTTGCAAAATCCTAAATAATTTTTGATATATAGTTATTAACTACAAGCTATGATGACTCATTCCACAGATTTATTATGTTATGACACAACAACATGAAGCAGGTACATATAACACAAAATTACATCCCAGAAACTCTGTTCATCTTCACATTTCCAGTTAAAAGGAGTGATATTAAAATCACCATTTGCAGGGCTGGGCTTGTGGCTCAGTGGTTGAGCGTTCACCTCGCACGTGCAAGGCCCTGGGTTAGATCCTCAGCACCACATAAATAAATAAAAAAATAAAATAAAGTCATTGTGTCCAACTGCAACTACAAAAGATAAATATTAGTGACTGTTGTATTCTGCTGCCTACAGAAGAAAAAAAAAGATAAATATTTAAAATAAAATAAAATAAAATCACCATTTGCAGTTTTTTATACTTAATTAAACCACACATTGACAATATTTAATTCAAGTATTTGAATATGTCAGTAATCACTGTGTTTTTCCAATAAATTGAGGCCTTTTAGTACAATAATTAAGAAAGGGTTAATGGCACATTCAGACATAATTGTACTAATTATTCATTTGCCACCATTTCCTTTATAAGAATAAGGAAATAAAATCTTGAACCTACTGATTATCTGTATAAAATTTTTACTATAAAATGTTTAGAAAAGGAAAAACACATAAATAAGAAAATAATTTATTGTTTGAAAATTGAGTTAACAGTTTCATTTGTATCTATACTTGTTATTTCATAAAAATTAATAATTTTCAAGTTTAATCTGTAAGTTTAAATTTAATTTTAATTTAATTTAATATATTTTTTTGAAATATAAAAACCTATCTTTGGCAATTACTGTTGACAATATGCATAAAACATGACTGTAATAGTCATATACTATTCCATTTTATGACGCACTATAGTTATTTCACCAAATGTCTGTGAATTCCCTTTCTTCCTCTATCCCGTCTCCTCTCTTCTCTCTCTCACTCCATTTCTCTTCCCCTCTGCCTTGCCTTGTTTTTGTTCCCTGTGGCCTAAAATGAACTGAGTGCCTTTAGCATCCCATTGGCTCTGGGTTCAGGTTTATGTACCTCACCTTAATTCCCCTCTCAACTATCTGAGCGGCCATTACAAGTGCGCCCTCTTTGCCAGCAACAGTATTAGCAGAGTTAAGGGATTTCCTAAGTTCAGTAAGATACACACAGTCATGAGAGCCTGTTTCCAGAGAGGGAGCTTTACCCATTTCACAAAGGTACACCCAGAAGCACACACTCTCAAGCATGTCTCACTGTATTCTTGCCTGAACATTCGTTTGGAACATATTTCCATCAGTGGAACTCCTCACAGGCTAATTTAAAATTTGTGATCACACTTTGAAATTATTTTCCAAAAACATTTTACCAATGATGCATGGCAAGTCTGGGTTTTCAATTTTTAGAACCAATTTTGTTTATCAGTATTTCATTTTTTTACTGAATTTGTTTTTGCTCCTATCTCCTTAAGAAGGAGCCAATCCTCCCACCCACCCCTGCCCAGTCCCCACCAGACCCCACTCTCCTCGCATGTGCCAGGAGAACAAGCCTCCTGACCATCCTCCTTGGTGACATCTGTGGAGGGTGAGTCTTCTCACTTTGTCTGACCCCCTACTCCAGTCGAAAGCCTCCAGTGGAAAGGCATATCCTGGTCCCCAAGGGCTCATGAAGCCACGACACCTGGGTCGTCTTCCGAATCATTTTCCGCACGCAGAGCTCTTCTCTGATGAACAGTCCGTCTCTTCCCCTCAGCCTCAGAATGTTTCCAGGAAACAAAGTTAGCCACAAATTCTCCCGGGGATCATCCTAAAATGATCTTCTCTTTCTCTGTCTTCTCTTTTGTTCCAGCCGGCTTGTTCTTACAGGATGCCGGCCTGTGACTACTGCCCCCTCCCCATCACCATTTCTGCCTCTGTGTCATCTCCACGGCTCTTCACCTTCCTTCCTCAGCTGGACTCCAGTACATATTAAAGAACTCAGCCAGCTTTCCTCAAATACCCACAACTCCTTTGTTTATTTTCCTTGCATTACGGGCGGGTCTGACAAAAGAAAAAAAAAAAACCAACTCTGGATCAATTAAGCTGTCTGCCTTCTCTACATCTGAGTTCCAACAAAATGACTTCTGCAGGAAAAATAGCACAAGTGAACAACAGACTGCTGCTCATGAGAGTCCAGGCTGGTGGAAGCCAGCCTCAGTGGGTCCTCCCTCAACGCTCTCCACAAAGTACTGATTACTTTAGTCACCAGTCCCTGTCATCTCCACCAATCTCACCTACTGAGGTCTGGCTTCCACACAAGCTACTCTGCTACGCTGCCCACACTAACATCTGTATACTGGTCAGGGAGGATCACATCTCACCTCTCCTCTGTGACTGAAATAATCTTCTGTTCATTTCTATGACATCTCATCCAGTTAGTCTTCTCCCAATGTGATTTTGTGCCTTTCCCACTATCCTCCCTGGGCTTCTCCATCTGTCCCATAAAACTGGAGTGATCCTCAGGGTGCTGCAGAGGACCTATGCTAACTACCCTTCATCTGTTTTCCAGGACTAGATTCTTGCCTGCTAATATAGTGGTCTAACACATTCAGCCATGATCTTGCTTCTCTATGTCAAATTCCCATTAAACATCTAATTCTTAATTTGCCTAATTCCATACAACTCCAGGTTTTTATCTTCACTATGTGAATATAATAATAATGATAACAACAACAACAACAACAGCAACAAAAAAAAAGAAAAAAAAAATGAATGCTCACAAATAGGCCTAAGATCAGTAGCCTGCTTGGATACATCAATGAATTATTAGGTCTTGGTTTATACACTGCTTTCACTGAGAAGCTTTCTACACATGCTAAATCTGGATTAAGCATTCTTCCTATCCCACAGCATCCTGAACTTCTACCACTGCACTTATCAAACTGTGTTATAATTTTTTGTATTTTTTTTCCTCAGTCAACACTGATTTTCTCACTACTGTGTTTCTGACTTTGCTAGTGCACTCAGCAGGGCTCATATGACTGGGTTGTATTGAGCAGAATTGAATTCTACCTGGATTCCCCATGCCTACATGAGCTACCAAAGCCAGGATGTCTTGTCCCACTCTGTTCATCTCCATGTCTCAGCTGTCACTGTTTAGGGATGGTTGCACATACATCTTTGTCAAAAGTTCCTTCCTCCAAGTTTATCAGCTCCGAGTAATGAAGCCCCTGAACCGTCCATTTTTCAGGAAAGAAAAATCTACAGATCTTCACACCTCACTACACTTGAAAAGTCCTTTCCTTGTAGTAATTTCTCCTAAATTTACTTAGATTTATTTAACTTATTGAAATCTTAACCTGATATGTTTTGCTATAAAATAAGGTTCTATGTGTGTTGTCAATTGATTAATTACCTTAGCACTACTGGATGAGCTTTTCAAATATTCTCCAATGATCTGAAATTTCAATTGTATTAATCACTCAAGTCGTTTATCACTTGACAGAGTGTATACCCAGATGCCCAGGTCCATTCCACACTGGCATGGATCTCCCTGTGAGTGTAATTCACAGACAACAGCAGCCCCTGTCTCTTAGGGTTATAGAAAAAAAATACACATAAAATGTTTAAAGTAAGTACTTACACAGAGCAGATCCCTACATGTTACTGTGTATATATTTATCTTCAGTTCCATTTATGTTTTTTTGTTGTTGTTGTTTAATTTTTACCAAAATTCTAACTACTGTAGAAAGCTAACAGATTGGCATAGATAGGAGACTAATCACCCTGAGTCATCGCTTTCTCCTTCTATAAGAAAAAAATCACTTTCCTGCTCTTGTGCAACTACTATTTTAATAAAATCCTTTATTCCAGTCCAATATCACATGGATTGGTTGCTTTCTTGAGCTGTGGCCTACACGTGAGTGTGCCACATTTCCATTATCTCCTGATGGATGTTTAGAACCTATTTCCATATTTATTATAAATAATGCTAATAATACTTCTATGAATGCAGGAATGCGGATCTCTCTTCAAGGTACTGACTTCAGTTCCTTTGGATTTTACCCAGAAGTTGGATTGCTGGATCATATGGTAGTTAGTTCTCATCTCAGTTTTCTCAGGAACCTCCATACTGTTTTCCATAATGGCTCTACCAATTTACAACCCCACCAACTCTGTACACATATTTCCTTTTCTTCATGCCCCTGCCAACACTTCTTCAATACTTTGATAGCAGCCACCCTAACAGCTGGGAGGTAATACCTCATTGTGGTTTTGATTTGTACACCTCTGGTGGCAGGTGACACTGAACAAGTTTTCATGTACATACTGGCCACTCACGTGACTTCTCTGGGGAGAAAAGTCTATTCAGGTCCCTTTCAACATTTTTAATTGGGATGTTGTTTGAATCTTGAGCTTAGTTTCTTGCGTATTGGCATATTGGGCCCCATCAGATATATAATTTGCAAAATTTTCTCCTTTCCCATTGGTGGCCTTTTCCTTTGCTGATTGTTTTCTTTGCTGAAACAAGACTTTTTAGTTTTTGCTTTTGTTGCTTTTGTTTTGCTCACTTGTTTTTGCTCTTGTTGTCTGGGTTTTTGTTGTCATATTCACAAAATTGTCACCAAGACTAATGTCAAGGAGCTGTCTTCTTATGTATTCCAGGATGTCTATAGTTTTGATTAGATTTTTCTGTATGGTGAAAGATAAGGGTTCAGTTTCATTCTTCTGCATTTGTATATCCAGTTTTCACAGCCTCACTTTTTGAAGAGACCGTCCTTTCCCTGTTGTATATTTTTGGTGCCTTTTTTGAAGATTAGTTGATCAGAGATGCATGGCTTTATTTCTGCCTCTCTTTCTGGTTCCATTAGTCTATGTGTTTATTTCATGCGACGACTACACTCTATGGATTATTATAGCTTCCTAATGTACTTAAAAGCCAGGTAGTGTGATGCCTTCGGCTTTGTTTTTCTTGCTCAAGATTGCTTTGGTTCTAAAAGGTCTTCTGTGTTTCCATACAGATTTTAGGATTATTTTGAGTACTATGATCACTGTAAGGAAACCAATCCTTACACTCCACAAACACTAGCTGTCTTTGTCTGTGTGTTATCATCAATTACGTTCATCAGTGTTTTTTAACTTTTAGTGCCTTGGCCTTCACTTCCTTGGTTAAATTTATTCCAAAGTATTTTCTTCTTACTGAACTACTGTCAATGGAACCACATGCTTATTCCTTTGTAGGAGTTCACCATTAATTCATTGTTAATATATAAAAATACAACTGATTTTATTATGTTGGTTTTTGTATCCAGAAACTTCCTTGAACTCAGTTTTTAGTTTTTTGTTTGTTTGTTTGCTGGAGTCTTCAGGATTTTCTATATAAAAGAGATCAGGTCATCTGCAAACAGAAACAATGAACAATGTTCCTTCTTCCTTTATTATTTGGATGAATTTTATTTCTTTTTATTCCACAATTGCTCTGGCAAGGACTTCCTGTACTCTGTTTAATAAAAGCAGTGATACTGGGAATCCTTGAATCGTTCTACTGAGTATGATGGTGACCATGTGCTTGCTATACATGGCCTTCCTTGTGTTGAGTTGTGTGACCTGCGCCTAGTTGGTAGACAGTTTTGATGACGGAAGGGTGTTGACCTTTGTTAAATATGGGCAAGCACTAGGTTTTGTACAGTCTTGCTGTCCTATTAAAACATTATTAATTCCAATTATTTATCAATCAATAATGCTGAGTTATTTAGGAAGATTATCAAAATAAATCTAGATTTTGTTTTTCAATATTTAAAATCTGTCATTTTAACATGTTTAAGAAGTGTCTGGTTAGCACTTCTAAAAAACTGTAAACAAATAGATTTTCCATTAAATATATTTATCTTATATTGCACATTAATGGGAATGCTTCTAAATTTAACCAGTAAGAAAAGTTTTGCTATCATTTTATGTCTACTCTCTCCAGGAAACACTGCACATTGAAGTCCTTATATTAATTCAGTTATTGACTACCATTTCCTGTCTTTCATTATTAAAGACACAAAGCTCTCTCACACCATACAAAAAGGGGCTATCTATTCCATTGAGAAAACAGCAGTGTATCACCTAGCAGGATTCTGCTTCCCACAACATGGATATATAACAACTCGTATTTTAAATTAAAAGGACAAGGTTGAGGAAGTTACTATTCTTCTTCATAACTGATCCGTTCAAGTTTACATAAAACGATTCCATAGTAAACTTTATTAATAGGTAATTTTTCAGGAATACACATTTTTCAGCTGAAGGTCATATGATTTTTACTGAAATGAGTCATAGTAGAAATGGCAGAAAGCTTTGCCTGTATCTATTCATCATTTTCATTCAGGGTTTAGGAATTAAATAAGATCAACCCAAATGCACTGGAAGCAGCCCTAAATGGCTTTCATACATTTCATATACGCTGCCCAGGAAGTGAACACCACACAGGCTGTGGTTTTGGTAATTGAAGTGGCTGATAATGTGGCTCTGAGCTTCCCAAGTTGCTTTTTTTTTTTCATTGATGAAACACTGGCTTTGGTTTATAATACAGAAGATTATAAGTCAATGGCTTATTTCCATTAGTGGGTCCCAAGAGTTGTGCCTATATCAGATAATTCTTTGAATTAATTTTAAAAATTATTTTAGTGTTAAAGAAGCTTTGAAATTTTTCAAAATACAGATTGAGAACACTTAGAAATTGACACGAGACTCTAAGTTACAAAGACCAATGGATCAGGCAAGATGAATCTAGAGTTGCTAAGACTTTACTGATACACGCCTTTTTAATTTTAATTCATATATATGGTCCAGAAATAAAATCATTAGGTACTTTTGTATCTCTTCTTATTACATAATTGTATTTGCACTGGTTAGACTTGTTTCAGACTTGCTCTATAAAACCTCTATCTTTGATCAGTACAAGCTCAGACCACCCCTGCTTCTATATTTTCTGCTAAACTCACCAGAGAAAAATTAAATATGGATGTGGACCAGAGATGCTCCACAATCTCAGTTTGGACCTGAGTACTCGGTGAATGTTCTTTGTGTTCCAGAACCCTATGCCAAACACTGCAGAGGTTACTGAAAACCTACATCATGCTATTATTACTTATGTTATCACTTATCACCCCTGGCTCTCCATCTCAAGGGATGGATGTGCTCCTATTGAGTCATGAACCATGAAAACCCACTGAGACCAAAACTCTTCATTTCTCTGTAGTTGCAGGTGAACTTTCCAGCAGAGCCCCCAAAGATGCAATGATTAGCATCTTTGATTTTAACTATACAAGCTCAATAACAGAGACCAGAAGAAATGAATGATAAACAGTACATGCTAATAAATCTAGGATGTACACTGTTCACATTTTCATGTCTCTGAAATCAGAGTACATCTTATACCAGGTCTTTTGGCAATCACTTTTGGCCAGACGGTGGCCACAGCAGATTTTTCAAGTCACATATGTGTAGGGACAAGGCTTTCTGTGTTTCATTAAAGAAACACATGAAGGACTGCAAGGAAGGAGCATCCATGCTTACTGCTGTCTCCAAGTCTGCTAGAGTGCGTTCTGGTATGACCAAGAAAATAGGACTTATAAAATGTGTCTCAACAGCTGGAAGGAAGACACAGAAGCAGTTACAAATCTACTTTCTGAATATCTATAACCAAAGATTATAATAAACTTCCTCATGTAATGTCTCAAAGATTATGAAACTTACACTAGTATAACTCTTCAACCAAATGAGAATAATTTCTGAAAAATATATTTTATGTATGTGTGTGCCAATATCAACATGTACACTGCATGTTCCTAGATCCACTAAATGTCCAAAGTGATGAAGAGTGCAAGCACTAGGCAGTGAGATGCCCGAGTACAAAGACTAAATGTGCATTAGAGGAAGCTTTGCTGCACCTCAGGATATTGCTATGCCCTTGGTGCGCTCGGGGTCTATCTGCTCTTCCACAGCAGGTCACATGCACTCAAGTCAAATTACTGACAACCCAACAAATAAGAAGAACCCATTATTGGAAAGCTCTTATTTCCTGGCTTCCTGTGCTATCCTTATTGCTATATTCCACGGGAAACTCACTAAACTGGAAAAAAAAAAAAAAAAAAACCCTGACATATCTCATCTTTGTCAAAACCCTAAAAACATTACAGTCAGTGTCTTGGAGTCATTTAAGCCCTCTGGCACCAAGCACTCAGCATGTAAGATTTCCATAAACGACAGTGGATTGCTGATGGGAGGAAGTGACAGATTAGTGAATTAAAAATTTACAGTGCTCTAGGTGAATATTCCTCACAACAATCAGCATTGTTGGCTGCTCAGATTCTGTGTCTAAAGGAGGCACAGAACTTGAAGTTCCAGAAATCACAATCTTATCTAATAAATACAAACCCTATCATGTGATACTTTATGGAGCCTCAGTGAAAAGTCTTTGGAAATCTATTATGAATTAAATATTATCATAAAACTAATTATAACTAAATAGCACTTAGAAATAATTTAACAGTTTAATAAAAACTTAAAAAATTTCATTTCAGTAAATGGTGTGCAAATACTCTTAATCTAGAATGTACAATGAGAATAAATACTGAATACCTACAGAGGAATAAGGTAACTGACAGTGAAGGTAGAATTGTTTTTTTAATTCCCTTGCATTTCATTGATGTATTATCTCTCCTTACATCAGAACCAACTGGTGGTTCAAATCTTCTGTACACACTGATCACTCCTTATTTGATACACCAATTACTGAAAGAGAGAAGTTGAAATCTCCAAGTATGCTTGCATTTTTTTTTAATTTTGCTGAAATATTATGGCTCACTTTATGGATTTCTCAAGTACTTATTGGATGGTGAATAAGACAGGGTTAATATTTTCTTGGAGATAAATGCTGTTGGAAAGAGAAAAGTAATGAAAATATACACATAGATATAGAAATGGTACAGATATGGAAATAAATATGGATATGATGTAGATATAGATTTAGATTTCTATACACACATGAGATCATGCTACATATTGACAGGCATCTCAAAGAAAGTAAAGAATATAGTATGTTGTACCAGTAAAGGGGGTTACCAATGGCATACAAGGTTGCTGATGTGCCCCCATCAGCTTCAGTGCATTTGCCCTTCTAATGAACCACATTATTTGACTTTCAGGTTAAAGGAAATGCTGTGTCTCCATTCTCAGAAAAGAGGAACTCCCTGAAATTAATCTCTCACTTCCAACACCAGAAGACCTGTTTGACACTGACAGTCAAATGTGGGATTATGAAAGTGTATGACATTATAGATACTAAAATCCCTTGCCTCCGTTGGGGGGAAACGCTCAGAATCTAATGTATACTCCACAATTCCCCTATATGATCAGGTTTAAGTTACCTTTACTAGAGTTAACTCACTAGGCATCTTCTCCTTCCATTTCCTGATTTTCCAACAACTCACTCAGAATATTTGGGGAGTATGTCCTTAAGAAATCTATAGTGACTCACTGTCCTAGTTGTTTAGAAATGTGCACAAAGACAGATTCTATCAATTTTTGCTTCATTTATTTTAAAGTTCTGTTATTAGCACATATATTGGGATTTTAGTATTGTTCTCTATGAAAAGATCTACTTTTACTTTGACAATAACTAATCAAATAAATCATGTGACATCTGCTTTTCATACTTATTATTGATATTATATAATTCGACTTATTTTCAGAATAGCTGTTACTTTATATTTCAAATGGGACTCTTTACACAGCAAATAGTTGGGTCCTGTTTTTACCCAATATGAAAAATTTTACCCTTTAAATAGCATAAGTCTTGTCCATTTATATCTAATGTAATTACTAACCCTCAGACTTAATCTTCCACCTTTCTGCATTTCCTATCTGTTGATGATTTATTGTAGCAAGTAGATTATATTGTTACCTTTGAAGGAGTGTTCACTTTCTATTTAACAACTAGTTGACCTGCAGGTGGAATGTTTTGGTTCAGTTGGGTTTGACCCTTTGTTTTCTTGGAGGGTTACTGTATTCTGTTTTTCTCTATAAACCTACGAGATCATTATGACTCTAGGCAATGGTTCTCACTTCTAAAAGTGGTGTTAGTTGAATGCCCAACATAATCTACAAGGCCATTCCACCCTGGGTGGAGCAGAACTCTATGACCTCGTCTATCTCCATTCAACTCCCAGGACTCCTGTATCAGAAATCTTTTTGAGCACACTTACACACAAGCCATCAACTCCTAGGCATAAACCTAAGGGGACATCTGATGCATACTTGATATGTACCATTTCTTTGATATCTGACTCTTCAAATTCCACTTTCTCCAGCAGTAGCAAACTCTGACCTCTATCTGATCTCTCCCACTCAGAAACCCACACCTTCCCACTAGTGTCAGGTTAAAACACTACTCCAAGAGTGATCTGGAACTAATGTGACACTCATCTCCCAGGTCTTTTATTTTTCTCTCTTAAGAATGAAATCTAACACCACCTGTTGTCCGAAGTCTGAAAGCAGTTGCATGATGTATTTGGTAAGTTTTATAACTCTTTATATCATGAGTGTACATCTTCTGCAAGGTATATTTTTATATCAGAAGCAGTCAGACACATGTTAAGAAGAACACTCACTATTGCAGTAGTATGTAGGAAGTACATAGCTAATATTTGGGAACACTTTGAGGAAACGAGCAAACACTGAACAGGATAGATTATTAGATCCTTACACTGAACTGGTGGGAAGATGTGGTGGAATTGGATTTAGGACTCTTCAATGTCAATGAGAGTAATTATGCCAGGCACAGTGACACACTCCTATAATCCCCGTGACTCGGGAGGCTGAGGCAGGAGGATCTGAAGTTCAAAGCCAGTCTCAGCAAAAGCAAGGCACTAAGCAACTCAGTGACTCCCTGTCTCTAAAGCAAATTCAAACTAGGGCTGAGGATGTGGCTCAGTGGTTGAGTGCCTGGTAAATCAATCCCAGGTAAACAGCCCCCCTCCACACGCACACAATTAAAAGAGCCATTAGATTGGCAGCAGAAAAAGTTGGAAGAGTCTTGAGCTGATAGGTTGAGATCAGCAGCTTGTGCCTCAGGAAACTCAATCAGGCTGAGCTTTAGCAGGTGACTTTGGTGGGATGAGGTCCACACAGACCAGTCGAGCAGTTGCTACCTGAGGTGGCAGGACCATAAACAAGGACAGAGAGACAGACACTTGATGAATGAATGAGAATAAGCCACTTGATGAGGGTATACTCCTGGCTTAATATGGTACCAGGAATGTGTAAGTCAAAGAGCAATTGAGAGTTTTGACTTTCTTGATTTAGGTGGGGGAAGCACAATCACTAGAATTATGGAAATTGCATATAGTTTCTGACTTTAAGAACCATTACATTCATGGTACCATTTCAAATGTGAAGGCTGATAAACTGTTGAAAGATTTAAAATACCAAAGTGGAAATGATGGGCAGGTGACCGAAAATATAAGCTGCTGGAGAAAGCTGAGTTCCAGAAAGAAATTATGAGAGAGGAAGGAAAAAAAGGGAGTGGGGATCTCATCAAAATAGAAGAAAAATCCGTGGAGTAAATGAAGGGGATTGAGGGGGAGGATGCAGGGACAGGAAAAGGGAAGAAGAGTGGAATAAATCTTCACTGAAGTTTCCCATGTACATACATGAATATGGCACAGTGAGTCCCAACACCAAGAACACCCACAGGACACTAATTAAAAACCACTATAAATACTTGTATAAAGATCAGAAGAGTCAGAGGGAGGAAATCAGGGGGGCGGGGAGGAAGTGCAGGAGACTGAATTAGAGCAAATTATACTCCACGCTTTGTTCTTATGTCAAAATGTATCCTCGTGTTTTATATAACTAAAAATAATAAAAATTAATAAAAAATATTAGTGTATATGTAAGAGATGAGTGAGTTACACAGGAAAGAAATAGATCTTTAGACTAATAACGTATTGGAGAAAAAAATCCAAATTGGAAACTATGTTGATATTTGATGTTTCAATTATTCTTACTTTGTCAAAGAACACTAGAAAAATGTGCATATTTTAACATTTAATCTAATCTTTTTATTTTGCAAGTTGGCATATTAAGCCTTCAGAATGGCTTGGTTCTAATGATACAAAGTTATCTAAGTGATAACAAAATAAAATGAAGTTAAAGCACACAAATCTCCTTAGGACCAATATCACTAAAAGCAAAATTTAATTTAAAATTTTTGAGAAAAAAATTACAATGTAAGTTTTCAAAGAAAGTCAGCAAGAGCTAAAAATGTAGCTGGTTTCTGAAACATGAGTATTCAGCTTAGTCATTAGATCAGGGAATTATTTAAGGAACCTTTATTTAAAAGCAGTGATAACATTTCTCATGAAATATGAAAAAGCAAGAAAATCATAAAAAGAAAAATCAATAAAGTTTATTAAAAAAATCTCTTGGGGATTAGAAATACAAATGTATAATGATTGCTTATTTTTGTTTTTTAATAAAAAACAAAGAAAACAGTTGCTAAAATGTTCCTGGGAATTCAAAGACTTTTTAAGAGAGTTTTTTAAAGCATAAAATGTGGTTAAAAGTAGTTAAAGGAGTTGGACGAGCTTGATCCCCTAACTCTGGAAATAGGACTAGAAAAAAGCAAGACAATTTTCTATTTTGCCACCTACATCCCATGATGTGGCTCAAAAGGCATTGTAAAGATGGTTTGCTTTGGAGATGAGAAAGTGAGGTGCTGAAGGTAAGTCAGTTTTGAAAAACCTGGCCTTGAGAAAGAAGCAGAACTGAACATAAAGTTGTAACTTCATGAATAACTGTCTTCTGGACCATTTGGACACTTAGTGCCCTTGTTTGATAAATGAAGCACCAAGCCCTATGGACCCTACTGCCAGCTAGTGGCTTCATATCAATATCAACCTCCTTAAACATTATTTCCCTAAAGCCTCATTCAATCAAATTATTTTTAAGCAATATTAAAAAGACATAGACTAGGCATGGTGGCACAAGTCTGTAATTTCAGCAGCTCAGCTAGCTGAGGCAGGGGGATCCCAAGTTCAAAGCCAGACTCAGAAATTTAGCAATCAACTTACTGAGACCCTGTCTCAAAATAAAAATTAAAAAAAGGAATAGGGAAGTGGCGGAGTGGTTAAATGTCCCTGGGTTCAATATCCATTACAAAAACAAACAAACCCCAACAAAAAACATAGACAGGAGTTTTACAGAAGCATATGTCATATCCAAATTCCTGGAAATTTATCTTCCTTAGGCCACTGCAAAAGGCACTCACCATGGGTATCAAAGATGAAAAGAGCTATTTCCTCCATCTTGAAAAATGCAATTACTTCTTTTTGATTGAAAAAAAAAAAAAACAAATTAGAAAGAATGTCAGAGTTCTACTCCAACACGTAAATATATACTTTTTCTTTTAAACTTTGTAGACACTTAAATAAATGTCTCTGAGTAAAGAGAAAGTTCTTCTAATTGATTTAATGAAGAAGAACAAATTAGAGCTCTCATTTTATTTCATTCTAAAATCCTAAACAGGACTACTAGACAATTACTTCCACAAAAAGCCAACAGGAAACACAACAGCCAATCATTTCCAGTCTGCCCTCCCCAGAGAAGGGCAGTACCAGAACACACCAACCTGCTGGACTACATGAAGTCTGGCGTTGAAGAGAGCCAAGAGCGGGAGGAAGGCACCTGATGGCTCCTTGCTACTTCTAAAATTTTCATTTTACAAAATATTCCTGAAATCTGGGTCGGAGGGAAGATAAAACTGATAGAGGAACCACAAAGTCACCGCAGATGGTCCTTGATGCATCTGCGCTTTTTGGAGGGTAAGTAGTCATGCCATTATAAAAACATGTGTTTACGTAATTGATTGAAATAGAAACCTTTAACAGAAATTAAATTATCCTAATGTCCTACACTTGTCTAAGGGTTGATTCATAGTAGGAAGACAGCTAAATTTTCCCATTAAAGAGTCCAACCATAAATTTAAACTGGCATTTTTATCTGCAAACTTTTAAATATCTATTGCTTGTCAATATGCACTGTGGACAACAGAACTCCACAACTATTAAGGGGCCTAAGGAGTAGGACAGAGACAGTTTTCAAATAAAATATATTTACTCCTGGAAAATGTTTATTTTCTTTACAACAATAACCAGAAAAAACATTAAAAATATGATGTACACTTAACATGAATTAAATTATGTGTGCATGAGGATTAAATGTTTGCAATTAACCCAATAAAATTTTTCCTTATTATTCTAAAATACTGCATTCTAGAACATCTTTTAGAAATGTAAGACCAACAAAAATCAAAATTTTAAACTTGTACAAAACCTTAAAATATTCATATTTAATTTAAAGTTTATTATAAAACAGATTATTGCTAATAAAAGTATCCAAGAAGGTATAATTTGACCTAGAAAAAGAAAATAATTATGACATAATCATAATAAGGTAATTCAATAACATTCATTTACAGATACTTTATTTTGCCATCATATTCATAGGTAGTAGTATGAAGTAATTGGAAATATTATGTTCCTAGATTATATCAGATTGCAGAATTCATTTTAATGATGATAGAAGTGATCTGTTTAGCAATGTTCTAAAGGAGCATTTCTCAGTTATCTCTGATGGTAGAGACCATCTCAAGCCCAGATGCTGTGCCATCTTCAAATTCTATTAGTTGACAACATATCTCAAACCTATAGAGGAGTTCATTAAAAAGTTTTAGTCTTAGAATTCATTCAGATCTGAATGTTTCAGTTGAAGCTGCTAGTTAAAATGCTATACCATAATAATATAAATTAGCTGGTAACAATGGTATCTTAATTCAAAATGTCATGTATCTACCACATGTGAATGCACATACCACATTATTACCAAAACATCATTTTAAGAAAATATCACTCCTCTGTCATACTTTGAGAACAATAGTGTTTTCAAGGCTGATTACATTAAATTATCTGTTAAAAATTAAAACAAATAATTTACTTTAAATGTTATAATATAAACTCATAACAGTATCAACATAATTTATCACAGAAAAATATTTGCTCTTTTCTTGTCTCAGATGCCCTTTGGTCTGAGATCATTTTCAGCCAAATTATTAGCTTCAATTCATTCAACTTATTATTCTTCCCATAGATACTTTATCAAAGAAAGATTGAGCTGACTCAGTCTTCTGTCCCCGACAGGAGGAATTGCTCCAACAGATTCGTATAGAGAATGAAATACAAAGTCACTCTTCATCAGAGGATTAAGTATGTGATTGAAGAATAACAACACATTAATTGCATTGTTAAATCATTGCTTTGAAGGAAGAATTCAAGTGAATGGAGTGTTCCTAGAGATGAGAAACTACTGGGTTATTTTTCCCCCATCAGGAGTACTCAACCACTGAGCCACATCCCCAGCCCAATTTTATATTTTATTTAGAGACAGAGTCTCACTGAATTTCTTAGTGCCTCACTTTTGCTGAGGCTGGCTCTGAACTCTGGATCCTCCTGCCTCAGCCTCCCAAGCCACTAAGATTATAAGCAGGTGCCACCACACCCAGCTTGTCTTTTTTTTTTTTTTTTTTTTTTAACCTTTGCTGTCACTTGGGTTTTTTGCCTTCAAGATGTTGGTCCTCTTTGGATGTAAGTATAAAGAAGAATTGAAAATTCATTTCCCTGACCAGATTTCTGATGCATAACTATAATCACATTTCAGGTTACCTGTAACCAGTTGGTACATGTTGAATGTCTGTCCAGAGCTCACTAGGAAAATCAGAGGCTCAGGTCTGTGAAGATGAGTCAGTGGGCTGCCTGGGAACCCTGTCTGGGAATGTCAGCTCCACTATTTTGCAGCTGTGAGAAAGCAAGTAACTCCATCCAGCTATTACATTGCTGGAATAGAGGCAGTGATACCTAGATATCTATGTTAAAAAGCCTTAGTGCCAGTTCATATAAATGGTTCTAGATGGCATCTAGTGCTAGCATATCACAGTTTACTTAATAAAATAGAACCCCTGAGAGTTGTGTGTAATTCTTACTACATTCACACAAACACAATGTCACTCTCTCTTCAGGGATTTTACTAGATGGTGAACTAGATGAGGTGACCTGAGGACTTTCTCTTTCAGGAGTTGTAATTTGGTTTTATAGTTTAATGCTATTGGGCGATATTCTATTCATGCATAATACCTCTCAGTAGTTTTAACATTTCAGAATGACAAGTTTACCTAATTTTTCATATGTTTAAACAAATGATATCAGTCCCTCATCTTAATATTGATGGGGACAGAGGACAGAGTAAATGCATATTTGGGGACTAGCTGAGAGACAAGAGAAGGGGCAGTTAAGCCACTCAGCCCTTCCTCTCCCCTGCTTGAATGCCTCTGCTTTGTCCTTCCAAGAGTAGCACATCCCATAGCCTCCTGAATCACAAACACAGCTCTGTGTCTAAGATGTGACAGCTGAAAGTGCCAAGGGACAACCAAGTGCATGCTATTTGTTTCTTACACAATCACCAATCAGGAAGAAGTAAAAAATAATTGACCAAAGTCTGAGTTCTTCACCAAACTTCATGCCGTCCTATTAGGTTATTTAATTTATATTGCCCTTGCTGAGTGTGTACTATAAAAGGCCGGAGAAGAAAGGTAAGATTTAAGTTTCAAGTGTAAGGCTGAACAAGATAACAGCATGTATATAAACCTCAACCTAAGATACCATCACAGCCTCTAAGTCCAACTGTGCAATTCATGAACTCCAAAAGACATCTGGAAAAAGAGGTCATTAGGGACCAAAATCTGACCCTCCCTTACTGGGCTTGCCTTTGCACCCCGGTTTACAGCTGTATCTTCTTGCAAGAAGGAACATGATAAGTCAGCAGGCTTGTGTTAGTCCTGAGGAACAAACACCTTAAAAAAAGGACAAAGACTAAGAAAAGAACTCTTTTCATTCCAAAGATCAATGCACTCTTCAAAAAGGAAGTTTTAAAGAGTTTTCAGAGATGGGATTGTGTTTTAACAGCCAGACATTACCAAGTAAGAAAAGTTCTTCTCAAACCAAATTGGAGGAATATGTTTGGATAAAAATAAAAGTGCACTGTAATGCAATCACAGAATGGAACTAATTGTGCCCATCACCGGAATTGTTCTTTCTGTGTCTGAGTGGTAGAGACAGAGCTTGCTGCTTGGCCTGTTTCTGTCCTATACAAAAGAAGGCAGCACTTGGAATTCCTAACTGCTCTTTTGTAATGTAAAATGATTGAATTCTTCTACACTTTGAACTGAGAGAATCTGATTTCTTTGAAACTATAAGTCCCCAAACTTGCCAGGGAACAAGGTAAAATTTCTTCCAGTGTCTAGCTGATCACTTCAACATTCAAAGATTCTACAACACGAAATCCAGACCCCCTATTTTGAAAGTATATCACTCTTGAATTTCCCAGAGAGTTGGGAACTTATACAATTTTTACATGGGACCACCCTGATCTTTCTAAGTGGTAGAGAAGACAGGACTTCTGGTTGATTTCTGCTTCCTGCTTGTATTTCTGCTTATGCATATTTATATCTTGATCTACTTATAGACACAGCTTTTGCTATATGGATAAAATATATATATATATATATATAAATGCCACAGTATTATGAATGCATGTCTGTGGCTTTTGCTACTTTTTGAAAAGCTGCTTCAAATGTTAAGCAAACTTTTATTTGAAATTCCAGTAAATAATGACGTAGATGCTTTATTTTTTATGAATTAAAATTAATGTGGGTGCTGTTGCTCTGTTTGGAAATTCAGTCTAATCTTTATCTCATATTTTTGAATCTCATCTTAAGGCTGTGTTTTACTGTATAGGAAGTTCTGCAATCACCTCAAGCCAAAGGCATCAAGGACTGAGGTTGGCATTAGCATCCTGAGTCATTCACTTAATATTTGGAAGGTGACTGATTATTATGGTGATGACTTAGACAGATCTTCATTCCTTCCTTCAGGTGAAAGAGAAAATCGGATACGAAACTGGAAAAAAATATGAAATAATGTCAGTTTGGGGAAGGTCACTGAGAAGTTCCAGGCCACAGGAGTAGAGTGTCCAGTGTGGGCCTACATCTCTTCTGAACCATAAGTAGGGCAGAATAAGTTCAACATTTCAGGAAAATCAATTCAGTTTCAATTGTTTACTTGTCATTTAAACATATCCACAGTTGACAAGCCAGAACTACTCAAATGAATGAATCTAAGGAATCTAAGGAGATTAAAGTTCCCTGAACTTAATAAAAGTTTCCTTTGCTCACATTTAAGTGAAAAGCTTGTGTCTTTGCTGACATGAACCCTGCCTTTTCAGGTTATCTTTCTATTTTTTTTTTAATCTGTCTTCTTAAACACACTTGATCTTGCTACAGGTTCCTCCTGGCTGGTAACTTGGATCTGCTAAAGGACTCTCTGCAATCCTGGCTCTTGAGGAAACAACACAAAACAGTCTTTCTCCATTCCCACCAGGGAAAGTTAATGAAGAGACAATAAATGCAATCCTTATTATAAATACTAGTTTTTCACTTAAACCAATGATTTTTAAAACGACATATTCATTTTAATCCATGGAGTCATTTGTTACAATGTCATTACCACTGGCCATGACACACAGTACATGTAACAATTGTATGCATGATCCTTAAAAGCAAACTGGTTTACAACTGTCAGATTGGCCAAGCTTGCCAGCTACCTGTGAGTTTACTAATTACCTGTTAGAAAGCTACTGACCTATCCAGAAAGGGTTAATTTTTCTCAGCAGCATTCCTACGGTCAGCATTTGAAGCAATTATCACAATATACGAAGAAACAGACAAGCTGTCTTCATATGAGATGACTGGAACAGCATGCTGTCCGTCTGTGCAGGTAAGCGCCAGCTTGTTCTCCCCCAGGTACCTGGGAACAGCAACTGCACAGAGTCGTGCAGCATGTGAATCATCTTCAGTTTCTACCTAGAAGATGTATGGACAAGAGTCTGTTTTAACGTCAGGAAATTTCACATTCTCTCACTAGACTCTCAGATCTTTATGTGGAAGATGTTTCTATACCTGAAGCCCTGGGCACCTCTATTGGGCTGAGTACGAAGTTTATTACCACACAACAGACAGCAGCGATGACAGAAACAGGCCCAGGTGTTGCAGACTGCCCTCGCAGATCAACATACAACATTCCACAGGTGATCAAACACTGCTTACTCAGAACCATTTGTAAATTATACCAATTGCATCTAGGCGGATGCATAAAAATATGAGAGTGTGGACTTTGGATGGTGACTGTGTTCAAGATAAAAGGATTCCACCCAATGAACACCGGAAGGACATTTCTTTGTGCAAATTCAGGGAAAGAAAAGTGATGATCTTTAATTCCTTTCTTGGCTATACTTGTAAGGATGTAACCCGATTGGAGTTATGGAAATCACACATTTTGCAATGTGTGGAAGGTACACAGTTGTGGACAGTTACTGTGCTGAGTATACTATGTTAGTCAGCTTTTATTGTCATTGTAAAAACATACTTGAGATAATCAACTCACAAACATAAGAGGTTTATTTTGGCTCACAGATTTGAAGGTTTCAGCCCGTGATTGGTTGCCCTTGTTGCTTTTGGACCTAGTGAGGCAGTACATTATTGGAGTAGCACATGGCAAAGCAAAACTGCTCAACTCATGGCCAAGAAACCAAAGAGGAGAAAATGAAGGGGGTAGAACCTCACTATCCCCCTTCCAGGGCACACCAAGAATGACCTGAAGCCCTCTCAGTCCCACCATCTGCCAATTGCACCATAGACTGGAGACCAAGCTTTCACCAACAGGACTTTGGAGACATCCAAGATCTAGACTCTAGCAGACAGCACTGAAATTACTGAACACCCATGATGCACCAGGAACTTGACAAGTTCAGGTATTTCAAGTGGTCCTTTCTTTTGGATAGAAACAAAATGACCAAGCAAGAAGCTGCATATGCCGGCATATAGCCTGCTGTCCACACAAGGGTACAAACAAAACCCTGTTGTGGAAGACCTCACAGACACAAGCGGCTAGGAATGTGAAGGGAAAGAAAGCTAGAAGAAATCAGAATTTACAAATGCCATATGTGGAAAACGTAACAATTAATAAGGGTATTTATTAAAACTCCTGGAATAAAATACATAATCCTAAAACACAATATAAATTACATTTTCCATACCAGTTCTGTGCCAGTTAATGGTAATATCTCCTGTGTTTTCTCAAGTTTTGGTCTGCTAACTTATGTGCTTATGATTTATCTAACTAGTTTCTAAAATATCTTAACTTCACACAGAAATCCACACACATAGATAGAAGACATTTAAATATGCTTTTAAAAACAGTGCATTAAATAGAAATTTCCATGTTGGAGTATAAACTCCAATGAAGTGATAAAAATTAGACGGAGAGTTTTAGTAGTCTAAGTATTGCACATGCTATTTTTCAAACAGCAGAAAATAAACATTCCAATTGCTCTTAACATTTACTCTCAAGTCACATATTTAAACCTCAAATCAAAATACATGATAAAATCATCAATAGAATTCATTATAAAGACAATTATTTCTTTTCCTACATCCAAATTCATAATTTTATATAAATTACAGCACAACTTAAGTTAGTGGCTTTGCAATTGTTACCTTTGCACATACGTGGTTCCCTCCAAATAATCAATAATCCTCATTTGTTTTCCATAAGTTTGCTATTTATAAAGTGCTCAGAAAGAAAATAAACTCAAATCTTCTTAAACTTTTAATTTGAGGCAAATGTGCACTATACATAAGCTCCTAAATTCTCTCCTTCAAATTGTCACTTGGAATCACAAAGAGTAACTGTAATTCTCTGTGGAAACCCCATGGATAAACAACCTACAGCGCTCCCAGCAGTGTAACACTGTGTTTCCCTCACAATGATTGAGGAACAAACTCAGATGTCACAGTCCTGTGTCAGAGTTCTGCCATGAATCCACTCCCTCCTTGTAACAGGAGGGTTTGGAGGAAATCATGCCTAGCACCTAGCGGTTCTAAGATATCATGATGTTGTAAAAGTGCTAGGATTTCATGATTTCAGAGAAGAGAATAAAAAGGGTATGGAATAAAAAGATCTAACAATATGCCATTGATGCCAATTGACATGTAAGCAAAAGAGACAGCCACTGTTATGTTTTGAGAGGTTGTTTTAATAAGCCTTTCTTTAATGAGAAATAGCTCAAATATCTAATGACAGATATTTTTAAAGATCCTGTGAGATTAGAAATATTGATTATTTTAAACTGGACTGGAGTATTAGTTCCAGTCCAGTTTGGTTTTAAGTGCATATTTACATCCCCAAACTATTTCCTGTAATTTAATCAGGTATGGGAGTGATATGTCAGCCATCCAAGAGCCACAGCACGGTGCTTTCAAATATGCTTCCTCCTACCTTCTTCTGCCCAGCATAAATCAGAGTCTGAGGAATCTATGAGTTTGAAGTTGCATGTAGGAATTATAGGAGCTCTTCCTCTGAATAAGAACAACACAAGGTGAACAAAGTAGCAGAATCAGATGAAGCGGTGTCTTAACAGCCTTTAACAATCGGATCTACAGCATCACACTGGCAATTTAAGTTACTGACAAAGGTGATCACTTATAAAACATAATATAAAATACAAGAAAGTGCAAGCTCTCAGCCTCTGCCTCTGTGGGTTAGAAACTGAGAGCCTCTGAACTACCATGGCATTTATAATGCCCTATGAGAATCAGTGCTTAGGCAGGACCAGGAAGAACTCAGAATCACTTGCCTCTTCTGAGTTCTTTTCCAGTAACCACATGGTATGCTGAACACAATGTTTTGAATAGAGAGAGAAAAAAAAATCCTATGGTACTTCAATTAAAAGTCTGAAAAATAAGCATGATAATGTGTACTGAAACACCACAGAGGAAGTAGAGACAGTGAACATTTGAGGGTTTGGGTCTACGCACAAAAGACGCAGCACACCTATGAGATCTTTTTCATTTTGAGCTGCTGATAGCTACTCTAGTCTCTGCAATCCTCTCGTAACTATCCTACATTGAAGCCCAATAAATCATCAATGAATATAAAGTAAGCAGCTCCAAACATAGTTTTTAAAAGGCTTTGAGGACGTGCCTTTGTCTGATGTTCGTATTTTTTGCCTGTTTCCCACTGACCTTTGTTCAGCCCACCAAGTAGGAACCTGTCCCCTGGCGTGAGTGCCTGGGTAGCCCTTGAGCTTTAAGAGAGGAGACGCCATCCCAGAGCCTATGCTTGATGCAATGGAATAATTCTTAGACAGAAGCACATTTTTTCTTTTCCTCCAGAAAGTTCCCTTCCAATTATAAATGTCAGATGGCTTTCAAGGCCAGAGTTATGTTTGCTATACTGATCAAGAAAACCAGGAGGAGTGACTAGCAACTTTTTATAGCTCACAGTTTGATTTCGTTAAGTAGGACATGTGAAAAGAGGGGCGGAATGAAGACTTGAGGAGAGCCACTAAAGGATGCCACACTGCACCAAGACACCGAGCAATGGCAGTGCTAGGCTTACTGTAAACACTGAGCTAAAGCACACAGCAGGCTGCAGAAAGGGCTGACACCGTGGGGCCTAAGATATGTGCTGTAGTACTTCTTACTTGGTTACATACCCACCAGTAGCTCCTATGATTACTGTGAGCTTGGTCAGTCCCTTGATAAGTCATCCCACCTGTACTTGTCAGAGTTTTTATGTACAGCAGCTCCTATTTTAACTGCTTTTAAACAGGAAGGTTTTCCCCATTTCTGAAACCCCTTGAACTTCCTTCCTTAGACTATCTCCCACCAACAGTCAAACAAGAAGGAACAGAGAGAAAGTGACCCACAGCCTCTTCTCTTTGCTAAATATGAGGACCAACTCTTCATCTTTATGGAATCACCATCAAACTTATGTTTCATAACTAATTACCTTCCTCTTTTTCATAACTGAGCTTAACAAAATTTCCATTTCGTACTCTGAAACACTGTAGTATGATCAATAAATGGATTATTAGTTAAATGGACTATTATTTCTTAAAGTAACTTATTACCCAAACCAGATGACAGTATGCAGAAATATAAACACTAGGCTGACCCCAAGGCATTTTTATTTATCCAGACCCAGCACTGCAAATCCAAATGAGGGATGCAGATGCAGGACAGGAGTGAAGCTGCCATGCAGAAGAGCTAGGGGAGTCATGGAGAGGACGGTGAACCGTATTCAGCCAAGTCTGGCCCCTTGTTTAAAAAGATGACAGCAAAAGTCACAAAATGCCACCTTCGTGCCAACTCCAGGGGCAGTTTGTAGCCTCACCTCTGTAAATCTCCTATAAAACTATACGATCATTTGAGCTTTCTGGTTACTGGAGTGTCAGGTAATATTTGATTGTATGTGAACTAAAATCATAATGGTCTACTAGTTCCTGTAACATAGATTTAGGGTTTTATATGTCAAAATAATTCAATTAAAGCACACTCTTCTAACTATAGTTAATTTGCCAAGGAAGACTTTTTTGTTCTTAAACTTTTCACTTTAATATATAAAGTCTAAACATGACATGTATATGCTAATCTAAGTTGATTTCCATTAATAAGTAATAAAATCATTATAATGATAATAGCAATCCTATTATCATGAGTTGCAATCCAATGCACAGTCACATTATTATTCAAGTTCCAAGAAACTTTCAAATAGTATCTCTTGTCATTCCTTCACACAAAGCCTATTTGGAGAGCTACATTCCTGGGTTAAAGATGAGGAGATGAGGATAAGAAGTTATCTTTAATCCACATATTCTGTGTAAAGAAGTTCTTCTGGCATTCAACTCCAGTATAGAATAGGTTTGAAGAGTAAAAAAACTTGTGTGAAGTACTGCACTTTGGAAAATGTTTCTATGGCACAAAAGATGAAGTGCAGAGGGTGAGAGCATGGGTTCCTCTACTACACAGAGCCAGAAGCTCTGCCGACACAGACCACTTCTTTTGCTATCAGCAGCAGCTTCTGTTCACTCCCAGTGATCTCTTGTGGCAGGTTAGGAAAGTAATGTTGTGCAGAAGTGAGGCACTAGAAGGCAGGGACGGAGCACTGCTACGTTATGTGGTGCTCACGGTGGTGCTATTTTGAAGGACAGCAATACTTGATGTTTATATTTGCCACAGTCATAAGGCTCTCTCAGAAATATGTGCCAGCTCCAAAAAAAGGGTTCTCATGGCCACTGTTTCTGGCTCCTAATCAAGATACAGCTTTCACTAATGAACAGAGTGGAGAAATGCAATGACTTCCTAAATGTTAGCACATTAATCTATTTAAAAATGTACTTGATCATTGGAGGTATGCATATATAATATCTATATGTATATACATACAGAACATGTGTATCATACATATGTATAAATACACATTATAGCTATATATTACAGAGTATAATACAGACATATCCTGTATATTGTAAATGATATATAATTTTATATAATGTGTCAAATATTATATACAGTACATTTTAATGCATATTATCTATAATATATTTATATATTTGAATTTTCGACTATACAGACAAATGGAGAATGTATTTGAGATGGTAAGAAAATGGAATCTTTCATTCCTCATTCCTTCAGAACGATGTTGGCCAGGACTCTATCACATGCGCTTTCACTCCATATTGCCATCAGAAAGTATTTCCAACTCACCCTCTCCCCCCACTTGCACTAACAGTCATTTTGTTCAGTTCTCTGTCTGTTTCTGTGTGGACTTCTCCCCCAGCCTCCTAATTGGCTTCCCAAGTCCACACTGATTCCCCCTACTCCACTCTTCATGCCATTGCCAGAGACCTGCCTACAACACAAGTCTATCCACAGCCTCTCTTCCACCATCGATTCTTCAACTACTGACACCCGAGCCCAACTGCCTTGCAAGGATTATGGGGACACCATCATTGGAACACAGGGTATTGACAATGAGGTTACTACTGATGGTGTCTATTTATACTTGCCTTCTGCACAGGTATAAATTCCTGATGCTCCCAAGACACAGCCCCCAACACTAATCAGAGGAAGCTCCAAATGAATCACATTCTTTTCCTGTCTAGGTTCTAGCATGTGGTTTGAGCTTGTGGACTGCAGCAGTGGCTGCTGACAGGATTCAAAATCTATTTCCACCACTCCCAGGCTGAGTCCAGGGCAAGAATCTACCATGAGCTTTCTACCATGAAGTTGTAGATTCTGCCCACCTCATCTGTGCACCCATAGGACACTTCTCAATTCTGTTATGGCAGCCATCCCAACTCCCCAAATGAAGTCCTGGAAAACAGGGTTTGGTTACTCACCTGATTTCCACCAGGACTACATGGGTTGCTCAACATGCAGCAATAGTCCAATAAAAAATGAATGGATAAGTGTGGAAGAAACAAGTGAAAAATAATCTATGCACATTGTGAAGATCAGTGAAAAGTATGGAAGCCCCAGTGAGCTGAGAATCTTCCACAAGGGACTGGAATTAGAGATGGTGAAGAAGCACATGCCTTCCGCGGACATCATATTCTAATTTTCGGCAATGTCAGCAACAAGGTTCAGCAATTCTAGGCTACTTTGCTAAAATGATTTCACTTTATAATTTTCAAAATTTCTGCACATGTTATCTAAATCTGTTTCAAAAATAAACTTTGTGCTTTTCTGATTTAAGTATCTTCATTTCCCAAATAAGGAAATTGAAGACCAAAATATCAAGTGACTAATGGAAAACAGTCCTATAATTCAGGAATCTGCTTCCTGTGAGCAGAGCACTGGTGCTTATTTGGAATAGTGTGGCTTCGTACAGCATAGAGAGTATTCTCGCCAAGACAGCTGATGCACAGGAAGTAAAGGGAGGCAGGAAAACTAACAGTAGACATAATGAAGCAGGGCCTTGGGCCTGAGCGGAGAGAACACAAGCAGAGAATAATTCCATTCTGCATTTACTGAGCATAGACAGAGCCACTCTTTTGATGAATGAGAAAGAAAGGACTACTAAAAAAAAAATAAAAGGTGGTAGGGGTTGCTGCCAAGAGATGCCAAGATGACAGGAACAGAGGGTAATGACAATGAAGGTACCACTGATGGTGTCTATTCTCTATATAGCTGTTTTGTTATATTAAGTTTTTGTCAAATTCTAATTCTTCAGCAGCAATACTATATGTAATGTGTAATGCAAGGCAACTTTCATGAAAATAAAAAAAACAATGAGCACTGTACTTGGACCCAGGAGAGACTGCACAGACTATGATGGAGATAGCAGACATTCTTTTTTTTTTTTTTTTTTTTTTTTTTTTAGAAACTGAGACTATGTTTTTTAATCTGCAAAGTGGGGGAGACAATGTCCATTTTAGTGATATGTTTAAGGATGGAGAGTGTGGTAGAATATTAAAAATGGTGAAGTGGTTTACAGAATCCAGAGAATTAAAGTCTCTCTTCTCTCCATATAGATTAAATTTCAAGTAACACAATCTATCTCTGTGTGTGTATACATACATATGCATATATAAGTAAATAGACATGCATATAACATATACTGAAGTTAACCAATACTTTATATTATAAATAATTTATTAAAATATTTATCTCCCATTAAAATTGCTAATCACCACTTAAAAACAGAACCACACTTCATACACATGCATATCTTAATGTCACTTTTCAGTAAATAAATCAACTTGTGAATGCCACTGTAGAGAATATTAGGACATGCTTTTTTTTTTCATATAAACAAGGCCAGAGCTTCATGCAGCTCATAATCACTGTTTTGCAGAAATATCCCAGGAGGTGTGTTATTCAGCAAGACTCCCTCCATATTATATTACAGTGATATTGTGACATTTGACAAGAAGCAAGGTAAGTCTCTCATCATAAAGCCAAAAGGGATTAGTTACATCAGATTACCTTGAAAGCTGAAATAATGAAACTGACTTCCTCTTGCTTAATATGAAGATCTTGATCTTATCATCTTTTTTCAATAGTGACATTATGACACACTGCAAGCTATTTTGTCATAGCAGCATTACAACCCATGACCTTGCATCTAGGATAGTGATTGAACAATGTCAATGAATCACCCTTCTTCTTCCTTCCAAAACAAAATTGCAAAAATGAGGGAGACAGTGTCTCTTAGCAGCAAACACCAGGGGAAAACTGTCTTGTTCTTCTAAAAATTATAATATAGGTACAAATTTAAAAAATATTATCATTACAAGTTTGAAGACTCACATTGCCACAATTGTAAAATGACTTAAATGAAAGTGACAAAATCAAAGAAAACTGCACTTTGATGGGTCAATGAAATCAACTATGAGTAGCTTGGAAGAGAATGGAATCAATATATGGAACTACTGATACAGGAATTCAAAATCATGTAACAAGTGACAAATATTTAAGTAGCAACACATCAGCTCAAATGTACAACTAAATAACAACAACAAAAAATCTGTCAGACAATGTTACAAACTAACAAGAAAGCATGTTTATGAAGCTATGTGGTCCCGAAATGCCCCTTCATTTTGTGGTAACATAGAGAAGCAAACAAACTGAAAAGCACACACGTCTTCCAAAGCAAGAAGGGACTCTGACTTCAGGAATCTGTGCTGTCAGCAATATCCCCTTTCCAAGCTTGACAGCTAATAATTGGTATATAAAACATTGCTGCATGGGATTAATAGGAAATTAATAACTCCATGTGGATGAATCTTCATATACTAACCTGAAAATATGTTGACAAAGAAAAGTAAAGGGTTTTGTTGTTGTTGTTGTTGTTCTTGTTGTTCTTGTTCTTGTTTAAGATTCAGGAATAAGTTAGCAGTATTTTTTAATATCTTTATTGTATTTATTTATGTGGTTCTGAGGATCAAACCCAGTGCCCCACATATGCAAAGCAAGTGCTCTACCACTTCCCACAACCCCAGCCCTAAAGTTTTACTTGGATGGAACTACCAGTTGACCCAGTCATGCCACTCCTAGGTTTATACCCAAAGTACTTAAAATCAGCATACTACAGTGATGCAGCTACCTTTATAATTCCACATCATCTACAATCAGATGAATAAGAAGTTATATTCCATTTATATTGATGTGTCAAAAAGCATTCAACTGTCATGAATAACTACTTAGATTAAATAAAAATATATTTTAAAAAGTAAAGTATTAGTTAACAAAATATAATGGTTTTGACTATGACAACCACAGCAATGTTCTGATTTTTAAAAATCCATCAGACAGAGATTGTCCATAAGACAAAGACAAAGGAAAATGATATGCTTGTCTAAGAGATCAAACAAAGTGGCACTGAATGTGAATTTTGAAAATGATAGTTTTCTCAAACATACTAGTATTCAACAAAAAAATCAGTATTTTAAGAATGACTCTTTTCCTAAAGATACCAGGTTCAGATACAAATTTCATTGTTTTAAAGAAAATCTTAAGATGTATAATAGAGAAAAGTAGAGCAAGCAAAGAAAAACGTTGCTGCAGATTCTGTGGAATCCTGCCGGCTGAGCCCGCACTGAGCCCCGGGCTGAGTTTGGGATTTCAGACGGGGAAGGAAGCGGTACAGTTCTATCCCCCACAACGAAAACTCCACCAAGGAAACCAGCGGTCACCATCTTGGAGAGCTGGAGTGACCACCGCCACTCTCTGACAGATTGCAACAATAAAAATGGTGCGTGTTACTCAGCTCATCTCCCATACAGCGGGGAATTCACATAAAATCTCTCCTAGGCTTTCCGGGGGAGGGATTATCAGAGCGAGCCTGCAAAAAGACTCGGGGAAAACTAGAGACACCTGACCTTCAACTCCCGCTCCCATCAGCGGTGAAAACGAAACCTGTCTGGCCAGCGCTGGGGGAGGGGCAAGCGGAAAAAATCAAAACAGTAGAGTGCCGGGGTTCCCGATAGCCACCCTCCACACCCAGCAAACGGCAGGCCCAGAGTACAGTTTGAACAGCCGAGAGGCATCACTCAGGGGAAATCTGGTCTAGCGGGAGAAACCAGGACTAACAGGAGAAACCAGGGGACTAGAGGCCAGGCCCTGGTGACCGGGTGGTTGGAGAACGCCCGCCCGCCGGCGACCAGGAGCTGAAACCAACCAGAGACAGTCCAGTCCCACCCCCCTATTCAGACACCCCGGCTAGGAGCCTGGAGCCCGCCATAGCAGAGAGGTGACGTCACTGGAGCTCGGCTGTGGGAATTCCTTCCCAGCGGAATCCACTTTAGCAGGCATAGTCTACCAACACAAAGGAGAGACAACAGAGATATACGAAACCAAAACAAATCTACAGAAGAGAGCAGAAACCCAGCAATCAAATAGAGCTGGAAAGTAACATGAACATCATGAAAAAAACAAGGGAAAAAAGGAGTACAAACAATGCAGGACAACTTAAATCTACAGGAGAACCTAGAAGCATCAGAAACATGGATAGGGAAAGAACTCAAGGAATACCTAACTCAGATGGAAAGGAGTATTAGAGAAGACATGAGACAGCAAGTCCAAGCAATAAAAGTATATTTTGAAAATGAATTAAACAAATAAATTCAAATGGCAAAGAATGAGCTTTACCAGGAGATAGAGATCTTAAAAAAAATCAAACAGTACTCCTAGAAATGCAGGAAACTATAAACCAAATTAAAAACTCAAAGGAGAATATTACAAATAGACTAGATCAAGAAGTCAGAACATCAGATAATGAAGACAAAGTATATCAACTTGAAAAGAATATAGTCAACACAGAAAAGATGCTTAAATCCCACGAGCAATCTATTCAAGAGATATGGGATGTCATAAAAAAACCAAATTTGAGAGTCATCGGGCTAGAAGAAGGCATAGAGAATCAAACCAAAGGAATGTACAACCTATTAAATGAAATAATTCTAGAAAACTTCCCAGAGATGAAAGATGGAATGGATTGCCAAATCCTGGAAGCCTACAGGACCCCAAACATTCAAAACCGTAATAGACCAACTCCAAGACATATAATAATGAAGATATCCACCATACAGAACAAGGAGAGAATATTAAAAAGCAAGGAGAGAAAGGAGGCAGATTACACTCAGGGGTAAACCAATTAGGTTAACGACTGATTTTTCACCACAGACTTTGAAAGCGAGAAGATCCTGGAACAATGTATTTCAAACGGTGAAAAATAATGGATTCCAACCAAGAATACTGTATCCAGCAAAAATTAGCTTCAGATTTGACAATGAAAATAAAATCTTCCACGATAAACAAAAGCTAAAAGAATTCGCAGCCAGAAAACCAGCACTGCAAAGCATTTTGAGCAAAATACTACAAGAAGAGGAATTGAAAAATAGTGCACAAAATCAACAGCGGGAGGTATCTCAGTAAAGGGGGAGGAAAATAACCAAAAAGTAAAAACTAGCCAAACTAAAATAAATAAATAAATAAACATGACTGGAAGTACAAATCATATTTCAATTGTAACCTTAAATATTAATGTCCTAAACTCACCAATCAAGAGACATAGGCTAGTAAACTGGATCAAAAAAACAAATCCAACAATATGCTGCCTTCAGGAGACTCATATGATAGGAAAAGACATACACAGGCTGAAGATAAAAGGTTGGGAAAAATCATACCACTCACATGGCCCTCAGAAGCAAGCAGGAGTGGCCATACTCATATCGAATAAAATCAACTTCAAACCTAAGTTAATCAAAAGGGATAAAGGAGGACACTATATACTGTTAAAAGGAACCATCCACCAACAAGACATAACAATTATCAACTTGTGTGCACCAAACAATGGTGCTGCAATGTTCATAAAACAAACTCTCCTCATGTTCAAGAGTCAAATAGACTACAACACAATAATTATGGGTGACTTCAACACACCGCTCTTGCCATTAGACAGATCCTCTAGACAAAAGCTGAATAAAGAAACTATAGAACTCAATAGCACAATCAATAACCTAGACTTAACTGACATATATAGAATATATCAACCATCATCAAGTGGATACACGTTCTTCTCAGCAGCACATGGATCCTACTCAAAGATAGACCATATATTATGCCATAGGGCAACTCTTAGTAAATATAAAGGTGTGGAGATAATACCATGCACCATATCTGATCATAATGGAATGAAACTGGAAATCAATGATAAAAGAAGGAAGGAAAAATCCTACATCACATGGAAAATGAACAATATGTTACTGAATGATCAATGGGTTACAGAAGACATAAAGGAGGAGATAAAAAAATTCTTAGAGACAAATGACAATACAGACACAACATACCGGAATCTATGGGACACAATGAAAGCAGTTTTAAGAGGGAAATTCATTTCTTGGAGTTCTTTCCTCAAAAAAAGAAAAAACTAACAAATAAATGAACTCACACTACACCTCAAAAACCTAGAAAAGGAAGAGCAAAACAACAGCAAATGTAGTAGAAAACAAGAAATAATTAAAATTAGAGCAGAAATAAACGAAATTGAAACAAAAAAAAAAAAACATTGAAAAAACTAAAAGTTGGTTCTTTGAAAAAATAAATAAGATCGACAGGCCCTTAGCCATGCTAACGAAGAGAAGAGAGAAAACTCACATTACTAGCATATGGGATGAAAAAGGCAATATCACAACAGACACTACAGAAATACAGAAGATAATTAGAAAGTATTTTGAAACCCTATATTCCAATAAAATAGAAGATAGTGAAGATATCGATAAATTTCTTAAGTCATAGGATCTGCCCAGATTGAGTCAGGAAGACACACACAATTTAAACAGACCAATAACAAAGGAAGAAATAGAAGAAGCCATCAAAAAACTACCAACCAAAAAAAGCCCTGGACCGGATGGGTATACAGTGGAGTTCTACAAAACCTTCAAAGAAGAATTAATACCAATACTTTTCAAGCTGTATCAAGAAATAGAAAAAGAAGGAGTTGTTCCAAATTCATTCTATGAGGACATACAATCAATCAACAAGTACATGAAAAAATGCTCACCATCTCTAGCAGTCAGAGAAATGCAAATCAAAACCACCCTAAGATACCATCTCACACCAGTAAGATTGGCAGCCATTATGAAGTCAAACAACAATAAGTGTTGGCGAGGATGTGGGGAAAAGGGTACAATTGTACACTGCTGGTGGGACTGCAAATTGGTGAGGCCAATTTGGAAAGCAGTATGGAGATTCCTGGGAAAGCTGGGAATGGATCCACCATTTGACCCAGCTATCACCCTTCTCGGACTATTCCCTAGTGTACTATAGGGATACTGCCACATCAATGATCATAGCGGCACAATTACAATAGCTAGACTTTGGAACCAACCTAGATGCCCTTCAATAGATGAATGGATAAAAAAAAAAATGTGGCATCTATACACAATGGAGTATTATGCAGCACTAAAAAATGACAAAATCATAGAATTTGCAGGGAAATGGATGGCATTAGAACAGATTATGCTAAGCGAAGCTAGCCAATCCTTAAAAAACAAATGCCAAATGTCTTCTTTGATATAAAGAGAGCAACTAAGAACAGAACAGGGAGCAAGAGCATGAGGAAAAGATTAACATTAAACAAAGACAAGTGGGGGGAGAGTAAGGGAGAGAGAAGGGAAAGCATATGGAAATGGTAGGAGACCCTCAATGTTACACAAAATTACATATAAGAGGTTGTGAGGGGAAAGGGGGGAGGAAAACAAGGGAGAGAATTGAACAACAGCAGATGAGGTAGAGAGGGAAGATGGGAGGGGTGGGGAGGGGGGATAGTAGGGGATAGGAAAGGTAGCAGAATACAACAGTCACTAATATGCCATTATGTAAAAACGTGAGTGTGTAACCGATGTGATTCTGCAATTTATATTTGGGGTAAAAAATTGGAGTTTATAACCCAATTGAGTCAAATGTATGAAAGATGATATATCATGAGCTTTGTAATGTTTTGAACAACCAATAAAAAATAAATAAATAAATAAATAAATAAAAAGAAAAGTAACTGGGTATGGTCCTGCACACCTGTAATCCCAGTGGCTCAGGAGGCTGAGCCAGGAGGATTATGAATGAAGCATGCCCTAAGCAAATTAAGGAGACCTTGTCTCAAAATAAAAAATAAAATAAAATGAAAAATAAAAAGGGCTGGGGATGTGGCTCAGTGGTTAAGTGCCTCTGTGTTCAATCCCCAATAATAATAATAATTTTAAAAAGGTAAGAAATGTTTTGGTTCTCAATTATCTAACATTTTTAAAGTATGCTTTGTACCTTTTCCACACTCTATGCTATCATTTTCATTTAACTGACCCTAAAATAAAAAGTTTATATAGTCAATAATCAAAAAGCTATGCTATTAAAATTTAATAAATAAAAATTTTCAATATCTGAAAAACATCACAAATATATTTTCCTGCATGTCAATGTAATCACTAAAACAACATGTTGTAGCAGAAAGATATTTGATAGTCTAAAAGCACATTTGAAATATAAGTTGTAAGTTTTCATCTTTGTTGATTATGAGCCATGTAACTATTAGAGATTTTTATTTTCTTTCTTTTACCTTGTTTCAAAAGTTTTCAGTTAACAAAAATTTTTGTTATTCTTAAAATGAAGGAATTAGATTTCTAAGCCATTATAAAAATAATAAAACTCAAACTGGAAAAATATTGGCAAGTGTATTGTAATAAAAGAAAACTCGCCAGAGGCACAGTGAGATTGGCTGCCATATACATCCGGCTTTGCTGGAATCTCATTGATTGGAATTTGTGTTACTGGACAGACAACAAGAGAAATGCAGGGGAGAGGACACAGGCCTGGGGAGAGTCCTGGAGTGAGGAATGGCTCAAGACAAGGCAGGGGTGGCTCAGATGGTAAACACCACTAGGTGGAACTCAAAAAAACATACTGACACTTGAAATACATTTTAAAAAGTTTAACTGTGACACATGATAAAAATCCCTGCTTGTCCCTCTAAAATATTTTGAAGAGAAGAATAAAAATCTCCATCCCTCTTCAAAGTTTAAACCCAAAGTGTCTTGGTCGTCCATTTTTGTATATTGGTGTAAGTAAATGTATAGTCCCCAAACCAAGAGCATTTACAAAGTTACTCCAATGTCCAGAGAAGAATATGATAATGAATTCATAAGATTAAAAATAAATAATACTTGTACAAAGTGGTATTCACTTAAATTATTAAGTCTAATGAACTGTTACCGTGTAGGACCACCTACCTAAGGACCAACACAGCTTTCTAGCATTTCAAACACTAGACGGCATGTTAGCATAGAACCTGAAGGCCATTTTTTAAAAAATAAAATCATAGCGGGAAAAAAAAGCACTTTTTTTTTTAATGACATATCCTGTGAAAGGACTTTTGTTTATAGAGCAGGAGCTGAAAGGAAAGCAGAATATCACCTTCCTGGCTCTCGCTGTTCATATGCTTCTCCATGTGTAAGGAGGACCAGGACATCTTGAGCACCCAGAAAGGAATTACCAAGTAGGCAAGCTCAAAATGTGCATTCTCAAACAATGAGGATAGGTTGTGTTTCTAACAAGGAATTACAATATTCCTGAAGGAAATATGTCTTCCAAGTCTATGGGTCTCTCTTCTCCTTCTT
The DNA here is from genome assembly GCF_048772815.1 of Callospermophilus lateralis. Classification (NCBI taxonomy): domain Eukaryota; kingdom Metazoa; phylum Chordata; class Mammalia; order Rodentia; family Sciuridae; genus Callospermophilus; species Callospermophilus lateralis. The sequence goes on along the minus strand of NC_135309.1, from coordinate 156,077,513 downwards.
ACTCTTTATCATAAGCACAAAGTTTCCAGCAGTAAATACCTAACCAGTGCTTGCTGAGAAGGAAAAACAATGTATGGTTCAAAGAATAAATAACAATGGGACTGAGAATCCCACTGTTTTGTCATCTTAAATATATACGTATGTATTCATCCAAAGAGGTATGGATTTCACTGAAAGTTACTGGATTACAGAACAGTTATAAGAAGCTGAAATATGTTAGATTAGGTGGAGTAAACAGAAAGGAGATAAAAAACTATTATCTTTAATCAAGGGCTATAGTAGCCTATTGAGAAGTATGCCATATAGGTTTTCCTTCCTGTGGTTCAGTTACCCTGGTCAGCCACAATAAGAAAACATTAAATGAAAATTCAAGGAATGAGCAATTTAGAATTTTAAATTGCATGTCTTTCTGAGTGTTGTGGTAAAATCCCATACCTTCCTGTTTCATCTTGCCCAGTAAATGAATCATCCCTTTATCCAGTGTATCCACATTGTATATGCTACCTACCAATGAGTCTCTTAGCCCTCTCAGTTATCAGATTGTCTACCACAGTATCATAGTGCTTTTGTTCAAGTAAAAAACACTTAATTTACTTAGTAAATGCCCCAAAGCACAAGAATAGTAAAGTAATACAGGTACCACAGCATAAAACATGGAAGGAGAGATTGATTCTGATATTATGTGGCAATGCTATAGGTTATATAGGAGAAAAACAATTAATATACTATTTGGTACGAATCACATTTTTAAGCATCCACTGAGTGTCTTGGAATATGTTCCCCACGGAAAAAGAGGGGACTACTGCAATCTTACAAAGGCCAGATAAAGAAGAGATAGCTTGAAAAGGGGAATCCCATAATAGAAGAAAATGGTTAAATGGTTTATGTAGTATTATTAATAAGGCCAATTCTAGCATATCAAGTCACATGGCTTATTGTTCAAAATGAGTATCTAGCAACAGGCATATTCTGTCCAATCCATTTTCTGTGGAAGCAATGTAAAGAGCCCTTTTGTCTTGACAGCTCTTGGGCTGGGTACTGGGTTATTAATTCTGATAGCACGGAAGCTCAAGAGCTGAATTGTTCTCTGTGGAATTATTAAAAACTAGGGACAGAATATCCAACCACTTCCCTTTTCTTCTGTTATAATGAAATGAATAAATAACAAGCTATTCAGAGATGTTTTCCAACTTATGTATTATAATAATGCCTTTTGATCTCTCAAAATAAATGCAATATTTTTATTCTGTACCAATGGTACAACCATGTTTACTTCACTAATGATGAAGACTATATGCAAACTTCCTGTTCCTTAGCTTTGGCATGAGTATGATGTCCTACATTATTAAGTAGTCTCATTGTTTTAAAATGAATGCAGGCATATTTGGGATTGTTAAGCAATTGTTCCTATCCCTTAATCTGATCCATTTATTCTTCATTATAAACATCTGTAATATTAGTTATATATAAAATACTAAATGTGGGACCATAATACATATTGAGTCTTGTACTGTTCATAATCACTTACTATATAATGATCACTGTCATCAAATAAACCTCAAAAACTGTTCCAATTACCTGTGATGGCTAAAGTATTTAAACTATTATTTAAATTATTATTAAATAAATTATTTAATTATTTAAATTTTCCACATTTTTTATGCATGTTTTCATACTATCTATGAATATCTATAATTTGTTTTAAATTATTTGGCAATGATATTGAGGTATTGCTTATGTGTTGGTTTAAGCCTGGGATCAGTACACTTTCTGTAAAGGGACAGATATTACTTTGGGGATCTGTGGGTATTGAAATCTTATCTGTTAAACTCAGCGCTGCCATGCTTGCACCAAAGCAATGATAGTCAGCATACAAATAAAAGTGTTCTGTTCCAACACAACTTTTTAGAAGAGACACTGAAATCTGAATTCCACATAATGTTCATATGTCCCAGAATATTATTATTGTTTTGAATTTTTCCAAATATTAAGAAGTGCGAAAATCATTCTGAGCTCACAGGTCACAGAAAAACAGTCAGCACACTGGATCTGGCCCCTACATATAGTTTGTAGATCCCTAGTTTCAGCTGCCCGAAGGTCAATTGCCCTAATAAGGATCTCTTGCTTCATGAATGGCCCACTCCCTCCCCAATCCAAGGCCCTTCTTCCAAGAAGGGATTATCACTGGGACTTCGTCTGTATTTTAATCTGATCAGCAGCAGCTAATTTTTAAAAACTTCATTAGAATGAGTTCTCCTGAGTGAAATTATTGGCTTGTTAGCATAACAGAAGTTAGAGAAGAGCTCTCAGTATTGAAATTAGTGGTATTCAGTGTCACCTTTTAACTCTTTTCTCTGTGCTTGGGTTCAGCATCTACAAATGCTCAGGGAGGTTCAACACTGTGGCATCTGGACAGTAATTACATATCAACAAGTATTAATAACTAATGTTTAACAACTAGTATGGTGATATGAGTGAATACAACTGAAGATAAGCCTTGTCCAAGAGGGTTTTACCTGATCCTTGACTGCAATCCACCTGCTTGAAGTAACGGTCAGTCTTACAAATATCTCCCAGGTGTGGTGCCATTTGATCTCAAAATTGCATTCACTTCGAAAGTATATAAGCGCCCCCTAATTACAGCTATTTTCAATTGCCAAACATGTCCTTAAAAAATGTTGAGCCTCCATGATACAATTTAATTTAACTTGCAAAAATTTGATCTGAATTCTAATTTCATTAATAAAATATTTGAGAAACTTCTCTGGTGTGCCAGGAATAGCTGCAGGGAAAGTGTTGGAATAAAGGCAGATATGGTCCCCAACCTGACATTGCTATTGCAGGAAAGAGAATAAAAGATAAGCGATTAAAAATGTATGAAACATTCTTTTGTGTTTTATAAGTTAAGATCAATGTACTATACCCATCACTAACATTCTGTGCCAGGCATAGTCTAAACACAGGGCACAAAAGAATCCATTCAAAACCCATACCTCGTTGCTGGGTGCAGTGAGGCACACCTGTAATCCCAGCAGTTTGAGAGGTTGAGGAGGGAGGATCATGAGTTCAAAGCTAGCCTCAGCAATTTAGCAAGGCCCTAAGCTACTCAGCAAGACCCTATCTCGAATAATAAAAAAAAAAAAAAATACAAAAAGGGGCTGGGGATGCAGCTCAGTGGTTAAATGGCCCCTGTGTTCAACTCCAGGTTCCAAAGAAAATCCTGCAACTAATGAGGCAGGCACTTTTATTATACCCACTTCTCAGATAAGGAAACTAGGGGTCTAAGGAGTTAAGAAATCTCTTGGTATGAATAACCCTCAGGAAGTGGCTTTGACTTTTTGACCAGGGAGGATGAGGCCAGAGTCTGTGCCCTTCACACTCCACACTTGGAGGAGTGGCTGTGGGGTGAGTGGTGGGGGTTACTCAATGGGTGGGCAGGGAAGGGCTTCCCCAGCAGGGCTGTCACACTGAAACCTGAGGGTAGGGAGGCACCAACCATGTGAAGCAGCAGGCCTTCCAAGCAGACCTTGTCTGAGGTCTACAGGAAGTCGCAGGTGTGAAGGGAACAGGCAGGCATGAGTGTGGGACAATTCCAGAAACGGGGCCCACCATCCTGATCCCTAATTACTTCCTCTTAGAGAGTAATTTACCTTCTTATCTTGGAAAGTTTTCATTTCCTCTTGATTTTAGCTACAGGGGAGAAGAGAAAAGAAAGTTGGAGGTGATCACATGGAAAGCAAAGGAAGATCAGTAGAACAGAGGAAGGGGGTTGGAGGGAGAAGGGGAGGGAGAGGGGAAGTGCTGGAAAGGGATATTGGCCAAATTATATTGTTATGTTGTGTACATGTGTGAATATGGGACAACAGATGCATCATTAGGCACAACTATAATGTACCAATAAAAAAGTGGTGAAAATAAATAAAAGAAGGTAAACACCTGAGATAAATAACTTAAAAAAGAAAAAGCCATTTGCCTGCAGCTCTGCCTGGTTTAAGTCAAGAGAACATGTTACCTTCCTTGGCAAAGTCTGTTATCTGCAAGAGAAACGCAGTTCCCAAATGCATAGGAACACAGTTATCCTGAAGAGAGGAGTTTTGTGACCCTCATACAGACAAGTTCCATAATTCAGGAAGAAAAAGATAATTTCCACTAAACAACAACAACAATCTGTAAGAACATGTTCCAATTAGAATTGGTCAGCGTGGGCTAAAGTGGACTTGGAGTTGCCATGTCACGTGGGACTTGGAGGTCAGATGCAACTCTGCTGTCAATCAAAGTCAAGAGGGGGACCTAGAAGGGACCTCTGGAAACATCTCTGGGACCCCTAGGGAAACTGGGAGGGCAAGAGGGCATGCTATCCTTCTCCTTTCTAAGAAGATGCACTCTCTCCTTGGACAGTGTCCCCTTTTCCCTTTTCTTTTCCTTTGTAATATAAAATTCGCTCTCCTCTTACTCCTGTCTTGCCTGGATTTCTGCCAATCCTAAGAACACAGAATCCAGGGCCAGACTTGGAGGCTGCCTCTCTCAGGCTTGCTGGCAGTCCTCATCTGCAACAGTTAGCAGGTTGCTCTTTCGTTCTAAAGCAATAGAAAGCCACTACAGCTTTTAGAGGAGTAGAGTTAAAGATCAGATTTCATTTTAAAAATCACTGTGGTCGCTGTGCAGAGATGGGATAATGAGGGCCGAGGAAGAAGAGTGTAACAGGGAAACTAACCAAGGGCTGCTGAAGATCAGGAACAATCACGGCTCAGACAAGAGCAAATGGCATAGAGAAAAGGAAACCTGCCATTGCCCACTTAGGAAGCAGTTCTGAGGCTCCCAGGTAACGGTGGCCAACCCACCCCTCTACGCTCCTTGAAGCGGAGGATAAATAACCTTGTGCCCTGCACTAACGCAGTGCAGCCTGTTAAAGTAAATTCACTTCTCTTCTGTCTTGAGCTCACATCTTCCTTTCCTAGAAGTGCTGGAAATGATGTAGGAACCAAATAGTAACATTAATGAAAAATTTCAACAGAGATACCTATAATTTCAATTAAAATACTACTAAAGCAATGGAGCCAGTCTCACCACAAAGTTCAAAGAATTTTTGAGTATAACTCATTTTGCAGATTATTTTTAGAAACCTGTCTTATAAGAATTTATAATTTTTATATAATTTGATCATTTATTCTCACTTATAAATATTAGCATTTTCCAACAATAATTAATATTAATAAGCACATTTTCTGTCTTTCATTTATTGCTTTAATATTATGCTATGATATTATTAAGAGGGATTAAACATATCAAAATTTATGTTTTGATTAACCATATATAATACATACACACATGTCCATATATATGCAAAAATATCTGATTATACTTTTAGAAAGACAATAACTTTTAAACACAATTACCATGAAGTATGCAAATTTTGTTCAGTGAGGAGCCACTGTAGATTTGTTCACCTGCAACTGTAATATTGAGGGTTGGTAAAGTAAGGTCAGGTTTACATTTTGGAAATGTCTCTGGGTCATGTAGAGATGGACAAGCTAGGACAAGTCCAAGGAGAGGCTGAGAGTCCTCTGGGAAAGGAAGTGAAGAGCTGAGTTTTATGCAGGCATCCAGGAATTAGAAGTAGGTATGCAGGGGGAGCAAATCCTGAACAGGTGAGAGAAGAATCAGGCTGGGCAACTGATACTGTGACAAGGAACAAAGGCATGGGTATGTACAGGTCAGGGAGTCCAGTGGCCTGAGACATAGAACAGAAAAGGCTAAATGACCTTTGAGAGGACGAGATAAATTTTAGTAAATTTCAAGCCTTTAATTGCAAATGAGCAGAATAACATTCATCAGGAGACTAGTGGGAGGGACTAGGATGAAAGGAATATGTGGAGGACAGAAAGAGAAAGAAAAGTCCACCAACACTCTGTCCTGCTTCTCCCCACTCATTACCAACTATTTAAATCCTTGCCACATGGACCTATGGGTGGTCCACAAGCTTCCTTCAAAATAAAAATATGTGTGCAAGCATTCTAACTTTAATTAACTCTTCATGAAGTTAGAAGTCGTAAAGGTGAGGCTGAGTGAGCACAATGCAGAAGGTAAGTTCCACCCCAGCCCTGGAGGCAGCCTCCCGCTTTGGCCCAGCCTCATTCCTTTACAGCAGAGGAAGTCGGATGCTGGGCTGAACTCCTTTCACTGCCTTGGAGGCTTCATCCAAACTGCATACATCTCGGGTTTCTCAATGGTTTGTGCGTAACATTATATCAATATCTACTACAAATTAATGCGTGTGATATGTAAAAGGTGGGATTTCCCCCCCTTTTTCCACAGATTCATTGGTGCATTTAGATGTACATATGGTGGGATTTGTTGTTACATATTTTGTTCATGCACATAAAATAATGTACTTTGGCTAATATTTCTCCCCAGCACTTCCCCTCTCCCTCCTCTCCTCCCATCCCCTGATCCCCTTCCTCTCTTCTACTAATCTTCCTTTGCTTTTCATAAGATCAAAATTACTTTTATTTTCCTTTTTCATCTCTAGCTTCCACATATGAGAGAAAATATAGGACCCATGACCTTCTGAGTCTGGCTTTACATAATGTTCTCTGGTTCTATCCATGTTCCCGCAGATGATGTTACTTCATTTTTCTTTATGACTGCATGAAACTCCATTGTGTATATGTGCCACATTTTCTTTATCTATGCACCCACTGACAGACACCTAGGCTAGTTCCATAGTTTGGCTATTGTAAATTGTGCAGCTAAAAACATGGGGGTACATGTGTCCCTACAATATGATGACATTAATTCTTTAGGATATCAAAAAGTGGTGTATCTGGGTCATGTATTGGCTCATTTTTAGTCTGAGGAAACTCCACACAGATTTCTATAGTGGTTATACTAATTTATAATTCCACCAACAGTGTAAAAGTGTTCCTTTTACTCTATATCCTCTCCAGCATTTATTATTCTGACTGGTTTGAAATGAAATCTCAGTGTAGATTGATTTGCAGTTTCCTAATTGCTAATGATGTTAAATATTTATATATATACACACACACAAACACACATATGTATATGTATGTATACATACATATGTGGGTGTGTGTATATATACAGATATATATATATATATATATAATATGTCATTTGTATTTCTTCTTTTGAGAAGTGTTTTTTAATTCATTTGCCCATTTATTGTGTTAAAATTTGTCCCTTTCTTTTTTTGGTATTTTTTCAGTTCTTCATACATCCCAGATATTAATCCTCTGTCAGAAGAGTAGCAAAGATTTTCTCCCATTCTGTAGGTTCTGTCTGCACATTCTTAATTGTTTCCTTTGCTGTGCAGAAGCTTTTTAATTTGTTGCTGTCCCATTTATTAACTCTTACCATTATTTCTTAAGTTTAGGGGCCTTATTGAGAAAATTTTTGCCTGTGCCTATATACTGAAGTTTTGACCCTATACTTTCTTCTAAAGAGTTGCAAAATTTCTGGTCTAATTCCAAGGTCTTTGATCCATTTTGAGTTGTTTTTGTGCAGGGTGTGAGGTAAATATCTAGTTTCATTTTTCTACATATGGATAAGAAGGTGTCCCAGCACTATTTGTTTAAGAGTCTGTTTTTTTCTCCAATGTATATTTTTGGCACCTTTGTCTAGTACTATTTAATATAGTACTAGAAAGTCTAGCCAGAGTAATTAGGCAAGAGAAAGAAATAAAAATGATAAAAACAGGAAAGGAAGAAGTCAAATTATTGCTATTTGCAGATGATATGATTCAATACTTAGAAAGTTCAAAAAGCTCCACCAAAAGACCAGTAGAGCTAATAAACAAATTTAGCAAAGTAGCAGGTTACAAAACCAACATGGAAAAGTCAATAGCTTTCCTATATACCAAGAATGAAAGAAATGAAGAAAATAATCACATTCACAAGAGCCTCAAAGGAAAAAAAAAAGTAATAAAAGTGGAATAAATATAGCCAAAGAGATATAAATAGTTTTCTACAATGAAAATCACATAAAACTGATGAACCAAATTAAAGAAGACCTCCCATGTTCATGGATAGGGTGAATTACCATTATTAAAATGGCCATACTACCCAGGCACAGTGGCACAGGCCTATAACCCCCGTAACTGGGGGAGTCATAGACAGAGGATTGTAAGTTCAAGGACAGCCTCGGTAACTTAATGAGGCCCTAAGCCATTTAGCAAGACCCTGTCTTGAAACAAAAATAAATAAATAAATAAATAAATACATACATACATACATACAAAGGGGAGGGGTTACAGCTCTGTGGCAAAGTGCCCTTGGATTCAAACTACCAAGAGCAATACACAGATTCAGTGTAATTCCCATCTATATACCAATGACATTCTTCACAGAACTTGAGTCTAAGTCTTTGGTCCTCTTGAAGCATTCTGAGAGGATCCTCAGCAATGTCCCATTAGTAAGGAATAAGAGTCCTCAAATTCATTTGGAAAACTAAAAGACCCAGAATAGCCAAAGCAATTCTAAGCCAAAAAAGCAAAGCTGGAGGCATCACAATACTTGACTTGAAATTAGACTACAGACCTATAGTAATGAAAACTGCATGGTACTGAAATACAACCAGACAGAGACCAATGGTACAGAATACAATACCCAGAGAAAAACACACACACAGATACTGTCATCCTTGGAAAAGGTGATAAGATTAATTTTCAATTCAAATATTTAATTACTGAAGGTGATTGCCTTTGACCTTAAGGAACTTTCAATTTATTGGGGAGTCAGTGACTTACAGAATAGAACTTCTATTTGGCTATAGGAAGTACATTTGTAAAACAATCTCTGGAGGGAAGTTGGTGCATGAAGACACACGTGAGGATCTATTTCTGTCTGTGCCTTGCAGTTCCATTCTGTAGCCTCCTCTTCAGCTGGACTCCTTTATTTTGTCTCCTGTTCAAAGCCAACAGTCAATAGAGACATTAGTTGGACAAAAGATAATTCTAGAATGAATACTCTTGGGAAATCTCTGAAGATGCATCAGTGCTAAGTAATGGAAAAACTAGGTAATTCCCTAAAATAAGAATTGAATTGAAAAAACTGAGACAAAGAGAGAGAGAGGCCTTTTTAAAGAAGTGATGCACTTGAAACTTAAGGATTTAGGTTACAATATGCACCTTCGTTTTGTGAGAATATGTAAGACATTGGTGAAGATAAGATCAGTGTTAATTCAGGGCTACTATACAAAGATCATGCTTATTTCATTGATATTATCATACATAATCAAAAAACAGTTATTTTATTAAATGGCTTCTCATTTTGGTTAAATTTGCTATGACTACTTGACACCCATTAAGTATAAAATAATCTTGTATGATGTCTAAATGAAGAAAGGGAACTTTTACGATAAACATGTAGAGATTTCTCCTTTTTATTTGAAGGTCCAATATGCTTTCAGAGTATTCATTTATGCTTTAGTAAGTCTTTGGTCCTCTTGAAGCATTCTGAGAGGATCCTCAGCAATGTCCCATTAGTAAGGAACTCTCATGCAGAGGGTTCGCCAACATTATCTGATGTTGGAGACAGTGGCTTATTTCTCCCAGGCTGCAGGCGGCTCAGGTAAACATCTGTGAAGTACAAGTATGTCCAAACTTCACTTAACAGCATAATAACAGTATCAAGTCAGCCAGCAGTCATCTTGTATAAAGTGATTATATAGATAACTCAATATTCCTGTTTATTCTCCTTTGAGCTAAACTCCTAGAATTATGAAATAGAGAATTGTCAATAATGAGCTTTACATGTGATTACATGGGTGTTGAAAAGGGGCTGGGGATGTAACTCACTGTAAAAACTCAGAGACTTACATCAACAAGAATTTAAATGAGAATTAATTTTGCAGGGACCTCCCACTCTGTCTCTGGACTCAGCCTCATCACTAGTAATGGAAACAGGACACACCAAAGGCCTGACTGGCATATGCACAGCTGTGTTTGTCTTCAACCACTGCTGTGGGAACATATAAGGTCTAGCCTCCTGCAGGATGAAATGCAACTGGGTCTCCAACTGCCCCAGCTGACACCCAGCTGACATCCAGCTAGTCCCCAGACATATGGCCAAGTCCAGCCCAAACCAGCAGAACTGATTTGGTCCTGAGAGCAATAAATGCTCTTGACTTTACATCGCTGAGGTCTTGTGCTGTTTAATACAAGGCATTGCTTTAACAATTTACCTACCTGAGATTGGCTAATTTAGAAAGGAAAAGGGGTTGTTTGGGCTCATACTTCTGTAGGTACAAGTGTATGGCGCTAATATCTTTAGCTTCTGGTGAGGACATCATGGCGGACCGTGGGAGACGAGCAGGCACAGGGGAATGAGAGAGGAAGGGGAGATGCTAAGTTCACTGTATCACAGTCTGTTCCCCCAGCAACTAATACAGTTCTGAGAGAACTTAGAAGAAAGGCCCATGAGAAAAGCATAATCCCCTTGAGCATCCTAATCAGGTCTAAAAGGTCCCAGCACGTCTCAACACCATTACATGGGAGACCAATCCTGCATGTACCTGTCAGCTTTCCAAATTCACTGCCCACGTTTGCAGGAATGCAGCTGCTTCGCAGAGGTCTCATTTCACAGTACCTCCTGATGGCAAGATGCCACCCGTGAAGGTGAGCCATTCTTCTTTACTGAGTTCTGATCTTCTTTTCACAGATCAACAAGTGATTTCTATCCATCATAAATGTTGCTTCTTTTTTCTTTATCCTTCCCACAGGATTGCAAAGACACCAAAATGTCACCCAGCCCAAATCACTCTCCAGAGGTCAGGGACTGCTACACAGGATCCTGAGGGTGGAAACCTGAAGGGAAGACCTTGCCTGCTGACTGCCCATCTCTTCACATATGGAAGGCTTCCCTGGGCCCCTTCAGAAAGCACAGAAGTTGTCTGCTCAGCTTCTAGCTCTATGCAAAGACTCAGCCTCCCCTCTCCCTTCTCCTGGGATACTTTCTTCCAGTCCTCCTCACTCTCATCTCTGCAAGCCATTTCTGACTCTCAGGACCCTACAGTGGGCCAAGTTTCCTACTTAATTTGGAGGACAGGCTATGTGGCTGGTCATATCAACTTTAGCAACTAACATCCCTGATACTCATATTCTTCATTGCTGTCCCCAAAACATGGCAAGAAGAGAAACTTACCTCCTCACAATTCTAGGGTGACGCCTTCAGGGGTCAAAAAGGCAAACCCTGAAGGATCATGCAGGCAGCCCACGAGGGGCCTGGCTGGAGCTAGAGCTGACGGGAGTCTGCACGCCCCATCCTCATGAGGCTCTAAGAGCTACTCCACTCCAGCCGATGCTTTCCACTAAAGAAGGCTATGATCTTCCCCTCTTGCAAGAGAAACATATAGGTATATGTTGTTGGCAACTAATTAAAAAAATCTTAATACGGTCCAAACAAAACATATCTTATGGCTACATATGAATGTTTAAATCAGGAGATGAAAAATAACCATAACGGATTGGTCTACTGGAGATTCTAGCAAAACAGTGACCTCAAACCAGTGTGAGACCTGATATACACTGTTTCCTGAGAGCAACATGCCTATCCCTTGCCTTTAAGTAGGTTTTTTCCACATGCAACACAGAATCATGCACTCAGGCAAATCCACGCTGTCGCTGTAGAGTTACATCTGCTGCCAATATTGAGTTTAATGGAAATAAGCTCTTAACCCTCATTCTAATATTTATTCAGCAAATGCCATGCTCAAGGGAGGGTTTCCATTGTCTCCTGGTTTTTGTGTGGAATCAAATGTTGTTTCTGCCCTCAGCAGGCAGACAGATAATTTCACAGGTGCTATTTAGTAAATAAATGAACAAGAGACTTTCAATCTTCTAGGTCTGAAAAAGCTAGTTTCTTAAGAAGACTGGATTTGAATTATTTATCTGGATATCTTGTATGTCAGCTGAAGAATTAGAATTTGGAATGAAGATCCCAAATACAATTTGATCAGAATTCTGTGTCTTTGACCAGAATCAATTAGTAACTGAAACAATTAAGAAGGAACAAAAGAATATTATCCTGGAGGGAGAAAATTAAAATAATTATCTCTTGTCAGAGAGATTCTTGTGGAATCTTAAAAGGACATATATAAGGTCTTAACAATACATGGAGTAGAATCCTCGTCTACAGGCATTATTAGCCCACAGTCCTACAACTTCTGCGTCTTTCATGAAGAGGATACGAAGGAAGAAAGGAAACAATTTTTCATCAAAACTTCAAAAATGCTGTTTAAATAGCAATGACTAGAAGACTAGAATACTCACTTGAAATCAATTATCTAAGAGGTCTCAATAGTGCTCATCCATCAATCTTGCTTGGGTTTGACCTCAGAGGACCACCTACAAAGGTGTGAAGACAGCTCCCACTTCAGGACGATTCAATGTGTAGCCCTGGCTGACATTCATTCCTGGAGGATTAATTAAGAAGACTTCTTGCAATACAGGTGCCTACCTAATGAGAGTGACAGGTACCATTTTTCACTGAGGTCAAGAAACAGATGACAGAATGTAGCAGATGGTTAACTTTAACATGGGTCTGATGAAAATATGAGTAGTATCTCTCAATTCTGACCCCAAGCCCTGAGTATGATGGATGCAGCTCACGTTTGGGTATACAGATGGAAGGAAACGCTGAATGAGATAGCTTAGGTTTAGAACAGAATTTGTTGGTCCTAGAAATTTCTATTTCCATTGACTTTAATGCATTTAATCTGATTTTAATTCATAATAAGACCAATGTATGTCAGCTTACATCTAAATTAATACACATCCAGCTGTTTGTTTGGAGGTCCTATGTTCAGCCCAACCATGATGGAGCTTGTTGCAGGTTGACTGTGGATCAGAGTGAGGAAGAGAAAAATCCACTGGAATGGAGAGCATTAATATAATCACATGTAATATAAGTAATCAGAATATATCCACAAAACAACGCACACCCAGTGAGGATGTACAACATCAAAGTCTTTCTCTCCAGAGGTGGAGTTGCTAGAATTAAGTGAGAAAATCTTGAGTAATTCAACCAACGATCTCACAAATAAAAGACAATTTCCTGTCAATTAAACTAGAGAAACTGAAGGCAAAGCCAGAGAGAAAAGGCAAAGGAAATAATAGTCATGACCCTTGGAAGAGTTGGAAGTGGTCACATTCTAGGACTAAGTCATCTGCAAATAGCCAATCAAAAGTTTTTAAGGGGCAAATATCACTATGACCCTAGGAGAGGTGAGGGCTCCTCTGCCCCAATGTGGCTCAAATAAAGGATGTTGTGGGTTCTGCATGGAGAACACAACACACCTGAGCAGACACTGGCCAAAATTCCTTTCCCACCCAACTCCATTCTTGAGCCAATAAAGCATAAACCAGACCTCTATTCAAAGGATAATAAGAATATTTTTAGAAAAAGGAAGGATTAAAGTGATATAAAATAGAAATGGCAAAAGTCATTAGAAATAATTTAACAAGCTGAAAAACAGTCAGATTCCATTAACATAAAAATACATGGAAATACAGGCCTATGAATAAATTAATATCAGGGATGAGACATCTGAAAATGTAAATAGTGTATGTTGGAGTCATGAGTCACAAGGAGGATATGAAACTCCTATTATTTGCTTTGTGTGCACAGGTACCTTTTGCTTTTCTTGAAATATCATAGAGAGTGAACATCCCCTGAGGAAGTCCTGCAATGCTGTCTCGCACTGGAACCCTCGTCCTTTCTTGCTACTGGCCCAGCCCCCACTCCCCACTGCACCTGTTCCCACCAGCGGCCATCATGCTCTGAACTGCCCTCCCAGAAGAATCAGCAAACTCCCCTTCATCGTCCTCTAGACCACGGAATACAGATGTCAGGGTGTCTCCAGAATTGCTACTACACTTCTATGTAAACCCCACTCAGTGTGACCAGCTCCTGTGACTTGCTTCTAACCAACAGGATATAGCAACGTGACTGGAAGTCACCCTGTGTTTACGTCCATCATTACACAGCATTATATGAGGCTTTGCCTCCACCAAGTGGCTCCAGCCACTCTCCCAGCTGGTGTGGGAAAGGAAGAAGTTTTCCTGGGAGAGGTCACAAGCCAGGAACTGTCAGTGCCCTTCAGGAACCAGGAGCTGCTCCCAAGAGCTGAGGGCAGCCTGCGTCTTGGATCAGGAAGTCGCCCAGGCCTGCAGACTATAGGTCTAAATGAATTCCTCTCATGATCTATGTGCACCTGGAAACAGATCCCTGTCCAGCTGACCTTTGAAAAAATCCAACTCTGCCAACACTGGATTGCAGCTGTGAGACTCCGAGCAGAGGAAAGGGCTGAGTGTGCCTAGACTCCTAACTCACAAGCCAGGAATAATAAATGTGTGTTGTTTTAGGTCAAGCCCATAACAAAAGCCTGAAGCCATTTCCACTGGCGCGCTGTCTGAATCAGGGCTGTAAGACACCGGAGGGACAGGAGACAGGGATGGGGAAACATTCCCAAGACATGGGATCTCTAGACATTCTTTAAATGATATGGAAGAAAAATTTACATAGAGTAAAATTTATATTTTTTTTCAAGATCTTAACCAATCTTGGAAAATGTGTACAGGTGTGTAAGTAACACCAAATCAAGACAGAGTATGTCTCTATTACTGCAAAGGGATCCTCCTCTACTTTGCTATCTGCCCCGACCCCTAAACCCTGGGATCTGCTGATATAATTGTGCCTATAGTTCTGTCATTCTGTGAACACCATACGGATTCAATTGTATATACTAGATAACCTGTCTCTTTCCATTTAACATAATGCTTTTGAGACTCATACAAGCTGTTGCATATATTAGTAATTAGTTGTTTCTTCTGAACTTTCTTACGGGAAAATTGCCACAGTATGAAACCACATCACTGTGGCTTTTGACAGTTGGTGACACAGAAACACAGCAGACCTGCCAGACCTACCCTTCTCTCAACCCACAGAGGCCTACTGATGCTCCTGTCCAACACTGTCCCTATCTTTCTTCACAAGCTAAATGACAACCCTCATGTCACTTTTTGCTTCTGAATCTTATGCAAGTAATCTGACTGATGAAACCTGAAACAGATCAGGAAGCTTACGTGAAAAGGAGTCTGGGAAATGCACTTTCCCTTTTCCTGTCTAGGTAGCCCAGGAGGACATCAGAAAAAGAAGACAATAGATGATGAATGACAGCACACTTGGACCCACACCAAAAGCACACAACACACAACCAACAGAGCACACAGCAAATGTTACAAGTTCAATACACTTTTTTTAAAAATATATGACAGCAGAATGCATTACAATTCTTATTACACAGAGCACAATTTTTCATATTTCTGGTTGTATACACTTTTTAGAGTAAACCAAAATGAATGTTTTAACGTTTTTTACCCTCTCTGTTATATAAATCACTCTGTAAACCATTATTTTAGGCTAGTAACAACTTATGTTTAAAAGTCTTTTTAAAAAGAAGAAAAGAAAAAAAAAAATAAGTCTTGCTGGGTACAGTGGCGCATGCCTGTAATCCCAGAGACTTGGGGAGCTGAGGCAGGAGGTTTTGGAGTTCAAAGTCAGCCTCAGCAACCTAGCTCATACCCTGAGCTAAGACACATAGTGAGACCCTATGTCAACATTATATATATATAACATATATTAAATACATATAATATATAATAGAAAATATATCATATATATTAAAATATACATATTATATATTATATAATATGTAAATATTTTATATATTATATATATTAAAATATACATATTACATATATTAAAAAGCTGGGGATGAACCTGGGTTCAATCTCCAGCAGCCAAATAAATAAATACATATATACATAAAATTAATATAAAGTCTTGAAGGTACTCAGGTATGACCACTGTGTATAACAGTGTTTGAGTCTAAGCTCTTGGAGCTTCCATTTCTACATCATTAAAGTGAAGAGACAAAATCAAATATTTCTAAAAATTTCCCAAATCTTAATTTCTATATTTTGCCAATTCAAACACATTATTTGTGTTAACACTTGGTAACATATATATTGAGGATGAATAAAAAGTGAATAAGAATACGCTTTAAAAGATCATTTTTGTAGCATGAGGAATAGTTGAATAGATGTATCAGTTGAACAGGTTTACCAGTGTAAAATATGTAAATATCCAGTGGAGAGTACTGCATCATGGTCTATTTTTATTATATGAAATGTGCCTTAGTTTACCCAGGAGAGAGAGCCATTAATCCTTACTGTTTTAGCTGGCTCTTTTTGGCACTGTGACCAAAAGTCCTGAGGAGAACAATTTCAGAGGATAGAAGTTTACTTGGCATTCATGGTTTCAGAGTTCTCAGTCCATACAGGGCCAGCTCCATTGCTCTGGGCCAGTGGCGAGGCAGAAAATCATGGAGGAAAAGCAAAGCAGCTTAAGACATGGTCAGCAGGAACCAGAGAGAGAGACAGTTCCACTCCTCAAGGACAAAATATGTGCCCCACAAACACTCACTCAATGACCCACCTCCTTCAGCCACACCCTACCTGCCTACAGTTACCACCCAGTCAATCCTTATTAGGGTACAAATGCACCCTTTAGGGTCATATTCTCATAATCCAATCATTTCACCTCTAAACTTTCTTGCATTGTCTCACACATGAGCTTTTGGGAGACACCGCATATCTAAAACATAAAAATTATCAAAGTAGGTCAAGGAGGTCTCCTACAGCCCAAGGTCTTAAAAGTAAAGAAAGATAACATTTTTCTGCATGAGTTTGTGATATTCTCCACCCATTAAAGAAATTCAAGTATTTCTAATGCTTACAACACTAGTGGTGCCTTTCTATGTATATACTGTTATGTCTGCTAGGAAATGTCCATATGCACAACCTGAACAACAAAGTCTAATAAAGAGGCTTTTGTTTCCTGCATGAGTGGGAGGGTGTGAGGTCCAGGACTTCTGCAGTGTGGCTCATGGAGGTGGAAGAACCAGACTCCATCTAGGACTTAGCCATCTAGAACTCTTCCCCTTCCTGGGAAGGATGCTCAGGGCCATAGGCTGCTACTGCAGTTCCAGGTCCATACTTCAGGCAGATGACATGGGGGTGACATTTATGGATCTTTTCCACAAAGCAAGAACTATAAAAAAAAAAAATGCAGTGTGTTTTTGCTTGTACTTGTCAATGAGGTGCCTCATGACTCACTGAGCTGCAGAAGAGCCTGGGAAGATAACACTTAGCATCCCCATTGTGATTCCAGAAGCCAGAAGATGAGACGGTGGCTTGTCTTGGACAGTCAGCCGCATCTGGTGGAGACTTGGCAAGATCAAAGTGCTTCCACAGCTTTAACAGCATTAGAAGCCAGAGCTGAGTGCAGGCCAGGTACTCAGAGGTGACAAGGATCTCTTACTCAATGACTCAGGAAAAACTGCTACACCATGACAGGGTCTGCATGTGTGTTTCTTAGTATAATTTAATCATGTAAAAGCATCTCTTCTCCTCAATCTGTTAAGACACTGTCAAAATGTCACATGAAATAAGATGTTGAACTAATACTGTACTCTAAAATTAAACATAACAATGCCAGACACTTTCTGAGTTAGTTTAATTTATTTTTTTTTCTTTTTGCTAAGAACATAGAGTTATCTGAAAAAACAACGTAAAAAAAAAAAAAAGTTATACAGAAAGCAAAAAGAGCAGTACAGAGAGAATTGCTTCTGTAACTTAAAAAAAATTAGCAAAGGATTCAATTGAGTTAAAAAAATGCAAATATTATTGTTAGTAAGGTTAAAGTTGGGCTCCTTTTAATATAGAGATTTTATACAGAATGATATTCATATTAAACCTAAGTTTTGTTATCTAAGACACACCCTGATGAAACTATCAAATATATTTATAAAAATATAAAAGGTCCAATTGATAAGATTCAATAAAGATACCATAAAAATCATATGGAAAATGCCTGTAGAAGTTCACGTAAAATCCAGTCTGTGATGCGTGGAATACAAAAATATTTTCCTGATAACAAGTTACCGTAAATGCAAAGGAACCTTTCCATTCAGCGAGAAGGAAGAGGAGGAGAGACACACAGATAACTCTAGAACCATTTAGAAGCTGCTAAGTGTCCCCAAAGAGATGCCACAGAGTGATGATTGTTTCTTGGCCCTAGAAGGCAACAACAATTAGGACATTTGTCCCCATGTCCTCAATCAGATGAGGACAGAAGGAACCCCTCAGTCCCTCGCTTGGACACATGTATTGATTGTTCCTTGTGCCAGAAAACACTGACCGAATCCTGTTGATCCATCCTGCTGATCTACAACTCTCTCCCATCCCACTCCATTCCCCGGGTCCCTCCTTGGGTTCAACTGTTGTGATCTCTCTCTTGGGCTTCTGTGAAAACTTTACCCCCTCCACAGGCTCCTCCACAAGGCTGCTGGCACCACGCTTTTACTAAAAGACACTCGATGATTGCACTCCCTGCTTTAAAACAGAACAGCTGCTACCATCACCACCACCACCTCCTCTCAGTGTTATTTTCTGACTGCAGAACAAAAGGAAGAGTCCTGTGCTTGAACATGTCGTCATTCACTGCCACTTGGAAAATGGTCCGGATCTCAAGTTGGAATGACAGAGAAGGTGACCAGAAAGCTTCGAGAGAGAAACGGGTTGAGCAGTGGTCCCAAGCACTCTATTCCTGGATATCTCATCTCCCTGGTCCCCATGTCTGTCTGTACACGAAACAACAGCCTAGTGGGTAAGAGGGAGCTCCTGCTGGTACCTTCAGGCCAACTGCTTACTCTCCCTGGACTACAGATGGTCACATGACCCTATCCTGAGCTCACAGTTCATGAGCTGCCCAGCGTAGAGGCCAAAACACAGAAGGTGGGTGGACAGTGACACACAGTGGACAGTGACAAGAAGAGAAGGAAATGTGAAGAAATTTTTCAAAGTCAACCAATTCCACCCCAAGAGGGAACATGTTCAGTGACACATACCATAGGGCTTTAGCACTGGGAAAAGGTCATAAATCTCCTCTCGAGTAGTATTGTTTCTTTGCTTTAAGCAAACAACCCACGGAGACAACAACCCCAACTACATGGGGTGGCCAGAGGAACCAAATAAGGAAGGTACTTTGCAACTTAATTCCTCATCTTCTCTTCCCTCTGTGGTGCACAGTCCCAAGGCCCTGACAATACTGTCCTGTCCTGGTCTATATGGACTAGAATTTGCCATCTACCCCTGACCCCTTACTGTATTCCATTTGTAGTATATTTGTTATAGATTTTATCCTACAAGGTGGTTTTCCTGCCAACACAGTCAAAATCCTGTTAATGCATTATAAACATTATAACTTATAAACTTCTTGAAAAAGGCATGTTTTCCACTAACCTCTCCAGTTCTGGCATATAACAGAAGTTCGGTAAGTGTCTGTTGTTTGAGAGAATCTATATATTGTTGGATAAATTAATGATGATCCTTTTCAAGAATCTGCTCTATACCTACCTGCCATTCCTTCCCCTATATGATGCAAGTGATCTCATTTAGCATACCTTTTGCAATATTCTCAAAAACTCAGGCCAATAAATTGGAAAAGATGTAATGGATAAATTTAATCTTAACTGTGTAGAATCTCCAACAGTTTTAAGGAATTGATTCTTCAGTTTTGAGATATAGATCCCTGGCTGTGTCTATGGGAGAAATATTTCCTAGAGGTTAAAAGGTTGGAAAAAATGGAGTGAAAATTAAGTATTTGTAAAATTTTCTAAATTATTTTCCTTGAAAACAAATCTCAGATTCAGAAAACAAATAAGTAAATAAATAAAATTACCTAAACTTGCTTCTTCCTTTACTTATAAATGGAAAATCCTCCAGGACAGATGTTTGGGGGGGGGGCAACATGAAAAGAAATGCTTAGCTCATTGCATCTAGTCTTTTCACTAAAGACTTCAACTTGCTCCCTCCTCCCAAGGCTGCAGCTGAAGTTCACAGCAGTGGACCACCAGGACCACATCTTCAATAGGCAGGAGAGGGTGAGGGTACAGCCAACTACTTGCTTTAAAGTTTCTGCTAACTTTTGTTTTTTGTCATGGAAAAGCAAAATAACCCACAATCTGATTCTTTGCCTATTAACTTTTTTTTTTTAGTTTAACACCAGTTATTTTAAATTATTTGCCTATTAATGTTAAACAAATGAAAGAAATAAGTTTTGATCCCATGCAATTCTAAATGTCTGTAGAGATATTAGTTTTTGCTGTTTTTAAGTTTTTCTCATTGACTTGGTTCTCAAAGGATAATAATTGAGGGTCATGTTCTTCTTACCAATGAATGACTGATGATGATATTTTGTTTTTTAATTGACACAGTTCTAATATGTCATATTAGAATATGCCATAGTCCTAATTTTAATATGTAAATGTATATCTCTCCATTTCACCTGGCTTAATATTAAGCTATAGCATACAAATGTCCAGGCTTCAGTATTGCCTTTTATATTAAAAAGAAAAACAAGCAGATAACATAAATAATAGATAATAGGTATTGTGTGTTTACTGCATATCATGTTCCTTCCATTTTAAGCTTTTAGATATATTAACTTTGAAATCCTAAAAACTCCATGAGGTAGATACTCTTGCTAAGCCAACTTTAATACAGTAGTTTAGCTTCAGTACTCATCTGTCATATGGACCCCATAATTGCATATGGTTACATTTGAGGACATTAATAAAATAATGTGTGAGGCATGGTGCCTGGATCAGAATAAATCCTCAATGATTTTTAGTTAATATTATTCTTAGTAGGAATTAGAACACGGGTGTATATACTCTTGGATTGACAGTTTATAATCTGTGTAATTTTGGAGAAAAGATTTAAAACCTTTGCTTCCCAGTTTCTTGACCTGTGGAATGAGATTAACTAAATGTCTCCTACAGACCACAGGATGCAGTGCAAGATTAAATCAAACAATGTTTGCAGAAATAGCTGGAAAACTGTTAGGAACTATTCACACACCAACTATTACTTTTATTAAATCAGAAGTGAGACAATGGCCTTAACCTTTTCTTACCATTTCGGAGAGTTTCAGTGTCCCTGAGCTCATACAGATAAATGTTCCCATTACATTTTTGTTTTATTATGACAAAGTGCAGATGAATTTACAAAACAACTTTTAGGAGTATTTTCTATACAGATCCACCTCTCGTACAGTTTCACAGTTCTTGCTTCTGTAAT
This sequence comes from Callospermophilus lateralis, assembly GCF_048772815.1. NCBI lineage: Eukaryota > Metazoa > Chordata > Mammalia > Rodentia > Sciuridae > Callospermophilus > Callospermophilus lateralis. The sequence continues at coordinate 156,056,290 of NC_135309.1, read as the reverse complement.
TATGGATGAAACCTAGTAAATTTAGAACGTATACAATAACAATAGCATGTTCAGTGTTTTGTTTTTAATTAACTACAGAACATAAAGCAAGATTATGAAAAATAATTTTATAAGGATAATTTAATTAAAAATATTATAGCACTTATAAAGGTCATACTAATTAAATGTAAATTCTCTTTTTTATTTAAAACTCTTCATTTTCCAATGATGCTGAATGAATGGGCATAATTTAACTAGTACTTTTTTAAATGGAGGATATAAAAATTGCTTTTGCAAATAGCAAACGGGGTAAAATAACACTAAAGAACCATACCTTCTAAAACTTAAGAGTTCAGTAACTTCCAACAGTTAACATTCTTGCAACTGATGTGATTCTGCAATCTGTATGCAGGGTAAAAATGGGAGTTCATATCCCACTTGAATCAAAGTGTGAAATATGATATATCAAGAACTATGTAATGTTTTGAACAACCAACAATAAAAATTAATTAAAAAAAACATTCTTGATCACTTAAAATAAGTTTAAAATAACATCAAGAATACTAGTTTCAGAAGGTAAGTTCATATAAAGTTAATTTTTTGATTAAGCATATGCCATAGTAAAAACAGGGAAATGATATTAATAACAACATTTGAAAATAGTGATAATTCTTAGTAATCAAATCTTCTGTATTAATATGGAAGTCATGTTGAAAATAAATGGAAATAAACTTATAATCCCATTCTCTGCAAAATGATATGTGCACAGTGTTCAAAATTGGGAAGAATAAAAAATGAAAACTGAAGATCTTATCATAATAATCCTAACGTGACCAGAAAGAAATATAGTTAGTATTTAAGGATGAGAGGAATAAACGTGAATGGGAAATTTCACCAACATCATTTGTTTCTATTGTTTGTGCCATGATTATTGTGATTATAAAGGCTAGGTTAAAAACTATTTACTCTTTGTAGATATTTATCATCTACCTATATAGGAAATCTAAATATTCATGTATCTGGTTTAAGATGTTTCCTAGATTCTCATCATGAAGATAAGACTTTCTACACCAATATCATTAGCATATTTTTAAAAATCAGCTCCATATCAATAAAGAGAAATAAAACTTAATGTAAAGCTTCACCTTTCTTAGAACCCAAATGACAATGAAACTTGTAAGGAGTTTGAAAAATCCATTAATTAAACCCACACTTACCATGCTTGGTGATTGATGCTTCCTGACCTTCTGTCTCTTGGAGGACAGCCTGGGAGACAGGTAGGAGGCACTGAGGATGGCCATTCAAACAGGGCCAGTGTGTAATAAGACTGCAGCACCGACAGTCAGCTCAATATTGGTTTAATTGTAAATTACACTCCACACTTAATTTTGTTACATGGGGTTTATATGTTTACTGTGAGTGATGGCTTAATTTATTTTTAAAGAGAACTTGAAAGATTTTTCTTGTGATTGTATCTGAAAACAAACTGAATGAATCTGATAGGAGGAATGCTCCCGTGGAGCTAAAATTGGTAGAAAATGGAAAAGCAAAACCCCAGCAAAAATTGACTGCAGTCGATCCTCCAGACAGAGAGACAAACATCTCAACAAATCTTTAAATGTTTTTATCTTCCTAGGGATAATGATATGTTTTCATGAACAGCTCCATTTTTTTCCCTTATCATTATTGCCTGAATTTCTCTCTTCTTTCTAATGCTTTATTCAGGGAAAGTTGCAAAGCATAATATTGGCTGCTTTGATCTTTTATTTCATTTATATATATTTATAGAGTAGTGTAGAGGTGAACTCACTTTAAAGGTAGGAGAATTAGATTTGAATCCCACTCTGAAATTTAATTGTCTGTGACTCTAGGTAAAGTTGCAAAATCACTGTCTCGTCTTCATTTTAACATGGTCATAACACAAGGATTCAGGAAGCTAATGAATGAAAATCTACTTGTATTGTGGCTCAGTGTTATTAGCGAATACTAGTGTGATCATCGTTTTTATGTATCAGCTACATAAAAATAAAATGCCTTAAGCTTTTGGGAGACAGGCTCTCTACCTTAGATTATATTTCCCTCCAAGGGCATAAGTCCTGAATGACCTAAAGGGGTGCCCCAACTTGATACCAACACTCTAGGCAAGATTTCAGTCCTATCACCAGAGCAGAAGTGAGTGGCAATGCCACATGTGGTCTCCTCACTTCCTTACATCACACAGGAACACCCCAGGAGCATGACAAATAATCTACTGAAGTATTGCATCTTTGAGTTGTCGTGTGGCAATCGATTGAAAGAATAAGAACAAACAAAGGGAACAGGGCAGCTGGTGATGTCCTCTTCTCAGTCATCCCTGGCTGGTTCCTTGAGATGACTTTTTTACTGAGTTCTAACAGAACTGACTTAACTCCCGGAGCCTCCTAGCAGCCAAACAGCCTTTCACCTATGGAAATGTCCTCTAACCGATAACAGAAAAGGTCCAGATCAAGGACATGTTTCTAAACCAGACATCTCTCTCCTACTCTTCCCTGGGATTCAGCCCCAGGAGATCATGCCAACAGCCCCAAGCCTGCAGTGGTTCAGCTCAGTACTCAGTTCTTTAAAGATCTTCTGTGTCTTAAGAGAGAAAAGGAAATGTCATGGATCCGCCTTCAAAGGGATTGCCTATCAAGTTCCTTTTTAAAGGGAATGACCACAATGTAAAAACTGAATGATGGAGTTAGGACTCATTTGGTTGGGACAGGAGTTCAACTGGAATTGGTTTCAGCGGAAAACAAAAATGGCAAAAAAAACAAGCAAAACCAAACAACAACATAAAATATATTGGACATATATTTAGATCTCCTAATGAATCTTTCCAAAGCCGAAGAACCAAGCCCTCCAACGTTTTCACAGCAGACTCCACTGACTACAGGGCACGAAGACAAATAGGCCCAGAGAAACAGGCTGATGTGTCCCCATCAATTCAAGTGACCATCCGCAGGCCAACTATCCTCGATGGCCAGGCCAGTGTGACACTGCACAGAGTTTGAGCCATGAGGACAACCATGTCAGCCAGCCCCGGGGTGTTCCCTACTGACCTCTAGATGCCTGCATACCAAGGCAGATAGGGAACTGCTTCATGGTGTAGCCAAAAAACTTCCTGAAAATAAATAATGTAAATCTAGCAACAAAAAGAATATTAATCCAGTTATACACACAGCTAATATTTCAAATGATGAAATAATTGAAGTTAACAAAGGGAAAAAATGTGATTTCTCATTGATTTATTTATGTGCCTACTATCATAAAGGTCACACTCAAGCAAGTACCCAGGGATATCATATTTTATGAATAAGAATGATAATTTTCTTAGGATAAATTATCTGAAAATTAAATTTGAGGTAATGTTGCTATTGAATCTTCCTCATGCTGATCTTGCAACCCTTGAATCTATCCAAATATTTAAAATTTCATTTTCTTATATTCTCTTCACTTGTAATTCCTAACAGTTACCACTTATTTAATCATTCATTTATTCATTCAATCTAAAATTGAATCACTATCCATGATAAAACTTGAAAGCCCTAGAATCATGATCCTGGGGATTTCATTGTTAGAGAATTTTTGAAAAAGTAGAAAATTAATTTCACCATACTCACTGCTAACACTTCTTTAAAAATATTCCAACAATTTAAATGAAATGGGTAGATTTATTCACTTACATAAAATATTCCAATGGCAATAAAACATCAGGACTCCTGGAATGTATTTCCCACACTCAGTTCAACCTCACTAGTTAAGTATGAAATTTACCACTTCCTTTGCAATGAAGTATTTTCAATTTTCTTAATTGTAACTGTTATGCAAAGAGCAATTTCCATATTCCAGGATTACCTCAGTCCCTTTCCAGAGCTTACAGAAGGAGGAGGGTGTGCCAAAGGGACCCAGAAGCACTTTCTGTAGTAAAATTCAATAGTAGATAAATTCCTTGAGACTTAATGAAGGCTCCTTAGATCTTCCTATCTCACATTTATGAGAATCCACATCGGTCCAAGGTTTCTGTAAACCCCAGGCCCTCGTTGTTCTTGTAGTCATCTTTGGCTCTGAGCTCCTACAATTTTAGGAACACTCTCCTTCATTCACATACAACTACCTTATGAGCATATTATGATAAAGAATAAAACCCACCTTCATTTATTTCCTTCAAATGTCTTAATATCAGACATTGGCATGTGGCTTCATATCAAATGTCAGTAAGTAAAATTCTGAACACTAGTTTATTAAAGCAATCCCAGATTCACACTGAGATTTTATGAATTTATCCCAAGTTTGAGGTTGCATATATGTTTAAAATCTTAAGGAGTAATTCATAAAGCTAATATAAACTAAGAAGCATAGATTTGCACAAGCATCTTAATAAATTAATATTTTTGTATATTTATGTTATAATTTGTATTTATTCCATTATAAATCAGATCTGATTATCTTCATTTTACTATAGAATCAAACTCAGCTTTAGAAATGTTACATTCTAAAGTCCATTCAGTTAGAAAATGCTGGAAGAATCTGAATCAAGTTTCCCTTTGCTAAATATATCTCCTTTTTCCACCATGCTGAATATTAGCCCAAACCCCCAAACCACTCATGAATTAATACTTAAAATAATTTGACATACTTTACCTTCAAGAAAGATAAAGATCTTCTGGCACAGAGTAAGATATAAGCTTAGTCTATGCCACAGAAAAGCTCTGAAAATTTAACTTGTCCTTGAAACTGGAAGAAATATTTCAGCCTCAGTGATTTTTCCCCCTAATTATCAAAGGTTCTACCATTGTTTTAGTTCAGGTCCTTAAATAGACTCACTAGGGAGACAGTAATTTCTAATGCTACCTAATAACCTAAAAACTGCTCTGTTTATAAATGCCAAATATTTGTAAACCAAGGAAACCTCAGACGCTGAGAAAATACTCTAAGCAGGTACAAATATGTGTATATATACACATACACAATATATATTCACACACACACACACACACATATATATATATATTCATACTAAAAAATAATTTTCCATATTCATTTTTAATTATGGATGCTAATAAGTATATTTGATTGACTAACAAGTTGGAAGTCAGACTTCAAAACTATCTAACACTTGGAGAAGATGATTTATATAGTTAAGCCTTCTTTCCACTATGATATGAATCTCTGGTAGATATTCATTCAGATTCTCTTTGCTTAATTCCTATGACCATTACTTCACTATTCCTTCTTTTAAAATTTGTGAGTGCTTTGTTTGTTTGTGTAATTCTAAAGCTCACACTTTTATATCCTAGGAGGTTTTTTAAAAATATATTATATCTCATTGTTGTTATTGTTCTGTTTTTCGGTACCAGGGATTGAACCCAGGGGCACTCAACCACTGAGTAAGTAATTTCCAGCCTTTTTTTTTTTTTTTTTGGCTGAGGCTGGCTTTGAACTTACCAGCCTCCTGAGCCACTGGGATTACAGGGGGGCACTACTGTACCTGGTCTTAATCCTAGTTTCTTAACCTTGTTAGATAAAATATTTGGGGGGTATCTTATGCAAAATCAACAGAGGAAGCCAGCAGCAATGGCCCACAACCAGGGCTGAAGTGTATCACAGAACATTTTAGGCTAGTCAAAGTCCATTTCTGTACCGCCAGCCACTGGGTCAAAAGTCTGTCCGTGATCATTGTGGGTGAATTTTCTGAAGAGAATAGCAACCAACTATACATATTTGTACTTTCCGAAATTTGTGAGTTACCAGCATCTTGGAGAATCTTTCTTCCATTGAAAACACGTTTTTACCTTTTCAAAACATCCCCAAGGTTGATCTGCTGGATGGTCATTATCCCTAACAATGTTGACTATAAACCTATTTGGCCCTTCAAAGTATGTCTGTGAGTTTTCCAGGTTTTCTAAGTTATTCCTTTCAGCTTAAAGTTGCCAAGTTTAGAACCAGGAATTATGTCTGCTGTGAACTCGAAATCTGACTCCCCTAAATTTTGATTCCTTATCCTAATTCTCTTCTCAGTTGTAAACAGCTCTCCAACAGATTTTACTTCTTTTGCCTAACAATGTTTGAAGACAGTTCGCACAGCCTCCCCTGACAATCTGGTAGTTTGCAAGCCAAACATCACTGGTGTCCCGCCTGTGACATACATAATTTGGCTTCTTGACTTTACAGGCAACAGTGTGCTGCTCCAGGTATACTGGAGCTGACAACAACCATGTTTGGGAACTTACTGAATAAATACATTGCTAAATGTTTGTTAAATATTTCAATATTTTAAAATTTAAAACCATTATTCTGCCACAGGGTTTTTTGGCATATGTCCATGGTCTTTGATCTAGCAGTTCATTTCAGGTACTGTAGCTCTCTATCATGGTGGTAATTAAAAAAGACAGTCAATATCAAGTGTTGGCAAGACTGTGAAGAAATCAGAATCCTCACAGGTACAGTCTCTCTCCCCAAACACTTTGGCTGCTCCTCAAAATAGTAAACCTAAAGTTATCCCACAACCCAGTATTTCCACTCATGGGAATTTATCCTTGAGAAATAAAAATGTGTCTACACAAAAACTCAGCCACAAATAATCACTGCAATATACTTCTCTTTAGTCAACAAGTGAAAGCAACCCAAATGGTCAGCAACAGAGGATCGATGAAATGAGGTCTGCTAGACAATGAGCTATTATTTGTCAATGAAAATAATGAAATCCTGATGCAAAATTTCAAATCCTATGAGTGAGAGAAGCCATTCATGAAAAACCACATACTGAAAATTTGTGTACATGAAATAACCAGAATAAGAGCATCTATAGAGGCAGAAGGCATAGCCATGGTTGTCTAGGTCTGAGGGGCTTGGAGAAAATGTGGAGTGACTGATAATGGACAAAGGGTTTCTTTTTAAGAGGACAAAAGCATTTCAAACTGATGTTGTAGTGATGGCTGCACAACTCTGAATACACTGAAACAACTAAAATAGGTATGATTATGGGAGCTGCTTTTTAAATAAAAAATGTTACCTTGGGTTACATAGGATCACAAGAGTTAGAAATATAAAAAACTAGAAATGGTTTATCAGGACTGAATTTTTATAACCTGGAGAAATGAGTGAATTGGTTGTGTATGTTGTGTGTGACAATTTGCCTAGAAATTTATGGCTTAACAGTATGACTGGTTTTTCAGGCCATCCATTTCTAAACACCAATGGGACAAATCATCTCTGCTCCCCATGAAATCTGCCAAGGCCAAGTCTCCACCCTGCACGGCTCATTGGAAAGACTGACATGATGCACTGTCACATGATGCTGTGGGTCTGGGGGTGCTATGTGCTCACAAAACTGAGGGCCTGTTCACAGGGCCCACTTACAAGGTGCCTGAGTGCCTTCACTGCACGGTAAGAGGGTATCACCTTCTAGCACCTGTACCATGGTGACACCTCCCCCACTATCCCCATCCTACTTAAAGAAACCGAGGGAAGCTAGACTCTATCTGTTAAGAGGAAAGGGTCAGATTTGAAGGGAGAATGATAAGGGAGACTTAGAGATGAGAAATGACATTGTTGCCACTCTGAAACAGGAGGATCTGCCAACATGAGGCCCAGGGTCAGCACAATGTCAAAATGCACCTGTTCATCTACTGTGCTGTGTGCCTATACTGCAGGCTTCACTTTGCTAACTGTTCACTTCCTGCATGGACGTAAAAGTGTATTCGTAGTTTACATTTTAGTGGAGTAGCTTTCAATAATAGGCTGTTTTAAGACACCAGTTTTATTTTTTAGGATTTTCTCCTAAAAAATGTTGAAAAATAAATCCTCATATGAGCCAGGGATATTATGGAGGATTTGCTGAAATAGTACTTAAAATTTTCAACAGAACTCCTTATAACATTTTCTTCTAGGCAGATTCTATTTACAATAATCAGTGGAAAAGACTGGAATTATTCTGGTATATAGCTACAGGAAAGTAAGCATTCTATCTGTTCTAGTGTCATCTGTACAAATGTACACAAAATGTATCTTGTACTAAAATATGAAAAAGCTAACATTTTTAAAGAACTTGTATATGTACATCACACAGCCACACCACCATTAAATAAGGAAACAACAACAAAACCAAAAAATCCCTCAAAATCTGTGATAATTAGAAGACTTTTATTTTAAAAACACCAAGAGTTTCATCAAAAACAAATATATTTTAAAATCCTACAACCACAAAGGATATTCAAGATAAGCACGACAGTAGCTAACCAGCATGCTCTGAGACTCAGAAGGGATATGTTTTCCAATAGAAATTAAAGATCATTGGAATAGATAGGTAGCAAATTTGATAAACTTGGCTTAAATGCATATAAACAAAAAATAACTGAGTGTATTTGTAGGTTTTTCATGTTTAAAGTTACAGATTCATGCACTAAAAAGGTAGGAGTTTTTCTTTTAACTGAAACAAGGCACATAGTGTAGCTTAAAGGGGAAAAGGCCAATATTTTATTCATGAAAAATATGTTTAAGTTAGTAAGTCTCATTTTGAATTGAAAATGTCTCATTCTACCTGATTCAAAGAGTCTCAATTGACATTGTTTACAGAAGAAATTGCAATTTGGGGGCCTGGGACTTATCAATATAAAGGAGCTAATTCTGAAAGCAGATGCAAGCAGCCCACATGGCAGACACAGACCCAAGGCAACTATTAAAACAAGTGGTCGGGGAGATGATCAGCACAGTACTGTAAATGAGACCTTATACGGAAAACTAAGCCAGGATGTCTATCACAACCGAGCAAAGCATTTACCTTTGGGCTAAAATAAAGTAGTAAAACACAGTAAAGTTCTGTCCTGAAATAATACCCTCAACACAAATACGAGGAACATTTCCTCCTAGCTGGCCAGCTGGGTCCTGATAACACACCAGGAAGCAGGGGAGATGTGGACACATCTTCTTCCTTAGACTAACAGTAACCTCAGGGATTTATCAGAAAAAAGTATGGTTGATACTGTTACAAGTTAACAACATCACCATGCCTAAAAACATCCATTTATACTAAGTCACTTGACAACCGTGTAGGAAAGGTTTTCAATATCATTCTTCTGCACAATCCAAAATATCTCCTATCATGGTTATTCCTTACCTTGCATCTCCACGGAAAGTGTGGTCACACTGTGTGAGAGCATTACTAAAGTCAAATTCTTAGAGGACATTCCAATGAGGGCTGGGGTACTGCTCCTAATATGAGCCAAGCTCCCCAAAGATGGAGCATTTATACTCTAGATTATTAATTTTAAGAATAAACCGCCTCTCTGGCTTTTGACAGGAAGTCGATAGCAGGCAATTCCAGGTCTTGGACAAGTACTCAAAGAGCTCAGTATTATTTATTGAAAGTGTTTTCTCTACTAACAGGTGGGCTGAGTACCAAGCTCACGTCTTGGGTGGAGGGTCTCTCCTCTACTGTGGATCTGGTTTGTATAGGTGCCAGGAATAGAGCTACAATCATATCCATCACCTCAAAGCCATAAACACCCTGAGTTTGTATGCCATGGTTCTATTTCCCAGAACAGACAGCAGTGGAGGAATTCTACGAGGAGTTGTTTGTGATTGCCTACAACCACTGTGGAAAAGACTCAATTGACGTTTATGTAGTTTTAATTTTTAATCTGAGCATAACTCCTTTACCCGGCAGATCTTCCAGGATGTGTAAGTTGCAGAATGCATCCCCGATGACTAAATCTATTGACTTGGTGAATGGAGCTATTTAGCAATGTCTATCTACATGCCGAAGATCACCTGTCAAAAGTGATTCTTTTTTATTTGGCTTATTGATATTGAGTGTTGTTTTTTTTTTTTCTCTCACAGTAATTAGGCAAGTGGTCCAGCTGCTTCCTGAGGCCATGAGGCAAAAGTGAAAGCCAGAACTTGTCATTAGGAGAAAAGGAGAGTGCTGATCTTCACTTTTCCATGGCAGCAGGCCACAGAGCAGACTCATTTAGAGCCCAGGGCATGAACCTGCACGTGCCTTCTAAGATCGCAGCAGACTGACAGCAACTTGAACGTGATCCATGGGCAGCCCGGGGCACATTTACCTGTGTCACTGATGCTTGCTTGAGATAACTGCAGTGCAAGCCACTGACTCAGCCACAGGAATGCTCAACTACAGAGGGCTGCCTCCAGCCCTCCCATCACGTCTTCTCCACAGACATTCTTAGCTAATAATGAGGTGTAGAAGTTCTTTGTATTATTTTTATTCAGATTCTCATTAATAATTCCTTCAGATTCCAAAAATACACTTCAGGAAAAATGTTTCTCTTGGGAAGAATATTAGACACCGCATTATAAGTCCATTATTATATCTAAATAATGAAACGTTGTAGCATAGAGAAAACTGCACCGAATTCAGAGTAAATAACAAAATTCCTTATTTCAGTTCTTCAGCAATTTCCTATACAGTTGTCAGTAGGTAAACTAAATATATATTTAGTCTTAATTTTTTTGGTCATGAATAAAAATATCGAACAAAATAATTACTAAAAAAACAATTATTATATAACTACACACTTGAAATACTTGACATGAATTTATAGAAATATTTAACAAATATTGAATAAATATGTAAATTTTAACAAAAACAACTTTCTGAAAATATTTTTGATATACTGTTCACTTTATTTCCTGTTCTGTGATCACTCCTGTGTTAATCTTAACTATTCCCACCGCACTTTTATTGGTTCATATTAATCACATGAAACAGTGGGCTTCATAGTGGCCTATTTTTACATTGGAAATATAAAAGACCCAAATTTGGAATAATCTGGTTCAGTTTCTCTGAATAAAGAACATTTCATTTTCTCTATTTTCTCCCTAGAATGTTCTGTTAATTTCTTACTCTGTGTAGACCCTGCTCACAGCATTGACTCCAAATGCACTGCTTTGTTGTCCTGCCTCAGGCCCTTATCAGTAATTAATCATGACATATTTTCCCAGTGAGTTTGTAAGGATCATTAAACTCTTTTTCAAAACTTTGCTCTAGGCAGCCTCTGTCAAAGTAGACCCAATGATTTATGTACAAGGAACTACGACATGTCATTTTTGTTCATACTAGGAAAATGGAATCAACTTAAGATATCAACAAAGATAGAAAAGTTAAATTAAACCATTATATTAAATAACTTATGGGGAAACTATATTTTATATATATTCATTATACAATGTTCAAAATAAGACAGTGATGAGATAATATTGATATAATATAATATTGATATAATATTAAATATTGTACCCAAATAAATCATATATTTATTTATTGTAAATAACTCATTGTAAATAAATAAATATTGTACCCAAATAATCATATATTTATTTATTGTAAATAACTCATGGTAAATAAATAAGTATTGTACCCAAATAATCATATATTTACATAAAAATCCTGGAAGGAAATACCCATAAATATTTGGAAATAGCTCAGGTCTTGCCCAAATAAAATTTTCCTTTTATTCTTTCTGCTGTTTCAATTTTTCCACAATATTCATGGATTACCTTTACAATAGAATTTTTTTTTAAAGTACTAAAACATTACTTTTAAGAAATTTAATATGATTTCACTTATGCATATTTAATGACTTCTAATGAGAAATAGATGCAGAGATGCACTATAATGTCACAGTACTAACCCCACTAGTAAACCCTCATCTTCTCATTTAGATGTAAGAGCTGAGTCCATTTTTTTTCTCCACATCATAACCTCTGGAGTCTTAAAATAGTAACACTTTTAAAGATAACAGAGTGGAAGGCAATCAAATGGGTTAATTCTTAAAATAGAGTTTAAGGTTTTCAAAAATGTGAGTATACAGTGTCATGAGAAGACTTATATTCTGAGATTTTCAGAAAAAAAATATGTTTTAGGAAGAAGTCAAAAGGGAGCATTGGGTTGGCAGCAGGTGGGTGTAAAGGGTATATCCCCATTTTAGGAATTAGTTTTCTATAACTGGAACCCCTACCATTGACTCCCAAGATTGTATTATTAGTTTATTACCCTTGTTTCTCTTTGATTTCTAGCTTTGATCATCATTTCTCTATGAACAAGGTCAACCAGGAGACCAAATTACTTCAATCCATCATTCTGATACCTCCTGACCACCCACTCCCTTCACATGTGGGGCTCCAGAACTGTGCACACAAGCCCACCATCTTCCACGGCATTCACAGGCTTTCTGAGCCAGTGGGTGGTGCGGTTCTCTCTCATCCATGTGAGAATGACCCAGTCTTCAGATTCCTGACCTGGGCCTTCACATTTCAATCCCCATCTCAAAACAATCACTTCTCATAATGCAACTGATTTCTAGCATTGAAAATTAGGGGAGAAATATACTTTAATTTTTTTTTTTCATTCTCAATCCATATGTGAGTTGAAATAAGAAATAAATTTAAAAATTAGCCATCAAGGGACCCTCATTTTAATTTTCACATGTGGTAAGCAGTTAACAGGTAACACCACATTATGTATAATTCTTATCTTTTCTGACAAAATGAATCTAAAGTTCACTGGTCTTTGCAGATAATCCTCTGTCTTCTTAACCTTTCCCAAAGGTGTTTTAATTTCCTTTTATTTTTCATGGATGATAATTCTGTCATCACTTTTATAACATGCTTTTCTAAAATACTGTCTGGAACTTAATAGGTATAGGTCATACTCCACGTGTGTTATCAAAGCTACGGTTGTAAAATACAGCAACAGTAATAATGTTGAAAGATTTTGCAATGATATAGGGCACTGGAAGAATATTAATCAAGACAGTATTTTATAATGTGCTCCTTCCAAATAGTATTCTTATTATATAGAGCCAAGATACTTTAAATTACAAATGCAGACACTAAATAAAAACAAAAGCATGCGATCATGGCCTGAGTTGACGTAAAAGATCAAGCTTTCTTTACAGCTTACGTGAGATGGATTTTTAACGTGCTCTTTTAGTGGTGCCTTCATATAACTGACATACATAAAGTACTCAGTGTCATGGTCTTCCCATGGGGGTGGAGGGGTGCCTTCATTCCTACTTCTTCTCATATCAAATAGAATAGCAAAGTGATAAAGAGCAAGAAAACTACTATTTTTTGTTTTACCATCTAGAAACCATCAATGCCCTAAATAAAGATATTTTAAAATTCTGCTAAAACTGGGAATGTTATTTACAATGCTTGTAGAATTTATGAAACAAGAAAAGTCAGTGTAGGAAAAGAGCATCCGGGGTTATGTATGCTCACAATTTCAAAGAGTGTTTTGTTTGTTTCTGTATGGATTATTTGAAGTTTGGGAATATATTGATAGCCAATTTTCTTAAAATTTTGCCTAGAATTTTTCTATGTTTTAAAACTTTTTACATATGTTTGTTCTGTATTATAAAATCCTCAATAGTACTTGAAAGTGAACCCCAAATCTGTGAATCACCTGTGGCAACAAGTGACAGGAAAAATGCTACTGAATAAGTGTGGGGTGATGACACATGTACATAGACTGCTACTGACCTTGAAACTCTCTATGTCTTCTATTCATAGTTAAATGCACATGGCTGGTAAGATTGTTTTTAAAGCATTTATCTGAGCCATAAGAGTTTACAAATATTGATGAGCTGTAAAGATTCTAAAAATGTCCCAGTAATTTCTCTAGCTTATAAAGAAATCCCTTTGCATGCTAATTTTTGGAAGCATGTGATCACCAATGAAATACTGGTTAAATTAAAGGGAAAGAAATATTAGTTTGGAACAGAAGTATATTTTCAGGGAACTCATAGTTTTGCTAAGAGCAAAATAGCACTAGGATTTGTTTAAAATAAAATATAATGACCAATGTAACATAGCATGGTTTAATATAAAGTATTGTCTAAGAGATAGACCAACATAAAATTTTTTTTTAAATGAAGACAAATGGCCAGGCGCCATGGAACATGCCTGCAATTCTAGTGGCTCAGGAGGCTGAGGCAGGAGGATCCAGAGATTAAAGCCAGCCTCAGGAAAAGCAAGACGCTAAGCAACTCAGAGAGACCCTGTCTCTAAATTAAGACACATGAAGAGCAGCCTCAGATGAGTCTCAAGCAAACATATCTGTGCTTCTCCCAGGCAGGAAGCTACCTCCAGCCTCCCTGTTCCCCTACTGGCGGGTGCTCTGAGCTGTTGCTGCTGCACCTCCTCATTCCGGTGTCTGTGAGCATCCTCCTCATTTCTGCACCTCTTTGCATCCTCACACAGTCTTTCCGAGGTGACCTAGCCATCATGCTCTCTCTCTTTCCTTCTTTTCATTTCCTTACTTCCTGGAGTCTTAAGTCTTGACTTTATCAATACATACTCCCGAATTCTTGGTTTTAAGCACCCCTGAAAATAGTTTCAGGCTGACAGCATCCATGCATGTTTACTCTGTGAATCTCTTGACCCTCCAATTCCTCTGACAGTCACCTGCTATCCCGTGGCACAAATTCTAAAGCCCAGCACTACAATCACTATCTCATGCCCCCCATCTCCAATGCACCCCTCCCTCTCTACTTGGGCTAGGTCCAGCTCTCCGTACACTGCATACATCTGAACTCAAGACAGGCTGACTGGGCCTGCCGGATGACAGCAGAAGAGACACACCACAGGGTTTTGTTCCTGCACACACCACAGCTCATCTGCATCTCATTCCTGTGTTTCTGCTCAGTTCTGCTGAAAGGGATGACCTGTCCTCATTCCACTTCTGTACTGAATCTTGTTCACTTCACTGACTCAGGAACTTTTCCTTTAAAATTGTGTCTCTCTCAAACATCATTAATATCTGATTTCATGGGTCACAGTCATCCTCATAGGCACAGCACCCATGGCAATAAGGAATCTCTGACCCTGCCCACGTCCTTAACCACAAAGCTATCTTTGGCTTTTTGTTGTAAGAAATGCTATTAAATACCCCTGTACTGTTTTTCCAAATTATCCAAGAGGAGTCATTACATGCCCAGTGTCCATCCTCCTTTGCCTCCTCTTCTGGTGTGGGACACTGGATTACAGGGAAGAAAATAGGGATGAGGGGCCTCTCTCTTAAAACCCCAGAGGATAAGAGTCTTGATAACTGCTGGAAATGAGGCAGGTGTGTCTGAAACAGAGAAAATTACCAAAGAGTGCTGCATACATTATGGCTTCATTTACGTTAATGTAAAAGTGTGAAACCCACCAGTTAAACAGCAATCAAGAGAGGAAATTAGAACAAAGAGAAAAATCAATGAACACATTTCATTGAGCAATCCAGGACTGAGGTGTTCAAGAGCTCAGCCTACAGACACATCTGTAATGCCATCATGGGACATGAATTGCATGTCATAACTTCCGTTTCGGCCACATCTGTGAACTAGGATCTATTTCCATGCAGTGTTAGCTCCCTGCCTAAGACTGTGTTTTTAGTCTCATCAACAACTTGCTCCAGTGAACTCTATCAGACTGGGTTTTCTTTGCATGTGTGTTACTCTTACTGCATCCTCTCGTATAAAATGCTCAGTATGTTTACTGAATAAGTGAACGAGGTATATCACTTTTCACCTTCTTACATGAGAGCTCAGAATGTGCCTGCTACATGGAAGAATGGCTTCCTTCCTGTAGAGGTGACTTCCAAGGAGACAGGACTAGAGTAATACATCATTTGACATAAAATTTCTCACTTGAAATTTCCTAGTATACAAGTGGGATTTCTATTCTAGATGGTTAATTTTCTTGAGTACTCAAAAGAGCAAAACAAAACTATATTCCATAAGCAAATAGGTTTAAAGACTGATGTGCATATAATGATAAAGAATCATAGAAGGCATTAACTTTTAAAGTAAGTTTTCCCTGACCTCAGCTTCTACAGAAACATCTTTAACTGAGCTTTAACTCCATTGACAATAGTTTATACTTGGGGTTAAGAGAAGAAGGAAACCTTAGTTAGAATGACTTAGGACAAATATCCCCAGTGAAGGAGAGCCTGATTTGTTTGTCTCAGGCTACCCTAAGAGAGTTCAGGGAATTTGCTACTTGTAGGTTTCTGGTTTCACACCTGCAGATGCTGTGCAGAGGACCTGGCTCCAAGCCTTCAATGGGGAATCTTCAAGTTGCTCTATTTCAAGATTCCAGAAAAGATTTTCATTCCTTTTCAGATTAGTTGTCTGCCAGGAAGAATCTCAGCTTTACTGCCCAGAAGCAATGAACTTTTGAATTGTTTAGGAAAAAAAAAAAAAAAAAGACAACAACGTTTTTATAAAGTTCATGTCAGAACTTCGGAGGGCTATGGGAGTAGCTTGGTTACAGAGCACTTGCCCAGCTTGGGCGCCTCCCTAGCACTACCAACAAAAAAAAAAGGGGAGAAGGGGGGAATTCTGAAATGCCTTTTTATTTGCACAAATGAAACTCTGCCTAGAGCACTTTGTGTAAGTTCTCAGAATTCAAAGCAACCCCACTATGTGAGCTGACAGAGAAATTCCTACTAGCCGAAGTTTATTCCAGCCACCAATTCTCTTCCCCACTTTTGATTCTCTACTCCATCCTCCGTAACTCCCTCCATTCCATTCCTGCCTCTCCTGAATCGTAAACAAAAGCAAAATCAACACGAATAGTTTGGTTTCTTTGGAACTTTTCTAGATGATCATAAACACACAGAAAAATTTGCTATTTTGTTTCTAAAACACTGGCGAATATCATCCTACATCATTTCTTTTCTAAAGTTCTCATGAATTTTCCCCAAAATGCTGGACATATATCCCCAATTATTTTAATTGATAACTACATGATATTTTCTAGAAATGATTTATCATTATTTCAACTTTTCACCAAGAAATATTCTTAAGTTTTTTTTTTTGTTGTTGTTGTTTTGTTTTGGCTATCCCAAACAAATATTTATATAAATGTCCAGATAGATTAAAAAAAAAAAAAGTGTGTCCTAAGTCACCCATTTCTATAGAACATACATCCAAGCATGACCAGATGAAAGACTGTTACTAGGTACTTAAGATGTCAACTCACAGACAGGGATCATTAAAGCAATTCACACTCTCATTTGGAATGGAAAGAATCTGTGTTTCCCTAAACCTTTGTAGCAAACACTATAATACTATTTTTTTTAAATTGTCCACATGGTGGATTAAAAAAAAATAGTTTTACTTAAAATTTAATGTCCTAATGAGAACATTCAAGTGAAAAAATCATTTCCATATATCCATTTCTTGTTTGCATTTTTCTTCTATAAACCCATGCTCATATCCTCTGCCTAGATACCTATTCTTTTTATTTCTCATGAACTTCATAAAGTCTCATTAATTTTAGCAACATGCACATGGCCTGTATTCTCTCTAGGCTTATATTTCTACTCTTTTTTTTAAATTTGCCTTGCTATTATCACTAGTATACACACTGCCGTATGCATCTACCATTTATAGATGGCTTCAGAGCTTCCTGAAGTATTCAAGGCCTCTCTGCCATTAATTTATGCATTTCCCCAATGATTCTTCAAAGCATTTTTATAATGGCGGGGCTTTCCTTTTGAGGTTTATGTCTACATGGGTTGTGATTTAACAACTTTTCTTCCAGATGTTGAGCCCGTTTAGCTAATGCCATTTAAACCACTGCTTTGTACTGAAAAGAAATGCAAACTTTAAATGAAGTAAGCCCCCACTTGTATTTGAATCTGTTCTGTGCTCTCCATTTAGTCCTCCAAGGATCAACCTTTCTGTTTCTAGCAAACTGAATACTTCTGTGATTAGGATATTTTATAAGGTAAATCCTATCAATTTTCCTTGAACCCTCAAAAACTATTCTTCTGTATGATCTTCAAAAATACTAGTTTGATCTAACTTACTAAAGAAATGAACAACCAGCCACACATGCTGATTACAATGGTTTAAAATCTTTATATTAATTTGGGAGAGCAACACTGTGAAGATATCAAGACTTTCCACGCAGGAACATGGCATGTGTCATTTATATGATAAAATGTTACATTTGATGAAATGTTCCTCAGACAGGTCTTGGAATTTTCTTGTTAAAATTATCCCTCCTGTTTTCCATATTACTACTACACTAAAGTCAGTGGCCTAGCAGGACTTCCAGATAATATCAGGGTGAGAAACCATGATGTAACTCAATTATAAAGAAGCAGTATCTTGAGTTTGGAGGGTGGCAGGAAGCCCCTCTTTGCCTCTTTTTCTTTTTTAATATATTTTTTTTAGTTGTAGTTGGACGCAATATCCTTATTTTCTTTATTTTTTTATGTGGTGGTGAGGAAGGAACCCAGTGCCTCATGCATGCGAGGCAAGCGCCCAACCACTGAGCTAAAGGCCCGGCCCCTGGCCCCCTTTTCTATTACTCCTTAAATACAATCAGAAACCTCAAGAATGGTCTTTTGAAAACTGCTCAAGCAGTACAGCCTGGTCCTCACTGCAGTTTCCTGATTGCTTTTCATTTCCCTGAACTGGACAGCCCAATCTATCTCTCCTTTTTGGACCCGCCTAGTTGCAAACTTCCTGAATAGAGGGGCACCCCTTTGAGAGCATCGTTGATCCTTTTGGTCACTGGTATCTTCCCTCACTCTCTTGATAGCTTGGCATTCAGGTGGCTTCCTACCCTCAGCTGATCAGTTCCCACTTACTAAATGGATCCTATGTGCTGAAGAGCCCTTCTCCTTGACACAGCTCCCGTCCCTCATGGCCCTAGTCATGGCCCCAGTTTCAGCTATGCTCTGTTGCCTTCTTCCTGGAGATGGCCAGCTCATGTCACTCTGCCCACTGCTGTCACAAATTCACTGAATAAAAGAGCATCACTGAATAAAATAACCCGGACACAGTAGAGAGTAGAAGAGATGACACTAGAGCTTAGGAAGGAAAGGGGGAGTAGGGATAGGGGCAAGTTGAATAATGGGTCCCCGTGTATAAAACTAGATTGGGGAACTGGTTCCAGTGTTCCACGTCACAGCAGGGTAACCAGAGTCTCTTACAATTTATTATGCATTCCACAATTACTAGAGAAGAACTTGAAGGTTCCCAACACGTAGAAATGATAATGGTGGATGGAAATGCTAATTATCCTAATTTGACCGTTATAGATTATATAATACGTGTCCCAAAATATAATATTAAATCCCATAAATACGTATGTTAATTGAAATTTTAGACATTTAGGAATACTGATTTATCTTTTAGCATATGCTCAGAAGGAAATTTTTCAAAAATGTGATCACCTGGCATTCTTTAATCATTTACCACTTTTTATTGACAAGAAACATGACTGTCATAAAATCATTTCTTTTAAACCTAAGATGCAGATTTTATTTACCATTTTTATGGCAAAGTAAAATAGGAGGATTTTGATTACTTTGAGGGTGAAAGTTCTGGAATGTGTCTTTCCAGATCCAGATCAGAAACACTGGGAAGACTAGTTTTCCTTGATCTCATGTAACATTCATTCACAGTCAGTATATATTAAATTTTTGCCTCCTGGATATATGTGGGCAATTTATTAGAGTTTATATTTTGTAAAGACCAACTATTTGGTGTCATGTGTTTAATGACTTAAATATCAGGTTAATCAACAAATTTTCCCAGCCTTTTCCTACAGGAAAGTTCTTTTCCACTAGAATATTTTTCAAGGAAAGTTGCCTATATCATGAAATTAGAAACAAAAGCAATTTTAACTAATTTTTTTTTGTACTAAGGATTAAATCCTGAGGCACTGTACCACTGAACACATTCCCAGTTCATTTTATTTTTTATTTTGAGACAGGCTTTCACTAAGTTGCTAAGGCAGGCCTCAAATTGGCCATCCTCCTGCCACAGACTCCCAAGCCGCTGGAATTTTAGGTGTTGTCCCACCACATCTGGCAATAACCATATTTTATTTACATGAGGAATACCAATATTCTCCTAGAAAATTAAGTTTCTCTTATAACAATGTAATCATCATTGTCATCTGGAAAACCAACTTCCAATGTCCCCCTACATATGCATATCTCATAAAAATGGAATGTTTCTACCTGTTCTTTGACAGAGGCGAGGATGGCAGAGGTGGTTTCCGTTTCAGAGCCGTCCCCATTGGAGGTGTTTAAGCCAGGGCTCAGGGAGCTGGTCTTCTCAGAGGCTGACGAAGGCTGGTCTGGGACAGGCATAGCTCCTGCAATGCAAAGGACAGGCAGGCTCAGGAAACTGGACATGGTCACTCCAATGGACATACCCATCAGACGGCCCCAGAGCACAGGTGGGAATGAGGAAGCTTACACACTGCAGGCGGAACACGGCGCAACTGTGGAGGAGGAAACACTAGGAGGAAATAGCACAGCCCCCCTCCCCTTTATGTCCACCCCAAGCAAATCTGCAATGGCCCAACATGCCTTTGTGTTCTATCGCTGAGATCAGTGGGGGAAGAAACAAGCAAGAGTCTAAGGAAGGAAGAGAAAGGAGGTGAAGAAACAATGAGTCTAAGAAGCTCCTGTAACTGCAAATTTATGTTTTAGGCAAATGTATTCCTCTGTCCTATTGGTATATTTGCAACTCAAGTGTATCTATTGTAAGGAGATGATCCCATATAAATAGTCCATAATCACCAATAATAGAAATAACATAAAAAGCTTTGTGGGTATTGTGAAATACAGTCAGTAATTAGTGGATCCCATAGACATGTACCTAGCTCTGACTCCAAAACAGACAGCAACAAAACACTCCTTAAAAAAGAAAAGGCCCATTTTCCACGCTTTATTTTGTCCCAGTTTATTTATGGGGGGTGGAGGAGAAACTCAAATCACATTAACCCCAGTGCATAAAGGGATACACATGTGCAAGTTAAAAAGCAAGTTTTCTTTCTCACACAAAAGAGACTGGTGTAGTGTGGATGGCCACAACGCTCTACCAGTTCATGTACTGATCTAACTCCCAAGGTTGGTGGTGTTGGGAGTTAGGGCCTTCGGAAGGTGATTAGTCATGGAAGGAGAGCTCTCATGAACAGGGTTTAGGCCCTTATAAAAGACGCCTAGGAAGGGCTCTTTGCCCCACCCACCTTGAGAGAACACAATGAGGGGCCCCAAGAATGAACCAGGAAACAGGCCGATGCCAGGAACCCTCGAAGGCCTTCATTTTGGACTTAGTCCCTAGAAATGTGAGAAATAACAAATTTTTTTGTTTGTTTGTTTGTTTTATTTTTTTGGTACCAGGGATTAAACCCAGGGGTGCTCCACCACTAAGCCACATCCTCAGCCCTATTTATTTATTTTTTAAATTTTGAGACAGGGTCTTGCCATGTTGCTGAGGTTGGCTTTGATCTTGTGATCCTCCTGTCTCAGCCTCCCAAGCCACTGGGATTACTGGTATGTGCCACCGTGCCAGTCAATAAGATATTTTTTAAGAGCAGACTGAAAGGACTAAGACAAACATATATCATCTAGCAATGACCACCAACAGAGGAACCAATCATTAACTGAGGGCCAGCTTTACCAAGGCATTACAAAAAACCCATCTCAAGAAAAGGCTGGGAATAAATAAGAGTCAATTTCATGCCTACACCTGCTACAGTCCATGCTCCCTAGGGACCAGTGTGGCGGGATAGTAAAGCATATTCCCTATTATATGATACCTAAGTATCATTTTACACCAAGTGACAGGCTTTTCAGGGTAGCCCTTTCCCTGTGTTACTAGCTACATTTATCTAATAACAGATCTATGCAAACCTTAAAAAGCCCAATTCACAACTTTACTTAAAACACAGAATAAAAAAAATGCCATTCAATTTTTTTTAATTGAACCTTCCAACTACCTTTTGATTTGCTTTTATATTTTGATGCAATTTACTATGATTTCACTACAGGAGATTAGAATAACATTGGAGAAATTAATCTTGGAGAGATTTTTAGTTACTAATATTAACAATACAGAATTTGAGTAAAGAGTGCAGATCAGATCAAATACAATTTGGCAAAATGCAAACTTGCTTAAAATGTTCAAAATACTTGAGGGGATGGAAACTGACAGGAGGAAAGAAAGAGACTTAAGTGATTTTGGTGGTGGGGTTGGGAAGAGCACAGTGAAGAATATTTATGTATTCTCATTGTTTCTGATGTGGTTTTTTAAGTTGATCAAATCTCATTACTATGTAGAACACAGATACATTAATATACACTGTGCCAGTTAAAGTAACTGAGGCCCAGGATCTTTCACCTAAGAGAAGTTGGGAGATGGAGAGGTGCAAGGTGGAAATTCAGAAAGAAGGAAAATGGCAGCTCTGGGTGCTTGGTCAACTCTGGTTACCAAGATCCACCCTGACTATGACGTACTATGAAGGCTTCCAGAGGGGACCCCACGCAGGAGAGCTTTCTCTGAGAAGGGAGTCTCACGTTTTAAATTATCACTCTAATTTTTATGTTCTCTGAACTTCATTTGGCCCATGTTAATTCAGGTCCTGGGCTAGTATTATTATTAACACATTTTCTGACCAAGAAAATGTCTGAGTTCTTAAATTTATTAAGAAACATAAGTGGGTCTAGAACTCATGTTTTCTCCCATTTCATTCCTGTTTTAGTGGGGTTTTTTAATGTCTACTTCCTTTAGAACCTTTAAAACCCCCTAAATGCTAGTCTACCACCTAAATTTTACAGAATATCACTCTTAAACGAATGACAGTGATCTTTTATGATAAAATATGGATTTAATAGGCACCAATCTCATTTTGTCCTTAGACAATAGACAACTCGACCCACTTATTCAAGGGAAGTGTAGGCCTGTCTGCCCACTTCTGTTGTTCTGTAGAAAGGAGTGAAGCCTTCAGGTCTTACTCCACCACACAGAGTTACTGCTACCTAAGGCAGCCACCATGTCTATCTGCAAATGACTTAGAATAATGTCCATGGCTTATAATTCTTAATATCCAGACTTCATCTAAGCACTGGTCACTGCTGTGTCTGAATGGCAAAGACTGTCAACTTCCACTCCCACCTTCTTGGCTCCCAGCAAAAAAAGAGATGGATGAGATATGAAAAGACCTGCTGCAACTCAGCCCGGGATCACCACATGGAAAGTATACATAAAGAGCTTTAAGCCTCCGGATTTTGCATTAATATGGCCAAGTACTTTAGTCTTAATCAGAACTAATCCACTAAAAATGAGTATTTAAACGGTGTTAAACCCAGGGAATTACCAAAGCTAGGGAAGCAAAAAGAAGAAACAAATAGAGGAACAACAACCATCAACAATGCTGCCATTCCAGATAAGTGTGTTTACTTGGGGATTTGAGTAATTTTTTTTTCCTACTATAACATATCTGTATAGAGATTTTTACATAATGGAGAACTAAAGTAATATTTGTGAAAAATTATTTTCCTGCTCAGCAACATCTTATGAACAATTTCTTGTGTCAACAATAATTATTTTGTAGTTTAAATATGTAATGAACACATAGTATTTTGATAATCTCTACAGATCAAGATTTACTTACTTATGCTCTTTTTGTAATTTTTAATCCCACTTTTGCATCTCTGATATTTTCAACAAACTCCCAGAAGCAGAGTGAATGAAGTAAGGAATGTTTATATTTTTCAGACTTTTCATAGCAAAAACACAGAGTCCTGTAGCCAGGCTGACCCACACCTCTGGCCCCTTTAGTGTAATGACAAAGCCACTTCCCCACCTGTCCCCAGCACTGGCTGGATCCTCCCATACCTTTACCAGCATGATACAGAAAAATGCATCCCAGCCTACAAATGCAGTGGCTTTTTGAGACAGATTTATTCCTTTATACACAAGTCTTCACACCCTTCCCACAATGTCTCTGTGAAAAGTCTTTCTGTGTAATAGAATTATAATCTACAAAAATACAAGTGATATTTTAGGCCCATTTTCCATGTTAGAAAAGGACAGAATAATGAGGGAAATGTAGCCCTGAATTTGGGGTTTGTTTTTTTCTGGCAAAAGCAGGCACTATCAAGTGCTATGTCCATAAAATAGCAAAACAAAAACTACTTCTGGGCCAACGCATGCTGCTCTGTGCCCATAAGCATGAGCAGAACTGTGCACTGAGTTGTGTCCCCTGAACATACAATGAATACAGCTCCAATTCCCCATATGGCTGTATTTGAAGACAAGGCCTTTAGGGAGGTAATTAAGGTTTCATGAGGTCACAAGGCTAGGGCCCTAATCCACAAGGACTGGTGTCCTCATAAGAAGAGAAAGAGAAAAAGCTAACTCTCCTGTGCACACACAGTTCCAAGGCCATGTGAAGATACAGCAAGAAAGTGTCACCTGCAAGCCAGGGAAGAGAGGGGTCACAGGAACCAATCCAGATGGCACCTTGATCTTGGACTTCCAGTTGCCAAAAGAGTAAAAAATAAATTTGTATTGCTTAATGGTACTTTGTTATGGAATGCCAGACATTAAGCTAATACAAGAAAGATCTGGTTATTCTCAGGTATCATTTCCTAAATTCCCCCTGGGGGCATGAGCATGGGAGTCTTGTAACTGATGGTAGCAGGGTGTAATTCCAAAATGAATTAAAGTATTAGGAGAAGGCCTACTTCCTGCTTTTCAAATCAGCACATGTGATAATGGGCTTAAAAAGAGATGCATCCCTTCATATGAAATAAGCCTAGACAACAAAACACTACCTTAAAAACCTCCATAATACTGCCATTCTCATAGAAGCAACACTCAGAAACCAGAACAGTTGGCCGGAGTGACAATAACAGGGAAAGCAGGTATTCCCATACCCAGGCTCCTTTTTAATATGAACTCATATCAAATGTAATAAGGTTTTGTGGTGTCCAAAGAATACTCCAATCTTTTCTTTCCCAAACATAAGATGCTATAAATTCACATTATACTTTGTAACATATTAAATATCCTCTGCGTTTTGGAATACCAAACACTGCTCTTCTCAATTCAGGGACAATATTCAATATCATATTTTATTGCTACCCATCATACAGAAAGAAAGCAACTTAAAGTTTTGGGTTTTTTTTTAATACTCTAAGTTGCTTCTTCTGTAGTCCTTTCTGCCTAGCAACGATGAACCCTGACATCAATACATGGCCATCTTCACAAAATAACTGATGGGTTCCATGTCACAGTCACCCAGCTAAGTGACTCACCTGCAATTTAACATGCTACAATTTCTTGATTCCCCCTCACCTCCAATTTGACAATTAGCTCCTTTGGTCATGATATGGTCTTTGCTCCTACTGAGCTGCCCATTCCTTCTCTGTGGTTCCTGACCTCTTATCCTTTCTAATTTCCTCTCACTTTGTCACTTCTATGGCCCAACACTCTGACATGACAGAGGCCACTTTCTTTATTCCTCCCAGGCAAGCAGGTACCACCTGCTTCAAATTCTAACTCTTCAAATCCTTTGCATGCTGTTGGACTCAGGAGCAACTTCATTAGTCAGACTTGCAATTTCCAATGTGGCAGCCCCCTCATCACATGTGGCCATTGAAATTTTAATTGAATATTAACATTAAAAATCAGCTCTTTAGTTGCTCTATTCACATTTCAATGATTCAACAGGCACTCTGGCCTGTGGCTACTCTACTGGATAGTTACAAATAGGAGATTTCTATCATTGCACAGTTTCACTGGTGGCCTTCTTCTATACTCAATAGTCAACTCTTTGATGAGTTATCTGAAGCTTTAATCTTGGGCAGGGAAAGATGGTCATTATGGATAAATTTGAAGGAAGAACTTCTTTTAGGAAAACTGATAGACTCTGTGTGGTATATGCAACAAGGACAGGGAAGTGTACATGATCCCAAGGATTTGCTCTGAGTGAGGGACCATGGGTCAAGATGTGGAATGGCTATGGGCCAAGATGGGCAGAAGAGACTTGGAGCATGGGAAGGTAACCTTTCCTACAAACTTTAACCCCAAACCCATGCACCCTTTTTCTGTGTTAGTCAACCTTCAATCTCTATAATGAAATATCTGAAAAAAAATCATCTTATAAGAGACTTATTTATTTTGGTCACAAATATGAGGTTCTAGTCCAAGATCATGTGGACCCAATGGTTTTAGGCTTCTGGTGGAGGTGCCAGACAGAACAGGTAGGGAGTTCATGGTAGAGCAAACTGATCACTCATAAGCCAGGAAGCAAAATAGGAAGGTGAAGAGATCAGGTGCACCACCAGTGACCAAAGGACTTACCATTAGGACCTACCTTCTAAAGATTCCACCACCTCCTAATAGCACCACTCTAGGAACACATTAAGCTTTTCCAGATCTAAATTACACCTGAAGGTGGCCCTGCCTACAAACCCTCAAACCAAACCCATCTGCCTGTGATTCTCCTTCACTGCCAACATCTGGGCAGCTGAATGCACCAGACAGAAACCATATAGTGATGTGAACCAGGGAACATACAGACCAACGCTTTCCAAGCTTGCTCGTCCAGAGTTGGTTCCCCATTTCCCTTTTCTTCATGCAGGTCCCTCTACCTTCTACTTTAGAGTTGGTAAAAGCTTCTGTGAATTGTCTCACATTTCCTCTCAAGCTTCAATTGACAGCTTCAATCCCCAAACATCTGATGTGATTTTCCTGGACTCCTCTGACACCACATGAGCACATCCTGTGTGCAGCCACTCCTCACCTTACACCCTTCCCTCATGTGGATCAAAGTTATCTTCTGTGCAGGAGCCCTTCCCTGCCCTGGATCTTATGTGCAAAACACAAAGTCACCATCCCAATAGACAGGTTCTGACTTTACTTCCAGGATGAGGCAGCACTTTCACAATGTACTGTCACCTTACACCATCTCCAGCAAGAATACTCCAAATATTGTTACCAAAAAGCCAAATGTGAATCTGAGCAATTTAATCTGATAGAATTTAGTGCATTTCAGCATATTTGATTTTAATGTTCTTCTGCTCCACCAGTAACACTTAAAGCACTGTGTAACACTAAGCATAAACATGTCTTTATTAATATTATTAACATTAGGATGCACAGAATACATGCTTTAGTATCGACTAGCAGCATCAAGACCAATATGGAACACCTCATTTCGGGAATCACTGTGGCCACCCAAACTGCAATTCTTTATTTGCAGTTAGTATGTCATTATCAGAACTAGACACAGCATCATTCTCCCTCAGATGTGCTCTGTCCACATACAAATATAACCATCCTTACATCATACTTTTAAAAGAGAAATTTGAAATTACTGCTTGTCATAATACAAATAACATAATAATTAATCATTGTCAAAACTAAATGCAATTAGGGCAGAAACTCAATCTGTCTTGATCTATCTTCAATTTCCCACACCTAGCTCAGCATCTGATATATAGCAGCCAGTTAATAAGTATTTGTTGAGTTAATGCATGAACTATTAGAGTAAAATCAATAGTGGGTGCTTACTAGAGCATATAACGTAAGTAAAATGGGCTTTACATTAGGAGCATTTCTCTATATGGTATTTGAATGATGTATTTTGACTTAAGAAAGTGCTTTTCAGAAAGGCTTTTGCTTCTGTCAATTGCCTGAGATTGGTGTACCCTGATATTTGGATTTTCAGGTACAACCATCAATCAAGTAGTCTTCTGGGACTTGATACACATAACTAGAAACTTACAAAAAGAAATCTGATAGACCAAATGGAGCACAGCATGCAAGGATAGAAAGCAGCAGCCCTGAACTCTATTACGAGCAGCTGCAGGGACACTGGGAGGCAAAGCCAGGGGCTGGAGAAATGTATCTAAGATGTTGGGGGTGAGGGTCAGGAATTATTCATGGAGTCACAGACGCTGACATTTGTCGCTGTAGTGAAGAGGGGACTGAAGTGTAGAGAGCTGTTGGGATCTGAATGTTTGATTCACCCTCAAGTCAAAGGCAAGGGATGACTGTACCACCCAGCTGTTGAGAGAGTGTGAATGGTTGCAGCTGAACAAGCTGAGAGGGTCAGCAAGCCTGTCCTGTGTCATTGCATGGGCTATTAATCATGGACGATGGGACCAACCTGAGTATCTGACTTAAGATCCACCTGGATTATTATTTTTCGTGACCTGAATTAGGTTGAAGGTTTAAAGAAGCTTTTGGGGAAGATGCCAGAGAGCAAGATGTAATGGGATTGCTCACACGTGGGAGAGACCGTGAGCAGCCCAAACGGAGCAGGATGAGACCACTGAGGATAGGAGAGTGTCTTCCTTTGGCTCTTCCTTCTGAGTGTCTCCCAGGCCTGTTTCCCAGAGGTAACAAACATTTCCATCCCGTCTTAGCATACATATGTCAACAAAAGGTGCTTCTTTCAGAAAACAAGCCCAGTAGATGAGGATGGGTGGCCGCTACCCCTGACCCCTGATCTCTGTTCCAGACAAGCTTATAACGTGAGATAACAGACCAACACCAGGGTGAAGCAAAGCCAGCCAACAGATAAGGTTCTGATGGTGACAGAGGACAGGTTCCTCAACTGCAATAAGGGTTCCCACAGAATCTCAGGAGGGAAGAGATGGAAGAAGACAGAATTCCATTTAGTGGAAATGCAGAGGGTTTGTTAGTCAGCTCTTCATCACTGTGACCGAAACCCAACAAGAGTAATTTAGAGGAGGAAAGGTTCATTTTAGCTCATAGCTTCCGAGTTCTCAGCCCATGGTCAGCTGGATCCATGATTCTGGGCCAGAGGTGAAGCAGATCATCATGGCATAAGGGCATGGAGGAAGAAAGCTGCTTAGCTCATGGCAGCCAGGAAACAGAGAGAAGAGAAAGGGGATGGGGGCACAAGATGCATTCCCCAACAGCACATCTCCAGTGAGGACCTTGAATTTGTTAATGATCTTGAACTTGAACTTGTTAATTTTAGAAAATAATCAGTTTTCAACAAGTATATTATTAACAAATGACACGAGACATTCTCACAACTGTGGAATCCCAGTGGGCCAAAACAACGAGTTTCAAAGCTATTGTCTTACAAGTAAGTGTCCGAGGAGTTCATACCTGTTTCCTGTCACTGAACCTCATCTACATTTGTCTTTTCAAGGCCTTGCACAGCTGAGACTGGATGTGCAAATTATGTCTCATATGCTTACTACTAAAGGAGACCTCACACTTAATGTCCAAATAGGACTAATTATACATGACTCCCAGACAGCACCACAAAAGGCACCAAATTCAACATGGTTCTTCATCTCTTACCAGGGCACTTGCAAAATCTTCCTAACCTGCCCACTTTCCTGCATCTGTGCCTCCATCAAACAATTCTCCACACTCTTTATTGGGAGCCTCAATCTCCTTTACCCAAAACCTGAACATGACATCCTGTTTTTCTAAATTCATTTCAGTGGTCATCAGTACCTAGACCAGAGGCTTCCAAACGTTGAGACAAAAAATGTATCTTAGATCATGACCCAGTGATACTCAACAACATATTTTAACTGGAAAATAAAAAGTCATGAAATAGGAAGCATTACAGCATGAGATGCACCATATTTCCAAATCTATCTTAATCATTTGCATTAGCATTCCCAGTGGAAAGTTAAACCCTTCAATTGATGGAAGGAAAACAGTTTGGAAACCATTGCCACAGAGGATGAAGTCTGGTCTCCTTTGCACCACAGAGGAGGCTGTTCCACCACCTATGTTCCATGGCCCATGTTAATTCTCCATCCTCAAGACCCACGTCTCTTCCTTCCCTGCCCAGCACACAACTTATGCTATGGATACACCAGTTTCCTGTAGCTCCCAGCATATCTCACTGAACTGCATTCATATGCAGGGTTCTCCTCCACCACGCCTTTATCACTCCCAGAACTGTGCAGTGTCAACCCCCTTCCACCTACTCCTTCCCCGTCCCGCCCACACATTTCTTCCTCTCTGCAGCCCTCTGGACAAGTCTAGACATCATGAATCACCTGCTCCTCACCACTACCTTGACAGTGGGAACCTTCCCCAGGCACTGCATTTATCACCATGAGCAGTAATGGTCTGACCTCTTCTGGGATTTAAAAAGAAAATTTTTAATGTTTTTGAAAATAGAATGTTTCTTGATATGACTGTGGTCCCCTTTTCCTCCAAGCTATTTGGGATGGATTTTCTGTCACTTGCAACTAAAAGTGTTATTAAATCGATGATATACAGAAATTTATGGAAACATCATAAATTTGCATTTTACAGTTCCTAATTAGGTCATGAATTCTTTGAGCACAGAAACTTTGTTTCATTCATACACACACACACACACACACACACACACACACACACACACACATTGGTTCTAGGGAATGAGCCCAAGGGCAATTAACCCCTAAAAGACATCCCAGCCCTTGTTGTTTTTTATTTTGACACAGGATCTCACTAAGTTACTTAGGGCCTCACTAAGTTGCTTAGGGGCTCACTAAGTTGCCGAGGCTGGCTTTGAACCTGTGATTCTCCTAGCTCAGCCTCCCCAGCTGGTGGGATTATATGCACTTACTAATTCATATTTATGACACCAGTGCTAAAAATAGTGCCTAGTAAGGAGCTAGTGTCATTAATGTTTATTGAACAAGTGAAAGACTTATAATTTAAAAATGCCAAAAAATGTTACACTTACAATACTAATTGATATATAAGTGTCCTATGAATCTGCTCAGGTTTGTACAACAGATATATTCAAATCTATGAGTCTGGGCAATATATACACAAAACTAAAGTAGCCAAAGCATTTATATTTGGGACAATCATAGCTACGTCGATATTTATAATGGAAATGTCCAGATCATCAGATTAATTTTCATGATGAGACAATGTTTCAGCATTCATACTTAGTAAGAATTAGATAGGGAGGTACTTCTGAAATCAATAACCATCCTAGCTCCCCTCAGACAATGCAAATTTGTTTCAACAGCTGATTGATGAGAGTACTAAGCTACAGGGACACTTCTCATGCCAGATAAATAAAGTCCAGTATTCTGGAATTGCAAACTCCTTATGGAATAGTAGATTAAGCAGAAACTGAAACACAAAGTATCTTAAATTGTGACTCTCTCTGTGTATGAGTGAAATTCTAATGCCTTCTATGATAAAGAGACTCAGTGTAGTTTGAATGTTCTTCCAGCTGAAACTTAAAGAAGCTCCTCTTATAGTCCTCCTCAGACAGTGAGTGTCCAGAACACTCTGTCACAGCCGATGTCTCTGAGGCTAGAGATTCCCTTCACACACAGCTCCAGCAGGCTGAATCCATCTCACCTTGAATCTATGCAAGGTGCTCAACAGTATCCATGCTGAAAGTGAAAAACAACTTGTCTTCCCAAATACACTCCCAATAATATTTTTTTGAAAATGTAGTTTTCCATTGTATATTCCCCTACTCAACCACGGATTTGCATGTTAAAATCTAATGCAAAAAAAAAAATCATGTTTTATAGCCAGTTCAAAACAATTTAACCACTTTGAATTACTAATGCTGTCACAACCTATTTAACAGAAAGTTCCAAATGCCAGCCACACACTAGTCGGTAACATATCTTACTGCACAGTATTTGAAAGTGTCCACTCAAATTATGGCAATTTACCCTTCATATTGACTGCAATTACATATATGACACTTCAAAATTTCTTAAGATACTGGAGTTTGACCACTTCTCCCACCTCATAATTATCCATGAGCCATCAAGGACCAAATCCCACACTGTAAATAAATATCCCCATCAGCCAACATGTTCAACACATCCCAGCTAAACTGTCATTTAAATTTAAGTACAGAACACAGAATTTCCACTACTCTTACACAACTTTGGTTGGTACCATTGTCTGGGAAAGTTTTCAAATAAATACTTCTGCTGACCTGAAAAAAATAAAAGAAAAAACTGAATAGAGTAAAATAATTTTTCATGTCTGGCAAGATATAGTTACAGTTTTACTCGCAAACAAGAAATTTTGAAACATTATTAAGTGTTATAATTTGTGTATTATATTCTATGACTTCAAGAAAAATGTAAGCTTTGTTTAGAGTATTAAATCAAAATTATACATATACAAGAGATTTTACTGTACTTGTGAAGGGTACAAAACAAAGAACCTCTTTTGTGTGCATATTTATGTACATATTTATATTCATTAAATATTATTGCTTATGGGTTTAAATATCCTGGCATGTAACCAATAATTTTACACAATTGACAAATAATTGTACATTATGCAAAGGTGACTATTGATCCCTAACCCTACTTTTGCAATTTTTTTCTTTTCAATTTCATTTTGTTTAAATCTAAACATTACTCTCCTCAAGGCAAATTATAATATTTCCTTATTACCAAATATATTTTTTCTCAAAATAAGACACTCTCAGATATTATTCTTTCTCCAGTTACCTCTTAATGAATATATGAACATTTCATCTGCTCAGTGGTTCTAACCACCTCTGTTAGGGTTGGCTTGGGAGAGTGTGATGATCTTAATTTATGTCCGCAATTCTTTGGTGCTTCTCTCTTCAGAAAGTAGAGCTTAATCCACATCCTTTGAGAGTGGTCTAGACTTTGTACCTATTTAGAAAACAATGGTGGAGGAATGGTGTGCGACTTCTGAGAAATACAAGTTCTAACAGTCCTTGTGACATCTATCTTGATCTCTCTTGCATCATTTACTCTGGGGAATGAACTGCCATGTTGAGCAAACACTCAAGCCCCATGAGGAGGTCCATGGAGCAGAAAGTAAAGCCTCTGTCAATCAAAGACAAAGGTCTGAAGCCTTCAGGCAGAAGCCATAGGAGTAGGCCATATTGTGACAGCAGATCCTGAACCCCAGACATGCCTTCTGATGACAGTCCTGCTGACACATTAATGGAAATATTGTAAGAAATGCTGCTCTACAAACACCTCGTTAAGCTGTTCCTGAATTCCTGACTCACAGAAACTCTGAGATAAATATTAGTTTGTTCAGGTGTGAAGCTCTCAGGCAGTATATTTTGTAGTAAGATATCCTATAATTCACCTATTTAAAAAAAGTTGGGGCAAAAAAAAAAAAAAAGAATTGCACTAAAGAAGGGTAATCATGGGGCATTTAGGAAAGTCAGGCTAAATTTGATTTATAGGCCATAAATGCATAATATAATAGTCCTAAATGTTTTTTTTTTCTCTCTTTTTCTCTAGAAGGGTATTTGTTCTAATATCTTACAGCAAGAATGTTGCTAAAGCCCTCCTAACCTGGTCTGTACACAAGAAAGGTAGGGACAGAATCTAGAAGCTAGAGGAAAGGATTCCAGGGACAAGGATCAGTACAAATTTAGATTTGAAACAACAAGAACAACAAAAAAAGATATGCTGAATATTTTTATGTTCTTTTAGGGCTCGTCCCATAATTCTGACATTACAATACTTCCATGATAGTCTTTTAGACAGAGGCATGTGGAATGAGCCACAATTAGGGTAGGCCAGAGACTCTGCTTCCGTCCTCAAGATTCATTCTACATGATCCCTCAGAATTTATGATTTATCACAAACTTCTGTTTGTGATTGGCAAGTTCAATGCTCATAAGAAATCAGGGAAAAGAATGTATAGATGATTAACAGGAGTATAATCATGACTTCACAATACGTTTTATATTTGTCTGTTTAAATGTTTTTAAAGACGTTTCAAGATTTTACTGAATTGTGCACACATATTTAAAAAGTAAGCATTTGATATTTTTGCTGACGTTGATGATGCTATTTTTGAATATCCTGTCGAGTTGATGCATTTTGTCAACAGTTTTCTTTAAATATGCAGAAAACAATAGCCTCTTGTACATGAATAGTGATGAGGACAAACTGTTTTAATATCACGATGATCTTATCTTATTCATAGACTGCACCTCATTTAAAAAATAGATCCTGTACATTCAGGTTTCAACTGGTTTCCCTTAGTGAATGCCCATAATAATCCTCAATTATCAAGGTACAACTGGTGCTAAGTTCCCGATGATTCATTTTCTGGCAGTACTTTCAGAAGATTCTCTTGGCAAGGGCTTTTCATTTCTTATGCATTCACATTCAGGCCACTCTTCTGGCACATGACTTTGTTCCCCTTCTTCCACTAGTAGCCTTTGGGTCTTGGTGTGAACCAACTGTATTTTTCCCCAACCCAAAGTGGGGTGAGAATTACTAAGAATTCTATC
The DNA here is from genome assembly GCF_048772815.1 of Callospermophilus lateralis. Taxonomy (NCBI): domain Eukaryota; kingdom Metazoa; phylum Chordata; class Mammalia; order Rodentia; family Sciuridae; genus Callospermophilus; species Callospermophilus lateralis. The sequence goes on along the minus strand of NC_135309.1, from coordinate 156,022,243 downwards.
TTAGTATTAGTGTTGCTCACTGGCTTTCCATTTTTTTCTTTTATATCTAAGAAAACATTTCATTAAAATCAGCCTCAATGCTATGAATTTCTTTGGTCAATAAATTAGAACTGAGTACAAACATGAGAAAGTCAGTACTGAGTCTGCATTCCATGTTTCCTTGCTTAGGGAAATCATTTGAATCATACTAGGGTGGTAGAGGCATAAGAAGTTGTAGAGTGACGATGACGAAGAGAAAGTTTGTCCACTTACACCAGACCTGATGCATGAGTGATGAAATAGACTTTTCATGAATTAATCACTAAGACTTGGATATTGTTTGTTATTGAGCATACCCAGCACATCCTGACTGATACACTGTAATAGAGTGCAAGATGGCATAATTACAAAAGTTTCTCAGTAAAACAGTTAAAGTGCTAAATGAAGTCAGCCAATCCCCCCACAAAAAGATGCCGAATGTATTCTCTGATATGAGGAGGCTAACTCATAGTGGAGTAGGGAGGGGGAGCATGGGAGGAACAGATGAATTCTAGATAGTGCAGTGGGGTGAGAGGGAAAGGGAAGGGGCAGGGAATTAGCAAGGATGGTGGAATGTGATGGACATCATTATCCAAAGTACATGTATGAAGACACAAATTGGTGTCAAAATACTTTATATACAAACAAAGAAATGAAAAATTGTGGTATATATATAAAATAAGAATTATAATGCATTCTGCTGTTTTTATTTATTTATTTATTTTAAAAATCAATTTTAAAAAGTTAAAGTGATATAAAGTTCTCTTAGAAAAAATTTCTTCTGTCCCATTTTGCAGTTATTTTCTTTTGTCCTGAGGCTTTAGAAACCTGTGGTAGCACTGTATAACAGATCTAAGAGATAAAGAGTTCAAGCTTAATTATTGTCCTATTGAGATATTTTTCTGGTTTCTCAGTTTCCTCAAAACAGAGGAAACATTCTCTGTTTAAGATTTGTGCCAAAAAAAAAAAAAAAAAGATTTGTGCCAGACTCAAAAATGTTAATTTTTGTTATTATGCTTTGAAAATGAAAAAGTTTTTGACTAGATACTAGAAAAATATTATAAAGTTAATTTTAATATTAAAGTGATCTTATCTTATACATTACTATATAATCAATATTTATTGACAAATGCATTATAATTACACATACAACAAAGCAATTTGTGATTTAAGTCATACATTCTTAAAAATCAAAAGGTATTTATTAACTTCTTGATATGTTAAAATTCTAATCATATAGATGTTCACCTGTTCAAGGTAAAATTTAAACAAACTTCCTCATCATATCAGGCAATTAAAGAAGCACACCACATAAATGTATACCTGAAATCTCTACTTAGTGAAATAATCAAAGGATGATTCAACAGTGATTTGCTCATGTACTTTGCTGATGAGCTTACAGTTTAACCAATACTAATCATCTTCTCCACCACACATTCTGAAAATTTTCAAGGATAAAATAAAAGAAAAACTTTTTTTTATGTGTTAACATTTTTATATCTGAATTTTGTCTCCCTCTCTCTCTCTCTCTCTCTCTCTCTCTCTCTCTCTCTCTCTCTCTCACATACACACACACACACATAAAATCTAAAAAATGATTTTAAATGAATTTAAAGGAGTTTATAATGCCTATGCTTTAAGAATTTTAAATTATTAACAAAAAGAAGCTGATCCACAGGTACAGAAAAATTAAAAATATAACTTACATATCCCTGTGATATGAACAAAAAACAAGAGTACCCAAGAACTAGAAAATTGGATAAAATATTGCATCATTTCTATTTGTTAATTCTAAATATTTTAAGAATAATATAAATACACTAATTCTAAATATTTTAAGAATAATATATTTAAACTTAAAGAAAATAAATTACCATAGTAGTACATTGAGGCAATAATATCATTATAAGATTTGGATATTTTAAATTCACATCACATTGATTGTCAAAAACTAAAAAATACAAAACAATAAGAACAATATACAGACAAATGTATCTGCAGTCACATGTCTATGGGTATGTGTTATGGTCTGGATATGAGGTATCCTCAAAATTTCCTGTGCTAATGCAGTAATATTCAGATGTAAATGATTCGATGGTGAAAAATGTAATCTGGTCAGTCCAACCTAGTTTGAAAGGCCTGATGGTAGTAACTGTGGGTAAGCGGGGCCTAGATGAATGAGGTATCCACTAGAGGCTAGGCCTGGGAGGGTGAATCTTCCCCGTGTCCCCTCCACTGCCTCTTGGCCACCAAGAATGGATTATCACTCCTTCCCCACGCCCCTCTGCCATGTTGTTCTGTCTCACCTGGGGCCCAGAGCAATGGAGTCAGCTCATCATGGACTAAACCTCTGAAACTGTACGTCCAAATAAAATTTTTCTCTTCTAAGTTTTTCATGTTGGGTATTTTGATAACAGAAACAAAGAGCTATTAAGTATGTTATCAAATTTCCCTTAACACATGCACAATTACATACATTTGTGAATATTCACATGTACATATGTATACACACACATACACACAAACTGAAATCTACACTTACCTAGGTAACAAAAATGGAATTACGCTTTATGTATTGTTCTGCTATCTTCTTATTGTCACTGTGTTTTGGAGATCATTTCAGGTCTATACATATGGATTTATCATGCTCTTTTATTTGTATTCAACTATTCCATTGAACTGACATATCATATATTTAAGTCTTTTCTTTATAAAAAAAATTATATGCCTTTTTTTTTCTTTTTCCTCATCCTTTTCTATTTCACTGATCTAAAGATGTTGAAATCAGCACCACTCTTTGACTCTATATGCATATGAAAGAAGATTATTTCAGAATAGATTGCCAGGAATGGATTTTCTTTGTCTTAAGGATAGGAAGCTCCTAAGCAGTGACAGATGTTGCCATCTTATCCTAAAAGCCTTTCCAGTGGAGACTCCTCCAACAACAAAAAGAACCGCACTGCACTTGTCCTCTGGCAAACCAGTATGAGTGACTCTTTAACTGTTTCATAATATGATAGCTGAAATGTAATCCATACTATTGTTTTCTTTTGCATTAAATGACATTTAAACCAAACAATCCATCAGACAAAAAGTTGATTCCAACACAGAGAACAGAAACCATCGTTCTATTGGTCACTTGTCACATGAGTGTGATCATGCCTCCTACAGCACTTTTCCCATTTCTCTGCAATGACGGATGAAACTCTTCTGACCCTCACACCAAATATACAAAATGACTACTCATGACTTCAGTTCACAAATGTAGAAAGACAAGACTCAGAAAAAGTAAATAGCATATCTCTTCTCACAAAGGGTAGCCAAAGATGGTCAAGGATTTTAAAGTGAATTCTGACACTATGATATGTGTCATTTTGATTAGTTCCCAAAATTATCAATGTCCGAAAGTAAAAGTTTTTTTTTTTTGTGCAGTACAAATCCTATTATAAAACAATACTCGTTAGTTTCAAGAAAGTTCGTAGTTTTTTTTTTTTAAAAAAGTATTTAAATCTTTAAGTTTTGTCATGTAGATACTATTTTTGAGAACCTGAATAGGATAATACATTTTAAGTCATAATATATTTTAAAAATGTATTTTTAATTGACAAACAGTAACTATATATTTATGGCCTATACTATGACATTTTGATATATATTTGCATTACAGATGATATATCACACCACTTAGCAAGTTCATCACTTCATATTCTCATTTTCTGTAGTGAAAACACAGGAAACAAACAATGCCTTATTATTTATTATAATCCCCACTGCATATAATGGATCACTAAAGTGTATTCCTCCTATCTAACTGGAACTTTGTATTCTTTGATCAACATCTTCCCAATACCCATTTGCCACTTCTTTCAGCCTCAGCATACAAACCTTTTTAATATGTTGCAAAGTCAATCATCTTCTAAAGACTAAGACTGTTTAAAACTCCAGAAGCAAATTTCAGCAAATTTATTAGAAAAGCAACTTCTCTACATTTACAATTATTTGTGCAATTATGTCATATTTTTTAATCTTAGACAACTAATTAACAGGTTTGTTTGAGGTGACACATTCCCAGGCAGAAATGATAATATTTAGCAATTTAAAATTCATTTTAACTGTTTTTTTTTTTCCTAGTACGTTTTAAAGCACCATTAAGTTATTCCACATTTGTGGAAACTGTCCCTCCACCAACAGGGTTCCTACTTTCTACTCTCTCTTTTTGATGGATATTCACAATGCCTCACATCAGAAGCAATTACCACTCTCTAATACAAAAGATATTGCTAAATAATAATTTCAAATACTTTAATATTTAGTTATTATAAAATTAGTCAAACTTAAATAAACAAGGATAACCATTAGAAAAGGAAATCATGGCTTCATTTTCTTAGCCAAAAGAAACAAAAGCTGAAACAAAATTTCTACCAATTAGGAAGGAAGTACACATCTCTGTCCCTGGAAATGTCTGAGCATTATTACCCTTGTCTTTCTGGAGGATGAGGTTCAAGAGCCAACTTGATAATTAGCTAGCATCCTTTGTCTCTTGTTTTTCCACATCTCTAAAGCGGGATGGGTGGATGAAATTTCAACCAGTGAAGAATGATATTATATTTTAAAAGGACTGAAAAAGGGGGAAATTCTACACTCCTTCCAACAGGAAAAACTTATTAACCTGAAAGGTCCATTAAGCAGCATGCAAATGAACTATTGAGATTGAAATTTGTTTTCTTACAAATGTCCAAGGTCTCAAAAAAAAAAAAAAAAAAAAAAACTCAATAAACCAATGTTTCTTTGCAATCTCCATCTCTGTAGGTACATAAATTTCAGTTAGACAAAAACATGAGTATACTACCACAAAATTTTTCTCTTACATTCATTTTTTTCTCCTATAAGCTTTCCTATCAGTTAATTTCTGTATATCTTAGATAAAAAAAAAAAAACAATGAAAATGCATTTCAAAGTTACACCAGTCCTAGCACATATACTAAAGTGTGTGTGTGTGTGTGTGTGTGTGTGTGTGTGTGTGTGTGTTATACATGGATGGTACAAATGAGGAAAAAACTTGACACCAGACTTCAAGTCCTAAGCTACAGTTGAATGAATATTTTTCTAGACAATATAAGACTGACATTAACTCAGCATACTTTATATGTACTAGGCACATTCTAAGTTCTTCCCCAATACTGCCTCAGTTGCTACGCAATCCTGGGTTGTGCTCCTATGACAGTCCCTGTTCCAGATGGTGAAACTGAGAGCCCGAAAGGTAACCCACCAAGGCAGCCAAAGGGAAGAGCCACTATTCAAACCCGACGGCCTCTTCTTTTTTCATTCCACTATGCGGCAATTCTATAGGATGACTACTAATACTGACACCATCATAGAAATAATTCATTAATCAGAAAATAACTCACTGACCACAGACTACATCAGGCCCAGAACTAGGTATTGAATACTGGATGTAAAAGACAAATAGGAAGTGGTTTCTTTACCACTGGGAGAAGTCCCAGGGGAAATAATGCACATAGAGATCAAATCTCAAATATGAGTTTCAATTTTTGTCATGCAGAGGTAAAGTCTGCACACAGGAATGGCTTCGGAGGGCTTATTATTTTGGTGTTCCAGTGTCTACCATAATGACCAGGAAGTACTCGGGAAGCTCTCCTGACTGGTCCATTGTGTAAGGCTTGCTGACCAGCCTCCTGCCCCTGTGGCCAGCTGTACACTTCAGAGCAGCCTGAAGCCCTCCTGACCTCACTGAGTAGACTTCCAGTGGCACAGGTGTTGCTTCCAAATACCTTCATTCCCCTGTAGTTTCAACAATAGTTATATTACTTAATTACACAGGTGCAAACAAATGAGTCATAACTTAATGAACAAAAAAAGAGGTTTTTTTTGTTGTTGTTGTTTTATTTTTAATGACTGCTTTGGTGAAGCTCCTTTAATACGTCATTAAAAATGCTGTGGAATCAATTATAGATGAGAGGACTGTAAAGGGTAAGGGGAAACTCATAAACATCTAGGTTCCTCCTTCAGAATGCTTCACCATTGTCAGGTTCCTTACTGACTTGAAAGAAACAGAAATTGTAAGTCATAGAGAATGCAGGCTGGCAGGCTGGGAAGGCAGCAAGAACGTTCACGTGGCTCTGATGAGCAGACCCTTACTTCAACAAACGACCCAGGGTCCTGTAAATTAGTAACACAGGTACAACTAACTTGACATAAAATGAAAACAGCCTTACATTTTTCCTGCTTCCCCATTTTAAGTGATTCTTCTTAACCAACTGAACTTGATCTCTTGGTTAAAAGGGTTTCATCAACCAGTGTCTCAATGATTAACTGCCAAATGAGCAAACTGAATGAATGATTGAAAGAATGAGTAGGAAGTGAACTGGTCGTGCTGAAGCCCACTTTGTTATGTTATGGGGTTGTTTGGTCTCCTCATTGTACCAGCCTCTGTTTTGCCTGGAATCATTTACTTGCTGGATCAATTAGTCATTTATTGACTTCATTAAGAAACAAGTGGCTACTGGTACTTGATGATGTCAATAATTCCACCAGAGACAATGATGCCAGGTTTTGAAGGGCTTTTTGTTTTGCATGGATTCCACCTCTGCTCCCTGGTGACTGTGTCTGTCTGTGTGTGGCATCCACAGAGACAACGCAGGCGGAGAGACTGAGTTTATGGAACAGCAATTACTCTGCAAATGACGCTAAATTTAAATTGTACAAGTGACTGAATTTCAATTTAGAATAACCAATCTACACATCATCATATTGGAAAATCATTATCTAATTTCTGTGTACCGCACATATAATTTGCACAATTGAGGAAAAATGTCTCTCAATTAGCTATTTTCAAAAGTGGAGCAGCGCTCTAAACTTTGAACACAGGAATAAAGTTCCATTGACATATTTAGGAATTGGACAGAAAATAGAAAGATGAATATTAACCAGAAATTAATTTGAAAATTTTGTTTGCAAGATGATATGATTAAAGTCGATTAAATCATGGTTTAATCATTATATAGGTACCCGGAAAAAAAGTGAATAATGAAGCATTGAATTGCATATATTTAAATGTGTATTGCAGTGCACAAATACTGCTAAGTTCAAGTTGTTAGTTTCTACATAACAACAGTGCTGTGCCTAATGCAGTGAGATAAGGAGTCCAGGTCTGAAAACAGCCAACAGTGACAGTGTGAGGTTTCATCAGGTTACCATGTAACACCTATTGGACCTAAAATCAATTATCTCTGGCATCCACTAGTTTACCCACACAGAAGCAGAAGATGTGTAGTTTATTCTGGTCACCAGGGAAACTTCTAATTTAAAATTTAAATGGACTGTAGCCATCAAGGTAATAGGTAAGTTTAGAAAACTGGATTTTATCTAGTTTTCTAAAACTAGATGATTAGAAAACTACGGGAACTGAAAAATGAAGGGACAAACTCACATATAAATTGGTATTGGTGAACTCTGTTGGTAGAAAAAAGATATTATCCACACAGATATGTGACTTCTAGTATATTTAATTTCTAACATGTGCAAGGTGAAATGCTCCTTTAAGTAAAAAAAAAAATGCATTTATTGGTAGAACTCAGTGAAACTTCAATTTTCCTTTGTCACTCCTAGAATCCCCTAAAATAATGATAGCCATTCTGTGCATTTCTTCTTGGCACAAACCAAAAGTACAGAAACATATGAGTAGTCCTTGAGCAGCCCAAGGGAAGGCAAGGACTCTTTGCCGAGACATTTTATAAATGGGAGGGTAATGAGGCATAAAAGAATTAAGTAACACTTTCAAGGTCATATCCCGAGTCTTTAATATAGCAGAGAATAAAACCATAAGTTTTGGCTATTAGAGACATACTGTAATGTCTAGAGCATGCTTCCAATCTTGCACTCTTGCACAATGAACCAAAATGAAGTACTTGGCACTGGACAAGCCTCCTATGTGTAATATGAAACACTTGCTTATCCAAGATGCTAAGTGATCCAAAAAGGAATCATTTCAAAAAGTAAATGAAAGACAAAATAAAGGTGCATTGCAATCTCCAAAAGAAAGCTAAGATAGATGACAGCCTTCAAGCATATTTCTCCTTTGCTTGCTTTTATTCGTGTACTTTGCAATGACCTTGTGAATTGAATCCAGGCCGTCTTATTACAAGTTTGGCGGTCTTGAAGTTGCCCAAAGCAACTCCATATAGCATGTATATCTTTCTCATGGACAAGTCAAAGCTGAGCACATCCTTCTATCTTATTTTCTCCTAATCCTGAGTGGGTATGAATTTGAAACCACAGGTTTGGGAAAAAAAAAAAAAAAATCCATCGACTGAATCTTGCCTGGACTGCTGTTCTTAATTAAGGGCATAGACCCCTTTCCAGTTTGTTAGTAAAGGCTTAGAAAAAGCAATGCCCATAGGAGAAGCACTCTTACTCAGAGCATTAGGTTTTCTGCCCAGTCACAGAAGTCAACATAATCCTGTGAAAAGAAGTAACTAAAAGTCCTCTGGGTCATTTCATCATAGTATGGCAACCTTTTCCACCCTGGTTATTTGCCTAATTAGTGTCCCATCTGCCTATGGTTCCACTCCTGGAGGCTCTTATAGAAAGAATGCTGGCTTAGCTTTCATTGTCTGCAAAAGCTGGTCAATGAGCATTCCAAGAGCCTCCAATGGGAATAATGAAGAATCAGGAGGGAAGGGTTTGCTCAACTGCTATTTTAAGCATCTCCTCACTGTATGGAGAAACATCTTTACAAAGCCCTTTTTAGTACCAAAAAGTTGTACAGTGTTTGTCTTCATTTAAGCAGCACTTAGTTTCTCTTGAGAGACCTGCCCATCTTATATTATATAAGGCCACTAATGAATGATAGTCATCTGTAGAAGGCGAACCATTGGTCCTCCAAAATATCCATGCTCCAATTCCTAGAACCAATGATCATTCTATATTAAAAGCGAGAGGAATTCATAGAGATGAAAGTAAGGGTGCTAGGTAGCTGACTGTGAGATCAGGCTGGACTTCCTGGGTGGACTCAATCATCAATTACAAGGTCCTTGTAATTGGAAAAGGAAGGTAGGAGGGCCAGAGAAGAAAATGGAACAACAGAAGGAGAAACTGCAATGATGCAATTGCTGGCTTTAGAGATGGAGCCACAGGCCAAGGAACATGGGCAGCCTCTAAAGTTGGAGAAGGCAAGGGAACAGATTCTCCTCTGAAGACTCCAGAAGAAATGCAGCCCTGCCAACACCTTGATCTACACCCAGCCACACCCATTTCAGACTGCTGATTGGCAAGAAGATAAAATGATACACTGTGTTGTTTTAAGCTACCACATTTGGATAGTTTGTTACAGCAGGCATAGAAAGCTAAAATACCATCCTTTCCTGGACAATTATAGGTCTGGCACTGATCCAAAGAGGTCCTATTGAGAGATGAAACTTGGAGAAGCAATACATGGACAGAAAACTGTTTAGTTTGATTCTATCAATGGGAACATTCGAGTCACTGTGCACAAGTTCCCACTGCTTATAACCCTAGGGTCCATATAGGTCTCCTCTTCCTAAACCCTGGCTTTGAAATGTGTCTTTCTGTTATGAGCATCTCATATGACCAATGATGTTTCTTTTCCCTCTTAAGTAGATGTATATTTTCCTTCTCTTGGGCCCAAATAACCCATTTAATGTAGGTAATTCAGTCAGGTATAACTTGATTGTAGCAATGTTCTTGGTTGATTGGGCTATTAAAAAATGTGCTCTCTGAGGACAAGACACGGTGCTCAGCAGTGAGATCAAGAAGTCAACAACATGCAGTTTTTACTACCAAATACATATAATCCTGTGGCCAATATTGTAGATCCAACCTACATAAGTAAGTCAAACTCATACCGAGAAAAAATGTCCAGATAAAAAGCAAGAATCATTATCTATTGGTACCAACTCAGGATGGAAATTTATCAAGATGCTACCTGCTGTAGAACATGAGTATTCTGATGATCTATCTTCAACAAGTGGCTTACCAGGCTCTCATTAGGAGGGCCCTTCCTTCCTTGACTCCTTCGTTCAGCATACTCATAAGTTGTAGGAGTGTTCACAAGGGTTTTAGCACTGAACATGAGCAAGGCCAGGACAACTAAGGCAGAGAAGCAAAGTCAGATGATCTTGCAATAAATACCATGGTCCTGGGTGGGGCAGATGGACAAAGACAGTCATCCCAGTGAGACACATGTTCATATGGAAGGACTGGGAGGACAAGTCAGGGGCCAGCCTGAGGCACATGCAATGCTGAGTCCAGTTCCCATGGGCAGACACTGGTCAGCTGGAAGTTGGAGGAGAGGGAGTCCCCACTATGGAAACTGTGAGCCGGGCTCAGGCAGCAACACGTACAGCAAGTTCCCAGGCTGCTATGTGGATCAGAAAAGCGGAGCAAAGACCTGGAGAAAGGAATCTAGAGGTTGGGGTTGGAAAGTCCTGGCCACAGAGGTCTGTGTCCACTTCTGTATGCTTACTCCTTAGAAATCTTGAAGATGCTGGAGAGGAAATGGAAGATTTTACAGATGGGGTAATGACTTCAAGATCAAATTTTAATATTTCTGAAAATATTATTCTAAATGTAGCCTGAAAATTACTTTGTAAAAGGTACAGAACTCACAGCAGAGCCACGTTATGAGCCTCATACTCATCTGTGCATGCAACAGGTTCAAATTAGGAGAAGTAGAAATGAGGAAAACTGGAGATTATCAAGAGGCAACATACAGAAGCCCATCAGAGTGTGGGAAGTAGCTCAGTGCAGAGCACTCGCCTACCACGTTAGAGGCTCTGGGTTCAACCCCAGCACTGAAAAAAAAAAAAAAAAAGAAGAAGCCCATTTGATGGACATGCCTTCTCAAAATGACTCGGAATTGCTTAGGGTCACATAACAATTAAAATAATTCCTTAGTAATATTTTATTAAAACATGTATTAATATATATCAATTAAAATAATTTCAAAATAGTAAAATAATCTTTTCATTAAGTCAGAATGGATCTGTTAAACATTGTGAATTCTGAATTATTCCATAATAATTACAGCTGGCATGAGGACAGAAACAAAGGCTTGGGTTTTCTAGAAGACATGCCAGGAACTCAGCACTCCACTGTTCAATTTGGAGAAATCTGTGGCATATATACCAGGCATTTTAACTTTTTTACTTCTAGAATGAGGACTGAAATTGTACACTAACTTAGTTATCCACACTGAATAATATCTACCTCCACTTGTGTATTTAACATCTCTTTGGCACACAGTGAATGCAGATCCCTGAGATGGAGAGTATTCTACAGGATGATAATACAAGTCCCACTAAGTGTTGGTGGCTCACAGTCTTCTGATGTTCAGAATGGGTGGCTGAAGGGCACTTCACTGGCTCTCAGTTAGACCTGGATGTAGCTGGAGCCCCCAGGAGCCACAAAGGGAAGCCTTTCAGTCTTGTCACAGTGCTTGGTTTGGGTATGGTCTGGGGTCCCCAAGGTTCCATGTATTGATATTTAATCCCCATCACGAGGCATTAACAGGTGGAAGTCATCTGACTATGGTGTGCAGGTGGTACCACTGGGAGGTGATTAGGATAGGGTCATCAGGGTGGAGTCCCCATGATTGAATCTTGGTAGGTTTATAAGAAAAGGGGGAGACCACAGCAGACATACCAGCACACTCCCTGTCTCTTGTCACATGATGCCCTGAACTGCCCTGAGCCTTTTCCAGCAAGATGATCACTACCACAAGTAGCAGCTTACCCAGGACCTTCAGAACTGTAAGCCAAGCAAACCTCTTTTTATAAAGTTACCCAATCTTTGGAATTCAGGTATTAACGACAGAAAGAGGGCAAAATATACCTAGGCCTGATCTACTCTGAAATCTCTTTCTCTTCTCAATTTTATTCTATGTGAAATCTCAAAACTATCCTGTATTTTGGGCAAACATTTATGACTCTGAGGTCTGCATAGCAATATGCACTTTGGGTAAGAAGAACCAGAAAACTGGCCTGTCTCTGTAGTTTGCAGCTGTGGTCAAGAGTCTATGTGCCTGACCACGTAATTCTGGAGGGTACCGTCTACACCATCATCCAGGTGCTCATTACTCAGTGTGGTCAGGACCTGGGAACTCATTGAAAATGACAAATCTCACCTCTCTCTAGACCCAATGTATGCACTCAGCATATCAATAAGATCATTAACAATTTGCAGTGCATAAATTCTGTGGCTGTATTTGGCAGCCTTGGTACCATCACAGCTTCAATACTGCTTTGATACAGGAGAACCACTGGCTACACTTTGCCCGTTAATTTTGGTGTGCCATATGACAGCAGATGCAGGGTCATGTGCAGGCTTGTGTCTGTATCTCCATCTGTTCATATGCACTCGTTGAATTTCTCCAATTCCACTTCTGCAAAGGCAGAGCTCATGATTGGGCACCACTGCTCCTAAAAAAAGACCACCTAATGTACATGTTACACTCAAAAGACAGTTTAGTAATGAGCCCCCCAAATGCTGTATATGTTCTGAAGAACAAGTAAAAGAATTATCATTTTTATCTTACCAACTTTAAGTAAACCACCAATATGATATTTTCAACCTCTATTTAAATATGTTGAAAATGTATTCCAGAGGGTATCAAAGCAGACTGCTAAAGGGACAATGCTCCTTGACTCTGCTGTTTTTCAACTAACTGCTCCTGAAGGTATGCTAAAGCCAGGTGGGGTCAGCTTGTTTGGCAAACATCTAATAAACAGGACCAGGAGATCTGTTGACTGGGGGTTCATGGCTGTATCGTCTCATTACCTTGACCTATACTCCTTGAATAATATTTGTCAAATTCAGTAAGAAGAAAAATAATACAACAGATACAAATATTATGCATAACACCCAGTTTTGTTTGTTGAATAAGAGAATATTCTAACAATGTTTCACTAAGTTTCTAACTTAACTTCACTAAGTTTCTAACTACTAACGATATAAAAATTATGTGTTGAATAACAGACTTCTTCATTGGGGACTGACATACCTTGCCATATCAATTTCTTTCCTAATTATAGCATTAAACATGAAAAGAAAATCTCTTGAATGAACCTGTGCACAATGAAGCGGCTTCTGGTCATGAGGTAATTGTCTTTGTAATATTCAATGTACAATATTATGAATATAATAGTACCAAGTCATGAACAGTGAGGGGCACCCAGAAGTCAGAAAGCCACCCTCCCATTTGGGTAGTTATGAAGGAGACAAGGCATCCAGTACCCTAAGGGACGTGGCCAAAGTTCAAATGACCAAAGAGTGGCTCAGCCTGACCCAGAACCCAGGTAGCCTGGCTGAACATAAACTCTCAGTACACACCACCCTGCATCTTGAAAACTCATTTACACACACACGTAATAAGCCAAACCTACTGAGAAAAAAAACACCTGCGATCATTCCAGACAACCAACGAAGGCCAAAGATGAACCACTGAGGTGGTCCCAAGGGAAACAGTGTCCCTAAAAGGCCCAATTCCCAGTGTCCTCAGGATTCTGGTCCTTCCTCCTCCCTCCCAACATCTGGAGAACTCAGTGATGAGATATTGTACAGTTTTCTGCCCAGACTCACGTGCTGTAGGAAAGAGCCCCCTTGTCTAGCAAAATACAGTCAGTTTATCTTAAGAGCAAAGAGTATTGTTTTCTTACTTGATGACTTCCTTATTCTGTATAATGGATGGCTTTCTCTCTGGCATGAAATCACTGGTTCTCAAAATTCAATGTATATCGAAATCCACTGAGAACCTTGTTAAGAATGCAGAATTCTGGGTAGTATGCTCAGGACATATGACCCACAAGTGCTGGATTGCTTCAGGGATTTAGTCCTGGGTCACTTCAGGGCCCTCCTGCCCTGAACCTCCTCGAAAGCACAGGCACAGAAAGACCCAGGAGGCTAAGACTGAGGTGACAGTCCAATGGTTGCAGCTTTCCAGCCCTCAGGGGCCTCTGAAAGCTGATACCACCAGGTATCCAGTCCATATTAAAAGAATACGATATGCATGACACAGCTCTGTTTAAAATTAACTCCAGTTGCTCTCCTTATATCAAAGAAGATATTTGGCATTTGTTTTTTAGGGATTGGCTAGCTTCACTTAGCACAATCTGCTCTAATGCCATCCATTTCCCTGCAAATTCCATGATTTTGTCATTTTTAGTGCTGCGTAATACTCCATTGTGTATAAATGCCACATTTTTTTTATCCATTCATCTACTGAGGGGCATCTAGATTGGTTCCACAGTCTAGCTATTGTAAATTGTGCTGCTATGAACATTGATGTGGCAGTATCCCTATAGTACGCTCTTTTAAGGTCTTCAGGGAATAGTTCGAGAAGGGTGATAGCTGGGTCAAATGGTGGTTCCATTCCCAGCTTTCCCAGGAATCAGGGAGGAAGAGCATGAGGAAAAGATTAACATTAAACAGAGACGAGTGGTGGGAGGGAAAGGGAGAGAGAAGGGAAATTGCATGGAAATGGAAGGAGACCCTCATTGTTACACAAAATTACATATAAGAGGTTGTGAGGGGAATGGGAAAAAAAAAACAACAACAAGGGAGAGAATCGAATAACAGCAGATGGGGTAGAGAGAGAAGATGGGAGGGAGGGGAGGGGGGATAGTAGGGGATAGGAAAGGTAGCAGAATACAACAGTCACTAATATGGCATTATGTAAAAACGTGGATGTGTAACCGATATGATTCTGCAATCTGCATTTGGGGTAAAAGTGGGAGTTCATAACCACGTGAATCAAATGTATGAAATATGATATGTCATGAGCTTTGTAATGTCATGAACAACCAATTAAAAAAAAAAAAAAGAAAAGAAAAGAAACTTGTTCCCTAATGCAACAGTGTTGAGAGATGGAGTCTTTAATAGGGGATTAGATCAAGATTAATGTCATACTTTTTTGGAGTAGATTTGTTATGAAAGCAAGTTTGTCCCCCTTCCTCCTCCCGTCCACCCCCCTCCCTTGCTCTCGTTTTCTTGCCCTTCTGCTCTCTACCACGGAGGTCCCAGCAAGAAGGCCCCCACCAGACCCTTGATCCTGAACTTCCTAGTTTCCAGAACCATGAACCAAATAAATTTCTGCTTATTGTAAGTTTAAAAAAAATATTTCTTATCAAAACTTATATTCCATCTTTTCCTAAGAGCATGTCCAAGGGCATGCAGGAATATTTTTAGACCATGGTAGAGCAGAATCCAAACATCTGTGAAACTTCATCTGCAGCAGTAACCATTTTTTAAATTTTGTTTCTTTATCCCTTACTAGTCATGCCTTGTTTGGAGCTTTGAAATCAGGAGGCATGTATTAAGCTGCTCTGTGGACACTGAAATGACACAGAACCAAATCCCACCATGTCCAGAACTCTCCCCTGAAAAATGGCCTTGGTTATAGAGTTGGAGCATCTCATGCTAAGCAAAGGAAGCCAATCCCCCCAAAAAACTAATGTTCTCTCTGACAAGTGGATGCTGATCCATAAGGAGGGGGGAGGGGGAGAATGGGAAACATGGAGGAACTTTGATTTGGCAAAGGGGAGGGAAGGGGCATGGGGGCAGGAAAGATGGTGGAATGTGTGACTGCACATATGGTGTGATGCTACATCATGTACAAAGAGAGAAATGAAAAGTTGTGCTGCCTTTGTGTATGATGAATCAGAATGCATTCTGCTATCATATATACCTAATTAAAATAAACAAATAAATTAAAATTAAAAAAAATAAAATTAACTCCAAACGCAACATATTAATACAAGACAATCATTTCCCATTTAGAACTGCAACAAGTACATCCTTAAAGAAACTTAGTTTAATATGATCTTTGAACAACTTCAAGTGTGTATTATACATGCTTATTTAAATATTATAAAATATGGCATTCTTCTAGAGTTTAAAAGTGGCAATTTATTTTACTAATCATTTTACATAGTATCCATTTGCCGATAGCACTGAAGAAGACATTTAATTCACTAGAATCTGAATTATAGTAATGAAGGTTTAAAGATCAAATGAGATGGTAACTGGAGATACTGTACAGTCAGCAATATAAATGTGCAAATTTACACACACATAAAACACATGCCTCGGGATAAGGCATTCAATTGAAATCATTACATTATAAATGATTAATAATTATATTTTCAAATCCCAGTAATAAGATGATTTGGCCATTCATAAATATGTATAATCTTTCTGTACCAACACTGTCGACACATAATTTGTTTTCCAACCCCACTGATTTTCTCTAGGCAGATGTATCATTTTCCAATTATGAAATTAAACATTTGAATTGAAAATACATTGGCAGTCTAACTCCAGGTTTAATAACTTTCTGTGTATTTTCAGGAATATATATTACTAAAATTCAGGAGGAAACGATGAAATTCAAATGGCTAATAAATTTTAAAAAACATAATCAGCCTCTGGGAACTATTATCACCATGGGTTAAATTATTAAGGAAAGAAAAGCTGTGAGGGTGGAGACATCTTTGGGAGAAGCAGAGACTCCCTGGAGCTGAATGGTCCTCATCAGCACCACAGATTTTAGAAGAGACAAAAGAAAGCCTGGCCCCTTTTCTGTTATGTTTAAAACATCAAAATAGCATTCATGAATTTGAGAGCAACTTGTAATTCCAATCTCAATGTGAACACTCAGTACTGAACTAATCCTACATGAAGTAAACATAATTAGAATAATAAGGATCTTGAAATTCTATTGAAGATTCAGGCTTAAGTCTTTCATGTGGCAAGCAAAAAATAAACTAAGAATTGACTGTTCAATATAGTGAATATATTTTTTAATTTGTTTGAATATTTCCCTACATCAGGAACTACCCATGCATGCCCTGTGGTTTACCTGAAGCAGAGGGAGTCTACCTGCTCTGATATCACCTGGCATCCTACAGCAGCACACCTGTCTGGCCTTGGGCATCGGACCCCTGCTGTGACTAGACTGTAGTTTCTGGGCCCAGAGGGGTCACCTGATCCTTCCCCAATGAACAAAGCTGTGAAATATCAAGTTTGGGAGTAGTAAGAACTTGCATTTCCACCATGTAGATTAGAAAAAATTCAAAGAAAACAAGAGACAGACAGACAGACAGCAGGGGCAGGTAGAGACAGAGATGAGAAGCACAGAAAGAGAAAGGAACTGAGGGGAAAAGAGAGGAAGAACTCATCAGGTGCCCAGAAAAGAGCAGCAACAGGATTAGTTTCCTCTATTCCCTGAAACTCAGCCTGATTCATCCTTGTGGGTTATTGAGAAAAACATCTAGATCCAGATAAAACCACTGAAAACTATTCCCTGTCCTAAACATATTTGAGGTGGATTCTGTGAGAACAATACATTCCCCTGATACACTCAGAACATCACAATCTATACGTGAATTGAAAGACTTCATATTGCTTTCAAATCCCAGTAATAAGATGCTTTAGTCATTCATAAATACATTTAATCTTTCTGTGCCAGGAAAGAGATCCAAAGTTCTACCTTTCGGGAAATGTCAACACTTCTCATAAATCCACATTGTGAATTTTTTTTTTTAATTTGATTTGAACTTCAAAAAATTTTAAATTATCTAATTAGTGCAGAACTACAGTAGAAACCATCAAATATAGTGTCAGATATAGATAAGGAGCATAAATTTAAAAGAAGAGTGTTAAAATTCTTAAAATACCACTTAGAGTAAAGCAGCATTAATATTTGAGATGTACGTATAATTGTTTTACAGATGCAGATAGAAACAAAATCCTATAATGTTGCTTCATAACATGTAGATCTCAATCACTATCCTCTCCCAAGCCCTTCCTATATCAGTAATCATTTATGCAATCATTATAAGGACTCCACTTTCTCTAATTAGCTGATACCTTATGATTTATCAGTCCTGCTACAGTTCTGGACATTTAAGGTGTCTCCGACTTCCCATTACTAAAAGAGATTGCAATGGAAATCCTTGTTGACTTGTACATTTCCTTACGAAAAACTCTTTAGGATGGGACTATTGCCTTAAAGACCTACAACATTTTAGGGCTTTTGAAAAACTGAAAACATTCACTCTGGGCAAGTTAAATATATGAGTTTGGTAAGCACACCATGAAGCTCTGCTATATAATAGCATTTTCTCTTCCATTTTGCTATCTGAAGGGCAGTTAGATCTGTTTTAATTACTAGATAACAAGAACATTTTCACCTCCTTTTACCATTTTTATTTCTTATTTTAAAATTTGCACACTTGGGGCTTGAGATGTGGCTCAAGTGGTAGCGTGCTCGCCTGGCATGCATGTGGCCCAGGTTCGATCCTTAGCACCACATACAAATAAAGATGTTGTGTCCGCCAAAAACTAAAAAAAATAATAAATAAATATTGAAATTCTCTCTCTTTAAAAAAAATTTGCACATTTGCAGTCTTTGTCAAATTTTCAAATACATAAATGGTAATTTTCTTATAGACTACTCTTTTATGAGAGATTAACATAAGATACAGCATGATTTTTAAAATTTTTCATGTGTACTTCATTTTATAGTGATTTTGCTATGTAGAAACATAGAGTGTTAATCTTGATTAAACTTTTCTTTGTATCATTTCTGCTTCTCTAAAACTATACCAATAATTACTTATCTTTTATTTTGTTTATAATGTTTATTTTTAGACAAAATTATCTCTCTATGGAATTCATTTTGAAGAGTAAAGTCTAGTGACAGGGCTTTGTATCTCAAGTTTTCTAGTGTTGGGATTAATAGTCACAGTGATATGAAATTTAGATAGGGGTTCTGAAAATACAGGTCCATTGAAGAGTTTAAAGAGGACTTTGAATATTTAAACTACCTCTGAAAAGTTGGATATCTAAGCATTTATGAATTTTACTAAGAAGTCTTGGCATGCTCGAAATTCTCCAAGTGGTATCTGAACCCTAAGTGGTTAAAAAAAAAAATTGCTTTAAAAAGTAAATGCCAGATGAAGTACTCAGTGGTCATTGCTTTTAAGAAGTCGGCATAACTCTTCTAATTTCAGAAGAGCAGACATGGCCCCATTTTAGTCTTTGAAGCCTTTATTCCAAAGAAATTCCAAGCTAGGACAAATAATACCAGTTCTTCCCTGAAAGCAGGAGGAGGGCACTGGAAACCGGCACAGGATTTGAAAACCCTGCTTTGGAACATGGTTGAAAGTGGGAAAACATGCGTCATCCAAATTCATCTTCCACCTCCAAATAAAAGTTCCCAGAATGACTCATCATAACTCAAATTTGTTATGCTTGTGGAACTGGAAATAAATGATGGTACAGATTAGGGAAAAGAAATGCACTCTTCCTCAAAGAGCAGAACATGAGATGACCCAGACCATCATCCTGTGTCTGGCTGGCCGGAGACATTACAAAGGTGGAGTACAGGATCACACAGGAAGCTCTCTTTTGTTGAACAGTTTCTTCACACAATGAAGTCAGCCACAAATGAGGGTGGAGGACACTGAATGCCTGAACTTCCTCTCAATAATTTGCTGGTGTCCGCCAATCCATTTTAGAAAGTAGCAGGAAAAAAAAATGCATCCACACATAATTTGAAAATCTATAAATACATCTCTAAATTTATACAACTGTAATGAAATTTTTTTCAAGCAGTAAAACTCAGTTTATTTTAGGTTTGTTTTGTGCAAGATTACTAACTGTGCAAATTCCTAAGAATATCACTGAAAATAGGTATTATTAAATACCTATTAAAATATCATAAAATAGGTATCATTTAGTGAGCACTCTAGCCAAATGAGTTTGACACTACTGCAAGGTAGAATTAGTGATGCCAAATGTAGCCATACAGCTGAAAATTTTGTTATGCTTTACAAGTTACCATATATCAGAAAATAATAGAAGATAACATACAACAAATACACATATTAATAACCAATTTTAAAAACATTGTCATCTAAGAGCTGTTATATTATTTTTTTAATACTAATGAGCAGTAGAACTGACCCATAGTAATCGTGTTTTAAGATTTGCATTCAGTATTGTGAGCAATTTGTTACAGGAGGTAAAACACTGAACCTATTGTCAAACAAGATAAGAGAGTAGGATCTATAGGACTGAAACTGATGATCTAATACTGAGCAAAAGGAAATTCAAGTACAGTTAAAAAAAATAAACAACAAGATAAATCTTATTACCTCATTTTTTAAACACACACACACAAGAGTTCATTGGGATATATTTCAAGCACACATGAACTTATTTGTTGACAGAGAAAAAAGCAATACCGGTTTTAGTCTGAAGCTCTGCTTGGAATAATAGCTGTGCTGACATTTAGATTGTCACATTCTCATTTGCAAAATGGAAATAATATATATTTCCATCTGGATCTAAGGGATTCATTTTTCAACTGCTGGAGACTCAATAATTATATTCATACTTCCCATTCTTACGATCCTCTGCAGTTGATGAGGTGAGTTCCAATCATGTTTCCAACCCTGGATGAAGTTCTGAGGTCTGGAAGATGGAGTTGGCTGAATGGCCAGTGTAGGTCAAAGTCCCACTCCTGAATCTTTCACAGAGGCCAGAACAGACAGTGGGACGTGGGGTCAGGCTCTAATCAGTATTTCGGACTATGCCTGCAGCCAGCGAACTCAGTGCTTGACAGGCAAAAACAACAGACATCGTCTCATAGTAAAACGACCCTACATCAAACAGTTTTATTTTCCATTTACAAATGTCAGTCATTTCAGAATTACTCTGTAAAACTGATAAAAAAAAAAATACAAGTGCCCAAAACCCCGATCTATCAATGCCTCTAAGTCCTTGTGTTCTTTACTATCTCTCCTTCATGGTTAGGACACACCTGTAGGACAGCCACCAGTCTATTCCACAATCATGTGTTTCAGCACTTGGTAGCTGGTCCTGGGATGGTCCCAGAATAAAACATTTTCAGAGCCAGAAAATCTTAACCGAGTCAATTGTGCACCAGATCTTATGGTATTGGTCCCAGACCACCTGTGATCTATATCTTTTAGTTTTGGAATCAAAAACTCTGAACCCACGTTTGAATGGTTAGCAAATTCTACAGGTAATTCAAATCAGAAACCCCAGCCAGGTGGCCATCATCAACATCAACAGAGATCAATCATTTTGACAGTAAGTACCTGAAATGTGATGTGATAAGAAAGGCATTTTACTCTTGTCAACTTTGTCCAAAATCCATAACCCCAGGCTAATCATGAGAAAAATATCAGACAAATCCCAATTGAGGGATGTTCTACAAAATAGCTGACCGGTATTGTCAAGGTCATTAAAAAATAAACAAAGTCTGAGAAACTGCCACAGCCATGAACTGAAAGGGACATGATTATTGATGTAATATGAAATCCTGGAGGAGACCCCGGTACAGAAAAACAACATCAGGAAAAAATGAAGGCCATCTGCATAAATTATGGGCTTTAGTTAGTAATAATGCATTCATGTCAGTTGATTAGTCATGACAGATGTACCATACAGATGTAAGATATTAACAACATGGGAAATGGTGCCAACTTTATGGAAGTCACCATGCCATCTTCAACCTAACTCTGAAAATCTAGAATGCTCTAAAATTCGATCAAAATCAGTTACCAAAAAAAAAAAAAAAAAAAACTTTAAATATGTTTTGTTAAACTTAGAACATAATACAGGTTCAATCCCACATCTTTTCACAGCGGACTAGGCCAAGCCAGGTCCTTTTGAGTTCAAAGCCTTGGGTCCAGCTGCCATGTATGGGTGGAGCACCCTCTGTAAGTTCCTGTCTTACTTAATTTACAGAATGAGAAAAAATTAAGACAGAACTCTGCAATAGATTTGTTGCAGACCAATTTTTGATTTTTAGGCCTTTCTAGGCCATTTTTTTCTGCTTTCTCTCATAGTCTAACCCAACATTCATCCTTGCATCCTCACCTTCCAGTATTCGTCATCACATGCACCGAAGTAATAGTTGTATTTCACACTGGCCCTCATTTCTATTGGCTTTGGGCTGCCTAATGCAATGCCCTAATGATGATAAGACAAAAGACAAATGAATCTAAGAGCAAGTCCTTGATTAAAATTCACCTGATGGGGGTCAGGGTGCAGGATACCTTGTAGAGAGAGCAAGAGAGCATCCGGCCAGAGTTGGGATCAGTCAGCCTGCAACATGGATCGCAGTGTGGGGCAAAGGGGAGGCAAGGGTTGGTGGGACAGCAAGCTCTGGAAGTGGAGGTCAGCTGTTTTCACAGCTTCTACTGCATTTGAGATACCCACCTTGGCTTATATGAGGATTCACCACTTGTTGATGTATAAATAGCAAATGGTTTGTATTTTTTCCAGTAATTGCCACCTGCTGTAATTTTTCAAACTCTCCTTTCTTGCTAGGCGTCTAGATTCCTTAATGATAGCTCAGTCCAACTTTATTAAATTCTCAGTGACTCTGGTTACTAAAACACTGTCATTTCATTTATAAGAACTTAGCACTTGTCAATGTTAAGACTCCAATATCACTCTCAATTGAGTCTCTCCCTCTCTTGCAACTTCCATCCCTCTTTTTTTTCCCCTCTAGGACTTGGACTTTTGTCTGTTGCCTGGGGAGTGCTGAGGCTCCGGGGGCCACTCTGTGAAATGGCATGATACATTACTGCTGAGTTAGACCCCACATGTGGCAAACCTCTTAAGTTAGAATGTGGCTCACTCAAGGGACTCCCATTCCCAAACCCAGAAAACAGAAGATGCCACCCCATCTCCAGTTACAATAATGTCACCCATGATATGCGTTCACCCTAAAGTGGCTAGTGATCTCACTGTTGGATGGAGAACAAGTCAAGTCAGGAGCCTGGGTCCATGGATTGATACAAGAATTTCTTTATCCAATAAAGGACTCTCTGTTTCCTTCCAGTTTAGATGCTGTAACCTCCTTTAACCTTTGTTCCAAGTCTACTACTTTATTTCCTTTTTATAGGTAGTGCTTACTCAATGCCCTGATATGTGATTTTCAAGCCAGCCGTGGAGGAGAATGGTCATTTAAGGCACACCTGCTACTGACAGTCACCTGGGCTTGCCCACCACAGCTGGGTGGAGAACCCTAATCCTTTACATAGGAGTGTTGGATGGAAACAAGTCTGAGCTCCAGCCCAGCACAATTGAGAAAAAGCCTGTGGCCTTTTAATTCCAGACTGTCTTTTTCATTATGTGCTTTTCTATAAATTCCCTAATATGACCATTTCCAAATACTAAGTTTAAAAAAAGCCACAAAGAGTGCTCCTTATTCTGGAGAAGCCACCCTTCACGGAGTTTATAATCAAATATCAAGAGTCCCTTTCTCCCTAGGGAGTCTGCCTTTCACTATTTATGGTACTTTGATTTTGTAAGTTTTAGGGTTTGAACAATATTTCATCAAAGTCCAGGGCGCCTTCTGAGGATGACCTATGTTAACACGGACTGTGAAATAAGGAGTAGTAAACAAGAACTATCTTTGCTTTTCTCTGAAATCCATGCTACAGTTCATCCACACAGTAAATAGTTCCCACATACATAATTGATTTACCAACTGCAAACACGGGTAAAATAAACATTTATCTGTGATCTTCCTTCCTTTACATTTCTTCATGCTGAATGATACTCAAAATACATCACATAATCTACTTTTTTCCTCTCTTAACATACCTGTTACCCACCATCTCTTTTAAACACTACGTGAACTGTATTACTTTTAAAGCAACACTGCAGTGATTTTTAAACTTGCTTATACTGAGGCATCTGGGTTTATAAACATTATTTCTGTATACAAGAGTCTGTTATAATTAGGCTGGGCTGGAGTTAGGGAGACAGTTTTAATATATATCATTGGACTATTAAATGCAAAATACAAAAAAAAAGTGAGCCTTTTGCAAACTTAATATATTTAGGATTCCCTTTTCAAGAAACGAGGCTGAAGACTAAGTAAGCTTACAGTTTCAGGATATCTGGGCTAGAGTTGGGTCTCAGTGATACAGTGCTTGCATAGCATGTGTGACCATATTGATTCCCAGCATCCAAGTAAATAAATGAATAAAATAGAGGTTCATCAACATCTAAAAAATATTTAAAGAATTGTTTCAGGATATCTTAATGCACATTGATGAAGGTGGTAAAGGCCTGAGAGAATGACCATGATGGACTGTATCTCCCTCCTCACAGATGCAAGACACCAAGCCTATGTGTGCTTCTCTTGTACAATTTTGTCCTTTATTACCTATTGCTGGGCCACTTGAGTAATGGTCGTATACCATTGCCCCAAGTTTATTTCAATCTACATTCCAAAAAATTATTTGTTCCATCTCAGTTTAACCTTTTTACTCTTCAACTGTCTGCTTTTCTTCCCTTACCATGTTTCATAATGGTACTTGGGTTTTGTTTCTCTTCTTGCTGTTGATCTTCCCTGCATACAATCATGTACAGAGAGAATCCTCCAACACTATCATGTTAATATTGTGGGGAGGCTGAGTAAAACGGCCCATTCACACTCACTGCCCCAGCCTAGAACCCAGAGATAGGAAGGACTCAGGCAGTGGGACCCAGAGAGCTCCCTTTGGGTGCAGGCTGGTGGACACTGGAGAATGGGCTTGCACTGTGACTCCTGAGGAATCATGATGCTGAAGCACATGCAGGGCTCCCGGAGGCTGCCTCGGGTCAACTGAGACAACTGTCAAGGTAAGAAACCCAGCCCCATGGGCAAGAGTGGCTTCTCTTCCCAGCTTCTTCTCCCAGGTCCCCGAGCACCCTGAGGAGACAGATGTCAGGCAGACTCCCAAGCTGGCACTTCCATGAGGAAGGAGCAAACCAGGCAAAAGTAGCATCCCCTCCACCAGCACGTGTGGGTGCTCAGTGCACTGCAGGCCTGCTCATAATCCCCACTAGTAACCATCAAATCTGTACTTTTACTGCCTCTTGGCAGCTCTTCCCATCTGCCACCTGCAATGATGTCACCTGCTCCATTTTGGAACAAAATAAATTATCCTGTCCTGTTGCTTGGGGTGTTTCTAGTTTTCTTCCCAGAGCCACCAGGAAGGTTGTATATGTCACCAGGTCCAGGACAATATGCCACACTTCACCATGTTGTCCTGGGCTAGGTGAACCCTTAGAAGGAGTGAGAAGAGTTAGGGAGCCAACCTGTAACCCACCTGTCCAGCCATGCGCACCAAGCAAACCACACAGCACTTCCACAAATCTGCAGACCACATCACTTCCACAAAGTCACAGTCACTAAACAAAGCAGAATTAAAATGACAAAAGTTCACAAAACTCCCTGTAAGTGGACTCTTTGACTCATGTGTCATAGAGAATAATGGGACAGATGCAGACTGGACACAGCAAAAGAGTTCCCGTTGCCTGCTGAAAATGGCGTGAGCTACAGAAAAACAGAAATGATGTTCGACATACTGACAACAAATGTTCATGAAGGTCAAGTGGACAGTGCACAAACACAATAGATGAGAGACACTTAATACTTAAAATGTGAAGAATAATTAGGTAACTGAATTTAAGTGGTTAATAAGTGAAAACAGTTCAGGATCCATCACATACCAGGTATGAGAGACTGCCAATGATGACTGACTTCAGGAAGTTTTCCTTGGGGAGGAGTATATGAAAAGCACAACTCCAAATGATCACACCCTCTCTCCATGAGCTCTCTGTATTCCCCCTTGTCAGGCAAGAGAAAAACCTATGAATGTAATGGACACTACTCCAGTGATCAGGCTATGTTATATGTCAATGGCAAAGACATTTTTTTTTTTTTCAGGTAGAATTAAGGTCCCAAAGCAACTGACTTCCCAGTAATCAAAAGGGAGACTTTCTTGGTGGGCCGGGCCTAATCAGGCCAACTCTTTAGAAGAGTCTAGAGATGAGTGACCTGAAGCAGAAGCCTATCTTTCTCCATTGCTGGCGCTGAAGAATCCAGTCCCACAGATTCAAGTGGAGAAGAATTCTACCAACAACATGAGAGAGCTTGGAAGTGCTCATTCTCCAGTCAAGCCTGCAAATGCAAATACAGCCAGGCTGAATGGATGCCTTGATTTCCACCTGATTCCACCATGAGTGAGGATGGGCTAAGCCAAGCCTGGACCTCTGACCTGTGGAAACTGTGAGATAATTTCTGGGTGTCATTGTAAGCCACTAACTTTGTGCAGCACTGTTGTGAAATAACAGTTAGCTAACACTCGGATAATACATATCAAGGCTCTCCTCTGGTGTCCAGGCAAACTGAGTGGTTACATGTATGTCTATTGTCCTCTCTATGCACACAAAGATAAAATGAAAAGTTCCTCTTTATACGTGTTTATCTAATTGTGAAACCTTACACAGTCACTTAACAACATGATCAGATTCTTATTTTTTATTTGTTGTTTTTAGATACACATGTCAACAGAACGTATTTTGACATATTATAAATACATGGGGTACAATACATTTCAATTAGGATCCCATTCTTGTGGTTGTAAGTAACTCACTTACACTGGTCATATATTCATTTATGAGCAAAGGAAAGTTATATCTGATTCATTCTACTGTTTTTCCTATTCCCATACCTTCCCCCTTCCTTTCATTCTCCTTTGTCTACTCAATGAAATTCTATTCTTCCCCTCCCTCCTCCCTTGTGGTGGTGTGTTAGCATCCTCGTATCAGACAGAATAGTCAGCCTCTGGGTTTTTTTTTGTTTGTTTGTTTGTTTGTTTGTTTGTTTTTGGAATTGGCTTACTTCACTTAGCATGATATTTTCTAGTTCCATCCAGTTACTGACAACTGCCATAATTTCATTCTTCTAAATGAGTAATATTCCACTGTGTCTATATAACATATCTTCTTTATCTATTCGTCTGTTGAAGGACACCTAGGTTGGTTCCATAGTTTGACTATTGTGAATTGAGCTTCTATAAACATTGATGTGGCTGCATCACTGTAGTATGCTGACTTTAAGTCCTTTGGGTATAAACTGAGTAGTCAAATGTGGTTCCATTCTAAGTTTTCTGAGAAGTATCTGTACTGCTTTTCATAGGTTGAACCAATTTGTATTTCCACCAGCAACATATGAGTGAACTTTTTCCCCACATCCTCATCAACATTTATTGTTACTTGTATTCTTGATAATTGCCATTCTGACTGGAGTGAGATGAAACCTCAGTGTAGTTTTAATTTGCATTTTTCTAATTGCTAGAGAGGTTGAACATATTTTCATATATTTTTTGACCATTCATATTTATTATTCTGTGAAGTGCTTGTTCAGTTCTTTTCCCATTTATTGATTGGGTTATTTGTTTTTATGGTGTTAATTTTTTTAGTTCTTTGTATATTCTGGAGATTAATGCTCTATCTGAGGTGAAGTTGGCAAAATTTTTTTCCCATTCTGTAGGCTGTCTGTTCATGTTCCTGATTGTTTCCTTTGGACAGAAACACATTCTAAGAAATATATGGCTGGTCAATTTCAGCATCTTGAAAAATAGAGCCAGTGGGCTCTGACCTTAGCAGGCAGTTCAGTCTCATGGGATGACCTTCACATGGACAGATCTTTCTCAGTGTAAAGGTCATTTTTCAGTACCTGACTACAGGTAGATTTTTTATTTCCAACAAGAAACCATAAATGAGTCATTTATGAGTTACAGCATATATTGGAAATTATAATTCACTGAAAGATAATTAATGTATTCAAACACTAAGGTATTCACATATACCTTGAAGATGAATATGAATATGTGTTAGTCAAAAATAGTCACTGTTTTGCAAGCCATTTTTTTTGAAAGTAGGACATGCAGAAATTGTATAAGTAAATATCATAAATAATAATGGCTGAAGTACAGAAATGCTAATGTGGCTTTAAAAATAACCATTTTAGATACTTTTCAGTAAGTTGAATATCAAATATTAAAAGTTACTTCAAAAATTTAAGTTCTAATTTAAAGTGAATAAAATATGAATTGGTTGCATAATGCATGTTCTATCAAAATAAATCTGTACTATTCAACACAGCAGCAAAAAGTGAGATGGAAATGTATTCCTGACATAGTGTTAGTGGCGGGGAGGAAAGTGTAAAATAAAATGTATAGGAGTATTCCCTAATTGCAGGTTGAATGGTAGAATGTCTCAACAACTAGTTATCAAAATGCGTCTCTCATAAAGACCTGGCTTGGCTGAGATTTGGGGGTGGGCTCTTCCCATTTCCCCAGAAATTCTCAAGTGGGAAGAATGTCCTCCCACTTTTCTCCTCCAGGGGGGGAAGGAGTGACATACCAGTGAGACCAGGTTTGAACCTGAGCCTCTTCCTGGACTGAGAGCTTGTGAGTCAGTCCAGGACTGGACAGGGAGCTGACCAGGGAAGTCCAGGATACAGGTCGCACTGCTGTTGCTTTTACCAATCCTTCACTGCCTGGGGCACTGCCTATGTGGTCCTCAGAGCTGCGCCCTGGGCCCAGCTCCCTCCCCAGGCAGCACAGCTGTGTGCAAGCCTGCATGCACCAGGGCCAGGCTAAGGCTGCCCCCCAGCCCACAGCCGCCACAGGTGCAGCTCAGAGTACCAGATCCGCCCTTGGAGGAAAGGAGCTGCTGTTCCTCCTCAGTCATCAGGATTCACGTCTGCAGCTGTCACAATTTCATTTTAGGAAAGCAGAGTGGAAGATGGCCCTCTCCGAGGGGAATTCTTCAATTTGCATAGTTCCTGGAGACTTCTTTCCGTTACTCTATTAATTTATTAACACTTTTAAAAGTGAGGCAGCTTCCCAAGATGCTCTCTGTCAGATAAATCATTGAGGTGGTTATAAATAAAGCATTACACCTTAAGTCCCTTGGTATCTAACCCAGAAAACTAAATGCTGCTGATTTTCCAGAGAGATGTTATGAAAATTAATTGATGTTGATAATTCAATTCTTCCCTAAAGTTAAGAAAAGCTGGAGCCAGATGAGTACATGGAATGCTTTCCAGTGGTACAAAGAACAAAAACGACAGTGTGGAACCATGCGAGGATCATCAAAGAGCAAATTAGCAATCCAGTGTGGACAGAAGAAACTGAGCCAAAGGAGAAAATAAAGACCTTTTCCTTGAGATATCTCTCCTTCAAAGTGGCATTTTTTTTTTTCCCTCAATAACTTCTGTTAGTAAACATTTTCCTCTCTTTATACAAAGTTCTCACATATTCTGCTGACCAATTAAACTAGTGAGTCCCTAGGAGCTTTTAGGCCTTATCTTTATTTTAATTTTAGTATTTTACAAGAGCTACAACATTTCTTCTAATATCAGAAGAGATTTGGAAATTAGGAAAAAGATCATTAAAATGTCCAAGGAAGGAGCCACATACTTGGCTTCCACAGAGATAGAAATTGCTTTAATAATAAAGTCACATGTGTCAACTGCACACCCCCACAACTGGAACTGGCCATGTAGCTGTGGTATGTTCTGGATGGGAGAATCCCATGTTCCTAATGTAGGGCTTCTGGACTAAGCAACGGTAGGCAATGTGGAGGAAAAGACCAAGCCTTTATTAATCTCTATAATTCTTCTGAATGTAAACAATGCTCCCACTACAGAGGACTCTGGATAAAAATAGCTCACACTGCTAAAGCTAAAACAATATCATTAAACAATATTCTGGTTAAACAGAGCTAAGTACACTTGATGTGCACATCTACACATAGATTGGTTAGTCTGTGTGTAATGAAGACTAAATCTCCAACTACATTGTAACTCAGCAAAAGACCTGAGAGAACATAAATTATAGGTCAAATAAATGCAAAGGACTAAGAACTGCAATTTGTGATGTTTTAAGTGCTAAGCTGCAGCCACACCTTTCATTTACCTGCCAATACACGTAGCCAGGATGGCACTGCCTACCACGAGGTCAGTCCCTCAGTCCTGACCATTCTAATAATCTACCTGCATCTGAAGCCCTTATTACACAGGGCAGTTGTCACGCTTACTTTTTACTTCTCAGTAGGTTGAATTTAGTACTTTTCAAAAACTTTAATTAACAAAAAGCATGATTAGAACCCCATCTGAATATGTGGCTCATTATACTACAACTCATTGGGCTTTATGCAAATTCCACCTCCTTAATAAAGGCCTCTGGGTCTGAGTGTTCTCATGTGTGTATATGCTAGGACAATAGGAATCCTAGATTTAGATGAGTTAGGAAGGATTATTTCTAGGAAGGTTACTCTATATGGCTAGGTTTTAAAATATTTTTTTATAGTTGTAAATGGACACAATACCTTTATTTTATGTATTTATTTTTATGTGGACCTTAGGATTGAACCAATTGCCTCACATGTGTTAGGGAAGTACTCTACCACGGAGCTACAACCCCAGCCCTGTACAGCTGTTCTCGAATTTGAAATTTAAAAAAAAGTGAAATATTATTGTTTCCTATTGAGAATGTGTTCAATATTTAATATATGTTTACTTGATGGTGAAAATAAATGAATATGTGTGTACAGTGCCCTGTGTATTAATAAGACTGAATTACCAACAAATATACCATTGCTAGTTCTGTGTAGAACATTGCTACCATCAAGTTCAAGGCTTTGGGAGAAGACCTGAATCAATGATATTTCTCTTGTTCACAAGCTATTTTTGTTTTGAAAAGATCTCAAAGTAGCAGTCATCACATACACACACACACACACACACACACACACACACACACACACACCATTACATATATTCAAGACTCCAGAATTTATGGTATATTAAAATTATTCCCACACGTTATATTTAAACTGATCTAATAACTTCATGATCAATACAGAGCCAAGGACCCTTAGTCTGATGCTCAAATTCATGAAAGGGCCACCATCAAATTCAGTGAATACCAGGCTTCCATCACCTTACCTAATATTCTATATTTTTAAAATATTTAGTACTTTCAGCAACTTGGAATTTATACTATGGAGTGAAGACAGAAATCTAATTTTACCCTGATTTCCATATAGACAAGTAATGATTCCTTCTTATGAAATTCTCACATATGTTCAAGTCTATTTCTAGTCTTATATTATTGGTCTAAAGACTTAATGAAGAAATTCCTTCTAACTAGCATACTGCCTGTGCATACACTGTATTATTAACATTATTTTGCAAATTGTCTTAGATTGTTCTGTTTATTTATATGTGACTTTTGAATCAATTTTTTTGCCACTCCTGAAAAATCTCACTGAGGTTTTTGAGTGACAGTGCATTACATTCCATTTGTTTATTACGATTAATTTTCTACAAGGCTTCTATATTGAGCCCTCCTATTCCTGAAACTGGTATTTTCTCTTTTTATTCTAGTTTACTTCATGGGATTCTATAAAACTTAATAATTTTCTTCTAAAGAGTTTTGCAATTTTTTTTTTTTTTAGGATTTTACCTATGTTTCTTATCACTGTACTCTCCTGGCATATGGGACTGCATTCTGATTGGCAACTCGTTAACAAGCTGAAGAATTTCCTTCTGTCATTTTGCTAAAAGAATCATTTTAAAATCATAATTGGACATTGATCTTTATCAACTTTATTTTGGGCTTCTATGGACATGACCAGAAATCTCTTCTTCTGGTGAACATTAATTTACTAAATTTCATCCATTAGTTTTCTAATGTTGAGCCATCCCTGAATATGTGAAATAAAAAACATTTTGCTATAATTATTTTTAATACTTACAGGACTGAATAGCATTTTGGAGTTTTGTGCTAATTGGGATTTGGAATCCTGCTTCATTATATAAACTCTAAATTGTTCTAAAAGCAATGCTGTGTGGACTACTCAACTTGGCATCACGTCTGGCTCATGTGTCTTTCCAATGACCCCAATCCCCATTCTGTGTCGCCCTCTTAGTGCCACCACGAGCTTGTCACCATTCTCAGGAAAACACTCTGGCATGCACTCCTGGAGCCTCTGGGTGTGTGGCAGTGTCCTGAGGCGTGGGACGAGTGTGAGCTCTGTGTCCAGTTCTGAGGTGGGCAGCTATTGTGTGAACTTCGTCCTCTGTTCTCCTCCTCTGTGACAGAAGTGAGTTTACCCTGCATGGTGTTGGAACGGCTCTTAGAGCACCTGGAGATACAGGGTCTTCTATAAATAGTGTATCAAAGGTTCATCAAATCGCTGGGAAATGGGTCCAATTTTTAACTGCAAATACACCTGATAATCCATTTGAAAAAATGATGACACAGAAATAATTCCTGGGACACAAGCAAACTACCCACTGTAATCCTGTAACGAAAGGAGTTCATGAAAACACATCCCAGGCACCGAGGTCCATTCTCGCCTCAAAAGTCCTATCTGTCCTTTAAATTCATGACCCCTGAACTCTGGGATCCATGACATTCCTTGGGTTAGGCCCGTCTCAATGTTTGAAATGCCATCCTCCATATCACCTCCTGCTTTCTGATTGATGAGTAAAAGCAAAAGTCAGTCGTTATGACACCAATCAGATATACCAGGCAAGCAAAAGGCAGTCATGCTGGTCACGCTCTCTGGTCAACCAGGATCAGAGATGCGGATACCACGCCAAGAAAGTGGGTGACTGCCTTTAACGTTCTGCAAATAGAATTAATTGACTCGCCCTCCCGGTCATATGATGGAGCTATTCTGAATCTGGGAAGGAAACCAGAATTTCTCCCTATCAATTCTCTTTTCTCTTCTCTAGACCACGCAGTCTCAAAAGTTTTTATTCTCCTATGATAATCAGTTTAAATGAGGGAACTCCTGCCAAACTCAATGCTCTAATTACATAGTTAGGAAGGGCCTGATAATAATTACCGCAATGTTCTACCCTCAAAAACTGTCAGGCAATGCTGACTGATTTAGATCCAACTTTCTTTTTTTCTAAAAAAATGCATATATATTTTTTAAGCCATCTGAATGTGTATGTATAAAAAATCCACCTTCTATGACAGTTAGGATTAATTTCTAGCGCAATTAGCTCTGTGTGCTTTTCATTTACAAATAATTCAAAAATATTGATTAAATCCATGAATATAAGGGTATTTTATCATCACTTATTCTATTATAGTAGCAGACTTTCTCTGAGAAGGCAAGAGTCCTGGGATACCCCTGTGCAGTATCTTTTTGTGCAGGCGAAAAAAAGCTTTCAGACATTCAAATATGATTACAGCAGGGGTCTAAGAGGAAGCATATCAAGGCCAACGATTGAGTGTTCACGATATTATTCATGCTTGACACGGCTTTTTATAAAATTCTCACTTCTTGTCGCTTAAAATTTTGCTTATTCTTTCTTCTAATTATCAAATTCCATGGTTACTTCTACCAATAAAACAGCAATGTCCTCTTAAAAGAAAAATATCCTCTCGGTGCACAATGCTGCCATTCTGCTTCCATTTCCTCATTCCCTAAGGAAAGCTTCCCTGCCAGACCCCATTCACAGCCAACAGACGCTTGCCAAAAAAGGGCTTAAAATGATAAAACAACTCAGGGATAAAATGCAAAAGCTACATTTATTGAGAGGGAAGAAAAGGTCCACATGTGCAGGACTGAACTGCATATCACCATTCACCAGGGAGGCACTGTAAGTCAAATTATAAATGCTTTAGATAGCTAGAGAGGATCTTACGTAATCAATTCCATAATTTGTCCCACTCAGGAGACACTGAGTTTCTGATAAAAATTCCAAAAGACAGAATTAGACTGGTATTTCATGGCTGACTGCTCTGTTGGTTTCAGGAACCCTGTCTCTCACAATAGACATAGGTCTTCAGGTGAGCCCACCAGCTTCAGGCCTCCAAGGCCCCAGGTCTGACAGACCCCACCCACCTGCTCCTCTTGGTTTTCTCTTTCTCAGTAGATGGCAAGTCCATTCTTCTAGTTGCTTTGTCCAAAAAAATCTACCATCACCCTTGTCTTCATTCTCGTTTCACAGGTAGTACTATTGGTTATGGGTTAAACTATCTGCCTCCAAAAGTCCTATGCTGAAGTTCTAAACCCCAGTATATCAGAATGTACCCTGTTTAGAATTAGGGTCACTGTAAATAGATGTACTTAAGAAATTTTATAAATGGTCCACAAATATATATAAAAAAAAGTTCAACATCTCTAGCAATTAGAGAAGTGCAAATTAAAACTATACGGATATTTTATCTCACTCCAGTCAGATTGGCAATTATTAAGAATATAAGTAATGGGCTGGGGTTGTGTCTCAGTGGTAGAGGGTTTGCCTAGCATTTGTGAGGCACTGGGTTCTATCCTTAACACCACATAAAAAATAAAAAAATAAATAAAGGTATGCTGTCATTCTACAATTACAAAAAAAAATTTGTTCAAAGAATATAGGTAACAAGAAATTTTAGTGAGGATGTGGGAAAAAAGGTACACTCATACATTGCTGGTGAGCTGCAAATTAATGCAACCACTCTGGAAAGCAGTATGGAGATTATTCATAAAACTAGGAATGCAACCACCATATGACCCAGGTATCCCACTCCTTGTTATATATTCAAAAGACTTAAAATCAGCATACTGCAGTGATGCAGCGATATAAATGTTTATAGCAGTGCAACTCACAGCAGTCAAGCTGTGGAGCCAACCTAGATGCCCTTCAACAGATCAATGGATAATAAAAAGTGGTACATAGACACAATGGAGTATTACTCAGTCATTAAGAATAATGACTTTATGATATTGACCAGTTAATGGCTGGAACTGGAGACTATCATGTTAAGTGAAATAAGCCAATCCCCAAAATTCAAAGGTAGAATGTTTTCTCTGATATGCAGAAGCTCATCTAAAATAAGGGAAAGTGAGGATAAAAAAA
This sequence comes from Callospermophilus lateralis, assembly GCF_048772815.1. Lineage (NCBI taxonomy): Eukaryota > Metazoa > Chordata > Mammalia > Rodentia > Sciuridae > Callospermophilus > Callospermophilus lateralis. The sequence continues at coordinate 155,987,433 of NC_135309.1, read as the reverse complement.
GAATAAAAGAATATTCAGTAGAGCAGACAAAGAGCATGAATCGGAAGGGAGGAGGGTGGGAGAGAGAAAGACAGTGGAATGAATCTGAGCTAACTTTTCTATGTACATATATGAATACACCACAGTGAATCTCAACATCGTGCACATCCACATGACACTAATCTATATATATATGTAAATAGCAGAAGGATCAGTAGATCAGATGGAAGGAATCAGGGGGAAGGGAGGAGGGAAGGGGAAGTACTGGGGACTGAATTGGAACAAATTATATTCCATGTCTTTATAATCATGTCAAAATGAATCCTGCGGTCATGCACAAGTAAAAAGAACCAATAAAAATAAAAAAAATTAAAAAAAGAAAGAATTGCTTATGCTGGGGAAGATAAGCCCCGGATCCAACAGGACTGCTGTGCTGAATGCACGTGGGAAGAATCCACGTGAAGACTGGAGTTCTGCTGCCACTGCCAAGGAACTTCACAAGCTGAGAGAAAGGCCTGGGAAAGAACCTTCCCAGCACTTTCCAGGGGAGCAGGGACCAGCTAACTCCTTGTTCTTGAACTTCTGGCCTCCAGAACTGTTGGAAAGGAATTTCCCATGTCCCAAGCCACTCAGTTTATGGTCCTTCAATAGAGCAACCCTAATAATTTTAAACAGCATTCAATCCATCTGCCGATCCTATTGGCTTTATGTACCTCTGATGCTGTTTGCAAATATTTACTTCTCACACTAGGGTTATTCTAGACTCCTCATGAGAAAGTTTTCACAAAAGCAGAATGAGTTTCCATGGGACGTCTATTCTCACAGCTTAGACTTATTTTTAAATTGACTCAGAAGAAATATTGTAAGCAGCAAATGTTTTTTTTTGTTCTCTGCACCCTTGTTCTCTTCATCCACAGCAAGAATGCCTGTCTATCCACTCCGAGCCTGGCACCAATCACACATGGAGGAGGCTGTTCCCTGCTCTACCCCAACTCCTGAAACTTGTAATTTATATTCACAGCCAAGCATTCCATGTCAATTCCCTTTTACTTCTAGAAGATGGATGAAGAAATGTATCAAATGAAGTTTTCAACATCCACGAGATTTATATTTTTTCCCTTTGTTTGTTGAAAATTAAGAAACAGAGATAAACAGAAAAATAATTGCTTATAAACTTAAAAATCCAATAGTGACCAGGAGGAGACACATATAATTAGGTGCTAAATTATGTGCACAGAGGATACCTGCTATAAGAGATCAGAGCAGCCTCAGATCAAGGAGCACTGGCCAGAACCTGGAGTCTCGCTGTGTGAGTTTGTATTTCCTTCTGGTTTGCTCTATCATCTGTAGATTCTTCTCCGTTTTGGAATTTTTAAGTACTTAGAATGGATTTAAAGTTTGAAAGCACACTTAAACATCTTTGTGAACAAGAAATGCTTTTCATTTTTTTTTTAAAGGACTGGAAGATGAGAATTTGAAAACCAGAAGGAAGCAAGAATTATCAACATCATTCATTTACAAAATTCAATTTATGTCATCTTTTCTCCAGTGAATGAGTGATGGATAGAATATGAAAGAAATGTTTTTTAGCCCAAGCAGACTGTTTCTCCTCCATTTGCATGGCTCGAAGACCTTCTGTAAAAGTATCCACTAGCCTGACCTTATGTTTTCTGTAATGTTTTAAACTCTTGAGTTAATGAACAGTATGTTCAATATAGGAGAAGTCATGCTATTATCCCCACAATAAACTCATTTACGATTATTCCCGGTGCAAACACTACTATGTTTACAGAGATCAGACTCACATTTTCTCCTATATATCTGACTTTTATGATCACAAATGGGGAAAAACAATACGTTAAAGTATTTATTATTTTGGATTAATAAGCATCTGTTTATTAATTTTTAGCTAATTCAATTTTTACAAATTTAAGTGGTCCTACTAGACGCAATAATGTACTAGTTGCTGGGAGGTCAGCCATTAGCACTCAGACCTTGATGCCTACTAAAGTAGGCAACTGGATGCCACAAAGGCCAGGGATACCTGGGAGATACAGAGGCTTAAAACTGAATGTAGATGAACTGTACCAACCCCTGTGTATATTATGTTTTCTTGTATACATTTATACCTATAATAAATTTCAATTTATAATTTAAACACAGCAAGAGATTAATAACAATAACTAATAACCAAATAGAACTACAAAAACTATGCAATAATAAAACTTGCTGGATAGTAATGAATCATTTAATCCTGGAAATGTACATTTAGTAATTTTGGACCAAGGTTGTCCATGGTAACTGAGACCTTGGAAAATGACACTTGAGATAAAGGGGAACTTTTGTATTTAGAAGGCCAGGAAACAACTCTAGGGGTCATGACCTTTCAGTTGAGCAGTGAAATTTAAAGGGGTAGCCAAACCAACAGTGGGGATATAAACCACAGGGAATGAGTATGAGCCTGGAAGCCAGACACTTCCATGAGGAGACGCATTTCATTCACGGGTAATGAAAACCACTGCAGAGTCTTCACCAAGGGGGGAATGACATCATCCAGTTCAATGTAGGGCCCCATGATCCTGGATGTAAGTTGGACAGAAGGTAAGGGTGGTTCTGGAGAGCAGAGCCCAGGTACTAGGCAGCCTTAACAATTAGGATAGAGGTGGAGTGGCCTGGATGGGAGGTGTCAAGGGCAGGTGGGAGGAATCGGAGCCACAGACTTACAATATGGACTGGCCCTCACACAGTGGCTGGCAGCACACTATGGCTGGGGAAAGACACAAAGATGTCTCAGAGAGAAATTATGATGTTAAATTCCAAAATGTTATGCATTTATTAACATGGAAGATCTGACTTTTCTACCTCATCCACATTAAAAAAAAAAAAATCAGCACAGCCTTAATGACTTAACACAAGTCATTACATGACAGGTCTCAGGTCACAAGCCGATCAAGGGTCAGTCCCAAGGGCTGCATTCTTACCTGGAGGCTCTAACTGAGCAGCTGGCTCCTGGTGGCCATCTGGGTTCTCGGCTTCTGAGCCTCATACAGAGATCAGGCCATTTTGTGGCTCTTTTTCCACCCTCCCCTATTCTTGACCACAGCCAGGGAAGGTTCTCATGTACTTATTTTAGGTCCACAAAGATAATCCAGGTCCATCTCCACTCACCATCAGCCAAATGGCAGCTGTAATCGCACTTACAAGCATGAACCCTGTCACCAAGCCACATCACCTGTCACAGGTTCCAAGGACAAGGACAGGGACATCGCCAGAGGCCATTCTTCCAAAGACCATACAGAAAAACACCTTTCTGCCTGAACATCCTGCACATCACACCCAGCACCAGGACTTCCTAGAAATTATTTTCATACATTTTCCTCTAAATAGAATGTATCCTGGACCATGTGCCCCTCTGAGCTCTGTCTGAAATACTTTAATTCCCTGGAATATTACAGCATGTTTCCGATCAAAAATAATCTCTGAATATCAGGTACTTTGTCTTTTTGTCCCTACAACAATGGGAAAGCATTGTCCCATCCTGTGAACTGCTTGACTTACTCCTTACAGCATTCTTTCATGGCCACAATATTTGAAAATATAAACATTTGTGAGTCTTCAAGGTAATGGGCACAATCTGTATTTAATAAATGAAACAATATATTTAAAAGTACATGCACTATTGAATTTTGTAGCATGTCTTAATTCTCCAAATGGCTAACATCATAGAAACACATATAAAAATTAAGCATCAATTGATACAACACATTTTCTCCTATTTTTATGACAAAATATTTGAAGGGAAAACATACTGCTACTAAAATTTAACAGCAATTGAAATCATCAGAAGTTCTTTGCAAAACAGCATTCAATCATAATATATTTTTGTGTTTGACTTAGCACAGAAATGAGAACTTTTATAGAACCAGTATCTATAAAACACAAGATTTTGTTAGTATATCTCATTACTAATAGCAGTGAAAAGACATAGAAAACACACACACACACAAAAAAAATTACTGGTTCTGAAAATGGCAAATTTCACCAAGAAAAAATAATTTGAAAAAAAGGTGTGTGTTTTTTTTTTTAATTCAGACTGATTTTCTAAATATTTTTTCTCAGATGAACTCTCTTAATGAAACAACTGGGAAGACTTCTAAAAGTCACCTTAATTCATCAGGATTGAATAAATTGTCATTGATCCTTTGGGGTGAGCCAGCTTACTGCAGGTGGCAGCAGGAACACTTTGCATTTGATATCCACACAGCCCTGTTCCTGCTGCTATCTCACCAGGGCCTGAGGATGTCCTGGTTCCCATCCAGGCCTTCCAAATTGAGGCAAGAATGACAGGATTAATTTTCCCCTCATTTTGAACACAGTCCAAGATTTAGGGTTTAGTGGCATCATTACTATAAAATTATGATCAAAGATAAAAATGTATATTTTATTTAATGATCATTTGTAAACACTGTCCCAAACTGAAGTTACCCTCAAATAACTCATCTCAAAACTCACATCTTCCACATTATGTACATGAATAATTTAACTATGAATGCACATGGCTGTATCTCTGTATGTGGAAATTTTTTAAGAAGTATAATTATGAAAATAATCAACTTTTCAAGCATGGTTGGCAATAAACATTTGTTAGTGTCCCCAAAATTTAAGATTATGTTATTTGGGGATTTAAATTTTAATTATTTTACTCCATCTACACATTTTCATAGTTTAAATTTATAGCAGCTGCTAGACTATACCTATAAAACATGTCATAGACTTCCTTGCCCTTCAGCAAACATGCAATAATGCAATATTTTTGTATATTTCTATGTAACTTTTTTTTAAAAAAAACTGTGGATGTAGTTTCAATGTACCACAGAGCAAAAATAAAAAGAGAAAGTGTTTTAATAACTTCTGTTTCTTCAAACCAGGATATTAATTCTCTATTCTAAATGCTATTTGCTTTTATTTTCTTGTATGTTAGACTCTTTCTACTGTTGTGATAATCACCAGATAGTGGTGTGTGTGTGTGTGTGTGTGTGTGTGTGTGTGTGTGTGTGTCTGTGTGTGTGTGTCTGTGTGTGTGAAGGGACACTGCCACATCCCTTAATAATATTTTCTACAAAAACAGAAAATTTACATAGTTGCAAATGTCTCTTTGAAATATGAATATGGAAGGAAAAAAATTTGCTTTGGAAATTTTTTGCTTTGATTTTCAAAAAAATTTGCTTTGAAAATCCTTTGCTACTCATCTGTAAGTCTGCAATATACTAGCATTTATTGGTAAATTTGTGTAGTGATGTCAAAGTAAAATTTGAAGGGAACATGAATAGGTAATATAAATTATAAAAATGTTATCCTAATATATTCAGTTAAAAAGAAAATTACATTTATATTTCAGTATTTCTATAAAACAGCATTCCTTGACTATGTACACTAATTGGAATATTAGTAATAAATATGTGCAATAGATCTCTGTATGAAGATTTTAAGCAGCCAATGAGTAGGTCAGAGTATCATTTAGTCATCTAGAAGAAACTGATGGTTTTTAATGTATATGACTTTGGAGACTAAATCAGAAAAAGAGATCAAATAAATACTTTTTCAATAAAATTCATCAGAAAGAATCTTACATTTATGATATATATTCCTGAAAAATTGGTCAACATATTTATAACCTGACTTATATTTCAGAAATGTGCTACCCACAGAAAAATAATTTCAACCTTAAAAAACTTATTTTTAAAACCAATATATTTTTAAACCATTAAAACCCAACTTTCTCATAAAACATTTATAGCAGCATTCAAATGTAAGTGGGTTAGCTTTCCTTCAGGCATTTTATCTTTATCATTGATCCCAAAGGAACTCAGCTCTAGACACGCTGAAATAACCATTGTACTTTTCAAGTTGATTGCATGAGTAGTAAAGATGCAATTCTTCCTTCAGAAACCAAGCCTTGGTTCAAACATAATCAAGGATTTTTCAAACTTTAAATATGTAAGAACTCCATTTTGCCTCAATTTCCTAAACAGAGGTGCTTAACAGTTTAATGACTATTAGAACTAAGAATAATGCACCTGAGTCACAGTGGTGACCAGTTCCTGGATTAACTGAAGGAGTACTCACGTGTGGGAGCTCCAAGGAAGCAGAGTTGGATGAGCCCATGGAATTTGTTATAGAAATGGAGTCCACAGGGAGAAGGGTCCAGAGCCCTCATTCTGTCACTCAGGAAGGATACTACTTGAGCATAATATTCCACCTTGACTTCAAGGCACAGTGTATCTGGGCACAGGATAAATAGCATAGACCATACCAAAAATGCTACTGAACAAAAATTATACATGGTTTCCAATTAAACTTGCTGGTTTTCTTTATGTTAAACACATGTATGACTGCCTTAGTTTACTGCCAATTACTTCATTTTAGTAGCTGTGATAAATGAGTCCACTTCTCTTTCACAAAACATGCCTCCACTGAGTCACCCTGTCACTTTCCAGTGGACCATGGTAAAGGAGTCCTATATTTGTTTCATGACATTATTAAATCCCTTTGGATGGCAAATTGAATTTTCACCCACCCTTATGATGACACAGACTAATTGTCAAGCATTACTATTGTAAGACATTACTAATTTACACTTTCCTTTCGTTTTTAAAGTATTTCATATTTCCCCCCAGGTTCTTATAGAATAAATATATCCTCATAAAGTTGCCTGAATCATGAACATCATTAATCATAATGTAATTTTCACAGCAATACCACTGCCTTTCATTCAAGAATTAGTGTTTCTGAATCTATGGAGAATCATAGATGATTTTTTAAATTTTTACCACATCAATTTATTTCATTAAAACATTACTAGATTGAATTCATCTTATTTATTGATTCTTGATTTTACTTCTTGTGCTTTAGGAGTCTGGTTAAGGAAGTCAGATCCTAAGCCAACATAGTGAAGATTTGAGCCTAATTTTTCTTTTATTAGTTCTAATGCCTAAGTCTTTGATCCACTTTGAATTGAGTTTCATGAATGGTGAGAGACAGAGGTTTAATTTCATTTTGTTACATATGGGTTTCCAATTTCCCCAGCACCATATGTTGAATAGACTATCTTTTCTCCAATGTATGTCTTTGGTGCCTTTGTCTAGTATGATAATAACTCTGTTTCTGTGGGTTTGTCTCTGTGTCTTCTATTTTGTACCATTGGGCTACATGTCTATTTTGGTGCCAATACTAATCCATTTTGTTACTATTTCTCTGTAGAATAATTTAAAGTCTGGGATTGTGATACCTCCTGCTTAGAGCTCTTCTTGCTAAGGATTCCTTTGGTTATTCTGGATCTCTTATTTTTCCAAATGAATTTCATGATTGTTTTTTTCTAGTTTTATGAAGAATGTCATTGGGATTTAAGCTTTTTCTCAGCAAAGGAAATAATCAATAACATGAAGAGAGAGCCCACAGAACGGGAGAAAATCTTTACCACATGCATCCTGGAAAGAGCATTAATCTCCAGAATATACAAAGAACTCAAAAAACTTAACCCCCCAAATGTAAATAACCCAATCAATAAATGGGATAAGGAACTAAACAGACACTTCTCAGAAGATGATATACAATCAATCAACAAATAAATGAAAAAATGTTCAACACCTTTAGCAATTACAGAAATGCAGATCAGAACTACTTTAATATTTCATCTCACTCCAGTCAGAATGGCAATTCTCAATAACACAAGTAACAATAAATGTATGTGAAGATGTCAGGGGAAAGGCACACTCATACATTGCTGCTGGACTGCAAATTGTGCAACCATTATGGAAAGCAGTGTGGAGATTCCTCAGAAAACTTGGAACAGAGTCACCATTTGACCCAGCTATTCCACTCCTTGGTTTATACCCAAAAGGACTTAAAATCTACATACTCCAGTGATGCAACCACATCAATATTTATAGCAGCTCAACTCACAATAGCTAAACTATGGAACCAACTCAGGTGTCCTTCAACAGATGAATGGATAAAGAAAATGTGGTATATATTACACATTGGAATATCACTCAGCCTTAAAGAAGAATGAAATTATGGCATTTGCTGGTAAATGGATTAAGCTGAAGAATATCATGCTAAGCTAAATAAGCCAATCTCAAAAAATCAAAGGCCAGATCTTTTCTCTGATATGTGAATGCTAATTCACAGTAAGAAGGGCAGCTAGGGAAGAAGAATAGAGTTACTCTGGATTCGGCGGAAGGGAGTATGACAGTAGGAAGGACAGTAGAACGAATAGGACATTATTACCCTATGTGTGTATATGACTAAATGACCTGTATGATTCTACATATGCACAACCAGAAGAATGAAAGGTTATATTCCATTTATGATGCTGTATCAAAGTGCATTCTCCTGTCATATATAACAATGAGAACACATAAAAAATAATATTGGAAGAGATGAAAATATGTAACGTATATGGATTGTTATGTATACGTGGGTGTATTACTTAGTGATATAATAATAAAAAAATATGCATGTTTATAATATATATTTTCTATCATTCCCCTCAATTATACAAAAAAAAAACTATCCAAAATAGTTAATTTATACACACTTCACATTTTTCAAGTTACATACTGGCTAGTTCTTTCCTGTTTATAAATCCCTTCATATAAATTCCCACTTTTTCTTCTTCTCAGTACTCTATCGTGCTCTCAAACAAAGCAATTCCTCTTTCCACCCTGGAAACACTTGGCCATTTAATTTATGCTACATGTTCTGCCACGTTGAAAAAAGTCTCTCATGCTTGGACTCACTGCTTTCCCTTGAAGCCCTAGATCATCGGCCTCACTCTGTTCATCTTTTTAACAAGCTATTTTCCCATTCTCCAGTTGCTTCATGACTTTATTTCATACTTCATTGATTTAATTTCCCATTTGTTCTTCAAATTTCCACAGTGATTTTACACCACTGGTGATTTTTTTAATCCTACATTGTTTTTATTTACAACATGCACTGTTCTTTTTTATCTCAGACTACAGACTTGGGCTCATGGCCAGTTTCTGTGTCTATATATCATGGCAAAACTTCATGGCTTACAGCTAATCACCGAACTTTTACAACTTCTTGTCCTCTTGGAAATGTTTATTTGTATGTGTTTTCAAAACATTTAGTCATCTCCACTGCTTTTTTTTCAACTTCTTCTGCCTTTTCATTCATTACATTATTTTCAATGCACTTATCTTCTTTGAACAAACATATATGCATTTATGTAGGGTTTAATGAAAAAAATTAGATGCTACTACTATAATACGCTGAAATACCACCACCCCCTGCCAATTCTCTGTGCAAATCTCTAATATGATAAACAGAGGATCATTTAATATTTGGTTTGTGCTAGAAATATCTTAAAATATAATCAGACAGTGTCCTAACATACAGACAGTAATACATATTATTGACAAGACACTGCAGTTGTTTTTGACAGGCAAGGTACTATTTACAGATGAAAAGAAGGCTTGAAGAGCGTATATAGTTTAAGTGATACAATACACAAATAGCAGTGCTAGAATCAGGCTTATGTCAAAGGACCATGCATTTTCACCCTCCCTCTTAAATTATAAATCATTTCAAGGAGTAGACTAGAGTGGTACACTTTGACATTTCAGAATCTTGGAAAGGCTTCTCAGTCAGCTACTTATTCCTTTGTTTAAGAAACTGAATTAATTTCTCTTGGACTTGGTTGTTCTTTCCCCAAAATGTGAGTGACAATAGCAGCTTCATGGTTCATTGAGATGATGAAATGAAATAGAACACGTTCAAATGTCTGACACATCAGAGATGCTGAGAACATGTTTACTGAATGGGATTTAAATATTCACATAATTACCCAATTACACATATCAGTTTGCTCTTTCTTATGTGGTAGTCACCTGCCAGCAGAGGAAAGCTGAAGGCAGAGATGATTTACCATGTTCTAGACTGAGGACAGGGTTCCAAACACTGTACACTAGGTGTGTGATTCAAAACACCTGATGATATAGAACCTCAGGAGACCTACCATTCACAACTCAAGGTAAATGTGATCTCAGCATCGTGGTCATGAAATCGTATAATATCTGAGCACATTATTGAGACTCTGTTCCAATTAGCAGAAGCAGTAAAGAGAAATGAACCAGCATATGTCCTTTAATTTATTCATTCATGCAAAAAACACATGTCGCCATCCCAGTTTGTACTGGACACTGCACTGGGTACCAGGTGACAGAAGCCTGAAGCCACTGAATTGCTTTTATAACAACATTGCCACTTGATTCTTCTGCAATATGTAAAAAATAGATAACAATGGAATAAACTGAGATAATGAGAGGGAGGCAGTCCCTTTTAGCAGAATAAAGCATTTTCTCATATTATTTTCAGCTAACATTTAAAATTAAGTATCTGAAGCCCAGAGACAAAGTACATGCTTTATAAATCATATTTATAAGTCATAAAACATCACTTTAGAATTTCCTTCTCCTACTTCTATTACTTCAAGGAACCAGAGCTGTTAGTGAGTAGAAAGTGTTAATTTTCTTATGAGAAGGTGTGGACAAGGCTTTGTGGCTGTTTTTCATGAGAGGGCTCTTTGCATCTCTCAGTGACACAAGAAAGAAGATATTTAAGATGCTAATTTCCTACAGGAATAATACAAGGTTTAGATTCTTTCAGGACTGCTCTTCCATAATTATCCTTTACAACTCTATCTTCAAAAATGAACACATTCTTTTGTTGCTCTTGTTCCTTGTGCTAAATAGCATGCTGGCAAAACTCTTGGTTGCTGATAGGCACCAGTTAAGCATGGCACTTCTATGTGAGTGTGCGCTGTGGTTTTATTTTCTGAGTCAATATGCAACAAATGTAATAATGAGCAAATTCTCACTCACATAGTGTGAGGAACAGTGATAGCTCCCTCTATTAAGGACAAAGCCCTGAACTGATGGTACAGCTGCTTTGGGATCTCTTTCAATGCACATCAGCTTTTGGCTCTGTGTTTAACATCAAAACCCAGGCTTTTCCTTGGTTGTAAATGGTCTAATTTGAGGGGTACTGATATGTATTAAAGTCAGAGCTCACTTTTTCTTACTTATAATAATTCAGCGATTACATTTTCCATTTGTGCAATGCTTCTGTGGGGGACATGATAGCCCAGAATATTTGAAATGAGAATGCTGGTGCCCTCTGGGTATGTAACTAGGAAGTCTCCATAGGTAGCAACTGAAGCTTTTCTTTTGCATCTGCTTATATATACTGAGCTATACTGTTAGAAGCAGAACTTTCATTCTACGTGCATCAGTGTAGAAGTAGAACTTTTCATTATCCAAATAAAATATACTCCTACAACATCAAATAACTGGAAAATAATCAGGAATTTTGAGTTGAACTTAGCTATCTAAAAACAACCATATATATTACAGAGAATTCTTAGTAGGCAATTCCATGATTAATCATAAAATATTTAGAAATGATGAGAAAACATTAAGAAAGAGAGAAATGTTTCTGGTACTCCCAGATTTTAAAACATTTTCTCCAAACTTCTCTGTAGGTTCATGTTTGTATCTATTAATAATCTTGGAAATGCACTATATAAACATTTTGGTTTACTGTAACTTGTTGTAGTGCATATGGTTTCCAGGTCATATATAATTAAATGATTATATCAGTGGGTATATAGTAGTCCATTATTTTGCTCTATACTAATTTATTTAATAATTTATATTGTCATCTATTTTCTTTTTACCACACATGGAACTGTAATGAACACTATGTAATGAAACAAGCATCTCAGGACTCAGCATTTCATACCAGTCCTCCAGGAATTCCTAGTTGTTTTATCGGAGTCAATTTTCCTTATTTGTGATGTATTACACTTCCGTGCTTTATTTTTCTATTTTTACTCATTTTTTTCCTGCCCTAATTTAATTTAAAAAAAAGTCTTCCCATCTTACCAAAGTTCTAGCTTCTGGTTTTGTTCTAAGGACTCATATGAGTTTCTTACTTTTTCAAAGTATGAATACTCTCTTTCTTAAATAAGATTTAAAAAGACACTCATCTAGGGATTTTTAATAAAGTGCTGTTTAAAGAAGAAGCTATGGGAGAATATGTGGCTTCCATTTAAAAATATATTATATATTAAAACAAATATATACCACTCTACAGTTGTTAGAATGCCTAAAATATTTTTTAAAAATCTGATAATATGAATTGCCTTCATGGATCCAGAAAAATAGAGATTCTTATTTACTACTGATGGAAATGCAAAATAGTAAAGGCATTTTGGAAGGCTGTTTGGCAGATGCTTTATAAAACTAAACACATATAGTCTTACCGTGCTGTCAGCAATTATACTTCTAGGTATTTACTCAAGCTATTCAGGTAAAATAACATGTCCATAAGAATCTGCATGGGAATGTGTTTAGTACCTTTACCATTACTGCCTAAACTACAAGCAACCAAGTGGACTTTCAAATGGTGAATGGGTAAATACACTGTGGCACATCCATACAGTAGGATATTATTTGGTGCTAAAAAGAAATGAGTTATCAAATCTTGAAAGACATGGAGTTATCAAATCTTGAAAGACATGGAGTTATCAAATCTTGAAAGACATTTAGTAACATCATGAATGGGTGTTACTAAAGGAAAGAAGCCAATATGAAAAGGCTAAGTACTATGGACTCCAATTACATGAAATTGTAGAAAAGGTAAAACTATGAAAGGTCAGTGGTCACCAGGGGTTTGGAGGGAGGAGAAAGAAAGGAATAGGTGAAGTACAGGGGACATTTTAGGGGAATGAAACTACTCCGTAGAAAACTATAATGGCAGTTACATGACACAAGGCATTTGCCAAAGCTCATAGAACTTTGCAACACAAAGAATGAAGATCACTGTATACAAATGGAATAATAATAATAATAATAATAATAATAAAATTTGGAACATTGAGGGATCTGAGGCTGGAACACCAAATGTGACAAAGTTGTCTAAGTGTATGACACAACCTCATGAAGCAGGCAGGGAAAGAGATGGCAGGCTTAGAAACATTGGAAATGAGTGGGGGTTGCAAGAATAAAGGGAAAATAAGCCATTTTCATCATTATAATCTAGCTGATGATAATGTAATCCAGCAGAGGAAGGAACTAACCACTGTGACCCTGCTGTGTGTCCACTGCAACTGAACAATGACCTAAGCAATGGCACTGAGCTCCACCAGGACTCTCAGTTTGGGAGCAGGCAGGTATATGTGAGCAATGGGAGGAGGCGGGAGATCCAGGTGGTCCTGATGTAGAGACAAAGACTTGGGTACAGCTTCATGTAAATGCAAATTGCTGTACTCAGAAATTTTCATAGGTACATGTGTATGCTCACATTAGCCTACATGCATATGTTTCTTTTAAGGTCACCACAGTAGAAATGAGCTCATCTACTGACCTTGACCTCTAACGCCATCCTTCAAAAACAGGAACCAGAGCTCCTTAAAGGAATGTCTGACTCTATAAGTGGGGCAAGGAACACACAAGATGATCCTGAAGCATCATGTAGAGACAGAAAATGAGGAAGTGCTATCAATTAGTCAATGGGCAGAGATATGTCAGGATATAGGAGACCCTTTGACTAAAGCTAGAACAATTTTAGCAACGAAATAGACACAGTAGAACTGGAATATAACAAAGGATAAAATAAATAAATATCCAAGAGTCCCCATTAATATAAATGACTAATTTTTAAATTGAAGAGGAAAAAAAATCCCATGCAAAAGAATCCCAAGTAACTCACTTTATCCGAGAAATTCCAGTAAAAGGACATTTTACAATGTTCCTAACCAATACTCCCCATAACTGTCAAAGTCATTAAAAAAGGAAAGTCTGAGAAGCTTCCTGACCCAACACAAGCCCAATGACACATGGCAGCTAACTGCAATATAGTATCCTAGGTAGGGACCTGTGATAGGAGGAAGGCATCAGGCAAACGTTAAAAAGCCTAAAGAGTATGAACTTCAGCCAACAATGTATCAATACTGACTTGTGATTATAATTATGTAGCACATTAATGCCAGATGTTCTTAATAGATTGAACCAGCTGTGGGGCGTATGGAAATTCTCTGTATTGTCTTCTCAACTTTTTCATGGCTCTAAAACAAATTCTTTTAAGATGCTTTTTGTTTTATCTGCACTACTGGGCACTGAACCCAGGGGTACTCTAACACTGAGCTGCACCCCAGCCCTCTGTATTTCTTTAATTTTGAGACAGGGTCACCCTAAGTTGTCGAGGCTGACCTCAAACTTGACATTTTCCTGCCTCAGCTTCATGAGTCACTTAAGACATTTTTAAAAGATGCATTACACCTCTAACAATTTAAAGTAAACAAAATAAATACCAACAAATAATCAGAGTCCACATATTATTCTAAAGGAACTTTCAAGTAACCAAAGGTATCCAAGATCTGATTTATGTTTAATAAGGTAGAACCCATTAAATCATGTTTGATGGATAATCTTTTGTCACTCCTGCTTGTTCCTTTCCAGGGTTCATTTCCCAAGTCTGCCATCCTCTGGCAATGCAGCAATGTGGCTTCTTAACATTCTGGGTTTGGTTCCCTCATTTCCAACAAGGGGCCTATAAAAGCACTTATCTCTGTGGTTCCTGGGGAAATAAGTTGATATACATAAACCTAATGAACACAAATGTTCGCTACCATTATGATTATGTTTATCATCATGAAGATATTATCCTAAAAGAAAAGACAGTCAGCAGTAACTCCCCCTAAATTCATCTTTATTAAGTATATTGCAGGACAAGAGGCAGAACAAATAATAATGACCACTGAGTGGACAGATCACAGGTGATTTCTGTCTTTGTGCTTTTCTGTGATTCTCAAGTTGCTACTGGATATGCATTAGCATAATAAAAACAAACATTTAAAAAACTAAATCAATTTGCTCTACTATATCGGTGCTTATATCCCCTCTTTGAAAATTTCATATTATTAATGTAATGCAAATATTTAAATGAAAAACAGTTCAAAAGGTTTTTCTATTGAAAAACAATTCTTTCTTTCCTCTTCTACTTCCACATCTCCTGTTAGCACAAACGATTTCAAGATTTCCTTGTGTATTTTCTAATGATTACTTAAACATCTATTAATAATACATCAATAACAATTGTTTTATGCAATTAGACATTGTCTTTTGACTTTCTACTTTGATAAATGAAAATTAAGTTTGTCTAAGTACTTTTAACTTTAGATCCATTTTGGTAAGCCTTTTATTCTAAGCAGCATTCATAAGCATCCATTTCTTATGGCATCAAGGTTAGCATTACTTCGGTGAGTATGGCCAATGGTCCCCAGGTCACAGGGTCCATAGAAAAGGAGGTATTAACATCTAGTACAGGGTTGTAAGCAAATTACAGGAGTTATATGCAATCTGGAAAAATATGCACTTACTGTCTAATATAACCTAAGAATTGTCTACTGAGTGGTCATTGTAGATTTGGGTATGCAGAGCTTACTATACAACACTATATTTCCCTTCAGAACTTCATCTGCCATTTGCATGCTCTAAGACATGAGCAGAGACACCAGCTCTTCTGCATGTTCCCAGAGGTCTACCTGACCAACCAAAATGTGGTTCTAATAGAGTGGTTGTTTTAATATTTATCAGAGAGAAAAACCATGCCACACATTTTGGTTGGTCATTTTATTATTCATGACTGTGTGTAAGTTCTATACTCTTTGCAACAGTGATTCTCCTGCTTATTTTTCACTTTGGTACAAAAGAAAATAAGAAATATTCCACCAGTAATAGTGGCTCCCTACTACAGAAATTCTCATCAGACGGAGGGTACCACAGCATATCAGAAATTGGATGGAATGTCAGGAGCACTATGGTTTCAAAATAAGTCCTGCTTTGCTATCCAAAAGGCTTCTGCTACAACTTCTAGAAATGCATGGCACTTCCCTCCCTTTCCCCAACTGAGCCACACCACGTTACATCAGAGACTTAAAACATGACGTGCAGACTTCCAAGTCTCTGGACCACAACTAAACATACTTCATTTACTTATTGCCAAATACTTAATGAACACCCACCACAGGACAGATGATGATTGAGTGGGGAAACTGAATACAGAGAGTCCTATGTCCCAATGCTTACCATCTGGAGGGAGCAGAGTAAAAACTGCAAATCACAACCCAGCACACTGCAGATGAAGATCAATCAGGCCTTAAACTAACCCTAGTTTTCACTGAAAATTCTTTCCTTTGGAGTCAGGTCTCTGGGCTGTTCTGTAGCTCCGGGTCTTCAAGCAGGTTCATACTAACTCTTTAGAGGGTGTTGTGCAGAGCTGCCAGAAGCTGGTTTCTGTTACAACTAGATGGTTCTTATTTAATACCTGTGCTGCCAAGTGGTCTGCCCATGACCTTGGATTCAGCCTGTCTCTGCTTTCTTCCATCTCTCTACCACAGAAACAGGCATTGAGAAAATGTTACCCATAGTCATTCACCAGAATTAGCATCCAAATGGCAATTTCTGCATTTCTCAGCCATGGTAACACTTCTCAAAGTCTGTTGTATTCTTAGTAAAACAAACTACTGACCTTCATTTTTTATAGTTCCCATGAGTTGGTTATCTGAGTCCTTGGAATTATGTGTGTTCTTGTGTTCAATTTTTCTCCAACTTGGAAAGATGGATCTACCATTTTTTATGTGAACCTCCCAAGTTGGATGTAGAACAGCACAACTAATCAAATGTACTAATATTTCTAAGGAAAAAAATATGAATATCCACATTATGTAGGATGGACAATGAGTATACATAACTGCATCATTCCAGGTCAGACTGTGCTCCTAAGTGACTTCAATGAACAAATGAAGGAGTTTCTGGTTTTCAAAGCTTTCTGTATCTCCTAACTTTGGTTAAGACATGGAGAACACACATTGCCACACAGGTCATGGACCCATGAGCCATTGCCCATACACACCCAATTGATATCATCAGTATTTCTTCTTTAAAAAGATTAAATCCTCCTCTCAGTTTTCATTCAACCCCATTAGAACATAGTTTTAAAGCATTTACAAATCAATTTGTACATAAATAAGAAGTATTTTTATGCAAGATTCATGTGACCAGAAACTTAGTGGTTAAAAATCAGCTTTTTATGCATTATATAGCTTAATATGTATTATTGAGAAAAGTGTAGAAAGTGGAAATGAGATTAGCAACTACAAATAATACATTGAAGAAGACACTAAGGAAATTAACTTGAGTCACCAATGGTACAAATTCAATCAGAAGGGAAACTTCCCAGAATTATCACCACTAAGACTGCAAGAGGCTCTGTCAATCCTCTTTCAACATAATGCAAGAGGTTTCTGGGAATATACTTCATTATGGTGCTAAATTCTACATGTTTGTATAAAACCAAAAGCACTAATTTTGCTGTGATAAGGACGAAGAAAGTGGATACTTTCATAATCCAGTGTTTAATATGGCTCCCTTATTTTAAAGCCTCTTTGGAAAATTCAATGTCATAGTTTAAAAGGGATACTCATTTATTCCAGCATTCCACAATTTACATCATTTTTAAAGTGATGCAAAGCCATTCAGGGCATAAAAGATGAATTCTGAGTGATTATTACCGTTTTCAGGCTCCAAATTCTCAAAGCATATGCATGTAAATCCACAGGATTCTGATTTGATAATCTTTACTTAGAATATATACTGAAAAGCTTATTTAAAAAATTAAGATGCATGCTCACAATCTCATTACCTAACTCTGAATTTAGTCACTACCATTGGGTACTTGTAAAGGCTGAATTTAACAAATGATAAAGAAAGATTAAGTCAGTGTACAAATTCATATGCTGCCTGGGAAAGGGAATGTGAGTCAGGGTGGGTCATATGTCTCTGGGTCATGGGTCTATGAATATCAAATGGGAATTCCCTGTCATCTCCTAATATTGATTTATTGCCCGGCATACACAAGGCAATTGGGAAAGCCTTTCTAAAGTAAGATATAGAATTGGTCATAGCTTCTGTGTCACAATTTACAAAACCAAACCTGTAAATAAAAATTACTTGCATATTATTTCAAATGCATGGTGCAATGAAAAACGATTCAAAGGGCAGAGGATGGAGAAGAGGTAGTTGTGTCCTGTTGTAAGAAAACATACCAGTTTTTTATTAAAGAACAAATCTTAAGAAAGAATATCAATTGTAAATATGGCCCTACTGATCCAGTAAATGTGTCAAAGGAAGTATCAGGTTCTGAACAAGAGTATGAAATCTGACAATACCTTGCTTGGTAAATAATGAGAAAACAAGTTCCCTTAACAAATTTGGCATCTTAAATATAAGCACTTAAATTAAATATAAGATAATATTTATCCAACTTGAACTTCATATTCTTTAATATAGTAAATATTTTCCTATAATGTATCTTATACAAAATCCATATCTGACATCCACTGAAGTTATTTTAAATAATGTTAAGAACATTTTCTGAGCTTTTACTAATATTGCCATCTGAGCTATCACGTTAATTTGAGTTAAATTACAAAGATTATGACGTAAGTTTAAAAAGTAATTAACAATAACTATGACACTACAAAATAGAAGAAATGCCTTCATTAAAAATGGCTGTAAAGTTTAGGATGACATTCATAAGTTTTTGAGGATTACTATAGCAAATTAATTTTTTAGTTCAATCTTGAATCGCAACTGATAAATATAAGAAAATGTCATGCATTGCTTGAAGCAATGTTTTGAAAATTAAATGTGCATTGCATTAAATGTTTAAATGTGGATTACTACTTTTAACAAATGTTGATTTCCAAATTAAAAATGAGCATACTTTCCTTTTACTATAAAACATAATTTGCAATTACATCAATTGTGCCATGTCAGAAAAATCATTAACTTGAAAAACAACTTAGTTTTTAATGCTTATTATGAGGCACGATTGTAATTTGGAAAGCAACCAAATCGCTGGTATGTGTATGTGGGTGTATGTGTGTATACAGGTATGCTATTGATTAAAATGAAAGGCAACGAACCTCTTAAATTAGCTAACTAAGTACTGTCATACCACTTTAAATGTAACTTAAAATCCTAGAGTACATTAGTCAACACATCATTTCAGCATTTAGGGACCTATTTTATTTATAGAAAGACATGCTTTACAATATGAACTGGAGAAAATGGTTATTATATATATATATATTATATATATATATATAATATATATATAAACATTATATATAATGTTTTATTTTACACAGATCATCTGAACTTTACTACAATTTGTTACAAGTTATTTATGCTTATCACACTTTAAGTCATAAAACGTCATCTTAAAATGAAATGCATGCATTTAGAAACCATTACTCTAAATACATGAGGATTTTCTATTTAGCCAACACACATTTATTGGGTTTCTTAGGCACAAGTCACTTTGGGGGTCTGTAAGAGACATGGAGGAAATTAAGCTTGATGACATTCATTGTAAACCTTATACAAACCTCTTCAAACAACTTCCAGCTGCTCTAAACTTTGACCTTGGCTTTTGACATAGAAAATTATAGAGGAACAACTATAAATTCTCCATTTCCAAAACAGGAGGATCTGATTACCAAGCTGACAGCATACTAAATTCCACTGTCGGTCTACAATTTCTGGTGTGGTAGCTGATACTCCTTCTAGACACTGGACCTACAGGTAGGCTGACCTTGACTGAACCATGGGAACTGGCTTACGTTAGAAACTGAATGCTTTCTCTCATACACAGAAGCTAAAAATAAATAAATAAAGGTGATTCTGCAAACATAGAAGGAAAATCAGCAGAGAAGTGGGGAATGAAGGGGAGTAACTGGGAGGGGGTGACAATGACCAAATTCCACTAGGTAGATGTGTGAATACACCAAAGTGCATTCAATTTATGTAGCCATAATGCATCAATGAAAAAATAAATAAATAAATACAAGGAAAGCCAATAGAGTAGATGGGGGAATGAGGTGAGTGGAAAATGATAGTACTGGGATTGAAATGGAAAATAACTGTGATATGCATGTCAAAATGAACCCCTCTATTCTGTATACTTATAACACACTAAAAAATAAAAATTAAATTGTGTACTGAAGTAAAAAGCAGGGGGAAAATATCCCATCATATGGCATTTTTTTAAAAAGATATGTGTTTTTGTATCCAATGATCTTCTTTAAAAAACCTTTGGTACAGTGGCATCCTCATAAACTTCAAGTGCTTCTGAAGGCAGTCATATGACATATGGTAATGCAGCCATCAAATATTTAGTAAGCTCCTAACTGAAGGAAAGCACTATTCTATCAGTGCTCAAAACAGCTAAAAATCCCTGCTTCTATGGAGCTTTTCTTTTAGAGGAGCAAAACAAACAGTAAACATAGAAACTAATGAGCAAAATACTGATGTCCTGCCCAGGAGAAATGAAAACAGAGGAAGTGAACAGGGGTTTGCTGGGTCAAGTTGTCCTCACTGAGAAGGTTGATACCTTAATAAAAATGAGATGGCAACTGAGGGGCACAAATTACTCTTGATTGGAAATCCTTGAACTTCTAGCCCTAGATATAAATGGTATCATTTATAATTCCATGGAAAAAAATATTCTTTAAGAGGTGAGTTTGCAAATGTGTGCTTTTATAAAACTGCAGGCTTGTCCACTATCTTAATGTTGACATGGCATGGCCCCTGCTTTTCTTCCCAGCTTCTTGTTCTGCCCAGAAGCAGTTCTCAGCATCCACTGCTTCCCCTCTCATTTGATACTGAGGCTGGCTTTTGCTCTGATTTGACTTGATCACCATGTTGGGATTTTGATGGATAGGTACTCAGGTCTAAACCAACCCAGGCAAGTCATTTGGCCTCAATGAAGAGTTCCAAAGAAGACAAAAGCTAAGAAAGGAAAATACTGCTAAGCTCAGCACTTTTATCTGATGAGCAAGAAACAGAGGTTCTTCTGTTCAGATGAATTTGAAAATGTGAGACAGAACTTTTGAGCCATTTTTTTAATGATAAGTGAAGTCAGCCTATGATTAAACTGATTTTTAAAAGAGGATAAAGTAAAAGTATTCACATAGGAAAGTTACTGGTACCTTGATCGAATCATGCTTGAAGCCAGTTGACTTTTCAGAAACATCAGACAATGAATTCCTACAATTAATTAATTTTATGGTTTTTTTTTTACTGTTTTATGAAACCAAAAGTAACCAGAACTAATTGCACTTTTTTTTTTTTTTTTTTTTTTTTAAGAACAAAGTGAAATACGAAGCTCAGCCTTAGCCATCCAGTCTTTGGAACATTTTCACAATCTTCAGATTGTGATCTCTGATGAGTTTTCATTTTAGAAGCTTAAGTAACCTTCCCCCCCACCCGTCGCCACTTGTAACAGAAATGTATTTGAATGTTTCTACTCTTAATTGGTTCTTGCATATACTGAAATGCATCTCCACATATCTCCGTAGCAACTGATATTTTTGGTGATATATATATCTCATTCTATGTCAGCATCCACTTTCTAAAACAGTCCACATCTGTTTTAGAACAAACATTTTAATAAGCACTTTAACTGAAAAATTAACAAGGCTTTAAAATGAAGCTACAATTTTCACACTGTATTCAAATCACTAAGGGCCATACTTATCACTGATCCAGGTAAATCCTAGAAGAATATGCATAATCATTTAAAAAGTAAAATCTAGTATGGCTACTATAAAATTGCTAATGAAATGGGGTTCTACTTTCATTTGTAGACATTTTTCCTTTACGCTTGCTTATGTACTTGACACATGTTTTAATCATCTATATATTTTATTTACTTTTTCCATTTATCATTTCCAGAATATGACATTTTAACAATGATGAAAGTCTAATATTCAAAGTTCAATTAAGCTGTTCCTAAAACTTTTGAAATAATGAAAATGAAGTTTTATTAATCAGTTTTATGTACAACAATACCCTGAAACCAAATACCTTTTTGTGTGCCCACACAGAGAACTCAAGAACATAAGAGATGAGAGGGAAGACATCTCAACGTTGCACTTGAGTTCCTGGTGGACATGCATTTCATTAAAAGATGCTGTACATGGAAGTACCCATTCACATGAGTTTCATTTCACTGATGAGTGCATTAGCACTGTAGAGGGCTGCTAATTTAAACAGTTTTGTGGCAGATACAGCAGATATGTTTAAAATTCACCTGCAGTTTGGCAAGCAGTGATAATGGGCAGAGAGAGCTGTCCAGCACAAGCAGAAAGGCAAAGCAAGAAGCACCCAGCCAGGAGGAAAGCAGTGTCACCCAGTAGGAGAGCTACCACTGGTAAAGATGAAGCCACTATGACTAAGATCCAAGCTGCAGCTTTTAATGGGGAAATGTTCAGGACCTTGCTATCTATCCCTAGACCTGACTCTGAATACAACTGTGCAATGTCACCCAAGCACAAAATATCCAATGGATGTATAGCAGGAATAGCGCCATGTGTCTGATTGTGAAGTTACAAAGCAGCCTATCACATCTACAGTTCCTAAACAAGATAACTTGAGTTGGTGTTTCCACGATCAAGATTAATGGGAGCTTAGTTATAATTGTACACACATTTGTTTTACTGAAGTCAACAGTATTTGAAGAACTTATTTTAAAGCTCTCTCTGATTTCGTAGAATTCTCAATAATGAAAATTTCATGGATACCAGAATCATTCTTAAGGAATTATATCTACAAATTATGTTTAAAACCTGAAATACCTACAAAATGCAGATTTCTAAAAACAGGTATCATTAAAAAGTGACCATGCCAGCTGTAGTGGCACATGCCTGAAATCTCAGAGTCTCAGGAGGTTGAGGCAGGTGCAAAGCAGACAAGTTCAAAGCCAGTCTCAGCAACTTAGGGAGACCTGCATCTAAATAAAATATACAAAAGGCCTAGATATATGGCTCAGTGGTTAAGCACCCCTGGTTTCAATCCCTGGTACACACACACACAAACACACACACACACACAAAGGAGTGAACATGTGAACATGTACCCAGATATAGAAATTACATGAAAATAGTCTTGAATAAAATGAAAATGAAAAATAAGCTTAATTAATTCAAAACCAGAAAGAAACTTAAAATTTCTGCTCTGATGTATTAAAATTAACATTAAATGTTAGGTAATGTTAACACAAGTGTAGCATTTTCACCTCTGTTATCTTACTTACTCTACATATTGAACTGAGATGAAATATCGACATTATTATGTTTACTTTCATCATTACTATAATAAAAGCAAAATGCTTAAATTTAAGATGTCATTTGTCAAATGTTATTTTAACTGACAGCTCTTAATGAACTCACAAAATCTGTAGAGACTAAACTATTCTGATGATAGATTCTTTTGATCTTAGATCAGTTGTTCTTTAAGCTACATAACCAGTGTTAAATGGATTATAACCCCAATTTTTTTTCTATCTCTTAAAAGGGTCCCTACACCATTACCACTGTGATGCCAGATTTGGTCAGATTGAGTGTACCATTCAAATAACAGGGCGTTAGTCAACAACTTACTAGCACAACAGAATGAGAAATAGGGTCCTTTCCATTTGTATGAACATTTCACAAAAAGCCCCAAGGAGATTCACACGCTTAGGAGAGCAGCAGCTACCTGCGTCCCCAAGAACATGGACAAGTTCTTCGGTCTTTCTCATGTTGGGAGAAGAAAGGGGACGGTTCCTCCTCCACCCCTCATGCCACTGAGGAGGTGTCCCAGTGGTGGCTGTGAGAGAGCAAAGAGTTTCTCATTGTCCCCTGCTGCCAGCTGAGCTGCAGAGCCATAAGCCCACCCTGACAACCCAGCACAGAGCAAAATTAAAGTGCTCTTGGGAGACCTGAAAGTGGCCCTGGGTCTGGGGGCCACCCATGCACAGGGGATGGCACTCCCCTGCTGTCTGGAGAAACCAGCAGCAGGGAGCAGCCATCATGGGCAGGGTGAGGAGAGAGCACAAGAATAAGTCAGGCTGCTCTTCCTTCCTTGGTGAGATCCACAAGCACATGCGAAGTTCCCATTGGCCATGTGGACCACACTGAAGTTAACTGTGCTGGATCCTTCTGATGGGATACTGCTCCAAGGGGCAATTTAGGGGCAAGGAGACCCCAGAAATAAGACACGATGCTAGAAGCAGTTTGGGAGAGGAAATCCCCTGTATACATCATTCATGAAAACTGCATGAATCAGGGTCCATGCAGAACCGCAGAAACACACAGAGGTGCCACACTCAACACTGGGATGCCTGCCATGATGGACAGCTAATGGGCTGGCTGAGATCAGGGCAAATGCTTGTCCTCTACGGCCTTCTTCCCTGGACCCAACAAGAGGAACCAAGGGGAGAGGAAATTCAGCGGGTGAGAGCATCATTACAGATCAAGCCTCCACAGGTCAGGTTCAGGGAAGGGAGGGAGAGAAAGAGGGGAGAGAGGGAGGGGCACCTTTGACTTACAGCTACAGTGAAAATTCTTAGTCAAATTGAATTTAATACATGAAAGTCATGTGTGCTTATTAAAATCAGATTGAATTTATGTCTAAAAGGGATGCTCAATGCTCTCTGTTAAGATTAGGGAAAGGAAATGGGAGAATTGCTAAAACCAGAGGCAAGAGACAGGCAGGGCCTTAGGAACCCCCTCACACTTGAGGCCACTCAGTAAGCAGGATGCAGGGATGCAGTTCACTCTGAATCAGGAATTTGTGCTGACCAGGAGTGGAAGCACATTCTCTGTGCTTTAGAAAAAAAAGGAGTATAAAATAAGAAAACTAATGTTTGGAAAGAAGCATATCATGTGAAAACAGAAATGGAGTTTATATGGGCAGTGCAACCTCGGTAAAAAATCTCTCATTAGAGTTTCAAATTTTTATTAAGGGAAGCTATGTGTCATGGATGTTGTTTATCATTTTTGCTTCCAGCCTACATCAAAACCCCACAGTATGCCACCGTGGTAGCATATGCCTGTAATCCCAGGAGGCTGAGGCAGGAGGATGGCAAATTTGAGGATCACTTGGGCAACTTAGCAATCCCCTATCTCAAAATGAAAAATAATAAAAAAGAAAGTTGGGCATGTAGCTCAGAGGCTGAAGGCTCCTGGATTCAATTCCAAGTACCAAAAAACAAACAAACAAACAAACAAACAAAAAACCACATTGTGCTTCCTTTCAGATTAGTTTGGTAGGTGACTGTGACTCTTTACAACATGCTTACTTACCAAAGAGCATGGAAATTACTTAGCCAAAATAAAACAAAGTAGGAGAGAAGAAAGGGACAGATGGAAAGAAAGAAATTTATGGATTATGATATGTCTATATATATGTAAAATGCTTTAATATTGATATAGAGACATCCGTGAATGCATGAATTCATTATGTAAATGCATCACTGAGTCACAGTGTTTAGATCACACAGCTGGTACGTGGGGAATTTGATATGAACCAGGCAGGCTGGCTCAGGCTCAGATACCTGCATTCTTAACCTCTAAGCCTTGTTGCAGTGAAGTGGAAGGAAATATTGGAATAAGCAAGTTTAACAAAATAAAAGGGTGCACAAAGAGGCTAAGACAACATATTATACACACTCTAATGGCGCAGCTCATCTGCCAGCTAAAATTAAGCCTTAAGTGTGAGTGACATGCATAGTAAAGTTACAAGCCAAAACACCAAGTCCTTGGTTACAGCAGGATTTCTCTCCACAGCAGGGAGCTGTGCCCAGGTAGGTGATCATGGAAAAAGAAGCCAAATTTTTTCTCACAGACCTGTTTATTTTCCCTTTCAGAACATGTTGAAAGGCTTATAGATGGCCTCTGCTATTTCTCTTCCCTCTTAGACTGTTAGTTTCTTGTGGGCAGGGGTTGTGCACTGAGCCCTAAAGACCCTACATAAAAATATTCGTGTACTAGTAATTCAATGAATATTTCATTAATATGATTAAGCCAGATGTTGTGAAAATGAGAGAAGATGTATGTAGGATTTTAAATAACCAAATAAATAAACCTATTTTTACCTTCTCGTTGGGAAAATAAAAATGAAAGCTCATTTCCTGACAGGTATGGAAAAGCAGGAACTCAGTAGGCTGCTGGGTTCTCCTGTGTTCAAACGCAATAACTGTAAGGTGGCAGCAGAGCTCACTATTTTTCTCTCCAGTGGGGTCTTCCCAAAGACATTCTGAGGAATGGGGAGAGGAAAATCAAGGCATTCTAATGACTATATTGGTGGCTCACAGAATGAGTGCATATACATTATAAATTAGATATGGCTTTTATTGCTATACAATAAATAGGTTTGAATAATTTAACTATGAAACAAAGAAAAACACAAGCTGTCTCAGATGTACTCACACCTACATGTCACAAGATGCACATGCATGCGCACATGTGCACGAGCCATATACACACATATACACACCTATCTTATTTCTCCATAACAATTCTCCTTTCCTGAGCCTAACCCCACCTCCCCCCTCAGTTGTTGGTGAATAACCAAACTTTACTGTAAAAAAGCAACCCTAGTGAGAATGTCTCGTGCAGTCTTTGCCTATAGGTCTGCAATCCATACTCAGCATTCCAGAGTGTGGGCCTTGCCCTCTTCCTGCCCAACTGGGCACCGAATGCTTTTATCACCAGGATGCAAGGCCTGGAGATCAACTCGGAACCCTGATTTTCTCTGTTCAGAGCCTGCAGGGCTGCTGGTGCCCTCCCTCAGTGTCCTGTCAGCTTTCACTGACAAAGGACAGGGAGTCTTCACAGCCTGACTAGTCAGGGTCATTGCCTTGCACCTGGTGAACCACAAAGGGGCCATCAGTCCTTGTGAGGTCTGCAAGAATCCAGAACTCACAACACACCCACTGTGCTTCCCCTTTGTCAGGGTCATGGTAGTCCCTTGAACAAACCTTCCAGGAAACATCACAGCAGACTTCCAGCTTATGTCCTTCCCATCTAAGGGCACCTCAGGGTAGCAAGAGAGAGCTATGATGGGTATGCATTGTGCCAGAGAAAAGTCTTAGCAATTTAGTGATGATTCTGTTCTTACTTGGCCACATGCAAAGCAAGCTCTTCCCTGTCTCTCAAGGAAGAATCCTTAGCCATTGGATTTTCTCCTAAATTTACAGCCTCTTCTTTCAGGAGTTGGGAGGAAAGACAAGACTTGCCTGAGAAGTTCCTTCCTACACTTTTGCCTCATTTTTTCCAATCCTCACTGGACAGAAAATGAGAGGTCTCTGCTACTTATTGTCTGACATGGACTCAGGAAATTCTGAAGCCTAATCTGCCAGCCTTGATTATTGATTTGGAACATAAAAGGTAAAGGAATTAAAAAATTCTTCTTCTGACCAGACACACCCATGCCATTTATGACTATCATGTTAAAAGACTCAGGAAGTCAACCTGAGATCCAAAGGTATTTCTTCCCTCCCCTTCATGGGACTATAGCACTTGAGGCTCAGACTTAGAAGAAGAATGGTGAAAGGAAACATTCCTGAAGGTAAAAATTAAAATGCAGTAATTTAATATTGGCAAAACATTATCCATATTACATTAGTTTCTGCTCCAAAATTAATAGAAGAGCTTATGTTCAGAATGACAACAGTTCAAATTCTCAAACAAAGAGGTGCTCACAGACAATTTTACACATTCAAATCTCTTGGCCATTTGTCCTAAATAAAAAAAAAAAATTTACTTTATGACAGTTTTAAAGAATTGCTACAAACCATTTTTTTTTCTTTTCATGCTATAATGCATGCAGTGCTTTGATATAAGGTCTTCTATGAACAGGATATCCCCCCGCCAAGAGTTGCTCCATTTCTACTAAACAAATTGAATTAATTCCTTGAAACTTCAGGCATTGCAGGATGTGGGTTTTAAAAGGTGCTCAATGTCCGCACTTGAAGGAATGCCAAGTTCAAGTCCAGCTCATCCCATAGGCTAATCAGCCTGATAGTCTCGGAAACAGAAAGTATCCTCAATGGGAAGAGAATTATTCAGAAGGATCCACAGTTTGCAAAGTATACACCATTGGTCAAACAACTTAATGTCTATGGTATCCTCCAACAATATCTTCCACATATAAAATATGTCTATTGAAGCCCAAAATTTTTTTTTTGTGGACAACACTATTTTCTACAAATGTTGGCCAATTGTCAAAATGTCATTTTGTGTTCTTTTCAGAATGATTTATGACATACAAGATAGCACATATAAATTTAGGTCAAAAATTCACTTACTGGAATTTCTCAAATAGTACACTATTCATTCCACTCCATGTAAGGTTTATGTAAAAAAGAACTATAAACCCTAAAATGGCTGGGGTTGTAGCTCAGTGGTAGAGCTCCTGCCTAGCATGTATGAGGCACTGGCTTCAATTCTCAGCACCCCATAAAAATAAAGGTATTATTTCCATTTACAACTAAAAAAAATTAAAAAAAAATAAGGAAAAACTGAGTTCTAAAGGTTGGTAACCAAGCTGAACAACTTTCGTATATTGTCTAGACAGTATACTTCATGCCTACAACTTTGAAAGGATGAACAATGAATTGTTGGAAGAGTGAAGAAACAACTGGCAAGGTGCATTGATATGTAATTCAGTAATTATTTGTACATTCTAAGGAAGGTATTGCTGTACATTCTAAGGAAGGTATTGTTGTTTTCTGTAAAATTTTTCAACAGTTTTATAACTTTAAAATTTTCATTATAAAACACCAGAAGATTCCTTTGAAATTAATCATGAAAACTAAAACAAAAATTTCATCTGAACCTAAACTATTATCACTCCAAACAATCTGTTGGCTAATCCTTATTTCAGTACTATGCTGCTGTAACTGCTGAACTTTCTAACTTTCCCATGTCCTATTATAAATCACTTCCAGAAATTACTTCTGAGAAAAGCATCAATGGTAACACCACAATGTCAATGAGAGGTATTTAAATCCACATTGTTGTATCAATTATAAATACTGATAACTCTGTTTAGAAAAACTAAATCAATTCTTATTTCATTCAACGGTATATTATTTTAGTAGTTTAGTACTATGCATGCTGAAACCATTTCATGCATTGTGCCAGCAAAACTGTCTCCAAACAAGCAAATAACCCATTCCGTTTACTAAGAATGACTTAATAGTTTTTCATCAACAGGACAGAATTTCTCATTGTTTAATGATTGGCATTATAATAATAAATCCCATTGTATAGCAATCACTGCGTAAGAATAAAACATTTAAGGACTCTATTTTATTATATTGTGGAAACTACATGTCAAAACTATCAAATAGGATGGCATGGTTATCTCCACTTGAGAAGAATTGAGACTCAGAGGTATAAAATAAATGATAAAGAAAAAATTTGAAGGGCTGAGGTTGTGGCTCAGAACGCTTGCCTACCATGTGGGGGGCCCTGGGTTTGATCCTCAGACCACATAAAAATAAATAAACAAAATAAAGGTATTAAAAACAGAAAAAATGAAAAAAATCACATCCTTTCCTTTTGGTTTTAGCTATTATTATTTTTTCAATAACTGCCTCTTACTCTGTATTCCTAATGCAATGTTTTAGGAATTTATAGCACAATACTAATATCTTTGGTAAGAAGAAATTTTAGTGGTGTGGCTTAAAAAATAAACAAATTCTGAATAAGGTTCAAATTATTAAAACAACTTAATTATAGTATAAGGAATTTCACCTAGTCTAGCAGAAGAGTCAAATATTACCTTGTTTTTGTAATAAATGCACATTTGAATATGGTTAATCCTTACATCCTGGTATCTATGGCCTGAAGTAATACCTTCCCTTTGGAAAACATCCCTCTAACCAATACTGCATCGAGAGGGGGTCCCTTCCATGAAAAGGCTCTCCGTGTGGATAGCATGTGCTCTAGTACTTCTTGGTCTTCACACTTCACTGACGCAAGCTGCCAGGTTGGAGAGATCAATAGGCAAGGACTCAAGGAAGCTTCCAGCCAACAGTGAGGATGGGAAGACCTCAGTGACTCATGAGGAATGTAACGCTGCTAAAAACCAAGGCCTGATTCTGGAAGTGAGACTTCCCCAGTTGAGCCTCCAGATGGGCTGCAGATCTCAAGTAAGGCCTTGGGAGAAGGATGAAACAGGATGCCCCAAGCCACGCCCTAACTCATTGCCAAGAGAAACCATGATAGGATGCATGTATGCAGTTTTAAATGCTGAAGTCTGAGAGTATTTATGTTACATAATAATAAATTACCATTATTTGGACTCTGGTTGTAGCTCAGTGGTACAGCAATTGCTAGCATGGGTGAGGTACTGGGTTCAATCCTCAAGCCCACATAAAAGTAAATGAACAACCAAACAAATATATAAAATGAAGGTATAAAAATACAATAACAGTAAATAAACAAATTACCAATATTCAATTACCATGTAAAAATGATTCATTGAAAATTTATATTTTATTTTGATTTCCTTAAATCCATATCTCATGCATATTTTAATACTCATATCAATAATTCAAACATATTTTTCAATGATAATGAGAATTATGTTCAGAAGTATAACTGAATTAAATAAGAAGGATTATAGCTGCACATGGAAAAATTTCCTACTCAGACATTTAGTATCTTCAAAAAAGCCAAATAAAATATCAATGCATGCAATTTGCTCCAATAACTGTATTTTTGGATTTGTGTTAGGTTTACATTAGGAAAATTATTACAATCATTCAGGAATTTTATTGACACAAAATTGTTTTCAAATATTTACAGAGCTGGGGATTTAGCTCAGTGGTAGAGTATTTGCCTAGCATGTATAAGGTCCTGGGTTCTATTCTCAGCACACAATTCCTTTTTTCAAAAGAAAATTTCTCATTACTTCTTTTTTAAGCTTAATCCTAAAATTGTTGTAGCCACATTATAGAAACTCACCAAAGGCCAACCCAACTTATGAATCACTGAGGTTGTTTTCACTGCTAAATACAAAGATGAAAGTTAAATATGAAGTCCTTATAAATTGACTAAAAGTTCAGCTGTTATACAGGTCATTTTTATCAACTAAATTGATGTTCTATATTTCCTTTTCACAGTTAACATTTAATAAGGAAGAACAATGTTCTCATATGAATGAATTTGGGGAAAAAGTCATTGTTCATGATAATATGTAAAAGATTTCCAAGGCCTCTGGTGCCATGTTAGCACCATATTATACAGTGGTTCTTTAAAAATTAAATCTTTAAGAGAAGTTATGAATGACATCTAGGGAAAGTTTGTTTAAATACTATAATGTACAATGTGAGGCTCAACCTGAATATTGAGAAAAAATGTTTTTAATATGTAAAAAACCACTAGACACATGTTCTCAACACCCTGTGTGTCAGTTTCCATTCAATTTTGAAATAGGTAAGTTAAATTGTTTCTGTCAATGATAATTTATTTTATAAGTGGTCAGTTAACAGCACAGCTAAAAACTCAGTCAAATGAGCATCAGATTCAGCCCTTCTATGCAGATTTCTATGACAGGAAGCAAAGGCCTTAAAGTAGAGTCAGCAAAACCTCTTACTCCAGGGCTTATGTAGTGATTGTGATGCAGCAGTAGAAGCAAAACACGTCTGACTCTTGAGAAAAGGGGAGGAAACCCTCCAGCACACCACCAGGAAGCAAGAAAATGCCCACAGTTGGTGAAGTGAAGAAGCACCAGTGCCTCTGGTGGAAGGGAATGGAAATCTCACAGGTCTGAACTCCTCACCAAAAATGAAGCAGACATCATCTTCCTTTGGGAGAATTATAGTAAACAGTCTTCTACACAAGAAAAAACAGAAACACAAAGCAAGGCAGAATTTGGTTGTCATGCATCAAAGGGGACAAAGTATACAAAGGTCCTAAACCCTAGACCCATAATATCCATAATCCTAAAAGTAGATTTTTAGAAATTAGAACCATCCTTGTCCCCACTATTTCTACTACTAAATAACAAGCAACAATATAGCACATCTAAGGAGGAACAACTATAAAAAGTGCTCTCTGTTGATCAGGTGATTAGGAACTGTGGAAAGCAAAAGAGAGAGCAGGTGATGCGATAATACTGTTCTGTCACCCCAGAGAGAGTATGTCACCACACTAAGCACAAGGTAACAAGAGTCCACCACTGGAGAAATTTTGATCTATAGACAATGTGGTATTTACTTTTGACTTTACTGTTCTTTTACAAACACAGGGGGACAGAAGCGGTGCCAAGCAATTATCTACAGAATTAGATTCCAGAATGAGCCAGTATTGAAACTAACCCACAGAAACTCTAAGTTGTTTTTTATAATAACTGTGATAAATACACAATAGGTAGGAAACAAGTATGAAGTGTGGGAACATAAGGAAGGAGAAACAAATCATAAATTTAAAAATGCAAAAGAAAAGCCAGTGGAAACATGATAATCATAATATGAGGGGCTGGGGATGTGGCTCAAGTGGTATCATGCTCGCCTGGCATGTGTGCAGCCCGGGTTCGATCCTCAGCACCACATACAAAGATGTGTCCGCTGAAAACTAAAAAATAAATATTAAAAAATTTTCTCTTTCTCTCTCTCTCTTTAAAAAAATAATATGAGAAACAGAATTTCAAGACATTTATAAGAAGACAACACAGCTGAAAAAAGAAACAGCAAACTTAAAAATGGATCAAGACACTTTATTCAAAATGAGAGTGCAATGAATTGAATAGAGCATCCAAGAGCAGTGGAACAATACCAAGAAGTCTATACTATAGAAAACTGGAATCTAAGAATGAGAGGAGATAATGGGGTAGAAGAAATATTTGCAAAGAAAATGTATATTATCAACATAAATCAAAAATAGAAGACAAACCAAAAAATATTAGAGTTCTAAAGTTAAATGCTGATAATTTAAAAATCTAGAACAATTATAATTAAATCACTATCATAATGATTATTATTAAAGTGTTTTCATTACAAAACAAAGATAAAGATAAAATCATGGTAGCAGACAGAAAAAAAGTAAGATGCAGAAAGATAAAGCAATATTCCAGACTTCTCACTTGAAATTATGCAAGCAAAAACACACTGCAGCCAAACTTAAGGGCTGAGAGCAAAAGGGGAAGAAAACCCTATTATTCAGAGTTCTATACCTAGTTGAAATTTTTTTTTAAATAAAATAAATAACATTTTGTTCTCTGGAAAGCAAAAACCTAGTCATTTCCTTGGTAGCAGACAGTACAGTGTAAAAATAATAAAGGAAATTCTATAGAAGACATAGAATGATCCCAGAAGTAATGAAATAATAATGTAATGATGAAATAAACAATGAAATAAACTAACAATGAAATAAACAGTAGAAATAGTAAGACTTGATATAAACAAATTATTTCTTAAACATTTGAATCATTTCAAAGATAACCTATTGACAAATATAGTAGATGCTATTGTGTGGTTTATGACATACACCAAAGAAAAACATGAAATCAGAGCACAGAATATAAAACAAAAGCATATTATTGTAAGTTTATATATAAGAAGTATTACAACAAAAATGGATACTATCAACATAGAAATAGAGAGCTATGATTATTATGCCAATGATTTAGACAAAGCAACATTTTAAAGGAAGCTCAATTAATCCAAAAGGATGGGAGAAGTTTGGACGAAAAAAAGAAATATATGGAAAAACATCAAACAAAATCAATCAAAAGGATGATGGAACTCCAAATACAAATGGTTCCAATTTATGATGGTTTCCCTTAGGATTTTGTTTAATTTACAATGGTGCAAAAGTGATACACATTCAGTACAAACCATACTTCAAATTTGAAAGTTTGATCTTTTCCTGGGCTAGCAATATATAGCATGACACTCTCTTATAATGATTTTAACAACAGGAAGCTTCAGCTCCTATCAACCACACTCCCACAAGGGGAAACCACCAATCTCTAGTGCACTGTCTTTCCAATATTTTCTGAATACAGGCTACCAAATTCCAAGAAATACTCAAAACTGTATTATGAAATGGGCTTTGGTCAACTGTAGGGAAATATATAAGTGTTCTCAGCATATTTAAGTTAGTCTTGGCTAAGATATGTTATTTGGTAGGTTATGTATATTAAATGTATTTTCAACCTACAATGGATACATCAGGAAATGACCCCACAATAAGTCAAGAAACATCTATGCAATATTACATGAAATAAACTGAATATAAATACACATATATAAAAGGAAGATATTATGATTATGTCATTGTGTATCCTAGTGTTGTATATAACTAAAAAGAATAATTCAAAAAACACAGAATAATAGAGTAAACCAGAAGAAATAAACCTTAAATCATCATTAGCACACTGAATCCATAAATATATACTAATTGGGATTTATCCCAGAATGCAATAATTATTCAATGTATAATCAAAAATTAAGAAATATAATTCTTTAAGGGTAACAAAAAAATTTAAAAATATGATTGTATGAATAAAGAAAAAAACTCTTGACCAATTTGAAAATCATAGTAAGGAAATTATAGTAATAACTTGCAGAGAACTAGGAACAAAAGGGAAGGACCTCAATCTGCAAACACAGATTTAGAAAAATTCAGCTCAAAGCACATTTGGTGGTGAAAACCTGAATTATGCGGACATACAGCAAGTATATGCATTCTCATCTCTTACATTTAACAACGTACAGAAACTTTACACAGATAACATAAAAGGAAGAAAATAAAGATATATTGTTTAGAAAGAAAGAAATAAAACAGCAATTCACAGGCAATGGAATTTTTTATGTATACATCCCCCAAAGAATCTCCAAAATTCGTACTAGAATTGTATTTCCTTAGGAAGGTTGCAGGACACTAGCTAAGTACAGAAAACTGTAGCTTTAAAATACATACTTGCAATGAATGACTGGAAATCGAAACAAAACAAGACCATTTATAGCACTAAACCATATGAAATATGTATGGATATAATTGTAATAAAGTGTAATAAAATATCTTTTAGACTTATACAGGAAAATTATAAAACCATGATGTAAATAATTAAAGGAAAATGTGCATTCATTAGATCAGAAGGTTCAATACTATCTAGAGGTCAATTCTCTCCAAATTGCTGTTTTATATCCAAAGCAGTCCTATTCAAAATTCCAACAAGGGTTTTCATAGAAAGGGATAAACTGACATTGAATTTTGCATGATAAAAATGGGAGATCTAGGTCATTGCTTTTTAAAGATAGCATTGAATAGGGAAGGACCAAGCAGGACAACTTACACTGCCTCATTCAAGTCCTAACACAAAGCTAAAGTAATCAAGACAGTATCTTCCTCACTTTGGACTAGACATGGAATAAGTGTATATAGAGAGTTCAGAGATATGTCCACTCATATATGAAGGTCAACTACTTTTTGACTAGTGTACAAAATAACTCAGTGGAGACAAGAAAGTCTTCCCAACAGACAATGTCAGGATAACTAGACATTTTTAGAAATATGCACAAAGAAACTCACACTATCAAAAAAAATTAACTAAAAAGGATCAAAGATTTAATGTAAACCATGGACAAAAATTCCCAGAAGAAAATATAAGAGCCAAATATTTCAAATATATAATAAGAAATAAGAATTTTCAAACAAAATAATTTAAAAATAGAACATTAAAATGAAACAGTTCTGCTCTTTGAAATATACTGTCAAAAAAAATGAAAAATTAAGCCACAGACTAGAAGAGGGAGAGGAAAAAGAATCTCTTACTACTTTAAGAATGACTCAACTTAACAGTTGGCAAAGGATCTCAACAGACACTTCCTCAAAGAAAATACACAGACAGCAAACAGTACATAAAAAGTTGTTCAATATCAATAACCACTAGAAATGGAAAATAAAACCACCATGAAATACCACAACCCATCTACTGGGATGAAAAAAATAAAAAACATAAGGAAACTACATAATACTGACAAGGATTTGGAGAAATTGGAACCCTTAGACATCAGTGCTAATATGGAAAAGTGCACAGAGATTTTGAAAGAGTTTTTAGCTTTAAAAAAGTTTAGCATACACTTTTCATTTACCCGAGAAAAGAAAACATTTGATCTCTGGAGCAATTGCTTATAACTAATTCATTCATAATACCAAAAACCAGAAAAAAAAATTGCTTAGCCATTAACTAGTGAATGGCTAAGCAAGTTGTGATACAGCCACACAATGAATACTACTTATTTTAATGCCTTGTTGATGAATGATAAAACATAGTAGAGCATCAAATGCATTATGCTGAGTGAAAGAAGTCCAGCACTAAAGCCTATACACAGTATAATACTACGTGTAAGGCATTCTGATAAAGGCAAAACACAGGGCCAGAATCCCATGGGGTTGCCCAGGTGGAGAGAGGGAAGGAATGACACATCTTTCAGGGAGGGCAGAAGCTCTGTGGCCTGCAGGTTCTATTACATACCTCACTTTGGACTGTACACAGCAGTATACATTTGGTTACATAGAAGCAAACATTTGTCAAGATCTATTAACCTCCCAAAATGAAATTTATCATATACACATTATACATCAAATCCTTAAGTCATCATGAGACAAACTTGAATTTTTAAAAATGTTCACCACTTGATAGAAATAAAATGACCAGGAAAGGCAATTGAGAAACAGAGAAGATGAAATAGATGACTCCATGAGGAGCTGGAGGTAGCTTGGGGTAAAAACCTAAGGAAAAGGGAGCATAGGAGGAATAAAATAAAAGCAAATATTCAGTGGGGAAAGAAAGGTAATACTCTGAATAACTGAACCACGAAAATGTCTGCAAGGATATTAACACAGCCTCCTTAGTGAACCTATGCATGTAAAAATAAATGTTTTAGGAAATAAAATCATGACCTCTCTGCCTCTCTCCCTGTACCAATTAATCTTTAACACTTGTAACCAGTGGGTATATTCAGATTTCTCCTATGCATTATCATTTTTCTTGGCTCAGTAATAGCAGAAGCAAAAACATGTATTTGTATAAATTTCTTACCACAAAGGAAAGGTAAGTGTACAAAGATATGCTAGCAAGCTTGACTGAACTAGTCTATGATGTACACACATATGGAAGCATCATGTTGTAGACCCCCATAAATATGTACAACTTTGTCAATTTAAATACAGATGCAAAACAAGTAGATAAAGTGCTCTGACAGCCTGAATACATGAGCAGCTACATCCTACAGGTTCTGGGATGGATATAATTGTGAATGTAACCTTATAGTGCATCAGAGACCAAATAATAAATTCTGACTGTCATACAAAATGAACTAGAACTACAAAACTTCAGGTAGCTGCCTTTTCCAATCTAATTCACAGGTCTTTCAAATTAGCACCCTTTCAGGGTGAGAACCCTGTAGGGAACACAGGCCCAGACAACACCTTAAGGTCAAAGGATGAGGAAAGTAAGAGAAAAAAACAGTAGAGAGAGCTTTCCCTGTGTAATGCTCACCACTCACCCAGGCCAGGGAGGAACCTCACTGAATCCCCAGCCTTCTGCTGCCCTGTGACACAACCATAGTCACAAAAATACACAAAGTAGGTACTACACATTATAAAGGACCATGTAGTAATGCTAATTGATGATATTAACAAAGATACCAATACAGCAAGACAAATTAATTTATATTTTAAAAACAACTGTTTTCCAAATAATGGATATAATTTGATATATATATATAAACATATACTTTATACAATATAATAAATATAACTTGATAATATATAATTTTGACAAATATAATTTGTTCTAATTTAGTCCCCAGTACTTTCCTTTTCCCTCCCCTCCTCCCTCTCTCTGTTCCCTTCCCTCCACTGGAAGACTTTTTAATACATTATTTTAAAGAATGTAGAAAACACTGAAGAGAGTGCTAACACAATTACAGCTTCCCTGGATCTAAGGGAAAACAACTGAGGAATGTGGTCAATAGGCTTAACTAGTGGAATTTGAGAATGAGAGAACTAGGTGTCACTCTTTGATGGGGACTACCACGCTAACTGGAATGCAGTAGAGAAGTGAGCACATACTCTCCGCCTCCTCCTGGCTCCAGATCATGACAGTATGATTGATTCTGCAAATCCTGTTCCATTTTCATTTTAAAAATTGGATAATAGCACTAAAGAGAACCAACTTAACAACAACAACAAAAGCAAACAATTCACCTACAATTTATATTTACACTAAGTAGAAATTTAAGTCAAGCAAAGAAGTGACATACTCATAAAGAAATTCTCTGCATTTGAAAGTAGAGATCTATTAGCTCTATTATTATGATTTGTATTTGAAAGTAGACCCATTCTCAGGGTGCCAATTTAACTAGGACTAAAGTTAAATTAGCTCTATTATTATGATATCATAATATTGTTCTATTATTATTAGAACAATAATCCTAATGTTCTAAATTTTAGGAAAAATACTAAATTTAAAGTCTTAGGATAGATTTCATTTTGAAGCAAACTATTTCATTGCTAACACTATATTTAGTTATACCAAGGATACATATATAGGCAATGGAAATTCTTAGGACAAAACAATCATGAGAGAGTGAACAAAATATCTATGCTGTCTCTGCTCCTCATTTCAAGGGAATTGGAAGAAATGAATTCAAAAGGGAAATGTCCATTGTCACCAGTGGTCCAATTCTAAGGCCCATATCTCCAAGCAGGGAAGCTCTGAGGAAGGTGAGAAGCAGCAGTTAGTGGAATTGGTATAAAGCTCAATAATAAGCATAGGAAATGCAAGAGTCTTCTTTCACAGAATAATTGGGAAACCAGCAGAGGATCTAATACTTGTTCACTTGGTTTTTGATTTTGGTTAATCCACTTCCATTCTCAGGGTGCCAATTTAACTAGGACTAAAGTACAGTGAAGACAGCACACATCTCCACGTTGGTAACTGTATTCCAATATTTATTAGCCATCTACTTTAAAGGACATGAAAATGGCTGGCAAGAAAAGGAATAAAAAAAGCCTCTGAATCAAGACACCTGCAATGGCAATGAAATAAGTATTTGGGATGATGGAAAACTGAGTTGACCATATTCAATGGGTAAACACACCAAACATCACACTATATCCCATAATGATATATGATTATGATCCATCAAAAAATAAATGTAAAACCCTGGGATCAGACCCTCACTTCACATTTTACCACCCACGTGGCTTTAAAATGTCACTGGAAGAATATGAAGTTTGTCTTACTAAACACTGAAGGAATGTTTGAAAAGTACATGCGATAATGAAAGTTAAAATGCTTTGTGAATTGTAAATACGCAATAGTACCTTATTACCAGGATCAACAGTTAAAACACAGGTGAGGCGAGTCCTCCTGAGCCCAAGGCAGGGAAGACCAGTCACTGTAAGAAGTGGCAATCTCGAATCCCAATTCTCAGTGGAAGTCTTCCACCACGGCACTTGCTGTTGCATCTTAAGGAAAGCGACCTGTTAAGTGGTTCTTGGCTTTTCCAGGATAAGTCTCTCCTGGCACCAGTCAGATCTTTCAGACAAGAAGATTGAAGTTTATTGTCTTTTCCCCTCAACTCAATGTTTTTCCTTTAGCTCAAAGACTCTTCAGCATACTCTAAAGAGTGAGACAATATGCATAATTTCTGTACAATAATGAACAAGAATGACAATTTGGGGTCACTAACATCTACAAAGTAAGTTCGTAATTGGAAGTGTGAGTCAGCTTTTGAGAAGAAATTAATTCTGAAGACAATCAAATGGATATACTTTTGCTGTGGCTGCATTTCCAGGCCCTCTGCTGTCCTTGTGTACAATAGCCACTGTCCTTTAAGATGACAGGCTTCCCTGTGGCCAGTCGCACACAGGTCCATGACAACCAACCATGCACCCAGCTTCTCCTTAATAACAGCAACATCTGTGCACCTTCTCTCCTTTGTAGCCTTGTGTTCCCTTCTTAGAGCACCTTCCATTGCCAGCACCCCAAGAAAGTCTGACCGATGCTAAGGCGCTTCCTAACTCACCATTCGGCAGGCCTTCTCAGACAATGCAATTCCTGGGGCTTTGCGTTCTCTGGAATTTCTATCCCTTCCTGAGTCTACATTTTCAGATTCCTCTAGTGATCTTTTTAAAGGTTTGCAATACACTTGGCACATTTATTTTACATTTTCTGACAGTTGTTCCAGAACAGTAGTTCTCAAACTTTGTTGGCTATCATAGTCACCTGGGTAATTTACTCAAAATAGAGGACCAGGCCTCTCTCTCCTAAGTGAGCCCAGCCTTTTCATGATTTATTAGCCCTGGAGGGTAAAGATTCTGGTACACATAAATACTTGAAAGTTCCTTCTGGGATTTGGGGTAACATGATTCAGCTGCCACAGGAAGATCCAGTTTTGAATGACTAAGAACTTAAGCTCTATATGTGAGAACTAAGGTCAAGCCTTGGCTCAGTTTTGCCTAACTCATGATCACTACCTGAAGCCTACCCTGATTTTTTGTATATTCTGTTGTAGAATAGGAGGATGCCAGTATTAAATACTATACTGCATGCATTTGGGAGATACTTCTTCACATTGTAACATCTTTGATATTGGGACATGTCTTAAAATATATACCTTCTAGCTATGTGTCAGTACCTTTTATTTCACATTAGTAACCTAACATAAAGGTGCATCTTACAATCAGATTTTCTAACGTGAGAAAAATACAATAGAAAAGAAAGGAAGATAAGAAACTCCTCTAATACAAAGTAAAAAGAGAAGCAGTAATCACACAGTTCAAATAATATTATGGAAATAAAGTGGTAGAATGATAATACCAAATGATTAATTCAGTCTAGGATACACACACACACACACACACACACACACACAGTCAGAACCTAAGTGGCCAGGGTGGCAGAAAGCTCACATCTTGAATCCTAAACTGGAAGACACAAAGAGCTAGGGGTGGGGTATTCTGCACCCCTCTGGTGCCCCTCATAATCTCTGAGTGGTTTGTCCCTGAGTGTCTCCAGGCTGGCTTCAGGACAGTCACACTTTTTATACATAGGCTCAGGGCTCCAAAAAGAGACACACAGAGACGCAGCAGCCTATGGGAATTGTGTAGCTCTTTGTGACCTGCCCCAGGCAGCCAAGAATCTTTTGCACCATATTGTTTGG
The DNA here is from genome assembly GCF_048772815.1 of Callospermophilus lateralis. Classification (NCBI taxonomy): domain Eukaryota; kingdom Metazoa; phylum Chordata; class Mammalia; order Rodentia; family Sciuridae; genus Callospermophilus; species Callospermophilus lateralis. Next base: position 155,946,282 of record NC_135309.1, on the reverse strand, counting down.
TACTGAGGCGTTAAGGTTAGTATAAAATTTTTAAAAATATAATTAAATTCATGGATATGTTTTTGAACTATGACAAAGAAGCATTGTAAATGTAAGTTATCACTCTGTAAATATAAGTTATTGGCAACAAAATCTGATATTTTTGTTCTTGAATAGTTATGAAAGCTAAAGCAATATTTTTGATTAGTAGCAAAAAAAAAAATCATGTAAATACTCACTGAAGCACAGAATACCAAACAAGCGAAAAGTACATGCATGTGCGCGCGCACACACACACACACACACACATATGACACATATCTTTCTTAAGCACAAATTAGATCAGTACAAAACACCTCAACAAAATTGCTTAAGATTCCCCAAATAACATTTATTTATAAAACATTAACTGTGTACCATCATATATTGAAGATGCTTTTTAGAATGTATTGTGAAAGGATATGTACCTCAAAATTCATTACCTCAGGTTTGTGGAAAATTTAAGCAGTACATCCAGAGAAATATGAAATTCAGTGATCAGAATAATCAAGATGATGAATATGCTCTATATTTTTATATTTTTCTAAGAAATACACACTATAGGCAAAAGCTCATTCTCTGTGATTTCAATTCTGCTTTTAAACTTTGGATTCAAATGCTACAAATGGATCTCACCAAAATAATTCTGTATTACTTCATATTATTTAAGAATCAAGAGTGTGTGTGTACACAGAAATCCATGCTTCTCGGAGTAAAAACCCTCCAGAGTTAGCATTCTGTGGATTATTTTCAATGAAGTAGGCACAAGGGAAATTATAGGTTCAATAGGAGGCAACACTGGTAAATAATGTAGTTAACTTTAAAATAAGAAATAACTTAAATATGTCTTCTGTCCATGTTTGTACAGATGAATTAAGAAGTTCAACTTTTTAATGTGTATACCTATCCTACCAGGTAGGCTCTGACAAACTTTAAAAATAATTCTCTAAAAGACTAATTAGCAGCACAAAAATATCTAATTTAAAATCACTTCATTGATAGAGCACTAATCTCTAGGGTATATAAAGAACTCAAAAAGCTAAGCACCAAAAAAACAAATAACCCAATCAATAAATGGCCAAGGACCTGAACAGACACTTCTCAGAAGATGATGTACAATCAATCAACAAATATATGAAAAAATGTTCATCATCGCTAGCAATTAGAGAAATGTAAATCAAAAATACTCTAAGATTTCATCTCATTCCTGTCAAAATGGCAGCTATTATGAAGACAAACAACAATAAGCGTTGATGAGGATGTGGGGACAAAGGTACACTTATACATTGCTGGTGGGACTGCAAATTGGTGCAGCCAATATGGAAAGCAGTATGGAGATTCCTTGGAAAACTGGGAATGGAACCACCATTTGACCTGACTATCCCTCTCCTTAGTCTATACCCAAAGGACTTAAAAACATCATACTACAGGGATACTGCCACATCAATGTTTATAGCAGTACAATTCACAATAGCTAAACTGTGGAACTAACCTAGAGGCCCTTCCATAGATGAATGGATTTAAAAAATGTGGCATATATACACAATGGAATATTACACAGCAATAAAAGCATAAAATTATGGCATATGCAGGTAAATGGATGGCTTTGGAGAAGATGATGCTAAGTGAAGTTAGCCAATCCCCCCAAAAAACAAATGCTGAATGTTTTCTCTGATATAAGGAGGCTGATTCATAGTGGGGTATGGAGGGGGATCATGGGAGCAATAGATGAACTCTAGATAGGGCAGAGGGGTGGAAGGGGAAGAGAGGGGACATGGGGTTAGAAATGACGGTGAAATGTGATGGACATTATTATCCAAAGTACATGTGTGAAGACATGAATTGGTGTGAATATACTTTGTATACAACCAGAGATATGAAAAATTGTGCTCTCTATATGTAATAACAATTGTATGCATTCTTGTCATATATAAATTTTAAATTAATTTTAAAAATTATAAAATTAAATTACATAAATAAACCTGGTTCATGTTATTTGTACTAATATAACAAACTTCACTTCCAATGCCATCCTGAATGCCAGGAATACATTATTTTAATTAACTCACAAACCAATAAAACCAATGATATTCTCTCTAATTTATCCATCAGACGCCTACTGTACCAATTGCCCAACTTTTCATTAATGCTATAGGAATCATTTCAATTTAAAAAAATTAATGAACATGCAAAATAACTTCCCAGGGTGCAGTGGTCACCCTCCTTCCCACTAGTCCACTTTAGTCACCTTTTTATTTCATGACAGTCCCTTATCCAATTTCAGCACCACCACCACCAGCCGTGAAAGCTTCCCAAGACTGGCATTCATCTCAAAAATTGAAAGCTAATGAAACAACTCCCCTCAGCCCCACAACTCATTAAAAAATCATCTCCATTTGTAACATGGATGCCTATATTTAAGTCAGTACAAATATTTTCTAACCATACGTGTTGTGCCAGGTATCAGGATAAAATGGTTAAAATGACAAAGTTACGGAGTCTCTGTCTAGAGGATGGAACAGAGCACAAGTGACAAAGTTCTTGGGTCCTGATACGACCCAAGAAACAAAGCAGAGCCAGGGGCCAGAGAGAGGACACTGCCTGGGAGGGACCTGCAGTGTGGACCTTCCAGCAGCAGTGACATTATCACTTGCCTAGAAAGTGGCTGGCTGTCACTGGAATCACATAACTGCTTTACATCCAACTTTCCTCATGTGTGAAGTCAGGGCTGGACTAGAATGGCCTGGTATGGACCTTCAGGCTTGGAGTTGTAGAACTCTGGGACCTCTCATTCACAAGAACCTGACCATCATCAGCCTGCTCAGATGGCCCTTCAAGTACTCACTCCCTGATACCCGTGGAGCCAAGAGAATCTGTCAATCACATTCCCATGTGAATATCACCTCCTCCCCCACCCCAGAGGCAATTGTCTGCTCTCTTCTTTGAAATATTTCAATCTGAGAGACAGTGTTTCTGAGTATCACCAAGGAATTTGTCAGGATTCCACACTAGCTGATCTTGATCTCTTGATGTTCAGAGAGTGATTTAATCTCTACAATTATTTACTATACCAATATTTGAAACCTGAAAAATAACAGTGGGTCTCTTGTAATACAAAAATCTTGACCATTATTTTCACATAAAGAATTACATTGACTAAATTGTGACAGGATTTAGGAATTACTTAAAATAAGGAGGTGATTCTAAGCACAATGATATAAGCAGGTACAATGGTAGAGGTTGTAAACCAAGCTACCTAGAAGGCTGAGCAGGAGGATTCCAAGGTCAAGGACAGCCTGGACAATTTAGCAAGACCCTGTCTCAAATTATAAAAAGGGCTAGGGATGTAGTTCAGTGGCAGAGCACCCCTGGGTTCCATCCCTAGTACCAAATAAATAAATAAATAATAAAACAAAAGAAAGAAAGAAAGAAATGATAAGAAGTATATAAACATACTGATTTAAGAACTAACACCCACAGTAACCACTTACAGCTTGGTTGGCTGAATCTAGTAAAATGTATCAGTGACAAATGCACAATTTTACACTGGGGTTTAGAAAACCAAATGTACACGAACAGCATGGAAGTGAAAGCTATGTAGCAATATGTATGGAGAAAATCTCAGAAATTCTAGCTATATAAGGGTAAGCTGGAATAACCCATAATAAGAGGTTCCCCCAAACAGGTATCATAGGCTCCTGCTACCCTAGGTATGTTCCCTGAACAGTTATATGGATATCAGCTAGTAATGTGCTAGAAATGCAGAATCTTGGAGTCTACACCAGGCCTCCAGCATCAGACTCCATCTGTTACAAAGATACCCAGTGACTTAGTACACCACTGTTCCAGGCTTTTATTCAGATCAGATCAAGTGAAGCTCTAGTCTATACTAGAGAGGCCACACAGTCAATACATATGCATAAGATGTAAGTCCATTAGACCAAGGCATGCACAAACTCAAATCTCTAAACCTACCAAGCATATTTCAAAGACTGTGGATCTTTGGTTTAGAGTGTATTATCCAATATGGTAACTACTAGCCAAATGTGGGTATTTAGCAAATTCAGGTGGGCTATAAGAATAAAACACACTGCAGACTATGAACCAATAGTAAAAAAAAATGGATGTAAAAAGTACTTCTTTAATAATTTTATATTTAACGTATTGAAATAACATGTTGAATGTGTTTTCTTAACTCAAATGTATTATTAAAATTAATTTATATTTTCATTGGTAATGTGGATACTGGAAAAGCTTAAATTACCTCTGGTGTGCACATTTTGTTTCTATGGACAGTGCTGTTTGAGAGGTAATTGGGGACCTGTACGGCAGCTCTTTTCATGTGGAACCTGAATCAGTTCAGAAACAAGGATTAAAACTAGGCCTAAATATTGTATGATGGGCCGAGGAGAGAAATCTATCTTTTCCCCCAAAATACCAGCATGGAATATAATCAATCCCAAGGATTCATCATTGAATCCAACACTCTGAATCTTGCACTTCTTGTCTTATTATAAAAACAAACAAAAACATATGACAATGACATTAAACAAGAAAAACCTATTATTAAAAAGTAATATCTCATGAGCAGTTTCCAATTCATGGTCTTTTCCTCTGGAGAAAAATTACAGTGCACTTTATTTTCTCTTTAGAGAATGGCGATCTGGTGTGCAGGCCGGCAATGATGTCATCCGAGGAAATGACATCCATGCTTGCAGAGAGATGAACGTTTTCCCGAAGGTGCTCCTTTTGCTAAACCTTCCTCATGGAGGACTTACAGATTGCCTCTTGCAACAAATATCAGCACCTCCCCAGCCAGGCTGCTCCAGTACCACAGGAGGGGAAAATAAATAAATGAACCCCTCTCAGTCCACAAACCTGATCTCAACAAAATATCAAGTCACAAGAGTTTAAAGAGGACAGTCTAACTCATCACTATGATGCTGAAGCTAATACCCAAGTACACTACTTTACCTTGTTATTACAAGGGAAAGCCCCAATATCTCGGCTCATCCTTCATTCGTTCTAGATGACTCACTTTCTAGATACACATTAGAAATGCTGAAGGATTTCATGATCCCAAGAGGGACACTCTTTGGCCCTCTCTGCATCAATGAAATCTTAAAGAATTAAAGTTTTTCAGAGGCATTTGGATTCATCTTATTTAACAGAACAAAGTTTTAAAGGAAAAGTAAAATAATATATCATTTTTTGTGGCACAGAAAATTTAAGGGTAGATTTTGTCATTGCTTTTGGTTTATCTGTAATCCTATATTTTATTTGATGTTTGCTTATTTATTTTATATATATATATATATATATATATATATATATATATATATATATATAAACTGTATATATTAATGGGCTTAGGTGTGATTTGTCTTCTCTACACATGCACATAGTATGTATCAATCACAACCAACCACCCTTTTTCCACTCATACTCCCCCACCCCGTCACCTTCCAAGTACCTACTAATCACTATTCTATTTTCAGGCTGACTTTGCTTGTTAATTTTCTCATATAAGGGAGAACAAACAACACTTGCAGTTTGATCTGCCTCTAAACTAGGAAATATGAGTAGGCTGAAGTGGTTCAAATGCTGCCGTCTTTAAGATAATGATTTAGATTCAACAGAAGTCAGCTTGAATCCCAGTCCCCATCATGCTCAATCTGCTTTTGAGATTTTAGTTTGTTCATCACTTAGTAAGGGCACTGGCTGGCTCTAACTTTCCACATTCCATATTGCCATACAAATGCAAGAAGGGAAGTACTTCATATTTAACCAAATGAAGCCCAAATCTGCCCAAATTAAAGGTAGATTGTATTTAAAAATGAATATCCTTATAGAAATTTTAATACCTATTTCTGAGAAGGTTGTATAATAGCTCCCCAAAGACTTTTTAAAATTTATAAAGCCATTTATCTTGTATACATTATGAATGCCCCTAAGTAACAAATAGATAGATTTTAATACACACACACACACACACACACACACACACCATTCCTTGTCAGATTTTGAAGTCTAATAATGCAACTCCTGAAGCAAAATTAGGATTTGCATTTGTAGGTTTCCATTAAAATGAAAGCACTCTCTAGCCATAATTATTTCACTCATTCTGCAAATTGGAAAATCTGTTATAATGTAAAGTGGCATAGCCCAGAACTTCTGAATCACTTTGTATTTAATGGTAGAACTAATAAATTCATGGAGCACCTGTTGTTTACTTTAATCTGAACCATTTTATATATGCCATGTATATTCTGTTGCCAGATTTTCCATGAATTGGCCATTTTTTGAAAACTCAATGACTGGCTTCTTTTTAAAATAAATCACAATACTTACCTGGGGAGCTACCTTTTTACTAGTAAGCTTCCTATATAATAAGTCATGTCTGTGTGTTTAAACAAATTTTCTAGGAAGGAAACTTGAATTTGCATCTCAGGGGGTTGGCTGTAAGTAAAGGCTGGAATGTGAAGATCAGGGAGTTCTGTAACTGACTCCAGGTGGTAGGGAGCTATCACCTTCAACAACAGGAGCCTAAGGGTGCCTCCAACTGGGTGCACCCAACTGGGGTGATCTCCTCTGATAAAGCAAAGGTCCTGACTCTCAGGGTGTCCAGCCAACTATGGACAAGGAAGCCACAGCTGCGTTAGGACACCAGTGTCCCAGTGGGAAGCATCTCCTGCCACCAGCTTTTGGAACAGAATAGCCGAGACGTTGGTGTCTTACTTTTGTAAGAAACTAATGTGACATCAGCTATTTAAAGTAAGAGCTTTAACATGCCCCCTTTTAAAAAAATTGCTGGATTGTTTATTCCTAGCACAGTAATTAGTCCATAGGTAACAGATATTTTTAAAATCAAAACAAATCTCATCTACTCAATGGTGGCTGTAATAAATGGCATTATGTCCCCCTAAAATTCCCATACTGATGTCCTGACCTACAGGACCACGGAATGCGCCTTAGTTGGAAACAGCATCACTACTGGGATGAAGCAAAGAATGGGTCTCTCATCAGGTATGCCTGCTGGATATATGGAAAGCAATGCCATGAGGAGATGCAGGCAGGGCTCCAGAGGATGCCACAGAAGCCAAGAGACACCAAAGAGCGCCAGCAACTGCCAGACTCCGCGGAAGCAGAGGCCCTCCCAGCCCCCGGGACACCTTGGTCTAGGACTCCTGTCTCCAGAACCGTGGGTAATACATATCTGAGACTCAACCTCTCCACTCTGTGGAAGTTGGTCACCAAACCCTAGCAAATTAACAGTAATTAAGACAATCTATGGCTTGATAGAAACAAATAACAGAAAGTTTAAATCTAAAGGAAAGCTAAGAAAAGGTTTTCAGGCTATGTGTCTCACTAAACTTAATGTTCAGATCCCTAATTCATCATGCCTGGTTAACATTAGGGGAGTATGATTAAGTCAACTAAACTTAATCAGCCTTTAAAATAGAAGCCCCTGAGAAAAGAAACTTTGATCTGTACGCTGACACACACCCCAAAAACTTAAATGCAGGAAACACTTTATGGCCATAAGTCATGATAAATCTGTTGAATGAATGAATGGTTAACACAGAGAAGCATAATTCAACACACAGGAGTAATCTGTAAGCTTGCTTCCTGAAATATTAAAAACAAAAAATTCAAACCAGAAATAGGCATAAAAACCATTGTTTCTTCACCATTTCTGCTTTAAGAGTTTTGTAAGGTTTTATTTTATTTTTTTTTTTAATCAAGCGTAAGCCAGTCACTAAAAAGAAATCCTAGAGGAAGAATTAGAAATATGCCATATGTTGTCAGCTCGAGAAAACACGCATGCAAGGGCATTTTCAACACTTAAAAGAACTATTTATCAATTTTCGTGCCTCCTGCTGTACAGATGGCAAAGTTGCTGTGTTTCTGAGGGTGATGAGAAATAAACAATGTGGTAGTCGATGCTGGAATTCATAAATAAGTGTCATTTTGAAAACTTACATATATAAATGCCTTCCTTAACAAGTGACTTGTGGCTGGCACTGTCAAGTGGCACATATAAAATCTTTCAGTAATAATAGTAATTATGTTAAAAACCAGTCATCCTGTAGAACTCTATTTTTAAAAGTCATTTAAAAAATGATTATCTTTAATATATCTCGACACCAATAAGAATGTAGGATTCCTAGAGTACTGCCAAGTTTTCTACGTTTCTATATGTAATTTTCATAGATTCCATTCAACCTAAGGTAAAATTTTGTCCTGTATTCTTTTAATTTCTTTTAGTCATCAATGAATGCTAAAATATTCATCAAATTGCTTTCTTATGTCCAAACACTGCTGGGTTCTGTGAGAGAAAAAAATATGACACAGTCTTTAAAAAGCACGTCTTTCAAGGAAAACCAAAAGGACAATCAATTTGGAATTGTGTCTATTATAGTTATCCAAGTATGGAAAGGCACAGAATCAGGCATGTATCCTTGAGTTCAGAGTAACTACCTCTTGGAGCATGCTGAAGATGAAATTAAGAAGAAAGCAGAATTGAGACATGAACAAAGAAGAATGAGTCAGGATCAGTAAAGCGAGGGCCAATTAAAACCTTGGGAATGAGGGCAATGATTCCATATTTCCCTTTCACTGGCTTTATGCTGGTTCGCTAAGGGAGAGCCAAGTAATCAGAAAACTGTCCCTGGCTGTGAGTGTGATGCCTCAAAACAGACCTTATGGTCCTGGGTATAGGGTTTAGGCAATGAAGATTCTCTGCCTTTGATTATAAAAGGAAACATTCTCTATTTGCAAAGCAACTATTAAACTCCTTATACGTGCCTCATACCTGAGGCTGGAGGATACTTCTCAGAGTACACCATGGGCACGGTGGATGCTTCTCCCAAGGAACAGGCAATCTTGTGTCCAGACTGACACACTGAGAAACGCGCAAAATAAGGAAATGAATTCATGATAACAGGGATATTTCAGTCCATGGCCAGCAACTCCGAAGGGCTAAATCAGAAGATCATGAGCCTTCCAGGAATAAAGAGCCTGATCTAGTACAAGGGTCACATCTCTTTTCCTCCAAGTGCCTAGATGCAAAACATAAACTTTAAAGTATACAGAGGTGCTGAGGGGAAGTGACATAGGGACAAAGATGAGCTGAGGGGCTACTGTGCTCTGCATCCAAAGGCACATGGATACTGTTATGGAAGGACCCTTGACTCCACTTCACCAAAACTCCAAAGAAATGAGAAGTTGAAAAAGCAGGTTTATACTTTGTGCCAATGTAAAATCAATGAACATATTTTGTCTTGTAATGACAACTATATTCCCAAGAGATTAAACTATAAGATAATACATTAGCAATAAAATAGCTGCTAATAATCAACTTCTCGTTTATGCAGAGAGCATGGACTCATCTGCATTATTTATACTGAATAAACAACCCCATGTCCTTGGTGAACAGTAGCGCTAATCCTACTCAGCATCTTTAATAAATTATTAAAATGGCAGAACACATTGCATAGAAGAACAAGAAACAAGGAGAACCTTACTAATGCAGAACATATTTTTTTCTAAAAAATAATGAGAATTTTTCTCTTTCTTGTTTTCAAATCCATTAAGACAGAGAGTAGTAATGAAGAAGATGATACCCAGAGGGCCAGCCCAAGAGTACAGTCCTTCAGTCACACATTTGCATCTGGTTAACAAAAAGACAGAAGTTCAATGTGAAGTCCATGGTGCATTATCTGATAAAGGTTTCCTTACTGTTCAGGATAGCACTTACTTAAGATGTAAATAAACACCTGCAGTGTCCACATTTGCTGGGGTAGGTAGTTTTATGTGTCAGCTTGGCTGGACACCATGCCTCATCATGCAGCGTGAGCCTGGAAGGTACTGTGAAGGTGTCTGTGAATTTGATGGATAACTTACAATCAGCTAACTGAGCAAAGCAGGTTATGCTCCATAATACGGTATCTTCAATCAATCAGTTGAAGATTGCAAGAGAAAAGGAGAATTCCCAAAATAATTCTGCCTGAAGACTACCATATAAACTCCCTGCTTGTATTCCCAAGCTACAGGGCGGCCCTGCAGTCTCAAGACTTCAGACTGCAAGGAGAGCTCCTACTTGAATTTCCAATCTAACTTCCTGCTCTACAGATTTTGGACTTACCAGTCCTCATAATTGTGTTAGCCAATTTCTTCAAATATTTGAATATTTCAATATTCATTCTCTCTGAATATATATATAAAATATATATAATATATATGTAGTATATGTGTGTATATACTATGTAATTTATATATACTATGTGATTTATGTGTGTATATGTGTGAGTATATATCAATTATATATATTATTAATGTATGAAAACATGTTATTATTACATATATAAATTATTATTTGTGTGTACATGTGTGTTCTGTTTCCCTGGAGTGAATAGCTCTTATTAGAATATTTAAATGCCACCAAAAGGATCTTGATGTAACCCTATCTTTCAGGACAAGAAACATCTTATTCTGCATGTGGAAAGAAATGGAGAAAGATGGTCCCAGGTCTGTTTGCTTGGCTCTGGTTATTTCTTAGAGGAATTTTCCAATTTCTCTCAGGGGCCTGATGGTAACCAACTTCACCCATCCCCAGGCAACCAGGAACAGTTGGCATCATGCTGCTTTGTTAGACACGGGCCCGTTTGGTAATCCCATTTGTGAAGTCATTAAATCAGGCACACCCAGAACCTGCTCACCACAGCGCTGTGTTCTGCTTGTGGTACTGAATCAGCTTGGTGTTGTTCACATTCCCAGGAGTCTGCTTGGCCCGGGTGCTTGTGCCAAGTCTTCTCTTTGGCAATGTGTGATTCCATTTGTGACTTTGGTAAACACAATATGTTTCATAAGGTGCTGATGGTAAAAGAAATCTCAAAAACAAAGTCTTAATGTTCAAACCCTGGCCAGAACAAGGGACTTATCATTTAATCAGCAGTGGATGATTTGGTTACAACACACACAGGGCTCCTAAGTGCATTCCACGCTTTCCAGAGAAAGTGAGTAGAAGATTTAGAGTGCAACTCCCAGTCTGTGCCTCAAGTCAGCCACGATCAACCATCCTTTCCCTCTCCATCACCATCTCTTCTCCCTCCAGACATTTAGAACTAGCATGTCCCTCTCATACATCCCCTGCATAACTGAACCCAATGGCACCCCCTGTTTATACCACTCCGGCTTCTTTAAAGTTCATTTGTTAACTTTCAGTGCCCACCATGGGCCATGGTCCTGAATTCAGCTCCCAGAATGCCACCAAACTGTCACCTAGCACATGACTTCTGATTGCTCACAGTAAAGTCATTTGTTACAATCAAGGTGATTACAAAAAGCCCCCAAGAGATTTTTGAAAAGCCCATTCTTAAAGTCACAAGAAGTAATAACACAATCTTTGTTTAATTAGTGATGGGAAAACTTGATTGCACTTTTCTACACCACCATTTTCCTATCATGTCCCTAAGTGACAGACTAGTGGCAGTAAAAAATAAATAAAACGGTTTATAGAACACAGAGGGTGATACTGTGAGAAGCCGTATTTGAGTAAAACCAGGGCACTTCTCCAGGCAGAGGATGATGCAAAGGAAATTGTGGCTGTGACAATTTTGCTGGTCACGAAATCCAGTCCCTGAGGGTGATCCAAAGAACATCAAGTTCAAAGGTACACATCCAGTGAAAAGACACCATACATTTAAATTTTAAAAACTGAAACTTTCTGCTCACTTGCAGTTCTTGGAATCATACTGACTTGCGGTATGCATCTGAAGCATCAGCAAGCGAAAGAAAGAAATGTCATGAGGAACAACTGCTTGTTCACAGAAGACTCAATTTTTGCTCCAAAGGAGAAGGGGCAGCTGGAAATGAATTAAAGGGCGGTTATGATGATGGGCTTTCCCTAAATCTGTGACAGGTAACCATCCCACATGGTTTCTTAGAATCACTTTTTAAATTTTCCTTTAAGTTTTTTTATTTGTTCTAATTAGTTTTACATGACAGTAGAATGAATTTTGACACATTGTACACAAATGGAGAACAACTTCCCATTCCTCTGGCCACCAGTAGTGTAATCATACATGTATATCAGGTAATAATGTCTGCCTGATTCCACCTTCCTTCCCATTCCCACAGCCCCACCCCTCCCCGCACTCCCCTCAGCACAATCCAAAGTTCCTCCATTCTCCACCAGCCCCCCTCACTATGGATCCTCATCTGCTTTATCAGAGGAAAACATTTGGCCTTTGGTTTTAGGGACTGGCTTATTTTATTAGCATGATATAGAGAAATGTAAATCAAAACCTCTCTAAGGTCTCATCTCACTCTGGTCAGAATGTCAATTATCAAGGATATGAGAGATAATAATTGTTAGAAAGGAGGTGGGGGAAAGACACACTCATACACTGCTGGTGGGACTGCAAATTGGTGCAACCACTATGGAAAGCAGTATGGAGATTCCTCAGAAAACTGGGAATGGAACCACCATTTGACCCAGCTATCCCATTCCTTGGTTTATACCCAAAGGACCTAAAATCAGCATGCTACAGTGATGCAGTCACATCAGTGTTTAAAGTAGCTCAATTCACAATAGGTGAACTATGGAACCAACCTAGTGACCTTCTATAGATGAGTGATAAAGAAAATGTGGTATATATACACAATGGAATATCACTCAGCCTTAAAGAAGAATTCAATTTGGCATTTGCAGGTACATGGATAGAACTAGAGAATAGCATGCTAAGTGAAAAGTATTTCCTTCCACTGCCTTTTTCTTGTGTTTCTCTGTCTTGCTTTTTCATTGTTTTATCCCCCCTCTCTCTTTTTGAACATCCCCCTAAGAAGAGAATCATTTCCAAATCCATGGAACTTAAAGTCTCTCAAAATTGGAAAATGAATAAATTTCTGCAAAGACAGCACTTTCTCCCCAACTTAACCCTGAGCCCCCTGTTCTATGAGAAAATTCAATTCATTTTTAATCCCTTCAGTCCACCAAAACTACTTTTGCCAGTGTCCCCAAGACCTATCCCCTTGATAACCCTACAGTCAATTCCCAAGTCTTTCCTACTCTATCTCCTTTGGGTTTCAGCCAGCTCAGTCTTATGGTGGGTCTCCTGGTAGCCTGCATGAACACTAATCCACCAGTTTTCCTTCTTCTTCACTGGCCACTCCTGACTCTTGCCTTGTTTCCCCCTCTGTGACATCCCAACCACACCTGCACTAGGACTCAGAATTCCTGCAACCTTCTCTACCAAAGTGATTCACTTCCTTGGGGATCTCATGCAGGTCGCTGGCTTAAATATCATGCATATGAGGCTTAAGTCACTGTCCCCAGCTGAACCCGGCTCCCATATCCAGCCGCCTACTCCACACTGCTTTGGCTGCCTGGCAAGACTTTTGAACTTAAAACTGACCTGTGAAGCTGATCCATCTCTCAACCCTCCTCCCCATCTTCTCCTTCTCACCTGGTGCTAACTCCACCTCTCCCAGTTGCTCAGGAGAAGAGTCTTATGAGTCATTCTGAACTCTACCTTTTCTCTCCCAGTCCACAGCCAACCATCGGCTGATTCAGTCCATTCTACTTCAGATACACCCAGCACTGTGTCTGACAGCACCTCACTACCTCCCTCCCTGGTCCAAGCGGCCACCATCAAGTCACTCACTTGGACTAAGGACACCATCTCTGTAGCGGGTCTCCCTGCGTCCACAATTCCCTCCTTAGAGTCTAGTCTTCCCAAAGCCCCAGACTGAAGTAAGGCTACCTACATCAGCTCTGGTCACTTCCATGGGCCACAAGATCCTAGAAAGTCTGGCTGTCCATTAGTCCCCTAAAGTATCCTCCTAGACTCCTAGTCGCCCCAATGCCCTCCTTGAGCTCATAAAGCACGCGAGGCATACTGCCATCCACAGTCCTCGTCCCTCACTCCCTGTGCCTGTAACAGTGTCCCCCACAACATCCTCACCCCCTTCACTTTTTGCTTCAGGGCCATTTCTAAGGCGCTTCTACTAGTGTCAAATTCCAAACACACTCCTCTTGCCTGCTCACGGTTCTCCCTGACCTTGCTCTATGGTCACTTTGTTTTCCATAGCACACACCAACTTCTAACTTACAATACTTTTTTCTATTCACTGTCAGTTTCCCACCACCATGCTGCAAACTTCACAGAAGCAAGTGTCTCCTTTTTCTGTGCTGTGGTAGTCTCCACACCCAGAAAAGTGCTTGACTCAAAGAAGGAGCTCAGCAAACACTTATTTGAGTAGATGAAGATTCAAAACTCTAATGCTATTCTAATGGTGAACTCATGAGGAATTTCTTCAATTGCCCTGGTAATCAGACCTTTCTCCATAAAATCGGGATAATATTTCACAAGTTTTTTGTTGTTGCTGTTTTTAAAACTAACATGATGATACATGTACAACTCTACATTCAAAAGGGCAAGAGAGCGTGATAAGAAAGCCTACTTTTCCCTTCTGAACTAGGCCATTTATGATGCTGTCATTTTTCATAAAGTAAGTGATAAAAATACACCATAATTGTAATGTGCAGCTGCACTCACAGACCTAAATAAATCTGATTAAGACACAGTTCCTTAAAGAGTGATGGTTCTTTGGGTTTTCCCATTCAAGCATAAAAATCTTACGATGCCCAGAGGGCAGCCCTAAACCAGGGATTAACTGGAGATGCCAAAAGAATCTGTGGAAAAAGCTTCAACCCACAGGTTGAAATGAGGACAAGAGCAGCTTGTCTTACAAAGAGAGATACCAGGGGGAGTGGTGAGCCGCACAGGCCCCCTACCGACTTCCCAGGTTCACATTCTGGGTTACTCCCCTTTCCTGTAACTGTCACCTTTGAAAAATGAGCATCTTCTCATCAATAAACAGAAACACTCTATGAAATTATTGTGAGAATTAAATTAACTGTCATCTACAAAGTGCTCAGAACATGGGTGTTCGACAGTATGTACTTAGAGCACCCAAGGGTGTGGAAATAGACAAAAGAAAGGCTTAGTGAGGCACCCAGTAGGTTCAAGCATCTTTCCTTCCAATTACATAAAAGCTCTAGAGGAAGGACGGTCCTTGAGCAAATTCTTGGTTCTTCTTGCTGAAGTGACATTTCTATCTAAGGAACTACAAAGTTTAGGTAGAGAAGCAAAGTGTCAAGGTAAGGAGAAGAGGAAACATTCATGACTCAAGGGCATTTTAAATTTCCTCTAAGGTCATGCACAGAGAGAGTACTCTCTGACTCAGCAACTTCAGGACCCATTGACTCCTGCTCACCCCAAAATAAGGTCCAGGCAGCATGCATGTCACCTGGCATCAGATTAGACACGCACATTCTTTAGCCTCAGTCCAGACCTACTGAATTAAAAACCCTGGGCCTGAGGCCCAGCAACCTGAGTTTAAGCAAGTCCTCCATATCAGGAGAACATGCACCAAAGTCTGAGAACCACTGCCCCAAGCATCAATGCCCAAGAGATAGTAAAAGACACTGTTGGAGAACTGAACTTGAGTTTTCACGGCTTTATCAAAGTTACGAGTTTATAAGGCTTGGCTGCAAGAATATGTCTTTAGAAAACATTGAGTAAATTCAATATTCCTCAATATTCCTTAAGATACCCTATTGGTTTGGCAGGATATGAAATCTTCAGCTCACCAATATCTATTTAGCATTAACCACACATAAGCCTCTCTGCTGGCACAGATAGAAAAAATAAAAATGAAAAACCTGGATCTTACTCATGTTCTCTGAGAATTTATAATATGATAAGGGCTCAGACCCAGGAAGAATGAGCAAAACCACAAAGCCAAATAAATCACCTGTTGTAACAATTAAGAAACTTGTCCATGTTCTGGAAAAGGGACCATGCAGAATAGTCAATAGCAGCTTGGCTGTTGTGGAGGGAGGAAGGGGGGTGACAGGGACACTGTGGGCATGGAAGCTGGGTCTGTCCTGGAACCCGAGTGCCGTCCCAATAAGTGTGGCCTCCAGCATGCTTCAGTGCAGAGTCATGCATGGTTTCAGAGAAAGGCTGGCTCTGCATCCAACAACTCAGCCTAGGTAACAGTTTAGCAGCAGTAATACGAAACCAGAAGGCAGGCAATGGTGCAGAAACGAGGCGTGAAGGGAGGAAACCGACGTACCCAAAGGGGCAGCGAGGGCGGGTTCTGCTGAATGAATTAATGAGAACATCAGATAGGATCCCAGGATGGACATTAAAGAACGAAAACAAAACTCCACGTCTCCCTTCAACAGGTGGTAGGTGACCCAATGCTACTGACTACTTGGATGAATCTGAATGACATTTTTAAAATGTCCCCTTGGGCTGGAATGCACTTGAGTTTTACACGTACAAGGAATAAAACCCGCTTCACAGACGCTTAGAAAGTCACAACCATAAGAAAACCTGATTATGATTGTTTATTCTCAAGATTAATAAATTCTCCCCAGAACTTGTTGGAATGTTTGTTCAAAGATAAATCAATGCTCAATATGTTGATTGCGAATGCACATTCTAAACTTTCCTCCATATTAGAAATCAATGCTTGAAAACCATTACTATACTACTGATATCAGATATAGATTCCTAAGTTTAAAAGATTATTCTAAATATTAAGGACATTGGTTTTCACATTGCGACTTTCTGTGTTGTCAAATGATCAAGTCATATGTAAGAATACAGTTTTAACCATAGGCTTTTCTCATGGAGGAAATCCTCAGATAGAGCTTGGGATACCAAGGATGAGCCACCAAATCAAGGTATGAAGTCCTCTCAAAGATATTTGCAGATTCAAAGGCACTGGGGCACTGGTCTGTTGAGCAAGAGGAATCCGACAATGTGGCTAGGGCACAGCAGTCAAGTAGGGCTGTGTCCTTGTAATCCATGGTAAAGATGCTCTTCCATGTGCACATGAGAGCCAGAGAGGTTGTGAACAGGAGGCTAATATGATCTGATTACCTTGTGCCAATGAGTGTATACTTGTGTTCTAATGAGACATTCGAATCTTGTAATCTGGACCCAGAATAATGTGATGCTCTCGACTCATAAGGGTTTCTGTGATCTTTGGGGTCAACAAGCAGAAGAGCTAATATACATTAAGTATGGGTTAACCTACTTAGTGTCATGTTTAATAAATCTGAGCTGAGCTACGAATGTGCATATTTGATCAGGGACTCCCTATGCTATTAAAGAAAAAATACCATCTCTCTGTAAGGGAAATTACAGCTGTCTGCTCTGTGATGTGTTTTAAGATAGTAGACGTGCATTTAGGAAAAGGGAGAATATTCAATGGAATGCATGGTGTATGGTGATTTCAACACAGTCCTTCCAGCCAGGGTCCACCAATGGCCGACAAGGTCCCTTCCTGGTCGGCACAATCCTGAGAGGACGGAGGGGACTTTTCAGATGGGATATCTGTAAGTTGCTGGTCCCGTAGTAATATTTGCTTTAGGGGCTGGCAGCAAGTCTGAGCCTCCTTATGGCATGATTTGGGGTATCTGGATTTATTCCCTCACAGTGACTGTGACAGAACAGAATTAAAGACAGCGTGGCTTCTACCCAGCTGCGCGCTGCTTTGTAAAGTGACTTCATCGGGCATCTCTTGTGCCAGTTCTTCACTCTCCTTTTCCTCCAGTTTTAATTTGATCCTCCTTGTTACCGAGGCCTCTCTGGACCACAAAACAAGACTCTGCGCAATTCACAACAAACACAGGTTTCCTGGTCGGTGCTGTTTCCTACCTCCACACAACAATATCAATATACATGCACACAGAGGAATCCCCGGGATGTCAAAGATAAATTTCTAGTAGGAAGACATGGGGTGAAGTGATGGAATCCAGGGTACAAAGCACCTCATTATCAATAAAATTAATCCTATTTTCCTAATCTTCGTAATCTTACCTACTAATGTGGCTCCACATGAAAACTGCACCCAGTCTATATTGATCTGAAATCTTAGCATGGATGCACAGTCTTAGCACCAAAGCCCACGCACTCTTTTTATTTCTAGCTTATTCATAATATAACAAAAGTATGGAGAGCAAAAGTGAGAAGAATATTTAACATTTCAGAAGGTTTCTATATGCTTTCCCTAGGTTAAATGCTTTGTATGCATTATCTCATTGATTGGAAAAAACTCAGTGAGGTAAGGTTAGTCACAAGGGTGTTGGGATCCTGCCTGACCCTAGGTTCATCCTCCAAACTGCTGCAATAGCTCTCCTCCAGGCCTGTGGCTCCATTCCTGAATGGAAGGAGTCTCCTCTTTTATTCAACAATGACATCTCTTTCCCATGAGTGACCGAGGCAGTCACTCCTGTGCCTATGTATCATACTTAACATGTGGTGCCTTACACTGCAATTGACATCATCTCTGAAGGAATCAAGTTCCATATGTAGACCTTCCTTCCTATGGTACGAGGTCCAGAAAAACAACAACAACAAATACACTTAACACCACAACAGTAGTAATCAAACCGTCTTTCCATCAGTCACCAGATCAAATGATCACAAAATCATCATAGGAAGGATCAACACCTGGTATTATAAGAAAATAAGATCTTGCACGGTTCTGGTCTCCCTACACCTCCATACAGACCTGAGGCTTCCGGAAGTCTCCATCATTCAGCCCAAGGGCCTTCTTTCAACGGAGCAAAGAGTCCATGCTTTTTCTAGCCACAGAGTTTCTGCACAAGCTTTCTCAGAACCTGCCCCTACTCTTAACTACGGTGACTGTGTCCCTCCATTAAGCCTGCTTATGTATCTGTCAAGTATGCACCTCCCATCCAGCTCTCTCTCCCAACAACCTGCCTCTTCACACTTAGTTCTCAGCTGCAAACATTCATTCATTAATGTGCTGCAATCTGTCTTTCCACAAAACTCTGAGCACCACAAGGGCAGACACCCCATCTATTTTGTATTCAGTACTCTACCCTTAATGCCTGCACTAACCACAGTCTAAGCACAGCATAGACCTACCGGAAATGAGTGGCTGATTTACTTCCAATCTCTTATTTGTCATTTGTACAAGGAACCATCACCATACGAAAAAGATACGTAGTTTGAATTACTGGCATATCTTTATTCAACTGTCAGTCACATTTGGATTTATCATATGAATCACAAGCAATCATATTAGAACTCAAGTACTTAAGGTTCAATTGCATTGTGTTATACTAAAAAATGTGAAAACTTGACAAATTTACTGGGAAGTAAATTTGAAGAACAAATTTACTAAGAAACTGGAATGTTCTTTCTAAGTTGTGGATTTCTAACCTACCAAAAATGCTAGAGAAAGAGTGAATCTGTCAGTAGTTCAGCACTTCCATTTCAATTTCCCATGAAAATAGAAATTACAGAAGTAGCAAGAATAAACAATTGCTAGATCTTGCAACCAGTTCTTGTTTTAAAACAAATTTTCTTAAGCAGGGTTCTCACTCCATTATACTTGCTCAGTCACACTGAAATTAACTAGAAAGTGATTTATGAAGTATTAAATATTATTATAATGTCTCTGAATCCTTACAGAATACAAATGCATAAGTGGTATTTATGATAAAAGACAATGAAGTTTTAAAATAGGGATGTTTCACAACCAAGACTTATAGCCATATAATATTTTAAAGTCATATTCAGTTCTTCTATTGGGGCATATTAAATATCCGAAATAAAAGAGCATACACTGCCCTAAATACAATTTTTTTTTTTGTAGATTTACAGTTGTTCCAACTTCTGGGTAGTTGTATAATCACAATTGTTGGACATCCCCCTTCTTAGTAAACTTTAGAGCTCAGGTGTAAATGTTGTTGTTGTAATAATATTGCATTTTAGAACATTTCAAAAGATCTGTAATTTTTAACATATCTGTAACCATTTCAGCAATTTCTTTTAATTGGGTTTCTTATAATTATAGCTGAATCCTGTAACGTCCATATGAAGCGTTCCAATTACAAACTAGGAGGAAGTAGAAATAACTCACACGGACAGCTTCACTAGTTGCATCCTATGGAAATCAGAGGTCAACTGGTTGGTTGTTTTATACAAGTGCTATAATTTACCTACTAGATGTGTATAAACACACAAAACCAGGCAATTTAGATAGTAATTAGAACCCTTAATTTACTTTTATTCAAGCAATGACCTCAACTATAATTTAAATATAATAGTTCCTAAAGATGACTGGCGAATTCCCATTACTCCAAGATCTCCTATAAAGTGTTCCAACCCCACAAGTATAATATAGAGAATCACAGAAAGTCTGATATCAACACAGTCCTACTTCAGTAGAATTTTTCTCTCAATAAAACACAATTTATTCTTGTGTTGTGAAATGGTAAATAAAAATCATGTTTTTAGAAATTTACTGCAAATCATTATTTCAAGTTTTTTAGATGATAGTGTTTTAAAAGGTATTAGGCTAGAGTGATGGCACATACTGAAATCACAGCTATTTTGGGAGGCTAGGACAGGAGGATCACAAGTTCAAGATCAGCAATTTACAGAATCCATGTCTTCATATAAAATTAAATCAAATTAAAAAACAAGGTTGGGGATGCAGCTTAGTGCATGAGGCCCTTGGTTCAATGATCAGCACAAAAGATAGATGGATAGATCATAGACAGATACACACATACTTACATACATTTATCCGTAAGAGATGTATAGAGGCATATGTAGATATAGGTCTATATTTGTAAAATATATATACGTTTGTATATGAATAGTCTTCCTGTACTGACCTCTAAATTGCAAACTGTAGAAAATTACTTGAACAGAAACTAATACCCCACACACATGTTCTCACCAAGAGTCCACTTCTATTTCCATACAATGTGATAACCCAGTACATGTGTTCATGTTTTAGAGTTTCTCTGGCCCTGCATGCCTAGCTCCAGGTGTATACTCTGCTGCCTGCTGAGACATCTGATCAACCTCTGCAACACAGCACAGCACAGTACAGTATGACAGAATGCCACTCAGTAATATGAAAGTGGTCCACAGAACTCCCCAACTTCACAGGCTCCTCTATTCACGGATGGCAACTCTAGCCTTCCCTTTGCTGTGCCAAAAACTTGGAGTCATCTTTTATCCCTCCAGTTCTTGCACCCAATCCAATTTGTCAGCAAATCCTCTGCCCTTCAGAGCCTATCCAGCACCTGGTCACTTCCACCTTACCAACCTACACCATCTCTTGTTTGGATTCCTGCAAGAGCCTCCTAGCTGAGCTCTCTGACCCTCTCACCCTCTCTGACTTTAGAAGGGAAATCTGCAAAGTGCTTCTAAATTGTGAACTGGGATTACTGAAATTAGAAGGACGCGGAGAAGTCTGTGCAAGGAAGACATGCAGATTCAGGAAGAGTTTCATGTTTTAAAATTATAAGTAAGAGAAAGGTCAGTAAAGTAGAGAGAAGGGAACAAGGGGAAGGAAAGGGGAAGTTCTTGGAACTGACTTAGAACAAATTATATTTCATCCTTTATGATTATGTCAAAACAAATCCTGATGTTACCTATAACTAAAAGGAACCAAGGT
The DNA here is from genome assembly GCF_048772815.1 of Callospermophilus lateralis. NCBI lineage: Eukaryota > Metazoa > Chordata > Mammalia > Rodentia > Sciuridae > Callospermophilus > Callospermophilus lateralis. The sequence continues at coordinate 155,924,736 of NC_135309.1, read as the reverse complement.
AAAGTGTGAGCTGGATGATGTATGTCACTTCTCACAGCTTGGGCTCTGTGACTGAGGTCATGGCCAGGCTTCCTGCTACCTGCCTGACTCCTGGGCTACAGCCACAACCAGCACTTCAGGGACCCACGCTGCTGTTTCTCTGCTCTTCACAGTTAGCCACAAGGCTACTGTCCCCACCTTCCCGAAACTCTGTCTCCAAGGACACCTCTTCAGGGTATCTTCCCTCACTACCAGGTTTGGAACTTCAAACACCACATCCTACCTGTGTGTAACCGTCCCGCTGGGGTTTTCCATCACAATTACCCTCCTCTAAAATACTCTACCCTCAAATTAGGGGAAGTGGAATTCAATGAAAACTAAAAGTCAGTATCTTCTTTCAGTTGCTGATTTAACCATATTTCCACAGTGGGATCATATGACCATGTACCGACTGTCATAAAACTTTCCTCAAAGGCTGACTGCCCTGTTTTATCCAATATAATCCTCATAATTTTTCACTGAGAATATGAAGGTATTTGCTAGAGTTACTGGTGTTTACTATCATAATTTCATGACACCAGGGTTCCCTTTAAAATCCTGGAAACTGTTCATGTATGCATGAACAACATGACCTTTTCCTATTTCAAATGCTCCATGGTTCAGGGGAAAAACAAAACAAAACAAAACAAACAAACAAACAACAACAACAACAAAAAAAAACAACCTTTATATTCCATCTCTTCAAAGAGGTTACCCCCAAAAGGACACTTGGGAGTAAAGCATTAGGAAACAGAAAGATCCAATTCACTTCCTATTGGCAGTACCACAGCAGACGTTTTAGTGCTTTACCTTATAATCCTAAAGTGGACACTTTGAAGAGTTACCCCAAAAACCATCCTGCCACCATGGCCACGGCGTCTTCCTTCTCCCTTGCCAGCCCTCCCCTGCAAGGGGTCTTCCTTTCCTCCTTGGTATCCAAGCACGGCTTCTGGGTTAGACTCCAGCCTATTTCCTTTGACACATGAGCCAACTCTGCCATTCTTAGCCTCCCGACAGTTCTCAAACTGCCTTACAGTTCTTGTAAATTCGTTCTGAATACATTTAAGGTGATATAAACAAGAGCAACATTGAATTGAATATGAATGTACCAGTGTACATCATTTGAAGACATGAGTTAAAAATAAAAAGTCTTCTATACTCCATTCAATGGAAAAATTAGGACTAAAATAAGATACACAGACGAGCAGGACTTCAAGACTCAAGTTACACAGCTCAGAATTGGATCAGAGGCGCTGTATCTCTTTCAGCTTTGTCCTTGTTAGTTTAGCAGTGAAGACTGGTCCCATCTATTTTCTCATATCCCATTTACCCCTTAAACTTATATGAACCTGTTCATAGGTTTAAATTAGGTCTTCCTAATGAAGCTGAAAGCTTTCACTTTAAGAAAATAAATCATATATGGATATCATCTGCATTCTCCATAGCACCCAACACATTGTTATGCAAAAGATGCTCAATACTAAAACTGTTGATTGCCAAACAATCGCTGTTTCCTATCATAAATGACATATCCTGGAAATTTTCTTTTCGAAGATGAGGGTTGTGAGTCTCAAAGGATTTCACTCAATGGGACTAAATCAAATTACAGGGCCAGAAATATCACACCAGGATCCCTTGCACAATAGCTTCCCTAGCTTAGGAACCAATTATTTCTGATTGGTGTAAGTATTACATGGACAGATGCTATGAGGACAATAAAATTATTAATAATTTCCTGCAGTAAATTCAATTATTAAGATAATAGGTCCTTCTATTTGTGCTACATGGGCAAAGCAAGAAGACAAAGGAGTTCTTCCTTTTTAAAGCTGATTTTTATGAAAATAATCAAATCTGAGCCCTGGAAGCCCAGCTTAACAATCGCTACACAGATATCAATGTATCCCAAGCACATAATCAGCATAACATTGCAATCACCATCCACGCTCTGCTCTTTCTACCAAAGCAACACTTCTGCCCAAGCTAAATTTAAGAATAACATAATCACATATTTTAAGCCAACATCATAAATAGAAGATCATACATAATTAAGGATAGTATAAAACAGGGATGTCTGAGACAAAAGGATGGTCTCACGTCCTCAAATTCTAGAATTCTCTTCAACATTGTCAGCGAAAGTGGGGTAGCGGCATTTGACACAGAAGAAGGACTTCTATGCTGACATCCTCTAAGTCCAGACTTTATTTAGGGTCCACCTAGAATAGAGCTCAGTTCTTTGGCCAGCTTAGGGCCTGTTCCACTCACCTACTGAAACCAGCTTATCAATGAACCAGGATCACAAACTGGATCACAAACATGATTTTTCACTGCCTGCCCACGTCAGTATCCCACTTCCTAATTGTTCCTTGATGTGATTTGTCTCTACACTTCCAGGAATACTCTCCCCTTAAAGGCAAGATTCCAAGAGCCAATCCAAGGGATGCCACCAGCAAGGGTGTTTATGAACTTTTCATTTCCAGAAAAGAAAAAAAAAAGACTCTATTCACAGACAGTCAATTAAATTTGTCTGAAAATTGATGTTACTTTTCTTAGAAATTTCTACTGAAGTTATTTAGCAGAAATAATTATTCTATTACCAAGAAATAGGGAAGCCACATCATTTAGAAGAAAACATTGCATTGTATATATTTACAAATACTCAAATCATGATTCATGAAAAGTAGATACAATAATCTTATAACCAAGAAGAGGTGAGACCTTATCTCAAAGTTTCATCTCTCCTGTCCGGAAAGACAGCTCAAGCTTACTGGTCTCAGCCCCCATGTGGCTGTGGGCAGATGTGGGGTTGGTATTCAGGTTGACTTTCACGGATCGAGCACCTGGCTGCACAGTCCATCTCAGGGGACTACTAACATTGCAGGCGAGACCAGTCTTGGCTCTGGGGGCTTTGCACTGTCAGCAGTGCCCCTGGACTCTACAGCCCAGAGGCCAGGAGCACTGCCACCTCTTCTCCCCCAGCTGTGATAAGCACAGTGCCTTGGTCAGGGCCAAGAGTCCCTGGGCCTCCCCAGTTCAGAATCACAGGTCTGCGGTCAATCACCAAACCTGCCCAGTCTTGGTTGTTTTTGTTGTTGTTCAAACTGTAAAACAGGCTAATATAGCATAAAAGAAGATATCCAGAAGCATCTGTGTAATAGTTCCCTTCGGGATGACTACTGTATTTATTGTTCTAAAGCTCCTTTTTCAATTTTTGATAGCTCTTCTGTTTCTGAAAGGAAGAGATTTCTTCCCGAGACTGAGATGGGAGCCGGGCACAGTGGTGCCTACCTGTGATCCCAGCTGGTGTGGAGGTGTAGGAAGGAGGATGGCAAGCCCAAGGCCAGCCTCAGCAACTTAGTGGGACCCTGTGTCAAAACAAAATGAGCTGGTGAAGCGACTCAGCCATAGAGCACTTCCATCCTCAGTACTGCGTAAGTAAGGAAATCAGAGAAAAGGGAAGAATTCATCAAAAATGGAAAAGTGAGAAAGAGGAGTGGGGAGGACTAATCGTCAACTTTTCCAAACTTCAATAAATTCAGTAAACTTCTGATATAATCAAGATAAAAGGCCTTATTAATAGAAGTCATCAAAGGAGCATGCCTTTTCACTTCCGGTTGCTTAGATGCAGGAAGAAAAATGATGCCACCCAATAATGTCCACACTGGAATCCCTGATACCTGTGAACGTTTGCAGCACACACAAAAGGGAATGAAGGTCACAGAGAGCACCGAAGTGCTCATCCGCCGAGCTCAACATTAGGATAGCCAGGTGTCATCACAAGCAGGCTGAGGAGTATACAGAGAGGCAGAAGAGGAGTTGAGAGGGAAATTGAATACAAGGTCCCAAACTGCAGTTCTGGGTTTAAAGAGGAGAAAGGGCCAGGAGTCCCAGAAAATGGCAGCCTCCAGAAGCTGAAAAAGGAAAGAAATGGATCTCCCCCGGGGGTTCCAGAGGGAGCACAGCCCAGCTGACACCTCAGGTTTAGACAAGACAAGTCAAGTTACTCCAGAGAAGCATGAGCTTGCTCCAGGCTGCAGTGCTAATTTTATATAATGTTAATTCTAACCCAAGTTGGGCTGCTAACCTACAGAGTTTAAGACAAGCAATTTATTCAATGTATTGTTGGAAGCTGCTACATTTATGGTGACTTGTTACAGCAGCAACAGAAAACTAATACAGCCAGGGATGCCCCCCATGCAGCATGTGAGTATACAGGGCCTGGCTAGAGGGAAGTCTGAGCAAGGAACCATCAGGAATCAATAGAACCTGCCCAAATCTCATTGCCCAAATCTATGCAAGTATGGGTCAGTGTTACCAACAATGAAAATCAGGAAGTCCTTGCTGACACCTGTGATGTAAGAAATAAAAAGGAATCAATATCAGAGACCCACTGAGAGAATCTAAAGAGCTTCTGTGTGCAACGTGTGCAGCACTGCGTCTGGCACATCCCAAGAGCTAAATAAATGTTTATTGTGGATGTCCTACTGCATTTTGCCTAGACAAACAGGAAAGGTTCTGCCCACTCCAACACTCTTTCCTGGGATGGCCTAATCACAAGCTACACTTCTACTCATGCAAAATGCAGAGCACAAAATCCTGTGCCATTAGGGCTCCCTCAGAATTCTCAGAATGATCAATAACGACATGCTATTCTGTGTGGTCTCGATCAATACCTGATTCCAGTCATCATAGACTCACTGTGGGTTGCTGCCTCTCTGACACCTTATCGGGAGCCACAGATAAGCTGTAACCATTTTTCTAGGTATCTACAAGCACATCTATCATCATGACAAATGCATGACATGGCATTATACATTCTCCTCGCAGCCTGGCTTTAACACCACCAGTCCATACATAATACGACATGACTCCGATCCAAGCTTGTGTTTGAACTCCCTCTGCATTGCCAAGGCATCATGACCTTGCCTGCAATGTCCAGCTGGTTGGCTGATGCAAAATGTGCTGAAGCCAGGGATGGTTTCAACAAGTTGAGTTACTCCAGAGAAGCATGAGCTTGCTCCAGGCTGCAGTGCTAATTTTACATCATGTTAATTCTAGCCAGGAAAATTACCCTTTGCTCAGACTTTGGACTGATTTCAGAAGAAAAAAGTCCAATAATTATTTGAAGCAAGAAATAATCGCTGTTTTTGTTTTTATTTGGGGGAAGAAAATACAAAATCACAGAAAACATTTTAAGCAAAAAAGAACGTCTTAGATTATTATAATCAGTCGATCAGAACTTTGATGAGTGGCTTGAGATTCTCTCCCTTCCTTCCGTGGGGAGATGATGTTCTGTCTTTTTAGCAGGGCGCTCAGTCACACAGGCAGTGTCTACCATGTGAGAGATGAGGATTGTCACTTTATTATTGTGTATCAGAAATCTAAGTAACTCAAAAGACTAATCACCTTTCTTTATTTGTTAAACAATGGCAGACTCTGGATTTACTAATTTCTTGTACAATCACATCTATTTTTTATAAGGTCTGTGATGATCTCAACTAGTCAAAGACACTGAACCTGAATCACCCAGAATATCTGTGGCACAGCTGTGATTCTAAGCCAAGAACTTTCACAGGTCAGAGCCATCAATATGCCTTATACTGTGCTGGGCATCTGAAGGGCCACCCCATGCCATGATCTAAAGCACATCAGAATGCTCTCCCCAGTCACAGAGCTGGTTCTTATACTTGGTCCTAGGGCCTCTTTCATCACTCAGAAAAGCTAGTTATGGGAACCAGGAGCAGAACAGAGTTCTACGATGAGCATTAGCCTTGACGTTCCCAAGGTCTGGCCTCTGAGAGGTCACTTCTCTTGCAGATACAGCATAGCACAAAGCAAAGTGCCATAGCAGGTGCTGCTGGCCTGGCCTGTACCACCATCCAAGTAGTGGTACTGTCCACCCACTGGCCACTCCCATAGCCTAGAGCAGATGGCTGCCCAGCTCTGACAGGATGGCCTTCAAGTATAACAGAGAGGGGTCTGATCCTGGTTTGTATTCCCATCTCAGGGCATTATGGCATGGGAGACACTTGTGCCAGGACACAACTACCAGCTTGAGTACCATGCTACCTTCGAATAAGGAATGACACCCACAAGGACTAAATGAATGGAACTAATGGCTCATGAAGTTAAATGACTAGACATTCAGAATTGATGATGGAATTCATCTATCCTTTAAAAATATCCAACTCAACACAGCAACAAAAATGGGCAAAGGACTTGAATAGACATTACACCAAAGAAGAGATACAACTGGCCCATGAGCCCATGACAAAATGGTCATTATCATCATGAGTAGGGAAATGTAAACCAAAGCCATGGTGGACACAAGAGGATGGAAATGATATTTTTTAATGATAAATAAGTAGTGAGAATGTGGAGGAATTACAACCCTCATGGGTTGCTGGTAGAAATTTATATAGGTCAAGTAAAGTGGAACACAGTCTGATGTTTCCCCCAAAACTTAAACATGAAATAACCACATGGTTCAGCAATCCTGGAACTCCTAGGCATTTTCTCTAAAGAACTGAAAGAGTGAATCAAGCAGATACTTGTACATGGTGTTTGTGCCAGCATTATTCACAACAGACAGAAGCGACTCAACTGTCTACTGATGTATGAATGGATAAACAAAATGTGCCACACAGTGGAATATTAGTCAACCACAAAAAGATCAAATTATGATATATACCCCAGCATGGATGAACCTTGCAAGTATCATAAGAGAAATACAGCAGACACAATAGGACAGTGTTTGATTCTACCAACGTGAGGTACACAGAAAAGCCAAATTCACAGTGACAGTGAGTAGAATGGCATTTTCCAGGGGCTGGGAGGATAGGGGCACGGGAAAACATTGTTCATCAGGTACTCTTCTGTATGGAATGATGGGAAAATTCTGGAAGTGAACAGTGTATGGTTACACAACACAGTGAAAGCCCATTATGCCACTGGATTGTACTCTTAAAAACAGTGAAACTGGTATATTCTATGTTGTGTACATTTTACCAAAATAAAAATATATATATATTTATTCAAAGTGTTTTCCCAGGAGATGCACCAAAGGGTGAGGAGACGAGTTATTTTAGGTGGAATTCAGAAGGGGGCCACTGAGGTACCAGGAATAAAGTTAGGGAAACAATAAGGATTTCAGAAATGTCCTAATTCCCTTACTATGGCAGTTAATCTGTATTAGGATGAAAATCTCAAAATGCTGGCCCTGGAGAGGCCAGGATGATAACCACTTGGTACATACAAGCAGAAGGACTCAGGTGGGAATGTGGCCCTGCCACAGCTGCTCCACCCAGCATCACAGCCAATGGGAGGGGCCCAAGGGAGACTGTTGAAGGGGTTGGCTCCAGTCCAAGCCTCTGAGGTACTCACACTGTGACTCTGCTCCATAGGTGGCTTTGTGCTTCCAGGAGACATTTGCACATCCCAGGAGACATCAATGACTGGGGTGGGGCACAGCTGTAGCAGCTGAGGACACTGCCAAACATCCTGCAAGGCAAAGCCCAGCCCCATGACAAGGAGAGATCCAGCCCCAGACCTCAACAGGGCTGAGGGGAGCAAACCTTGATCTACACAGAAATGAGTCTTCTCCATGGAAGGTCAGGAAGTTAAAATGGAATGACAAGGGTCCTCAAGACCCAACGGCACAGTCAAAAGAGCTGAAGACTCAGATCTGCTTACAGCAAACATGCTTTTGCAAGATTCCCTGACTTAAACACACTTGATGATAAACAGAAGCTCCCTTGGCTCGATTCCCTGTAAGAAGGAAGCACTAAAAACGCATCCAGTGCCAGGTTGGCTTTTGCAGGGCAAAGCAAGAAACCTGTCATCTCCACATCTCCTCAGGAACAGAGGATGGAATCGTCCAGCCTGTTGCTACCACTTTGCTCCGTCAGTCTGTCATGGACCAATGGCCCCTGGCACTTGTGGGTGCCAAGACTGGCAGGAAAATGGAAGTCACTATCTGGAGGGAAACTTGCACCAATCCAAGCAGTCATGAGTAGAGGTCAAATTACTCTGCACTAACCAAGATGTAAATTTGTAACATCAGTTTGTAGGAAATTAACTTTTGGTGGAGAGTAAGGAAGAACTCTTCTGCAATCAGTGGAAAATCTGAGCTCCCCCCACCCTAAATTCGTATGTTGACCCTAACTCCCAATGAGATGGTATTTAGAGACAGAGCCTTGGGTGGAAATTGGGCTTAGATGAAGTCATGAGAGTGGACAGCTCATGAAAGGAATTAGTGCCCTAATAAGAAGATATCAGAGAGTTAGCTAGCTCCTTTCATTATGTGAGACAGCGCCTGACTGTGACCCAAAAGCACCATCACCAGAACCCGACTGTGCTGGCTCCCTCTACTCCAACTTTCAGCCTCCAGAACCATGAAAAATAAATTTCTGCTATTTATAAGTCTCCCGGTCTACGGTACTTTTTATAGCAGCCTAAACTTATCTTGACAGCTTCCATCTGAGTCATTTTCATGTCTATATAGCTCAGACTGTAGATGTCACACACGGTGGACAAGCTTCTTCACTTCTCTGTGCTTTGGTTTCCTTATCTGCGAACAGTATTATCACAGGGACTCAAGGAGTTAATATTTTTAAAGGACTCAAAGTAATAACTGGTGCATGAAAAATGCTACATATATGTATTTATAAAGTAAGTACTGTGTATAGTACTTACTGGGAGTCCACCTCATCATTTTGGAAAGAAGACAGAGATCCAGAAAAGGGGATGGGATACCCATGTTCCTATATCCTATAGATTATAGGCAATATCAAAATGTAAAATCTGGTTAGCCAGAAGTTTGTCACTCAATAGTACATTCAAAGTCTTCTTTACAAAGGAGAGAGAGAGAGAGAGAGAGAGAGAGAGAGAGAGAAGAGAGGAGAGAGAGAGAGAGATATTAAAATATTGGGAGTAGGAAATATATTGAGGTTAAAAATGTTATTTAGTTTTTATCAAAATTCCAATATTTCCAGGGTTTATAGTCTGGATATGAAGTATACCCCAAAAGCTCCAGTGTTGATGCGGAAGTTGTAATGATGAGGCTAAGACAGCTGTAATCTGACCAGTGGATTAATTTATGATGTAGTAACACATTGAATAAACCTAGAGGAATGAAATCTCATGGTTTTAGAGGGCTAAACCTCTAAAACCATGAGCCCCAAATAAAGGTTTCCTTCTCTAAATTGTACTTATCTACTATTTTGGTCACAGGGAGGCAAAGGTGACAACCAGGCATTGTGGTGCACACCTGTGATACCAGCAACTCAAGAGCTTGAGGCAGGAGAATTGCAGCTTCAAAGCCAGCCTTGGCATTTTAGGAGACCCTGTCTCAAAAATAAAAAAAGGGCTGGAGATACAGCCCAAAGGTAGAGTATTCTTGGGCTCAATCCCCAGTACTGGAAAAAAAATCAATATTAAATGAACTATATAAATAGAGATTAGCCCACAATAATTTAAAATAATTAACAAAGGTATCATTAATTAAAATAAACAATGTCAAACATTTCTAAAGCTTATAGCCTAACAATAATCTATCTCAAACTCACAATATGAGTGCGTATGTTGCTATCAAATCACAAGAATATAAACAACCAGTCACATAATCATGGTATAGATTTGGTTTCATGAGGGTATGATTTATATTCAGAGCATTGAGGAAGTTCATTTCCCTGCATTACATTTTTAAAATTTGTTTATTCTAGATATACATGACAGTAGAGTGTATTTTGACATATAATACATGCATAGAATAAGTACAGCTTGTTCCAACTAGGATCCCATTATTGTGGTAGCATATGAGGTGGAGTTACATTGGTTGTGTATTCACATATAAGGACAGGAAAGATATGTCCAATTCATTTAGTCTTTTCTATTCCCATCCCTTCTCCTTTCCCTTCATTCTCCTTTGTCTAGACGAATGAACTTCTAATCTCTCCTGTCCCTTGTTGTGTATTAACATCCATAGATCAGAGAGAATATTCTGCCTTTGAATTTGGGGGACTGGCTTATTTCACTTAGCCTGATATTCTCCAGTTCCATCCTTTTACTGGCAAATGCCACAATTTCATTCTTCTGTATGCCCAAGTAATACTCCACTGTGTGTATATGCCACATTTTCCATCCATTCACCTGTTGAAGGACACCTAGGTTGGTTCCATAGTTTAGCTACTATGAATTGAGCTGCTATAAACATTGATGTGGTAGCATCACCGTAGTATGCTGTTTTTAAGTCATTTGGGTATAAACCAAGGAATGGAATAACTGGGTCAGATGGTGGATTCATTCCCAGTTTTCTAAGGAATCCCCATACTGCTTTCCAGAGTAATTGCACCAATTTGCAGTCCCACCAGCAATGTATGAGAGTGTCTTTCTCCCCACATCCTCGACAATAGTATTGTTACTTGTGTTCTTCCCTGCATCACTTTGAAACATATCTAAAAAAATGCATTCAAGGAGGATTTATTTCATAGATTCTTTCCTTTTTGCTCACCATCTCATTTAAGAACTATCACATTTATAAAAATCTTTAGAACTTTACCAGAGTTTGCCAAGTTGTTTTCCTTTTCTAAAGAAAACTTCCTGGCACCCTCTTAAGTTTCATTTTGGCCTCTGAATTATCTTCTCAGACTCTCTGGTCCCTCTTTATGATCTTATCAGTATGTTGGTGACTTATGATGCTAGAAATCTTCATGACATGTGGAGAGGCTTGTGTTCAGTTAAGAACAGGATGTCATCACAGGAGGAAGAGTTTCCACAGGAAAACTTCCCATCGCACTCTTGGAAAGGTGAAGTGATTTGGGACGGTTGGGGGTAAAGACATACTATGATTTAATTGATAATTCCTACATATTACCTGTAAAACAAACATATCCATTCCTAAATAGTTATTCAATAGTGACTTACATCTGTCCAAAATGATCATGTAATCACAAAACCAGTGAAATATCAAGAAATGTATAGTATTTGAGGGAGAGCATATTTAAGCATGGATATTAAAAAGTCAATCAACCTCAATATACTACATGAAGGGATGAGACTTGGTGCTGAAAGGCGAAAACAGTCGTACTGAAACATGATCGTCTTTTCCAAACCAAACAGAGCAGCATACAAATGGCTATACTCCAGTGCACCTGCACTTAACACAGTTAATGTATGTACAGAGGAGCATCCTGGGAGGGCTGGGGTTACTTATTATCAGCCCCTAGGCATTTATCTTTCAAGGTGAATTGGGTCACAAAGAGATTTTATTGACCATCTCTGGGTTTAACACTTTATCCTAACATTAAAATCAATACACACTGGGGCTGGGGTTGTGGCTCAGCGGTGGAACGCTTGCCTTGCACGTGTGAGGCTCTGGGTTCAATCCTCAACACCACATAAATATGAATAAACAAAATAAAGGTATTGTGTCCATCTACAGCTATTTTTTTTTAAATCCATACACACATATTGCATATGAGTCACCTCTCCATTCTAAACAAATTAAGAACTGTCATAGGAATTTTTAAAATACAGCATCTGCTTGTTGCTGATATACTGAATTATTAGCTTGGACTAGTAACCAAAGTAGCCATCCTACAACTTCCTATTTTATCAGAACCTGCCCCTAAACTGAAAAGGCTCACGATTGAAGGCTATTCCTGTGCCACCTGCCCAATGCAGGTGAAGTGTAAGAGCCACTGATAGCAGCCTTCATTCCATCCAACTGGACCAGCAGGTGGCCTGCCCCAGCTGGTATCAAGGAAAAAGTGAAGTAGTTCTCCCTCCTCTACAGATTTCTTTTTCTGTGGTTTCAATCACCTTTGGTCTGCAGAAGTGTGAAATATGAAGTGGAAAATTCCAGAAATAAACAATTTATAAGTTTTAATTTGCACCACATTTTCCGGGTGGTCTTATAAAATCTTACACCATCCTGCTCTACTTCACGTAGGATGTGAATCATTTCTTCATCCACTGTATCCATGCCGCACACACTATCAATCCAATACTTGCTTAGTAGCCATCTCAGTTATCAGACATATGGAGCCCATGCTATCTGCAGTTTCATGCATGTTCTAGGTGTCTCGGAACGTATCTCCTGCAGACAATGGGGGGACTACTTTAAAGGAAACAGAGAGGTAGCCCAGAAAAGAAGATCTAAAATTTCTTTAGGAGAGGTGGAGGAAAAAGAGAGACAGCAACCTCTCAACATGGATGTTCAGATCCTGCTGGTCAGTGATGACAGAATATGTGCACTTTCACAGACTTGTTTTCAAGGAAAAAAGCAGAAAACTTTAGAATTCATTAACCAGAACTTGAAGTCCTATCTTGGTCCTAGTAAGTTAAAACAGCAAATTTTAACAATTAAAATAATATTGTTCTTATCCCCTTTGTGAGAAAACATTTCATAATTTCTACACCACACAAAAATACAGCAGAAGTATCAAATGTCAATGAGCTGATAAAATGTAATAATGTTTAACTTGGGAAATTTGCACCACAATCTGTGAGCCAGACAGCCTTACTACAGCAAGGTAAATCCCACCATTGATTTTCAAAGGAAAATATAACAAAAACAATTTTTTTAAGTTAGATACAAAAGAATGCACATGTAGCAGTGATTCATTTGATTCTTTCAACCATTTACCAAAAAAAAAAAAAAAAAAAATGTAATTATCTAATCTCAAATTGGTTTGCACAGATAGAAAACAAATAAGATTTTTGGCCTCATAGAGTATTCACAGCTGATTCCTTCACTTAGGTAGATAACTTAAAAATAATCTGGCCGTGGAACTGCCAAGACTTTGTTTCAAATTGTTTAATCACTCTGGTAGAAACCTGAGTTCTCCGAGTTTCACATTCCTGAGTCAGAGTAGCTATTAGCCTATTGTTATCTTCAGTTCTTTAACTTCAAAATTACCTCCCTTACCTCAGAGCCTTGATTTCTGCTTCCTAACCCCCTAATTCACTATTGGATTTGTGCAATACACTGTTTCTTAAGCCTGTCACTCTACTCATGCATAACGCAATTGAAAATCTTCATACTCTGGGAAAGAAAAAGTGATGCCCAAAACACTTCAGCCCTGGGATCAATGACCGAGGTGGACTGGATCCCCCTCCAAGTTATATGCTAAAGGTCTAACTCAGGACAGGCAGGGCCTCTGGGAGGAAATAAGATGTGGATGAGGTCAAGAAGGTGGTTTTCACATCATGGTGCTCTCATAAGGAGGAGAGACACCAGAATGCACTGTCTCTCTCCTTGTTCTTTACAAATTCCAGAACTATAGGAATAAATGTTGACTGTGAGCCCAGTCTATGTGACTTTGCTATAGAAGCCCAACGGACAGTGATCTTATAGAGTTCTGATTTTACTAGAAAGATTCAAAAGCACATGGAGATACAACCCATGCTCACTGGCTATAAAGCCTTCGAGGTCCCTAAGAACTTAAGTTGGTTCATAGTCAAGTTACTGCAGCCTTAATAAGGAATTAAACAGACAAAATATGAAGTCAGTGCATAAATTCCTCATTTCCAAACATGCACACTGTGTGTTACTGAACAATATTACTGAATGGCTTCAATTTATGTATTACTCAACCTGGTACTATTTATATAAAAAATTAGAAGACACAATCCATTCCCTTTCCCTAATATCTTGACAGAATAGATGGACTATGTTGTGCTATGATTTTAGATAGACATAAAATTGATTGTATATATCATGTTTAAGAAGGTGACTTTGGTCACACATACATTTTATAGGAAATAATTTCTAAAAGTCCACAAGCTTAACATTCATTCACAGAGTTGAAATCAGTAAATCATATTCATACAAACTGCACGTGTGTGTGTGTGTGTGTGTGTGTGTGTGTACATATACAGGTACTAACATACCTATAATGTAAAAGCACATGAACAATCAAAACTTTGCATAGAGAGTGAAACTGAAACAGCCCAGTGACCCTATTGGCATAAAAGGTCATCACATATTGGGCTGGGGCTGTAGCTCAGTGGTAGAGCACTTGCCTCGCACACAAGAGGTCCTGGGTTTGGTCCCCAGCACTACATTAAAAATAAAAACAAATAAAAATGAAGATATTGTGTCCATCTACAACTAAAAAAATATTTTAAAAAAACATGACATATTGAGGAACACTTAACTATGCTATGAATGGAAACCAGTGCTCAAAGCTTTGCGTTACACTTGTGTTTTAACTGGCACTGAATTACAAACATTTTCTGAAGCTCACTGTGGTGGCTCAGTGCAAGCCTTCAGACATTGTCGTGGGGTCTGTCTGAGGTTTGGGTGACGGTCAGCAGCAGCACTGGCCTCTAGACATCAGTAACTCCCACCACCCAATCAGGCCAAGCAGAAAGTGTCTCGTGACAGGGAGGTGAAGGAGGCGTCTCATGGTGCCAAGCTGACAATCCCTGCTCTAGGCTGGGGTAATGACGTCCTGAAACTCTTTAGTAAGTTGCTTCTCTGCCCCCTCATTTAACTTCTCAACTTCTCTGCAGTTATGCCTATAATCCCCTATATTGAATTCCCTCTGTTGTAAATACTGAAGTAGTTGGTGACTGATACAACAATTTTCAACTATTAAAACAAACAGTTGCTCTTAGGAACTATACAATTCATATTTGTGATAGCTGGCTTCCATCTGCTTTCTTCAATTTTCCTCCACTGACCTTGTTTTCTAATTTCCTAAGGTGAACACTTGTATCACTAGTTACCAGTTGTTGTTCTAATATATACATTCATCACTATAATTTCTTTTAGGCACTACACTAGATACATTCTTCAAGTTCTGCTATTTACTATTTAATGGTAATTTAGTTATAAACAGTTTTTAAAACTCATTTTAACGTCCCCAACTTTTTAAATTTTTATTTGTTGTTTGTTTTGGTACTGGGGATGGAACCTAGAGACTCTTAACCACTGAGCCACATCCCAGCTCTTTTTATATTTTCTTTAGAGACAGGGTCTCCCTGAGTTGCTTAGATCCTTGCTAAGTTGCTGAGGCTGGCTTTGAACTCACAATCCTCCTGCTGCAGCCTCTGGAGCCATTGAGATTACTGTTGTGTGCCACCATACCTGACTCCCAACTTAACTTTTAAAAGTTAACTTCTTTTGAATTGTCAGTACAAATCAAGCATATAATAGGCCATATTTTAATTTTTTAAAGAAGCATTTTTGAAAAATAGAGAAATCATTTTTAACTGTCAGTAACAACAATATTCAAATGTGACTGGAGATGACCCCCAATGCTTAAGTTCTCTATGGTTGGGAAGCATTCACATTAGTGCTCACTCGATGGCTAGAAAGTAGAGGATTGGAAAAAAAATCTCACTTTCAATAATGATCATCGTTATTGCCATCATCATCATCATCATCATCACCATCAGCTTCTACAGTATCCCTGTCTTTATACCAAGACACGACGATCATCAAATTCTAAAAAACTAAAGGATTGCTATTTCATTTCACTGGCAAGACATGCTCTAGTGCAAGCAGAATAAAAACCAATTTTTAACTATAAAAATCAAATTTTATAAATCTCTCTATATATATTTAATCAATAACTAAAATTATTTAAGAACTAAAGAGTAGCACGCAAAATCCTGGAGACTTTCCTTATGGCCGAATTAAGTGAATGAATCTTGCATATGATAAAAGAAATGCAGAAGACAATTATCTGCTATTCAAGCTTTATCCTTTCAAAAATTCAGTATAGAACACCTTAACAATTTCATACTCACATGCAGACACACACACACAGGAACAAATTTCAGAAGCAATCAGAGACATACTAAAAATCTGATTATATCCTCTGTGAACTGTTTTTTTTTTTCATTTTATACTTGAAAAACTACAGCACTTTGTATTAACTAACATGGTATAACAAATTTATATATAGTATAAAAAAAAAACCTCTTATAACAAATATTACACATTTTTCTTAGTTCTGGTCCCATAAGAATTTCTTCTCTCTCCTCTTGGCTCCCTCTCCTCAACAGTATGTGTTATTGCCTATAAGAGTTTGCCAGTTTGTCTTTGGGATGAGCTCTCTAGAGAAAAGGTCAGGCAAGTAGGGCAAGGTTCAGAGGTGCCCAAGAAACAAACGGCGTTTGTACCTGAGTTTACGTCCCATCCTGAGGACAGATCAATGCTTAGAGAACACAGGAGAAGCAAATGCTCAGCAGTGCTCTGAACCCAGATCCCAAACTGAGTACAACTGCACCAAAAAACCTCCTCTAAGGTTTGTATGGCGGCGAAAGTGACAAGTTATTTATAGAATCCTTAGCTGAAGTTTGCAGCTGAAGATTCACTGACCTTGAAATTTGGTGTCTACGTCTTTTCCGATTTTTATTTCATAAGAGCCCTTGCTTTTTCACGCATGCGATCAGTCAGTCGCCCAACGTGGAGACGTGCTCTTCCCTGGCCGAAAATCTGCCTACCCCATGTTTCCTCAAACACCAACACAAAAAAGCAGCCAAACACAGAAAGAAGCCCGTGGAGGTGGGAGCAGCATCGTTAGCAAGGTGCAGAGGAGAGCGGGGGCCTCCTGGGAGTTTCACCGCTAGCCTGGATGTCTCAAATTAATAACATTTTTCATTTCTGTCTCTGCAATTACACTGGAAGCTTTTTCCAGGGCTCTTCAAGGCCTCCTCGCTCTTTGATTGCCTCTGCCAGCTCCAGCCGCCCCCCCTGGCACAGCTGCCTGCTGAGCAGCCCTTGGTTGCCATGGAGATGGTGCCCGCACAGAAGAGAGAGGGTGAGGCCCGTGCCAAGTGGAGCAGCGGAACAGGACTGCAGCACCAACACTCCTGAGGTCCTTGGGAGGGATGTCGGCTGGGGGTCGGGGGAGCAGCAGTGACACGGCAGCATTTAAAATTGGCAAGAGTCTCGGGACATGAATCACTGTTAATACCAGAATGAAACAAAACTCAGGCCTTCAACCTTATTTAAAAGAAAAAAAATATGTATTTTGTATTATACTTAACACACATATATGTGCATGCATGTGCATATGTACACACACACACACACACACACACACACAGATGAAGGTTTGCTGTCTTAATGTCTGAGAACTGCATTTCTTGAAAAACAGCAAGGTGGCTTTGGAGCATGCTTTTGAGCACATGACCATAATACTGATTTCCAATTATGATTCACATACTATTTTGTACCATTGATGAGGCTTTGACATTCATTGTTTCTTAGTTTTATACAAAAATCTGAGTTTCTATCCTAGGTACAAGGATTAAGAAATAAGGTTTTTTTTATGAACAAAACCTATAAGCTCATGAGGAGTAACTCCTAAAGTTAAGGAATATCTAAGTCATTCAATTCTCAAAGATTTCACATTTTCCTTTTTTATTTTTTGATGATTCATTTAGGGTTCTTTACCAGTATCCCAGTTACCTTCATCCTGGAGGACATCCTGAGTATCCCTCTCTCTTTAAAGTTGGGGGACAGCTATATAGATCACTCTAATGATATAAGACCAAGTGATACTGACTCAATTTCCCACTTTTTTCTTGACCTCAGTGGTCACGGAAGACTTTGCCAAGGTGGACGATCCATTGGCCTGTGCCCCAAAGAAATTATGATTGCTCAAGGGTCCATCTTGACAGTCCATGCTGAAAAATCTACTAACCTTTACAAATTTCAGTTGCAAAACTGGCGATTATTTATCAAGGCAGCATAACTTCGCTCATCCCAACACACAACCTCCTCATTCAGCTATACGATATTTTAATTAAGACATTATGTCCTTTACGTCTGGAGCCTTGAAAATTATGACAGATATTCTACCTCCTTAGCAAATGATGACTCTAACAGGCAATATATGAAATATTCCATAGTAAGTGAAAAGCAAATTTCTGCAGAAGTTTTCTTTGGGCTTAGGTTAACACTGGAAGGCTCAATAAGAAAGTGGCATTTAAGTTAGCGATGTTCAAAAACTGGCAAACGAGGAAGAAGGCCTTCTATCACCAGTAAGAAGTGTAGGCGATGACATGCAATAAAAGGTTCAATGGTTACTACTGGCATTATCAGTACTAGTAGAATTAAAGGGAAAGAATGACAAGTCACTTTGTGCCCAAGAGACTAGGTCTAGTTGAACTTGTATTTCAGGAAAAATCACCAAATAAATGTTTATATACATTTGCCCATGCACTATTCAGGATATACTTATACTGAAAAAGTTATATTGTTTATTTGTTTATAAAATTAAAATCTGTTGCTAAAAATTTGTTTATCCAAACTCCATTAGGCATCCTTTATTTTCATTTGCTAAATCTAGCAACCTTAATCATGTGCATTTGCATGGGTTATGCAAAAGGGCTGGTGGGGGGCCATTAAAAGCTTATGTTCAAATGTCAGTAATATGATTCATAAAACAAAGACAAATTACATGTTTTGACTTTGTAAATGTTAGGAGGAAAACATTTTCACTTATTGAAATAAATTTCAAAACAAATGATGGAAATGCCCTTTGCTTCTATGAAAGTCATACTTTGAAGAAATACTTAAGAAATCTTAGAACTTTTGAGTTGTATTTTATGATTTCAAGTGATCATCAACAAGAAAATGAGGAATTTATCAATTTCTAAAATATTTTTATTATTTTCCTCCCTTCTTCTTAGCCAGAAATTCATGAAATAGTGGTAAAAATATTTTATGCTGATTTACTCTTTAATAACAGGTTAATTTAAATAATAATTATAAAATATTGGGACACAGTCGACACATACCAAAATATAATAAAAAGTATTTCCTTTACTGACATCTTTAAGAACTTTGAAAAGGCATTTTAAAAACTTCTAGTGTCAAAAATTACACTCAAAAAACAAATACCCTTTATCTTTTAGCAAACAATTTACCTTCTACCGAAAACCTTACTTTAGTATATTGCCTTTGTTACAATTCATGGGTGTTAATACATTATTCTTAACTGAAGTCCACACTTCACTTAATTCTGAGTTACTTAATTTTTCCCTAATGTCCCTTTACTGCCCAAAGACCCCATTTAGGATACCGCAGTACATTCAGCCATTTGTCTGCTTCTCAATCTTCATCATTTTTGATGACATTAACGGTTTTGAGCAATACTAGTTGAATATTATGAAGAATGTCTTCCACATGATTAGGCTAAGATTTAATTTGGGAGGAAATCAAAAAGTGAAGAGCCATTTTCAACACATCATCTCCAGAGTATAAACATACAGACACACACACACACACATACACACATATCTGTGATTGACACTTTTTTATTTATAGATTTTTTTAATTAGTGCCTTGTGGATATAAAGGTGAGATTCACTGTAGTATATTCATATTGGTACATAGAAAAAGTAAGCAACAATTTTTGTTAACTGCTTACTCATATTCTGGGACATGAAATTATATTTTAATGCACCCAACTTAGTACTGTAGTTCCTTGGTACACATAGGAGATTGGTTCCAGAGCTCTTCATATTACAGGGATGCTCAAGTCCCAAGTCCCTTATATAAAATTTTGCAGAATCTTCTCCTATATTGAATAACCTCTATATTATTCTAATATCTAATGCAATGTAAATGCTATGTAAGTAGCTGTTATATGGTATTATTTAGGAAACAATGACAATAAAAAGTCTTCCTGTTCAGTTCAGATACATTTTTTCTTTTCATATTTTCCATTTGGATTGGTTGAATCTCAGGATGCAGAACTCACAGAGTGGCAACTATACTGCCAATGGATTCAATTTGAAGTAAACATCTAAACCAGACTCATTCTACAAATGAATAGTACCTGATATGAACTCCCGCTTCATTTAGAATGAACATAAAACATCTTAAATGCAAAGTAAAAATAAAAACTTGGAAAATAGTCTCATAAAAATATTAGAATATTACATTGGTCCATTAATTAAATCTTCCATAGCTTAAAGGCCAAAGCTACAACTCACAGCTGGGCTATAAAACCCAGGAAAGGCAGAATGGTTGTTGAAGATAACAATAGTTGCCTAAGGCAGGGGGACTGCCTGCTTCCCACTCCCCAGGGCCAAACATACCAGCCCAGAGTTCTGTAAATTGCTCAGGGATTTAAGTTAATTCTTTCCAGCTATGCCAACCTTAATCCAATCAATGGTTTCCCCCATGACCAAAGAATTGGCACATCTCCCTTAGTATTTAAAAGCACAAGAGAATTCTCAAGTCTTTTATTTGTTAAGCCACTAAACAGAGAATTTCAGGGGGTGTGGGGAAGGCACACACAGTATTTTTAAATTACTAATTCCTCAGTTAAGGAAAATGAAAATCATTAGATTAAAATTGTCATTCTGTAAATCAGAGATGGTAGCATGTCAGGACTTCCCATGGTCCTACATAATATTTTCAACAGCAACATGGTGAAGTGAGCCTGGGTGTATATTTTTCAAATTGGAAGAATGACAAATAAAAGTCTTTTCAAGGCATGCAAAACACTTGTTGAACAAGTGAGGGAGGGTCTTCTTTCCAGTTCTCTGTAAAACTCGAAACACAAAAGCTAAAATAATTAAACAGCATGAGAAATGTCAATAGTGCCACCAGAGAGGGTGAGGAGGGGCAAGGATGCCACCTTCCATCCAACCCCGAGGTGGCCATCCATTAGCACAAGCACCAATGGCACATACTCCCAGACCCCAAACTCCTCTCTAAGACCATGCTTCAAGATCTGATTGATTCAAAAGCTCCGATGTACAAATATGCAGTCAGTAAAGTGTTCCAAGAAAGAAACAGTTTAAATTATTGAGTGGACAGCCACAGTTTAAATACCAAAGGGAACCACCTTAAAACACACTTATGAAGTAAGAGGGATGTCCCCGATCTAATGACATATTTAATAACTTCATTTTCAATGTGCAGGTTTTATATTTCAAATAAAATTCACTAAAGGCATAGTTAGTTTAAATAAAACAGAGAATTCTGTAACAGTGGAGTCCAAACAAGAGAAATTAAATTTATAAAAGCAAATACCTCATATTATATTAACTTTGAGTTACAGACATTTTCTGTATGAGATGAAATAAAATAAACATAAAATTACTAAATTTCACTCTTGAAGTCACATAACTGGGTTCTGACATTTAATTATGTTGTAGTTACAAAAACAAACAAACAAAAAACCTGTATATCCCAAAACATTGACACTTAATTTTTATAAAAGATATCCCAATGTTTTTAACATATATCCATCAAGGCTTATCTAAAAATTTGGATATCATTTGGATAATTCCATAGTTTTAAAAAAATAATTTACTTTCCTTTCAATTGTCAATATTCCAAATCATACATGGTATCTTCAATTTCAATACCATGGGAAATACGTACTCACACATAGAAATTAAAACTAGTTTTGATAATTATATATGTTAATTACTTGAAATTATGCCATTTTTCACCTATGTTTTCTCTTAAGTCTTGAAAAAATAGCCTGAAAATTCTTATCTAAATCAATATTTCCATGTTTCATAGTCCACTACTTTTCTTTGAGATGATGGTTATCGAACCATGAAAATATAAACTTGGCACAGTTCTGTTCTTTGATCCTAAAAGTATGTTTAATATCATCCAGCAGCAAAATACCAGCAAATTTGTATTGCATTTACCTAAGATAATCTGTCTTTGAGAAACAGCTACTGTACGTGAGGATGGCAGGAAATGCATGGCAGCTAACTTACCGGGCAAAAGCACTCTGTTAGATCTGCAATGTGGAAATGCAGCAGCTCTGGCTAACTAATCATCATATTGATCTCTCATATCCATTGAATGATAGATTATCTGTCTTCTACCTTGTCTTCCCATTCCAACATATATCTCTGACAGCATTCAATGATGATCATATATTAAAAAATGTATCCTCCATCAGGCATCTTCCTCCAAGCCAGGCATGCATATTCATGACCAAGAGTTCCTTCTATTTGCACTATCTCAGTACAGAATCCACTTAAGTCATTTTAATGACCAGCCCTCAAGGAGGTTGCATTTCAAGGTAGAACACATGAAAACAACCTTGCAAACCAACTGATAACGATATGACTTTTAGTCCACAGACATGTTATGAAAGAGCTACAATCTCATTTTTCAGGACAGAAACAACTGTTTCAGCAGGATGATCAGGAGAGCCAAAAAGACAGTCAAGGAAGTGTCAGCTTAATAAATCAAGGTGATAGAAAAGGGAGATGACATCAAACAGGAAGGATTTGGACCTTTTTTTGATGGTCACTGCTAGGGTCATAAGTAAAGGCAAGATGTAAGTGGATTGGAAGAAAGTTCTGGCAGCTAAGCAAAGGGTGAGCTGTGTGCAGAGTAAAGGCAGGTGCCCATCAAGAGCCTGCAAAAGTAATTCTGGCAAAACATGAGGCAAATGGATCAGCACCTTCAGAGTGAAGATAATAAGAAGTAGGTATCAGCCAAGATGAAAACCAGCCATACAACTTTGAAAAATACATGCAAAAAATAACTTAGAGACCATAACAGAATAAAGACAAACGTTTTAGGTGTTCTATACAGCACACTGTTCTGCATCATCTTCTGTATTTAATCAATCAAACCGAAACATTTATAGTGAACTGAAGAATGATTCAAAATAGTTCAAAGAATGACCCACATTACTCACTGGAAATTCTCATTCATTGAAGAATAATTAAATAGTGAAATCTAAATCCACCATAGAGATTGGCTTTTCTTACAATTGGAGAATCTTCTCGGTTTTGTCCTGTGATCTCTGTTATGGACTACATGTCCCACCCGCCCCCCCCCTCCAAAAAAAAAAAAATTCACATGATGAAGCCCTAACTTTTGGTATGGTGGCATTTGCAGATGGACCTTTTGATAAGTAATTATGGCTAGATGGATCTTGAAAGTTAGGCCATAATGATATGAGTGGCCTTATAAGAAGGAGGACAGATAGAAATCTTTGAGAGGCCATGTGAGAATAATCTAGAAGGCAGCCATCTGCAAGCCAGGGAGACAGCCCTAAACAGGAACATAATCTGCCTACAATTTGACCTTAGACAGTCCAGATTCCAGAACCATGGAACACAAATGTGTTGGTTAAGCCACCCCTTCTGTGGCATCTTGTTACAGCAGCCTGAGCTGACTATCTTACACTGCTTTGATTTAGTGAAGCCCTCCCACATCCAGGTTCTACTATCACAACAGAGGTATCTTTGACATGTTCTGCCTAACTTCTGTGATATAGGGATAACCTACAGATAGGTTATCAAAATGTTCTACAATCTTCTGGAAATCCTTGAAGAGCTTCACAAATTTTTCTGACATCATGGTTTTCTCTATAACATCACACATGTACATTGTAACACCTGCAATGTTTATTGTGTCTATATACTTTGAAATTACAATGCATGCACAGCTTCACTTGTTGATAGGATGATGGTAAAGTTTTCCAAATGCCCACAGCAAAGTGTGGCATGGCACATATCTACCCCAAGATGACCTGCCTACCCCTAGTGTCCTCCTTAATGCCTCATAATGGATATAGAAGATGTCCTACCTCTTGCCAAATGACCAGCAGCTTCTATCTTCAAAGATACGTCAACAGTAAATATATAAGTAACGGTGCTCTATTTCTGTGAAAACTACTCAGAAGGAAAAAATAAAATCTCTCCCACAGCATGTAATCAACTATTTAGCATAAATCATGAGTCTTGATCACCAATAAACTACAGAAAATCATTAAAGTTTTCCCTCATTATCCATAGAGCAATTTACTTTAAACACAAAGAAGGAAAGGTAATGAGCAACAAACATAAAACCTAAAGGACACAGAGAAACTGTGGAAACAGATTTCAGCACTAGACTATTTTCTTTGGGCCAGAGCTAAAAAAAAAACAAATAGAGCCACTCAATCCGGGACCACCCATCTCAATTAGCTATAATGATAAATAACTGCAAGAAACCGCATGCTGCTTGCAATCAGATGCATAGTCCCTCAGGGTATTCTGAGATTCACTGAATGCAACAAAAATTTATTGGTCCAAAAACTGGTTATGTTGCTTTTAAAATTCTTATTCTCACATTCAAGAGATAAAATATGAGCAAGCACATGTAAAAGCTAATATGCTATAAAACTCAAAGAAATAACTTTGCTTCCAGTTCCTCCCACATCCTATTCAACTCAAGACAGTCCTTCTTGGGCTCAGTCACCTGTGTACCCACTTCCCGCTTCATACCACCTGTCATTCTGCAGGAACAACTGAGCAGTTACAAAATACACATTGTCTCAAGCCCTGAGTAAGCCACATAAACTCACCTCATTACATCAGGTATGAATAAGGATGGATGTTCAGGACTGAAAAATCTGGAGTCTGGGTAGCAGTGCACACAAGTCAAGAGGAGTGGCACACAGGGAAAGGAAGGATTTCAGAGAGGCCATGGGAGATACAGCTCAAGAGCCACCTGCACTTAAAATCTGAGTCTGAATAGAAGAGAAGTCGCTCTGATTCAACTAGAAGAAAAAAATAAACTATTCAGAAGTGGGTAGTTGACCTGGCTCTGAAGAAACACAGTCAGAGCGTGCTGCATGCTCCTCTGTATAACTTCTTGCCTCCTCAGAACTTATGTTTTGGCCAGTTTGTGGGAGGAAGAGTGAAGCAATGAATTATCGAAAAGCTCATCATAAAAATATATGTTGCCCAAACTGACCCTCCCCACTACTTGAATTTCCTATACTTTTTTGGAGGGTATTACCAAGCTCCAAGCCCCAGTTCAGAACTCACCAGGACACACTGTCTTGTGTGTCCACAGAAGTGTACAGAGGAAGAAGGGATGTCACCTGAGTGTCAATCCCCCCCACCGCTATCTTATTGTCCCTTTCCTCTTATACTGTTTCTTTCTTGAGTCCACCAGGAAAACCGAAACACACCCCCCAAGAATTCCCCAAATTGTTCAAGCAGGAAGAAGGACATTGCTGTAAAAGTACCCCAGAGGTTGCTCTCGCCTGCAGACAGACTTCATTCTTTGATGATCAATTGATCAATTTGAACAATTGCTATAAACATGAAATCATGATTAGCATCATTTCTCAGATACTTGAAATCTTGCTATTCGGTAAGTTACATGCTCAATGGAGAATTTTAACTCCTCTTCGGTACGTCCTTCAAAGGTCGGAGAACAGGGAACGATTAAATTTTTGTAATTTACACATGATTTTTTTCCTATTGGTAGGCTATGATTGGAGTGATAAGAATTCTCAGCAATTTTGTCAAATTATTTAAGGAAATGTGTTCAAAAAATGGAAGCCAACTATGCTTCACACTTCTAAAATTGTTCTGATAAAGTCTCTTAGGTGCCAGACTCAGCAGCCCACCAGAGGAGAAAATAATATTCTGAAGACAGCTCTACAGACTTCACTCTTGATGAACAAAAGGGCTTCAAGCTACCCCCTTCTTTAAAGTAGCAAATATCTATGCCAGAAGAAAAAGTTACAGGAAAATTTCTTGAGTCAATTTGGGATAACTTGTAAGTGCTTTAAAGAAATGACAAGAAGTACTTCCACGGTTGGGTAAAGGAGACAGGTGGGTTCCTTTGGAAAAGACCAATGGGAAGGAATTCACAATGTCTTACAACCATCAGGAAACTGGACACTTTGTAACCATATTGGCAATGGAGTTTACAGATTCACTTTATAGGCAAGAAAATCTTTGGACTCCAACTCACACAAAAGGGGAAGAAAACCATTTTTGAAGAACATCAAAAGTTCCAATGAATATATTTCATACTTATGTGTTTATTATCACTGTGCTTCCCATGGCATTTTCACATGAGTTATCTTACAGAATTCACAAAATCCCTGTGAGTGTTGATCTCAATGAGCAAATGACAAAAGAGGCATAGTGTGCAAGGAAAATCAAATGTCAAGGACAACTGGGATTTCAGAGCCTAGATTCCTAACTTGGTGCCTTCTAGAGGGCTCCAGGGCCCAGCACCCAAAATGAACCCAAAGCAAACAAATTGTGTTCATCAGATTTTTGCTACTGTGACCAAAATATGTGACAAGAATGTCTTAGAGCAGGAAGTTGGTTTGGGCTCATGGTCCATGGTGGGCTAAATCTACTGCCTGGGCCCAAGGTGAGCATGCACAAGAAGAGCATGCTAGAGGAGTGCTGCTTCATTCCTGGAGGCCGGAAAACACAGAGAGAGGAAGGGCCACAGGAAAGGGGAACCTTTCCAGGGCATGCTGCCAGGGAGCCACCTCTTCCAGCCACATCCCACCTGCCTCATGTTACAACCCAATCTGTCCATCCAAAGTAGGATGGACTAATTAGGTCACAACTCTCATAATCTATCCAGGGACATATCACATCTAAACCGTAACACAAGCAAACCTTGGTTTGTGATTCATTTTGACAATAAAACAATAGTGTACCTACACCCCAAAATGGTCAATTCACCATTTACTGTATCAATTACTATGCTCAGATTCCAGGCCAAATGATAAATTTAATATGGGGCAAGTCTGGGGGAAGCATAGTCCTATGTAATACAAAAGAAAGGGACATGTCTCTGGAAACAGGGCAGAATATTGAAAATACTGTATTTATCTGACTAATAAACAGGTTCCTAACTTACTCTTCCCAACACACTAAAATGTAAGCCACAGGGCACCATGGAGAACACACAGAGAGTGTCTGTACCAGGTGTGAAGCATTCACCTGTAAGCTCAGACTGCCACAAGCGCCTGGCCTTTTCACCCAGAGGTCCCCTGAATCTGTATGGATGTCTAATTATACTTCATGTGAGAAAAGCAGAGGTAGATCCTGGAGGAATGATCTGACATGTTTTCACAGTCGCTAGTAACGTTTAAGTTCTTGTAACCAAGACACCAAGTACTCTGCTAAGTATTTTAAGTACACAGTCTTAATTTACAGTCACAACCTGAACACCCAATAATTATTATTTCCACTGTATCAACAATGACATTCAGTAGTAATCTACTCACTTGCTAAAAACATGGTACAGGAAGCAGGAGACTGACTCTTAAGCTGTCCCCCTACTGTCTGTTCCACTGTCATATATACTACTAAGACACAAAATCAGTGAGAAAAATAATGTTTCCTTAAAGAAAAATCCTTCCAGGAAAAGTACATGAATTTAAGCTTGAACCTTAGAACTATGCTCCCTCCAAGAAAAAAAATTAAAATAAAATGAAATATATACAGTTAAGACATGACAAAGAATGAAGGAATTACTCTAGACAAACAACATAAATCAAAAGAAGGATCTAGATTAACTCAGAAAAAATGCATTAGATATGAAAAGACAATTCTCAGAAGAAATTAAAGTGGACAACAAACTTGTGAAATATTTAAGCTTAGCACAGGTTAAATAGCAAATGAAATCACAGGAAAACATGATTTTTCCCTGGGTACCTGGAAAGTTTGGGCTTTTCTGCTTTCCTAATTATAATATCCAATGTTGTAAAAATCATGAGAAATTGGCATACTCCTGCCTTGCTGAGAGATACAGATTACATAATCTTTCTCCAGGATGCCTAGAAAAAAGCTATCAACAATGGTGACAACATCCAGTCCTAGGGTACTTCTGAAGCAAATAAACCCACAGAAGAATTTAGCTATCAGAAATGTAATCCAAGCATCAAATATACTTCCAAAAAAATGAAAACACCATCAATCTTCAAAATTAGAGAGTTATTTATGTAAAAAATGTTACATAAAGGCATGGGAAACAGACACTAAAAATGAATACTAATTCTATGAGAGAAGCTGTCTTACATGCTAAAAGTTAACAAAATGAAATATGAGCAAGCTTATTTCAAAGTTAAAAAAGTATATGTGTTACCAAATCTGCCACAGTTAGGGTTATTCTTGTGGCTTGAAATCAGGTGTAAACTCTATTTTTAACACATATATTTCCAAATATTTACTGCACATGATTTATTTTTTAAAAATTAATGTCATTTGATAAGCAGAAAAAAACATTTTACAAACTTGCTGTAGATTTCTCAAGGAGACACAAAATTGCTAAATCTACTCAATACATCTCAAATTTAAAATAGAATTAACAAAAGTATGACTTATTAGAGTAAGTGCAATATGCAGCTCATGAAGAATAAACCTTGTTAACTTAAGTTGTCTATTCTGCTAAATAAAGAAACATATCAGAGGAAATATGACTTTAAAAATATAAAAGCATGTTTTGCATAGTTATGTAATATATAATAAACCATATGTAGTAGTAAAGTAGTATATAAAGCAACACTCAAAACCATGCCACACACGCTGTGTTCTTGAATTTGTGTGGGTATGTGATTGGCTAGATGGGCTGGGTATCATATCAGCATAGGCTTTTTTTTTTTTTTTTAGGGGTAAGGGGGTTGCCTTGATGAATATTCCCAATGTTTCTATTCTTTGAAAATGCAATTCATACCTACATGATATTTCTTTAGCTAGAGTGGCATCATATATTGATGTACCTACTATGAATTTTATGGCATTACTCTTTTCAAACCAACTCAAGTCTCACAAACAACCTGGTCCATTTATTACCAGTGAAGCCTTTCTGCACAACCTGCCATGTCCTCTGTAAAAGTCATATGATTTGTTCTGCCTCTGAGCCTTTTTTGCGTTTCTCCCTTATGCCTCATCCTCATCCAGTATCCCCATGACTCCAAGAACCATGCTCTCCACCAGTGAGAACTGTGTTAAAAATGGAGTCTGGATTGTGGCTCTTATATTTGGATAACTTAGTTTGCTGACAAGGAAATTGCTTTTCCTGGAAATTAAATTATTCTGTATTGCTGAAGGTAATGACTGCTATGTTACTCTAATATTTGAAAGTCCAAATAAAATATTTGATGGAGAAGAATAAAATGTATTTTAAGAAGTGGGCATTTTTAGGTTGAGTAGTCATGCTCAGAGTCAAATAAAGCACCATATCTATTTGGAAATACATTTTTTTCTTTTTTCTTAACTATGTGATTGCTCCTATTAATACTGAAACATTAAATACCTACACTAATTATCTACACTGAGGTAAAATTCTAATTATCTACACTGAGGTAGAATATGCTATGGATAATAGCTAGCCTAGGTAATCATTTATAAATGGTCTAAGAAGTCAGATTTTGACCACTTATAAGGCAGTTAAAAAGTAACTTGGGAGGGAGGGAAAAACACTAAGGATAAGTTATTTTAAAGTTAGCTATACATAAATCAATTGAATTTCATGGATCATCCTTGCTATAAATCAGTCAGGGCATTAGACCCTCTCCTGATAATTCCTGATATAGTGTCAAAATATCATGAAATATTTAAAGAGCTCAAGTACTAAGTGAAGTCATGTTGAAGCTACTTTATCCAGAATTCTATCTACCGGAATTCTTTATAAACCCTGTCAATGGGGAACACTTCTTCCCTATTTCTGTTATTTCCTTCCAGGTAAAGGGAACTTAATTAATGAAACACTTCTGGCCTTTCTCCAACCCATTACTTTCTCTGCCTCTGAAGAGTAATGCAGCAGCTTGCCTTGCTTCTCCATCCTTCCTCTGGAGATCTCCTTGCCTGCAGAGAGAAAGGCTGGCCTCTGCCAGCTCAGAGGCAGCTCTGTCCCTATGGGGAAGGAGGAGGGGAAGAAGGCTAAGAACCTGGGATGTCATTGAGCAGCCACACCAAGTTATGTGTAATGAATGGTAGCCATTCTGCTATCTTTTTTCCTTCCAATATCTCAATTTTCTCAGAACCTGGGGCAGGGGTTGGAGGGTTGATATTTATCTGATTCCTTGAAGATATCAACAATTTATATTTCTGCACGTTTTATAATTTTTAAAGTAAATACATACATTTCTGTGGTTTATGTTGTTTAAATGAGAAGAGATATTACAATAAGTATTGCAAGATTACAAAGAGGGGAGGCTGGGGTTGTGGCTCCGTGGTAGAGCACTTACCTAGCATGTATGAAGCACTGGGTTCCATTCTCAGCACCACATATAAATAAATAAAATAAAGGTCTATCAACAAATAAAAAACATTTTTAAAAAGATTATAAAGAAGCTCCTAAAACAAAAGGATGAATTATATGTAACATGGACAAAATATATTTTAAGATTAATACATACCTTTTAAATCAAATTTCCAATGACAGTTGTGATAATCACATTAATAAACAACAACAACAAAAATGACTAATGAAAAACTTCCAGCCCTCACTTATGGGGAATAAATGCATTTACTAATTTCAATAATAAAATTAATTGTTCTTCATTATCTAATGCTAAAATCTAACCACCCCTTTCAGTAACTACCATATTCATGTCATTCAAAACTTGTAGAATTTTTGACGCTTATATGTATTTAATCAAACATAACTGACTCACCTGCTTACTTTTATTAAAAAAAACTTTTTATTATTATAACATGTGTTTTACTCTGGTAACATAACTGGCAGTTCCCACAACAAAACATAAATTTGAATATAAATAACCACATTTATTGTCAAAATGTTTTTCTAACTGAAGATAAATTAGTCACCTGTTACACAGGTCATAGTCTATAACAAATTCTAAGATACATCAAAGTGTGATTAAACCAAAAATTATGTTGCTAAAGATCTATGTGTATATACAATTCCTCTAGGCTTGAGAAGGACAGAGGAGTAGGACATCTTTAACCTGGAGGAATCTGGCACCATTGTGTCTTTACTGCAGATTCAGAGGGTAAAGGACAAATAAAAACTGATCATTCATTTTTTTAAGAGTACCAATGTGAGAACTTGGTTCATTTTTTCCAAGGACTTGATTTTAACGGGGCGGGGGTGTCTTCTTTCTATGCACTAATTCTTTTTTATGCACAAGTTTTCTTTTTACCCTGTTTCAATGATATTATGTTGGGATCTATATTCTGTGATTCTAAACTGAGCAGATGTTTAACATTTGACCTCACAGAGTGATGCTTATTAAACTATAATATTCATTGTACAACATTAATCTTTGTAGAAAATTTGATCTTAATCAGATGAATAATAGAACACTAACAAAAAATATTATTAAAGTTTTGCAATCTTTTTTTAAATAATGATGCTGGGAGATATAATTTACTTCTTGTCTAGCCTAACTATTATATATTTCAATATGCAAAGGAATCATATATTTTAGAGTAGAAAATGTGGTGTTTTATATGCAAATCTAGACAGTAAAACAATGTTAGAACAAACTAAGGAGACAACCTTCTTAACAACACAGATATGAAACAGTTATCTGTCCTAATATGTAGACATATGTCTTATGTTTACATAATTGTTTATCATTTACAAGAACTTATTCATGAACACTTGCTTTGTCATCATACCAATATTTTGAGTTATTCTCTTACTGTACCCATTTACAACTGAAAAACTGAATTAATAACTGAGAATGACATAAATGGTCAAGAAAACACAGTCAAAGAGAAAGAGCTGGGATCACTCAAAGTCAGTATTTACTCCCCATCTTCTTACACACTGGAAGCAGAATCCAAAAGAGTATTGCACTACTGAAACTTATTTTTCCAATATTTGTCATTTCTGATCAGAAATATACTTTTAAAGAAAAAGCATGGCTGTGCCCCAAAACCTATGTGCATGTTTATATTTATAAGAACTACTGAAATATATTAGAATATGTAATATATGGGAACATGATATAAGTATCATTTTGCAGATAGCTTCAAGTCACATAGATGAATATGGAAAGCTTCTAGGGAGCATTGTTTCACTTATTTAGTCATTATTTCCAATTTGTCAAAAACTAATTGATACAAAGTATAACTTCAATATCCTAATATAGTTAAGACGTTTCCTACAAATCAATTAACCATGATATAAGGCTTGAAATTACACTGAGCTGTTATGTTATCAAAAGATAAACAACTGGAGGTGTCATAACTACACATTTTTTTATGAGTCTCAATATTTAATGGACTAAAATCACAGTATGATAAAATATTTCTGTGACTTTCCTGTGTTGGAGGTACTGTTTGTGAATATAATTGGATTCATTAAACCCAACCAGGCAGTTTATTAATCAGTAGGTTGGATTGGCAGACAATGTGAAAGAAACTATTTATCTATGACATGTTGAATATTTTATAGTACTATAAAAAGCTGTTGTTTTGGCATATAATCTGATAAACTTGAAGTGAGCAACAAGTATCATGAACTGTCCCCATTCAATTAACTTTCCACACACGACCACATAAGCCATTGCAAAGCCATCAAAGGACTGCATCCCTGGGAACACCTCTGGAATATGACTGATGAAAACCTTCTGAGAAGCAAATGGAAGAATTGGACTTGAAAGTACATTTCTTAACTCATAAACAAGACAGCAGAGACTCACTGTACCACACCTTCAATCAAAATACTGGACTTTAAAATACGGGCAGTCTATGGTTGGTTTTTGTTTATTACCTGTATTATGGCACCTGAGTTTATGTATTCATAACTATGTGGGAATCTTAAAAACTAAGACTCTGTTAGGAATAGTGATACTAGCATCACTGATCCTCTCTAAAGAAGTGAAAATAATGTGTATACAGAGAAACAATCAAAAAGGGATGTTTCCATCACCTGTGGATAATTAGGAGAGGAAAAGAAACAACTTTTGAAATTCAAAATGTTCCAGTTTCCATTGACTTGTTACAACTGGATATTTTGATGCAGACATAATATATCATCTATCTTATAAATAAATCACATAAATTATTTCAAATATAAATTTAATGCTTTCTTACAGAAGGATAACTGGACAAAATTTCTTTGCGAAACTCTTCAATAATTCCATGTAAATTCATGCCACATAAGAGAGAACTTTGATAAAGCACAACAGAAAATAACAAATTCTATAACGTTTTCAGTAAGGGCACTATATATTTAACCATATGCCAAAAGTATAAATATAATGTTTAGTATATAAAAATGAATCAAGTAACTTCATTTTTAATTTTAGAGTCCATTATGAAAGTAATGTCATATTTAGAAATTATTTTGACAAAACTATGAATGGCACTTTCCAAGTAATATCATTTGAATTCATTTTTTTTTCCTCCCTGATAAACCATTTCACTGGGAGAAAAAAAAATTGGCTTCTCTTTATTGTGAAAGATGTGAAGTGGATAGAGATACTGTAATTTGACAGTGCTTGACTTTTATTACAAACAATGAAAACATTAGTGACATCTATGATGACTGGGTTATACAACTACACAACATACACCAAATTAAATAACTCCTTCCATAAGACTGCGACAATTTCATTAGATCAACAACCTCCTGTACTTATTACAATTGCCATTCAATCAGGTACTATCATTTTCAACCCATAATATAACAAAAACATCATATAGACAATACATGGAGTTTTCCTCAAGCCCATCAGCAGCTCTCCGGATGTATACACAGGCACAGAGTAATACTGACTAGTCCTTTAAGGATCATCTTTTAAAACTGTAACACTAGACTCAAAAGAAAAAGGAAGGAGAAATGCACATCCACCTCATCTAATGCTTCCTTTGAAAGAAATTTGATATTAAAAAAAATGAAGAGGGCATAATAGTGTGTCCAAAGTGCTCTTGGAAAGTTCTCTGGATGTTAATAATGTCAAACTAATGCAATATTAGTAAAACTAATCACAGTGTTCAGTTAATATGAGCCATGGAGACCCTGCTAGTTCTTCTGCCTCACTGACTTGTTATTAGTATAATTACAGGCCTCCCAAATTTCGACATCTAACTCCAAACATAATCATCTTCATTCAAGCCCTGAAACCTTATAACCCACAACCAGTAAGGATACCACTTAACATTTTTCCCAGCAACATTAACAATGGATCATGCATGTGGCAGAAAGAAGTCTCAGGGCTTAAAACATCCAGTCTTTATGTGAGAATACTCGCTCCTATTTGTCATACTTCTAATGGAGCAAACCTCCCCAAATCATGCACAGGTTCATCTCTGCAATTTGATACGTGTCATATCAAACACTTCTCCATGGGCTTTTAGAAGCAGTGGGGCTCTGAAGCCATTTCATTATGTAGGTGAATGCCCACCAGCAGCGATCAACTCAACTGTCATCTGAAGAAGGATGCACAATGAGATAACTCCTGGGTAGTTTCAGCACCTCCCCATTTTCATGGAAGTCATTTCAGAAAATTCCCAGCCTCTTAAATACTGGCCACACAGTTCCTAAAAGTAAAAGTCTATGCCTGTCAGGTCTGATCTTATGCTTATAACAAATCTCTGATCTAAGCCAGCACATTTGAGAACACTAGGCATGCATGTTACCTTTCAGAGCTAAAGCACATCCGATCAGCTCAAATGAGGAAAACACAAACACCTTGAAAAGAACAACTGCCCCTCTTATTCTCATCTTCCACACCCTTCATTACCCCGCATTTACTACAAAACACAACTTTGGGCATTTTAGAAGTAACTGTTCTTTGTGGAACCACACTCACGCACACCCCCCAAATCCAGAAGTCTGTTATCTTACTACCCAAACCAAGGAGGCTACACCACCTTTCTAGTGACTTAATTCTGAGCACAGTGGCTCAAACCTGCTGAGTAGCAATCGATGAACACATTACACACCAGAAGAAGACGAAGGTCGGGGATAAAGAGAAGCAGCTTTGCTTTCAGCCATTAATTACGAATCACCCAAATATCACATCACATATCTCCCATGCCCATGCACAGCTTTCCAAACCTGTGTTTCAGGCGGCGCTTTCCAGAGCCTCGCTATCTATTGTCAGGATGCAGAAGCCCCCGAAACCTGTGAATGGAACTGAAAATGCGTCCTCGGAAACCGCTAAATATAGACCAAAGGGTCCCTGGGTCTGGCAAGCAGCCCTAGACTGAAGAAACGGCCATGGACGCATATGACTAAGTCTTTCCATTTTGTTCTAGCCAAACATCGTAATGACATTGAACATAAGGGCAAAAGACTGGAGGGAAGTCCTCCCCACCCCCACCCCGTCTTCTCCCATATATTAGGGACGTCATGAACGCAATGGGTATGTTCTTGAGGGTGGCGGGTAGCAGTATTGTCGGTGTTGCCCTATATACGCCTCCTCCAGGGGAGATGGGTGGCGGGGAGGGGGAGCACGCAGAGAAGCCACTTGGTAACCGCTCCAAGAAAGGCACTAACCCTGGACCCCATTCTAGGCAGAGCGGTTTTCCAAGAGGGGACCGGGAGCAATCGCGATCCTCCCCCGGGCAGGCAGGACCACGCAGCACCCGCCGCCACCGCCAGCCGGCCGGGAGCCGAGGACCAACCCCCACCGGCGGCGAGGAGGAGGAGGGCGACGCCGAGGAGGAGGATGCGCCCGGCCCCAGCAGCCCAGCACAAGCAACTCACCGAACGGCGCGGCGCCCGACTGCTTCCTGGCGAACATGCACCCGCCGCCAGCTACAGCTCCTCAGTCCGGGAAAAGGCGTGTGCGCCGCCGCCCGGCTTCAGGGCAAGGTCCTGACCTTGCCCAACTGCAGCATCTTCCGCTTTTGTTGTCTGAGCGCGGCCGCGGGACAAGTGATGCTAGCGGGGAGCAGGGGCGAGCGCCGCGGGCGAGAGGCGGCTCCCGACGCGAGTGCGCAGCGCCCGGCACGGCGGCCCCTCCGAGCGCGATGATCGCAGCGCCCCCTGCCCGGATCCGCGGGCTCCGCGGGCTTCTCCGGGCTCTGGGCACCGCCACTGTCACCTCCACCGCCACTGCCGGCCGGGCTAGAAGAGCAGCAGCCGCGCCCGCCGCTCCGCTCGGCCGGCTGCCGCCGCGGGCGCGAGCCTGGGGCCGCCGCGGCGCCCGGCGCCGAGCGCTCCCGTGCTGCGCCCCGCGCGCGGCCCGCGCCACCTGTGTCACCGCCGCCGCCGCCGCCGCCGCCGAGGGCGAGGCTCCTCCCGCGGCGCGCAGCAGCCTCAGCCTCCACCTATGCCTCGGCGGCCGACTCCGGCGCCCGGCTAGTGAGGAAGCGTCCGCCCCACCACAGAAACCTGCTTTGGGTGCCGAGCATGCCCAGTGCCGCCGCGAAAGCGAGGCGCTTCGCCACGCGCATTCCACTTCTGGTTTTCGCAGCAGCAGCAGCAGCAGCAGAGAGGGGAGGAGGCCGCGGGTTGGGAGAGGGCCGGGCATACTTGGGAATTGCACACCCTGGACCAGAGAAGGGAGGATGCTGGGGAGCCAAGTGAAAGCTGGAAGGGATGAGGGAAGGATGGAACCCCGGGATGGAACGGTTCTCAAAGGGTCGGGTCCTTCATTCACGTGCAAGCTACTGACAGTGGATTCTGGAGGGGCAGATATCAGTCTGCAAAAGGCTGAGGGTGGAGGGGGCGTCTAGAACAGCTTGTGAGTTGGGGGAGGGGGACCAGGATCGCTACTCATGCTGGTGGACTGAGGTGGATGCTCTTGTAGATCCTGTGGTTCTAGAGCAAAGAAGACGTGACATCGGTGAGATGTCTTTTTCACAGTGCCCGCCCGCCCGCCCCATCTTACCATCACCTCCAGTGTTCTGATTACATGATTTTCACAGGTGGAGAGACTTTCTTTTTCTGCAACAAAGACACTTGTCTGGTCTGAAATTGATTACAGGTGATGAGTACTCCTCCTCTCTACTTGTGTCATCTTTTTTAGTCGTTTTCTTCTGCATTTTTGCCACCTTCCTTCCTCCTCTTCTTCCCCCTTTTCAAACTAAAATGGAAAAGCTCAACTCTTTCTTCCCCCAGTCTTCCTATACAGGTTGCATTACATTCTTCATTTTTTTTTTTTTTTAAGATGGGTTTTCCAAATCTCCTCATGGTCATACAGCTGATTAACCCCAGTGAGATTTCTCAGTGTGTCTCTTACTGTGAAATTTAGCAAGTAGAGTCACCCTATTGAAAATCTTGCTGGCAAACAAGACACTTGTCATATGCCAAGGAACTCCTCAGCGCCTTAACCTGTGACCCTCTATTTCAGGAGTCATGTGGGGAGCATCCCTACCGCATTTTCAAGACGTGACTACAGCAGACCACAGGTTGCACAGGAGCCAGGACAAATGCTGCCACCCTGCCATGGCTCAGCATCCCTGATACTGCAGATGGCAGACTATGTGGAGTTGTGATCTTCTCCACTCCATCCCTCCCCAGAGCTGGTTCTGAAACACTGATAAGCACGACAGAATACTGGAAATCATAATAAGAGGGATTTGGGGCTTATGAATCTCAATGTGCTTCTATTTTGTATTAGAAAAGATTATCCAACAAAGTTAAATAACTTGAATATAAAATCAGTGCTAATCTCTAACATACTTGCGAGTAAGTCAGAATATAAGTTGAAGTAAGAGTAAAGTAGAAAATGTTTTAAACAGGTTAAATAGGTAAACATAAATTAATGGAGCAGCACATTATTGAAGGACTACTGACAACAGCACAAATACATTCTTATTACCTGTGTCTTGGGATGCACATGCTTAAGTTGGCTTGTCTCACCTACAAAAATAGTTATCCAGTGTAGCTCTAAGCTGTAAAGCTGGTCTGATACTAAAATAGTCTGATTCCTGTGAGGGAAGACATGCAAGGTCACATGTTTACCTCTATTATATTTTTATTTTTGCTCTGAGATAGGCAGGTTAATTACATTGAGTTCTTGGTACAAGAAAAATGAGCAGCATCTTTTGTATTAGACCAGATTATATTTTAAAAGATGCTCTTTATTTCCAAACTTAGTCTTGTCAATTTGTTTTTATTTTTGTTTGTCTATTTGTTTGTTTTTCTCTTTACATCATTTTTTAACTCAGGAAGTTGTGGGGAAGGAGGGAGAATGATGAGGGGAAATCAGGTTACTCTTTGGGTTAAAATTGAGGTAGCTGCATAAGTAATTTCCATAGAAAAGTTTGTGTGTATTTTATGCCCATAGAGATCCAAGATGAGACAACAATGTTCCAAACCATTTTTAGAGTTACTTTTACAATGAGCAATGGTGAAAATCCTATTCACTAATTATGCACCTTGACAATGACCCATAGGCAGTCCCTAGATTTCACTGGGGATGGGTGAGAGGTACTTGAACAGAGTAGTGATACCCAGGATTACATTGACTTAATTTGCTCTGTGCCCCATTTTTCATTGAAACATTTATGATTTCTATACTTCTAGAATAATTTATTACTCTAGATATTATTAAATTTTCAAGTAGATAATTTTGAAAAATAAAGTAAAATGATCATGTGTAGTGTTCGATCTTGGAATGACTCACTGCTGCCATCTTTTGCCTCCTGCTTCTGATAGTTCCTGTAAAAAGGAACATTCTGAATTTATTAACTCACTATAATACCAGAAAAATTATCATTTTATTGTTTTCAAATGATAGTAATTAATAATAAGTGAAAATCTTTATTGTATTTTGTTCTGCAGATGCATTATTAGAGTTATGTAATATACAAATCACATCTAAATAAAAGTTTTACTTAATTTTTAGAAATAAGATCTAATGAAGTTTATGTGTTATATTTTGTAATTTAAAGTATGTCACTTTTGGGAAAATGATATCCTTATGTGAGTAAAAGTTGTTTGATATAGTATTATACTTTGCTATTTAGGCTCAAATAGAAGATATTATTTGTATAATTTTCAATGTATATTACCCATTGATAATCACACAGAAAGTTTGAAAATTGGAAAATAATATCATGAGAGTAGTTATTGTTGCTGCCCTGAATATAAGTAGAGTAAAAATACTTCTTTAAAATTCACAATCTAAACTTTAAATAATTTTTTAGGAATAATAACGAGTAGTGTAATCACAATGATACATATATATGTTTAGGAGCCTAATAAACACCACTATGAGTTGATCATTAAAGATGTGGCATTTGATACTTAAGCATGTCACTGTTGTATTTAAAGACTTGAAAAGTGATTAAATATTTGCATTGAGCATTTTACTTAATATCAACCTGTGGACCACTCAGTATTTGATTCAAAACTTCACACTTCATGCACACTGCCTTTCATTATGGCTAAAGGCATTTGATGTGTTTTCAGCAAATGTTGACTAAGCATGTAGTGTGGTTCAGTCCTGGGCAAATTTGAAGAATTGATAGCAAATAATAGATTAAATAATTAATTCTCTATATTTATAGAATTTAACAGTAAAATTGTAATTACTGGGTAAAAGAAAAAGACAGAACCCCAAGAAAGTAACCACAAAAGCCTAATATACTGAAATATCCTCATTTCTTTCTTTTCTTTTTTAAAATAATGAATTAGCATTTATTGATGGCCTTCTATCTACCACATTCTATCCTAACCCCCTTTCAACCATTATTTCATTTCCTCTTTTAAAAAAATTTAATTTATTCTAATTAGGTATATATGACAGCAGAATGCATTTTGATTTATTGTACACAATTGCAGCACCACTGTTCACTCCTCTAAGTGTACATGATGTAGTGTTGCACGATATGTGCATTCATACATGTATGTAGGATAATAATGTCCATCCCGTCCACCATCTTTCCTGTCCCTATAGCCCACCACTCTCCTCACACCCCTTTGTCCAAAGTTCCTCCATTTTTTCCCGTGCCCCCCATTACGGATCAGCATCCACTTATCAGAGAGATTCATCCTTTGGGTTTGGGGGATTGGCTTACTTCACTTAGCATAATATTGTCCAACACCAGCCATTTACCTGCAAATGCCATAACTTTATTCTCTTTTAATGCTGAGTAATATTAATTCGTGTATGTGTACCACAGTTTCTTTATCCATTCATCCTTTGAAGGACATCTAGGTTGTTTCCACAGATTAGCTATTGTGAATTGAGCTGCAATAAACATTGATATGGCTGTGTTAATATAGTATGCTGATTTTAAGTCCCTTGGGTATAAACCAAAGAGTGGGATAGCTGGGTAGAATGGTAATTCCAAGTTTTCTAAGGAATCTCCACACTGCTTTCCAGATTGGTTGCACCAATTTGCAGTCCCACCGGCAATGTATGAGTATGCCTTTTCTCCCACATGCTTGCAAATACTTATTGTTGTTTTTATATTCTTGATAACTGCCATTCTGACTGGCATGAGATGAAATCTTAGAGTAGTTTTGATTTGCATTTCTCTAATTACTAG
This sequence comes from Callospermophilus lateralis, assembly GCF_048772815.1. Taxonomy (NCBI): domain Eukaryota; kingdom Metazoa; phylum Chordata; class Mammalia; order Rodentia; family Sciuridae; genus Callospermophilus; species Callospermophilus lateralis. The sequence goes on along the minus strand of NC_135309.1, from coordinate 155,884,581 downwards.
AGATGTTGAATATTTTTTCATATATTTATTGACTGATGGTTGGGACTTCAATTGACATCACATTTGAATCTGTATAGTGCTTTGGGTAGTATGGCCATTTTGACAATATTAATTCCACCTATCCAAGAGCATGGGATATCTTTCTATTTGCCAAGGTCTTCTTCAATTTCCTTATTTAGTGTTCTGTAGTTTTCATTGTAGAGGTCTTTCACCTCTTTTGTTGATTCCCAAGTATTTTACTTTTCTTTTTTGAGGCTATGTTGAATGGGGTAGTTTTCCTAATTTCTCTTTCAGAGGATTCATCACTGGTGTATAGAAACACATTTGATTTATGGATATTGATTTTATATCCTGCTATTTTGCTGAATTTATTTATTAACTCTAGAAGTTTTCTGGTGGAGGTTTATGGATCCTCTAAGTATAACATCATGTCATCAGCAAATAATGGTAGTTTTAGCTTTTTATTTCCTATTCATATCCCTTTAATTTCTTTCTTCTAATTGCTCTGGCTAGAATTTCAAGGACTACGTTGAACAGAAATGGTAAAAGAGGACATCCCTGTCTTGTTCTAGTTTTTAGAGGGAATGCTTCCAATTTTTCTCCATTTAGAATGATGTTAGCCTTGGGTTTTAGCATAGATAGCTTTTGCAATGTTAAGGTATGATCTTACTATCCCTAGTTTTTGTAGTGTTTTGAACATGAAAGGGTATTGCATTTTGTCAAATGCTTTCTCTGCATCAATTGACATAATCATATGTTCTTATATTTAAGTCTATTAATGTGATGAATTATATTTGTTCATTTTTATATATTGAACCATCCTTGCATCCCTGGGATGAATCCCACTTGATCATGGTGCGCTACGTTTTAAAATGTGATTTTGTATATGATTTGCCAAAATTTTATTAAGAATTTTTGCATCAATGTTCACCAGGGATATTGATCTAAAATTTTCTTTCCTTGATGTGTCTCTGCCTGGTTTTGGTATCAGGATGATATTAGCTTCATAGAATGAGTTTGGAAGTCTTCCCTCCTTTTCTATGTTATAGAATAATTTGAGTATTGGTATTAATTCTTCTTTGTAGGTCTTGTAGAACCCAACTGTGAAGCCATCTGATCCTGGGCTTTTCTTGGTTGGCAGGCTTTTGATGGCATCTTCTATTTCCTTGCTTGAAATTGATCTGTTTAAATTGTGTGTATCCTCTTGATTCAGTTTGGGTTGATCATATGCCTCTAGAAATTTGTCAGTATCTTTGAGGTTTTCTATTTTAGTAGAGTATAGATTTTCAAAATAGTTTCTAATTATCTTCTGAATTCCATTTTTTTCTAACTGTGTGTGTGTGTGCTTTTGGGAGTTGATTTATTTATTAAATTCCATTTCTTACAATGTTTTCTCACTATTTTTGCTTCTTCAAGAAATTTTGGTTTTTGTGTCAGGGCATAGGCATCAGCGTAGGGAAATAGGATCTAAAGTCCTCAAGTAACGGCAGAAGAGGGTACATTTGGAAAGAGCTGTGTTTCCTGAAGGCACAAAGAAGCCAGAAGATTTGCTTTAGTGGAGGACTCAGAGATGTGAGGGGCTCCTGAAGTCCCTACAGTTATCACAACCTGTACTAAAAACTCAGAATTCCATGTAGGCTAGTCAGACATAGTGAAGGAAAGTATTGTTCATCAGAAGTCTAGATAAACAGGATTTGATGAGTTACACATGCAGAAAGATCTCAAATACAGTGGGAGGCTAGGCCCAGAATCTCCATGACAGGAGAAATAAACTTCATGCTGTGATTTATCTAATCAGCAGAACAGTGAAGCTCTACTGTAGTGGGCACCTAGTGGATGAGGGAATGGACGCCCCACAGTGGCTGGCTTGAAGCACAGAGACAGGGAAAGGAAGGAGGAAACTGCATAGAAGGGGACCCAAGGAATGGGAGAGGGAAGTTCTTTTTAAGGTTCATCCAGATGTTTTAGACACATTTCAAGGCAGAGTTGATCTAGTCTAAAAATTTCATCATCAAAATTTCCGTTTTTCATGCCAAACTTCTAAGTTGATGATGGTCAGTGGTTCATTACTGCCCTCCAGGAGGTATTTTGGAATGTGTGAGAATGAATTTTCTGATTGTCCCTCACCTCTGTCACAAACTACAGTGCTGAGTATTTGTGACAACTCAAGAAAGGACTGCCCACATCCTTCCTGATTTTTGCAGTTCTGCTCACAAGTACCTAAGCCATTTTATTACATTTTTTTTGTACCAACAAGAAGCATTTTGCATCAATCTAATATATATTGAATTTAACAGGAATGTAATTAATGGGACGTTTTAATGTTATATTTTTAAGATATTGACCAAAGTTATTCCTATGTTTAAGAACTAATAGTACATACTTCAGAAAAAAATTCCTGTATCACTTTGTTTTTATAGCATTACATTTATGTTGATGCTAATAGAGGTAAGAATCAGAATATTTGGTTAACTCTTTTAAGAAAGTTGTAACCACATACTTATACAAAGAAAGTCCTAATATTTTCTTTGAAATAACTTTGCTTTTATTTTCAATATTTCCGTTAGTATATTATGCCGATATTCTAAATCAGTTAATATCTAAGAATTCATTTTTAAGGAAAGTAGTGTGAACATTACACAATATTTATTATAAATACATATCCTTTAGTTTCAATAGGTAATTGAATGAAATGCCCAAATATTTTTCTTAAGAAAATCAAGAATATATATTATGATCATACTACTGTGGCTCCAGGAAGGAAAACTGGATTCATTGACAAAAATTTGAATCTCCTCATCAATTTTTTCAATAAGGTAGTTTGTAATAATGATGTTGAATGATTAAGCAAATATGCAGCCATCAAAATCACTATACATGCAAAGGAAGAATCTTCAATTCAATGTTGATTTTTTTTCAGCCTTACAACTTCAATATCTGCTTCTTTCCTTAGTTCTAAACGTTTCTCTACTTCACCATCGTATTGTGTCATTTTGTTGTAGAACTTTTGACTGATGTTTTCTCTTTTATCCTCTACTTTTTTGGTTGATTCTTCTGACCAAGCCCAAACCCAGTAATCACTGCTGGCTGTCTCCCCAATATCTGTCCTTCCTTCTGCCTTTCTTACAGGACCTAATTTTTTTTCATTGTGCTGTGTGACCGGATACAAAGTTATACTTTCCAGATTCCCTTGCTGCTACACAGAATCTGTCAGTTAGAGAAATTTAAGAGTATTATGGTGTGTCCAGGGAGCATTTTGCTTTTGCAAAAGGTGAGCTCCCCATTCCTGGATGTTTCTTCCTTCTTCTTTCAGACTGATTGCCAACTGCAGGCTGGATGTACATTGACAGGAAGAATGAGAGCTACATATCAAAGGTGTCTAAGTCTCCAGTAGAAGGAACCGGGGAAAGGAATGTTTTCTGTAACCACAGTACCACCCTAAGACTTGTGCTCTCTGAGCTGCTGCTGATGGGAGAAAAATTAACATTTTATTAAGCCAAAATGGTGGTTGGTTTTTGATACCTACAGTCAAATGCAATTTTACATTTAAATATATTTTATACCAAAAGGGAAAAAACCCCAAATACCTAAAGAAAAAATCAAAGAACTAAATAAGAAGACATACCACAATCATGGATTGGGAGATTCAATATTGTTAAAATTCCAGTTCTCCCAAAATCCATCTATAAGTTTAATAGCCATCTGTAGGTTGAATGGAAGCCAAATAAAAAACTCATCAGGGTTTTTGGCTTGTTTTTAATGTATTATGGATATATGTATGTGTGTGTGCATTGGCAGGGAGAGAGAATGATCGAGCAAATGTTCACATTTAAGAACTCTGAACAGATATGTACTAAAACTTGCATTACTCTGAAATTAAAAATAAAATTATTTTAAAGGGGGGCGGTGATGCATGATATCTATAATTCCTCCCCTCTTATTACAGATGCATCACTATAAATAGTTCCATTGCAATATGTTTTCCTGAAAATAAAATATTTTTCAATGAAATGAGTAAATGAATATAGTCTGAAATAACATATATGAAAAGATAAGTCAATGAATAACAATGATGAGAGGTTTTTGATCACTAACCCATATACGAAGCCACAGCATTTTCCTTCATGAGTGTAAGGCATGTGTCTTGATGATTTTTAAGCTATCTTCCAAAATGAATATTTCATCTTCAAGCATCAGTCTCCTTAATGTTTTCCACCTCCTCGGAAGTCACTCTCAATGTTGCACACTGTACCCATTCTGAAATCAGCTTACTCATTTAAATAAAATTCTCTAAGCTCCCATTTTATTATCTATAAATAAGCACAATCTGGCCACAGGTTTGTTGGAGCAAATGGATCAAATGAATGAATCTATGGTGGGCAAAGAACACTGTGCCTCCACATAGTGAGAAATCAATAAATGATGGCTAACAGGAGTAATTACATTAAAATGCCCTTTATTTTTGATTTTATAGACTTCTTGCTATGTTAAAATACATTCCTCTGATTGTGCATACCTCATTTTGTCTTGAAAACACAGAAGATACTTTTTAAATATTTTTTTGTTGTAGTTGAACACAATAACTTTATTTCATTTATTTATTTTATTCTGTGGTACTGAGGATCGGATCGAACCCAGCACCTCACACGTGCTAGGGGAGCACTCTAACACTGAGCCACAAACACACCCCCAGAGAAAAGACTATTTTGCAATTTTTTTTTTCAATTTTTTTTCAAATAAACATTGACTGGATTTCTCCAACATACAGGTATTTATACCTTCCAGACAAATGTGCATATTTACCGTGGTCTCCAGTTTGTAAGCTAATGTTTAATGCTTTACTAAATTTTAAGAAATTAAAAAACATATGAATCCACACATCAGGGTTAAGTAGCTTGCCTGTTTTGTTATATGTCATGATGGTATATATCCTTATATGTTCTTTGTCTGTTCCATACAATGTATCACTTTGGTTTACCTATTGATAATAATGTTATTTAATGATCCTTATGTTCTCAGAGATTTTGATTTTTAGAATTCACATTATATACTTTATCATATATTAGTAAAAATTTAACATTAGTTTGGGGGTTGAAGATGTAAATTAGTGATAGAGCCTTTGCCAAGTCAGTATTCATGAGGTCCTGAGTTTGATTCTAGCACTTAAAAAAGAAAAAAAAAAAAACAAAACCATGTTTTGCTTATTAAAAAAATACCAAGTTCTCATCAAAACAATTTCCAAATTTCATAACATCATGAAAAAATCACAATGCCACTCCTCAGAACTAAAGCATCTTGGGTTAATTTCCTCCTCTTTTTTTTTTCTTAAGTTGAGATATAATATACAAATGACCATGCTTTCTTTCACTTAGAATTATATATTATTGAACTTTTCTCCTGTTTTCCATATACTTTTCCTGTTCTAAGACTGGAATATTCTTTGAATAGCTAATTTTTCCATTTAATATATTTTGGCTGCTGTTACACAATTTTTTTTCTCATAGTAAATGAAAGTTCAATAAAGATTATTTTCTCAAATTCTTAGAAAAGATAGACCCTCATTGAGAAATAGATCCGATTCCTTTTCTGGGTAGAATAGAATAGCTTGAGTGAGCTCTAGGCTTCTCCCAAGAATAACTAGAGATTTTGAATAAAGGACAATAATATATCTGTAAAGTATCAGAATCTGCTGAAGCAAGAAGAGTCACAGGAGTCAAGATCACAGACAGAAAAGTATGAGGTGCATCTGCTTTGCCTCCGGGAGCCTTTGCCAGTCTGGACACAGTGAAAGAGGCAGCATTTTGAGGCTCTTTGGGGTACAGGGCTGCTGCCTGAGAGATGCTGGAGGAATACGTGTTGGTCTCACAGGATGCAAAATGAAACCTGAGCAGTCAAGATGCCCTCAGAGGAAGAGCAGAGCACTGAGACGGAAACGGAGCCGGAATTCCTCTGGGAACTTTGTTTAGATGTAAAGTTGCCTACAACTAAACAACTAAGGATAAGGCATCTGAAAAATCAAAGTCTAATTTGATTAATTCTGTTATGTAGAGGGGAAAAGCATTCACATTCAGGACCTGCCCGAGACAGAGGCCTTGGGAGATACTTCAGGCTGTCAGTCCAAGTCCTCAGAGGCCTGCCCCCCGAGAGCAGGGGAAAAGAGCAGTGGATGGACACTTAGGGCCACTGCTGGCTCCACCCGCATCCAGTGAAAACCCTGGTTAGATTAGGGCTGAGTGGGTCATCTATCTGCCCAGAGAGAAAAGGACTGAGCCCTTTTGGGCAAACTTCCACAATGTTTGTCTAATATTCAATAAAATCTATTATGTGAGGATCAGGATACAAACCCTGCAGAAAAATGATCAAAAACCCATTAATGAATATATACTAGAAATAGACCCACAGGTGATCCAGATATTAGAATTAGTAGGCAGAAATATTTAAAATGATAATAATATGTTCATAAGACTATGGGAATGTAGGCAAAGATAAAGCATTAAAAGAGAGAAATTCAACAAAATATGGGAATTTATAAGAATAAACCCATTGGGAATCCCAGAACTTCCTACTTTTAAAAAACTTAAAAGACTTAAAATTTAAGTTTAAAATTTAAAAAATATATTTAATTTGCTGTACATAAAATATGTTCTAGTGTACATACAACATTCAATAAACTCAACCTTATGCCAAATTATAAAGCAGATAACAAGAAGTGATTGGACTTACTTTGAGTATGTTGTCTCACTGTAAGTAACCACAAGGAAATAGAAAATTGCCTTGTTAGAAATTTAATTTATACTACTTCATAAATGCACTAAAAAAGGTTGAATTGTTTAAATGATAAACACAAATATATAATAAAATCTATGAGATGCAACAAAAAATCTTTTTAATATTTATTATAACTTGTACAAAATACCTATCATACCAGTTGCAGAAAATGGGTAGTGCTCAAGCTAACGCTACTATTCTTGGAAGTGAGGAGGCTTTCAAAGGACATACCACCTTTTACAGTCTTTCTCCCCAGGAATATTTTCTGGTTTTCAGTGCAGTTGTAGAAAACGCAAACAAGAGTTGTGTTTTACTGAAACACAGAAGATAAGGAATGAAGTCTGGGGTTAATAAAGTGACTGATTTTTGAGAGAGGGCGCTGAAGGAGGAGGATCCATTAAGAAGTAAACAAAAAATAAAAAATTAGATACAGATCCATCTCTCTGCCACTAGGTTCTGTGGTCAAATTCTGGATTCATGTGGATGAAACTAGACTCCAAGAAATTAGATATTGAGTAAATGCTAAGAGGGAGAGAGCTGGAGAGACTGGGGAGTTCTGTCAGTGGAATGGAGATTTAGGTGATCAGGCCCAACCAGATTGGAGGATCCTTAACAAGTCAGAGAGTGAGTTGAGATGTCATGAAAGCTGTCTGGTATGGGTGTTAAAGACAGAACTGTGTTCCCTCCCAGTGGATATGTTGAAGCTCCAACCCTTGGTGTGACTGTACTTGAGATGGGATCTTTATAGAGGTAACAAAGGTTAAATGAGATGATGAAGGTGGCACCATGACCCAATAGAAGCTCTGTCATTGTAGGAAGAGAAGAGACATCAGGAAAAGCCCCTGAGGACAAAAGGAGAAGATGGTTATCTACAAGGAGAGAGGCCTCAGAGAATCCCACCCCGCCAACAGCCTGATATTAGGATTCAGCCTCCAGTGTGAGTTTAAGTCCCATGGCCTGTGGTATTTTGTTACAGCAGCCCCAATAAACTAATACTAAGAGTATTACTAACTGGGAGAAAACTACAATAGGATCTCTAAAGAAATAGTAAATTTGAGGCTTGTTCCTTTGGCAACTGTATGTCAAAATGAAACTGATCACTTTTTGAGGGAAAACAGTGAAATCATCTTTGAAATATTAACCAAGATTTAAAAAAATATGATAAAAACCATTAAGTATTGAAAAAGGAAAGAAAATAATCATTCAAAAAAAAATGAAAAGGACCCATCATAGTGAGATTATGAAAATATCAAAGATTGAAAAATAAAAACTGGATAAAGCTAGCTCCACAGGAAAACAGCAACTGATACATTCTCTGACTCCCACAAAGAAGTCATGGAGACCAGAAGAAAATGGGAAAATGTCTTGGAAATGCGGTGATATCAACCCAGAATTCTAAATCTAGTAAAAATATACTGGTGTTAAACATGATGAAAAACTGAAGAGATTCTTGAAGGGGAAGAAGCCATTGCTAGAACTGTTGCTCTCATAGAAATCAAAGGAAGTCCATCAGGCTGAGAGCAGAGGAAAAATCGAAAATTTCAGAAGCAAGGAAGAACAGGAGAAATAGCAAATGCCTAGATCAACACAAAAGAATATTTCTCCTCCTAAATGTGGTCAAATATTTTTGACTATTAAAATTTAAAAAAAAAATTAACATTGCTTGGTGTGGCTTCAAATGAACCACAAATGTAACACTTTTAGCTGCTATCACAATAATTCCAGTTGGTGGTAGGGTAAAAGGATTTGTATGGATTAAAAACCCACTACATTTTAATTGAAGTGTTTACATTATCAACTCTAGTGATCAATTATAAAAGTAATACAAAGAGACAACGCTGGAAACCAGTGGACAAACAGAATATTAAAGTATTAAAACAATTCAAAACAAAGCAGGCTGGTAGGAGTACATGTAGAGGGTACAGACAGAAAAATGAAGTAAAATTGTAGCTCTAAATCCAGCCATGTCAATAATTACATTAAACAAAAATGGCTCAAATACTTCAATTAGAAGGCAGTTTTTGAGTGAATGAAAAGAAATGTGCTACTAGAGTCTAAACACAAAAGTGTTAAGCTCTGTAAACAAGTCTGGATGGCGCCTGGCAAAATGCCAGAGGGAGTGGTTTGTGAAGTAACAAAAGCGAGCCACTAAGTGTGAAGATTCCTTATTGGTTGACTGCTGTATCGAGTTTATGTTAATTAGATAAGCTGTGTGGAATGTATAAATATCACTCCTGTCCTACAATAAACGGCTCCCATTCCTGCTGTATCAATCTACACAAGTTGTTCGTCATCCCCCCCGCCCCCCCCCATCCTGCCCCGCCCGCCCCGTCCCTGGGTTATTTTGCTGCAGCCGGACTGCGCCAGATGGTGGCCCGGGACACTGGGGGGTAAGTGATGAAAAAAAGCTGCCTGTCCCTAGATAGGACGGGAGCAAATCTGCTCGTCCCTAGGCAGATAGGGCAAGAGGAAAAATGGCCATTTCGAGAAAATGGAGAAGATTGATACAATATGTTTGTGTCTTGTTTTGTCTCACTGTATTGTATTGTCTTTGTGATGAAAATATGGAAGGGGTGAGAAGTAAATTGATAAGGGAAAAAGGCACCCCAGTGGAACCAAGAGCAGTTAGGGCATGTGTTGATGGAAGCCCAGGAACTCTAGTCAGAAAGAAAAAGAAAGTTCAGAAGAAGAAGGATTATCAGGAAAAAAGTTTCAGCAAAAGGCTATTACTGAATACTTTTTGTTACCGGAGGGTGTGTGAATCGGTGGCGGCTGCCACGTGCACAAGCGGTCATGGTGCAGCAAGGATTTTCCAAGCGGCAGTTGCCGGCTCTTCCCTGTCCCCCTGCCCAGGGGAGTGGGACGCCACTTCGAGAGCCCAAATCCAGACCTGACCCGGAGGCCCAATCTCGAAAGCTTTTGCTCCCTGTGCCCGGTGGCAGTTTGAGTCTGGGAAGCTCCCGGTCTGGGGCTGCCCAAGGACACTGCAGCTGGGCAGAGGATGCACATGGCATCCCTGAAGTTTGATCATTTCCAAGGCCAATAACTACAATGGTTCTCCCACACCTGGAAGCTAATGAGTAATAGCACTATTAATGCTTATTTCAAATGTAAAAAAACCTTGAGATAATGTACTAAATTGTTCAGAAGGTTGTTTTCTTAGCGCCTGCTGGAATACTACAGGATTTTCTTTAGCCATCCGGAGTTCCTGCCTTCGTCCCAGTGCCAATGAAAACAAAGGTGGAAGAATCTCCAATGTTGCTGAGAACCAAATGAGACTTCAGATCAAGCTAGCTGCCTGCAGAACTTACCTGGACTGTGATTTAAGCTAGCTGCCTGCAGAACTTACCTGGACTGTGATTTACCTGGACTGTGAGTTAATCTCTAGCAACTGACTTTTGCTGAATAAAACATGGAGAAGGGAAGGGTTTTTTTTTTTTTTTTTTTTTCCCCCACATCTGAGGTTGATTTATAAAGGTTCACAGCATCTATCTTAGATTCTTTCTTTTCTTGGCCCCTCTTGGCTGACTCTGTTGATGAAACATACCCCCAGGTTGTGAGCTGCTCTGTAGAGAGATGCTCATGGCAAGCAGTCAAGCTGGCTTCTAGTGAAGAGCCAGTGAGGAACTGCAGTGAGCAGACCCCAGGAAACTGTCCACAACCACAAGAGTCAGCCTGGAGTGGGGGTCCCTTCCAAAACCAAGGCATGAGATGACACAGCCCTGGCCAGCAACTCAACATGTGATAGACCTGGCGTTCTAGGAAAAAGAAAGCTACGTCTGAATCTGGAACAGGAACTGTGAAATATTGGATGCTTTAGTCACAAAGTTTAGAATCAATTGGTTACAAAGCAGTAGATGAGTAATAGAAACCTTAACTTACAAAGTCTACTTCATTTTTAAACCAAATACAAATTTTATGTATTTAAATTCATTGATTTAATTTTAAACTTAAATTCAAATATTGATTCCAAAAGCAATAGAAAATCCCCAAAGGCTTACTTATATTCAATAAATTGAATCCAATATTTAAACTTCTCTGCAAAGAAATTCAGGCCAAGATGGCTTCAGTAGTGAATTCATCTTTCAAATAATTAGAGAAAAAAAAAATTCTTTCCTTATGCAAATTTTCCAGGGAAAAGAAAAAAGAGGGAGCATTTTTGTAACTTATTGGATGAGGCTACCATAAACTTCACATAAAGATCTAAGAACTTCACAGGAAAGTAAAAATATAAGTTTTATCTCATAATTATAAATGTAGATTCCTTAAAAAATGCCTTCAAATTGAATTAACTAATAAAAAGTATAATACCTCATGACAAGTGTATCTCCAGAAGGCAAGAACATTTTTTAACATTGGAATATGAGCTAACATAATTTATCACATTGACAGAATAAAAGAGAAAAAGCACAATATAATTTCATAAAATCAGAAAAAAAGGCTTATTGAATTCCAGCACCTATTTAAAATAAAGAAAAAAATAGTGAATTAGGGGATTAGAAGAAAACTTCATTAATCTGATAAAGGTTAAGAGAACATGACCCAAAGCTTTGCCACCAAGATTTGGAAAATAGAATTATTCTACTTATAACCACTTCTGTTCAACAATTTGTTTGTGCTGTGGGGCAGGGGTGGTGTTGCTGGGACTGAACCCAGGCGCACTTTGCAACTGAGCTACATCACCAGCCCTTTTGATTTTTTTTTTTTTTTAAATTTTGAGACAGTCCCACTAAGTTGCTAAAGCTGGCCTCAAACCTGTTCTCCTCCTGTCTCAGACTCCTAAGTCCCTGGGATTACAGGCATGTGCCACTGTGTCCAGTTTGTTCAACATGCTACTGTAAATGTTAGTCAATGAAAGAAAGAACAGTCACACAAAAAAAGAAAGTACATTGAGAATAATAATGGCCACCTAAGGATTTCCACATACTGACCGCTGCAACTTGTAAATGCGCTTCTTAATGGCAAAATGAGCTTTACCTGTGTGACTGAATTTAAGGAACTGAGATTGGGGAGATTCTCATGGTCTATACAGGTGGGCTCAGCATAACTACAAGAGTCCTTGTTAGTGAAAGAGGGAGGCTGGAGGGTCAGAGTGAGAAGGAGATTTGCAGATGCTGTGCTGTGGACATTGGCAGTAGAGGAAGTGGCCATGAGCCAAGGAGAGAAAGTGGCCTCTGGAGGCTGGAAAGGCAGGACAGTGGACGCTTCCAGGTTATCTCCACAGTGAATGTCTTCCTGCCAACAGCATGGTTTTAGGCCAGTGGAAGCTGACCTCCAAAACTGTAAGCTAATGAACACTTGTTACTTGAAGCTCCAGAATTAGTGGTAATTTATTATGGCCGCAATAGGACACTAATTCAGAGAGCATTGTTCACGGTCGTAATTAAGAGTGCAAAGATTCAATATATCATTTTAGCAAGAACAGTGGGTTCTGAGTGGAGATGAATCAATTGTATTTCTATAAATTTGCAATAAACAATTGAAAAATAAACATATTTCTAAAGTACCCTCGTTTCTTCACTAGTTATAGATATTCTTGTTTATGTATTTGAATTTATTGATTTAATTTTAAAATTGAATTCAAATATTGATTTTGGATTAGAAGGTTCAGTACTGTTTGGGTATCAATTCTCTTCAAATTTGTCTATATATTCAGTGAAAAAGCAACAAAAATCCTGGAATTTTAGAAATTGACATGTTGACTCTCTTATCTTTATGGGAGTAAAAATAATCAAGTCAATCTCGAATTTGAAGAATGAAGTTCCAGTATATTTACAACCAGATACAATATTTACTATAAATGTTTAGTAATTAATATTGTGATGTTTGCACAAGGATAGATAAAAGGACAAAGGAATGAGATAGAATTCAGAAAGTGGTATACAGGGGTGGTCTCCTAACTCAGGCCAAAGGTATCATGGGTCCTCAGAGAATGATCACAGAGGCAGGATTAGGACCCAGTAAGTGAAGCAACAGTCCTTTGTGAAATTTGAGAAGGGAGACATTTCAAAACCTAGCAGGGAAGGATGCTTTTCCACCTTTGTCACAGATGTTATTGCCCATACAAATTTTAGGGAAAAAGCATACAGATGCCCTTTGACTTAGCGTAGGGTTATGTCCTGATAAATCCACCATAAATTGAAAATAGCATGTTGAAAATGCACATAATGCACCTCAGCTATCAAACATCACGACTTGGCCACCTAGCACAGGTGATGCCCCTCACAGACTTGGAACTGCAGCTCACGGCTGATCCAGCTCATTGCTGCTTCCCAGAGCGTGAGGGAATATCCTTCCCCTGACCTGGGGAAGATCAAAACTCCAACGTGGAAGTACAGATTGCTTCATCATTTCTATGCCATCATAAAAGTTTTAAAAAAAACTCCAAAACTCAAACTGGTAGTGTATGCCTGTAATCCCAGTGACTTGATGGATTGGGGCAGGAAGATTGCAAGTTTAAGACCCTCAGTAACTTAGACCCTGTCTCAAAATAAAAACTAAAAAAAAAAAATTTTGCTTTTAAGTTTATTGATCATACATAAAGTATACAATATTTGCAATTCGTAAGTAGAAACATATAAAACAAAAATAAAAATATGAAGCATATAATCATAGAGATAAGTTATACTTATGGATATATTAATCAAAGCGCTTTGTGATGCCAATATCCCCCTATTAGTTTTGCAAAATCTTCTTCACTTATGATAATCAATGCACGTTAGAAGGGAGAAATACTGGTGAAATGCTCTTTATCTCTCTATTTCATGGCTGGTTTGTAATACATGTCAACATTCTGAATAGCATCCCAAACTTAGACTACTTTACGGAAAATTATTTTGAAGGACTCATTTTGTTTCTATTAAGCAGAGCATGAGAAAGACAGATCTTTCATTGGTAACTAAGAGCAGTAACATAGATGTTAATTTGCCATGCTACCTAGTCTCAGGTGTCTTTATGATGCCTCTTGCCCCATACTAAATTACCCCAGTTGCTGACATTTAGCTGTCACCAAGCAAGAGCTTATCAATATAGGTTAAGTGGGTATCTCTGTTTGCAGGCTATACACACATACACACACACACACACACACACTCACACATGCACACCATTCCTATCTCCTACAGTAACAGAGTTCTTGTACTAGAAGAGATGGAAAGAGTTTCTTAAGAATTTTCTAGTTTTATTTTTGCAGGACATATTATAAAATATTTTGTAAAACAGACAAATAAGAGTGAAAAAATACTAAGATACCATGCTGGGCATGTAAGAAAAGTCAAAGAATTGAATGACAACGTGAAGTCTCAAAGCCTGTCAGGAAATGAGTGCAGTGGTCTAAAATTAAGAAAATGAATTCACTGGAGAGAAATACAATACAAAATTTATCACTTAGGTCAAAATAAGGGCATGAGTAAGTTCAGGTGAGGATTCTGAACTGTGGTCCCACCTACCACAGCTAATCTGGCCACTTCCACTCCTTGGAAGTACTACCCATTCTGTTCAATCTGATCAGGGACATTTCCCTTTAAACACTTCAAAGAAAGATTAAATTTCCTAACTATGCCATGCTCCTGCTAATTCTATGCAGAGGTGAACATCAGTGACACCAGTTAATGTAATTCTTCACTTGCCTGGAAAGCTATTTTCATTCTAATGCTATTGGAAATGAAATTGAAGGCTTTCAGTCTACTGTGTCTCCCAGAAACCTGACTCCATGTAGAACCTCCTTCGGAGTCTTCTCATTGTGTGTTTTCCTACTGCCTCCTTCAGCTACCACCTAAAATTCAAGCCCTCTGATCAAGTTGCTTTTTATTAATTGTTACCCCCTCGCAATTCTGGCTTAAATATAAATTTAAGAAACCCTGAATTATTTCTTTATTGGCTTCAATTTTAATATTAAAATTTCATTTATTTGTGCAAATTACTGAGACGTTTCTTCAGGTTAAAATCTATGTGTCAAATCTAAGTTTCATAATTCTCACTCTTTACATATGATTTACCATTGTTCAGTATTAAGCAGAAATCACTCCTATTTACCTACATTGTTCAATATATGAAAGTCTTGAGAAGGCATTGAATATCAACTTTAATAGATAATTTACAGTAGTTGTTATTTTACATCAAGAATAGTCAACCAAATTGTGCTTAATTCAGTTCACTTTAACTAAAACGTAAGTCCATTCTTTGCTCTAGTTTCTACATATGAGAGAAAATATTCAACCTTTGACCTTCTGAGTCTGGTTTATTTCACTTAGCAAGATGTGCTCCAATTCTACCCATGTACCGACAAATGTCATAATTTCATTCTTCTTTATGGCTGAGTAAATCTCCATTTTGCATATATGTCATATTTTCTTCATTCAATCATCTACTGAGAGACATCTAGGGTAGTTCCATAACATGGCCACTATGAATCCTGCTGCTATAAATATTGGTATGAATGTATAACTATAGTATGCTAATTTTAGTTCTTTTGAATAAATATCAAGGAATGGTATAGCTCGGTCATATGGTGGGCCCACTCCTAGTCTTTTGAGCGATCTCCATACATTTAAAAATTGGCATTACCAATCTGTTGTCCCATCCAATGATGTTCAAGTGTACCTTTCCTCTCATATTCTCACCAGCAATCATTTGTATCTGTAATGATTGCCATTCTATCTACAGTGAGATAGTTTTAATTTGTATTTCCCTGATTGCTAAGATGTTAACTTTTTTTTCATATATTTGTTGGTTATTTGTATTTCTTCTTTTGAGAATTGTCTGTTCGGATCATTTTCCTGTTTATTGATTGAGTTATTTGCTTTGTTGGTGTTAAGTTTTTTGAGTTCTTTATAAATTTTGGTTATAAATAACCTGTCGAAAGAATAATAGGCTAAGATTTTCTCCCATTCTGAAGATTCTTTCTTCATACACTTAATGACTTCCTTTGTTGTGAAAAAGCTTTTTAATTAGAGGCCATCCCACTTTCTAATTCTTGATTTTGTTTCCTGAGCTTAATGGATCTTACTAAGAAAGTTGGTGCTTATGCCAATATATTGGAGTGTTGACTCTGTGTTTTCTTCTAGAAGTTGCAGTGTTTCTGATTTAATTCTTAGATTTTTTGTCTTCTTTGTGTTGATTTCTGTGCAGGTTGAGAATAAGATATCTAGTTTCATTTTTCTATATATGGATATCTAGTTTTCTAAGCAAAACTTGTTTAAAAGGCTCTCTATTCTTCAACTTTTTTTTAGCTTTTGTACAAAATTTTATTTATTATATTTTTATTTGTTCTTTTTAAATATACATGAAAGTAGAATGTATTTTGACATATTGTAGCTATATTGAATACAATTTATTCTAATTAGAATAACATTCTTGTGGTTGTACACAATGTGGAGTTTCACGGGTCATGTATTCACATATAAACACACGAAAGTTATGTCTGATTCATTTTTTTCTGTCTTTCCAAATCCCATCTCCCCTCCCTTCCCTTCATTCCCATTTGTCTAATCCAATGAAATTCTACTCTTCTCTTCCCACCCCTTTATTATATGTTAGCATCCATATATCAAAGAGACCATTTTGCCTTCTGTTTTTTGAGACTGGCTTATTTCACTTAGCATGATAGTTTCCAGTTCAATCCATTTACCAGCAAATGTCACAATTTCATTCTTCTTTATGGCTGAGTTTTAAATATATATATATATATATATATTTTCACATTTTCTTTATCCACTCATTTGTTGAAGGCACCTAGGTTAGTTCCATAGCTTTGCTATTGTGAATTGAGTTGCCATAAACATTGATTTGACTGTCGATGTGTTATACTGATTTTAAGTCCTTTGTCCAATCTATGTTTTTGTTACCTTTTTTGAGTACTAGATGACTATGTCTTCTATGTGATTCCATTGGTCTCCATTTCTGATCATATGCCAATTCATGTTGTTTTTGTTACTACAGCTCTAGAATCATTGGAAATCAGGTATTCTAATGCTTCCAACATTGGGCTTATTGCTCTGTATTGTTTTGGTATTCTGGGTCTTTTATTCTTCCATAGAATTTTAGGACTTTTTATTCCCAGTTCAGTAAACAGGATCAACTCAATAAATGCATAAAAAAGCTTTTAGCAAAACCCAGCACTCATTCATGCTTAAAGCACTGAAAAAAAATAGGAATATAAGAAATGTTTCTCAACATCATAAATATATTTACAAGACAAACCCAAAGCCAATATCACACTGAATGGAGAAAATCTAAGAGCATTTTTTCTAAAATGTGAAACAAGGAAAAAAATACCCCATCTTATGACTCCTATTCATTATAGTTCTTGAAACTCTAATCAGAGCAATCAAACAAGAAAAAAATTAAAGATATACAAATAGAAAAACAAGAAGTCAAATTATCCTTGTTTGTGGATGACATGAACCTATAATTGGAGATCCTAAAAATTCTACCAGAAGAAGTCTAGAGCTGAAAAACAAATTCAGCAAAGTAAGATATAAGATATAAGACCAGCATGTAAAAATCAATTATTTTTTCCATACTACAAAAACAATTCAGCTGAGAAAGAAATCAGGAAAACAATCCCATTCACAATAGCTTAATAAAGAATAAAAAAAGACACTTGAGAATAAATCTAACAAAGAACATAAAAGACCTCTACAATGAAAATTGTTGAACCCTGAAAGAAGAAATTTAAGAAGACATTAGAAAATGGAAAGACCTTCCATGTTTTTGGTCAGTCAAAATTAATATTTTTAAAATGTGCATATTACCAAAAGTAATCTTCAGATTCAATGCAATACCCATCAAAATAATAAAGTGTGCTATTTTCATGATGTGTTCAGAAGACACATCTCTTAAGTAAATGGCATTTGATACAGATTTGAATCAGTGGGAGAGGAAGTTTAGGAATATCTAGGAGATGCAAATTCAGGCAGAAGTCACAGTGATGGCAAAAGTCTAGGTGGGAGAGTTCTTTGCAAATACAAAGTATGGAAGAAAGCCAACCAGCACTCAGGCGCCAGATGATGCTGAGCATTTGAGTCATGGGAAAACCTCTGCCTTGTATTAATAGTGGTGTGAAGCTCATGGAAAGTTTCATTCAGGTGCATGGTAAGACCTGATTTATAACTTATGTGGGGAGTTACAGTTGCAGAAAAGTATGTGGTAGGATGCTCTAAGACACACCAGATAAAGATGAGGCTGCTACTTATAGACATAAGATTAGAAAGAGCTGTGAGATCCAGAATTTTCCAGTAAAAGCAAGTTCCATTTGGTGGTTTCTTTGCTCTTGTGGTGTAGCAATAAACTAGAATGTAAAACTCTTCCTTCTGCCAGGCAACAGCATAAGCTGAACTGGCCCAATGGGGACAAAGGTAGCCAAATGTGGCAAAGGAGATGGACCTTTGTTGAGTACCAGATGACTATATCTATTCTGATTCCATTGGTCTCCATATCTGTCCCACAAAGGGATGCTACTTCAGCATCTTGTAGTGTTTCCAATCCCTTTCTCCTGCTGGTGGTAACATAGGGAGGTGTTGTTGCTGGAAAGCCATTCTCCATGAATCTTTACATGTTTCTGCACAATTAGAACATTACTGGTAACTTGGGTTACAGAATAATTGAGTGCAAAACATGCCTTGGAGATAAGAAACAATGCATGCCCTGGGGCTTGTTTGCTTACTTCCCATCACAGCAAACTCTGTTCCTAACTCCCCTGGGGCTATTGACTTATATTAAAGGGTAGAGACCATCTCTTCCTCTCCTATGGGCCATCCCTGTCCAATATAACTGGTATCCTCATCGGGAGAGATTAGAACACAGCCACACAGAGAGAAATACTTCAGAAGAAACTGATCCTTGACCTAAGACTCTCAGCCTCTAGGATTGTGAGAAAAATAAATATTGCTTAAAGCACCCAGTCTCTGATACTTCGATGTGTCAACCCCAGCTAACTAATACAATGTGTATGAGAATACATTGTACACAAGTCTGATCACATCATCTCTACTGTTGGTAACTAAACTGTGAAGAAGAGACAAGATCTCTGACCCTCATGAGCAGAGAATTGTTTGGAACTCTTGAAACAAGGTAGGGTATTGGTCTGAAGATGAAGTTTGTGATTTTCTTATTTGAGAAAGTTCTCCATGTGGACTATTCCCAAGCATTCTTATATTCTCATGTAATTAGGGTTTCTGTATGGAGTGGCAAAGTCCTGCCCTTAGGGACATGGATGCTGCTTGGGTTCTGTCAAGTGGAATCCTGTTGTGGAGTGTTGGCTTCCCCCTGTGAATTGCAGTATTGGTAGAACAATGGTCCATAGTGATAATACCATTTGAACTGCTATTTGGGGCAAGAGACAGGGTAGAAACTGTGGAGAAGATTCAGTGAATGGCACACATAATTTTATAACTTAGGTCACGATTATCTCACTTTTACTTCAGAGAAAATGGCCTCATAGATTACACAAATGTTTACCTGACATACACAAAGTCAAAGTAATGGTGCAATTCAAAAGGAAATCTACATAGGAAAATGGAGGTTTACCTACTAGATTATGTGTATAGGAGGAAAAGTAGAGAACTGAGAAAGGATTAGAATTAGAAAAACAAATATGACCAACAACCATGAATGAAACAAAAACCTTGCCAAATTCTCTCATAATTTAGAAGAGTTGATTGTAAGAATGTGTTTGAATTTTCTCAGTAGACAATGGAATAAACAACTCTACTATTAACACACAAAATAGACAAGTGCTGCCACAATTTGAAATCTTGTGCATTCTGTCTATTATTGTTAGTTTTAAAAAATCTCATTGCTCTGGTTGTGAATTCCAGTTCAAAGTTTGAAAGAAGAGTTAATAGTAGACAGTATACACTGTGCCAGATCATAAGATTTCTAAAATTTTACCATAAGTTATGATGGTTGGTATGAAATTTTTCCTATGAGATTTCACATTACAGGGATCCCAATTTTTGGTGTCCTTTTTCATGATTTTTCACTGTGTATAATATTCCTTCCCAACTCACTCTCTCTTCTATCTGATTTGATTACTTGGGGCAACACAGTTTCTTTCAGATCTAGGCCAAATTTGTTGTTGTTCTTTCTTTTCTTTTCTTTTTTATTTTCCATTTGGCAATGTGTTTCTTTTTTTTCTTTTTTTTTTCTTTTTCTTTTTTTTTTTTTTTTTGGTGGTGCTGGGGATTGAACCCAGGGCTTTGTGCATGCAAGGCAAGCACTCTACCAACTGAGCTATATCCCTAGGCTGGCAATGTGTTTCTTAATGTCTTTTAAAAAGTCCTTCACGTTGACACTTGCCAATCCTTGTGTGCCTTTCTATAGCTCAGGGTTTCTGTTATAAGCCCCATGGACTTATTACATTCATGATCCCTGTGTCTTGAAAAGTCCCAGAGTACAACAAACTGCTCACCTTCATTGTTGAGTGAGCAGTGAGGAATGTGTGCACAGCATTGCCCATCAGGAGTGAGGGACGACAATGCGACGACTAACTAGGCTTGTGCTGAGTAGGCTTTCAACTTCTTGAGAGTAAAACTTAGACACTTGAACTAGTGTTTTCTTTTGCATGTCTTCCTCCTTTGGACTTGGAAAATGAAATTCTGAATTTGTTGTAGTGGAAAAAGCAAAAGTCAGTCTGTGCATTCTCCAAAGTCCACTAACTCATGTCATATTCTTTTCTATAAAATTGTTTAATGAATCCTCTTTTTCAATCACAGTCACATCCTGCCCCTGTGAACACTTGTGGAGTAAGGTAATACTGCTGTGGAGTAGGATCAGACATTTGCGAGAGCAACTGCTCAGAAGTCTAACTTGTAGACACATAGGTTCCATATTTTGTGGTGAGAAGGTTGGTTTGAAGGCCACCTCGGGAAGCAATTCCTGTGAAGTCTTTGAACGCATCCCTAATATACCCTGTGACTGAGTTTTCTCACATTATCTTGAAGCTAGTTTCCATGAATGAAAATTGACAAAGCTACTGTTCCTAAGCAAAGGGGAGTATATTGATGACATCCAAATGCAGAGTTGTGCTAATACATGAGGAGGAAGTTGTAAGCCTCTTCTTTATCTTTGTAGAATTATTATTGGGATGCCTGACCTCATGTATGGATGCAGTTTTTAACATCAGTTCTCTGTAATTTGGAGCATGACTTTTGCAGGTTTCATCAATATGAAATATAAGCACCCTGCCTTGAAACAGTGTGCATCATTCAGTAAACACTATATGGGTTACCAGGATGATTTAGAGGTACGAAGTCACGTTCCTCTTATATCACCCTGCAAGTTACATTTTTCTTTTAGTTCACAAAATTTCCCAGTAAATTTGTCAAAACTGATAGTTCTAGATCCCCCAAATTATCTTTTCTTAATTATTATTATATAATTATTAAATTATACATCAATAGAAAAAAGTATATTTGAATACATCTGACAACATATCCATATTAACAGCGTGTTAATAAAATCATATTTAAGGGATTTCTTAAATTTTTTCCTTTTCTCCTGGACTCTCACTGTTACAAACCTCCAATTACCCTAATGACCATGGTCAATTACTCCAGGTGGCAGAGTGACTTGGTTTACTATGCTGAATAGTGTTTCTTCATGTTTGTCAGAGTTCTCCAGAGAAACAGAATCTATAGATATATGTTTATAGAAATGTTCCTTGACTCACAATAGGGTATATGTTCTAGTAAACCCATTGTATGTTGAAAATATCATTAGGTTGAAAATACACTTAACATACCTTACCTTGGCTTGTCGACCTGAAATGTGCCCAGGACACTTTTAGTAGTCTACTGTTAAGCAAAATTACATAACACAAAAGCCCATTTAACCACAAAATGCTGAATATCCCATGTAATTTATTGACTACTATACTACAAGTGAAAAACAGAATGGTTATATGGGTATGCTTTCACATCATTGTACAACTGGAAAACCATAAGTCAGAAACTATTTGTGAGTGCATGCATGTGCACAAGTGTATAAAACTTAAGATTGATTATAAGGAATTGACTCATGTGATATGGAGGCTGAGAAGTCCCACAGTTTGACACCTGCAAGATGAAGATGCAGGAAAGCTGGTGATGCAATTCAGGCTGAGTCTGAAGACCTGGTAACCAACAGATCTGAGGGTGTAAATCCCAGTCTGAGGGCAGGAGACACCCTCACCCACACACACCACACATGCTATCTGGAAATAGTGTCTCATCTCATTTTGACACACAAAATTTCCCTTCACAATCCCTCAAAATTCTCATCCAGTAGGAGCTGCTGAAAGTGACCTATCTCTATAGGATCTTTGCAAATGTAGGTTAGGAAGTCAAGGTCTGGTCATATGGGATTAAGGTGGGCCCTAAATTCAATGACAGGTTTGTTTATAAGGAGAAGGGGCACAAATACTTACAAGGACAAAGCCCATATGTAAGTGGAGCGAGAAACTAGTGGGATACCTAGGACACCGCAGAGGGTGGAAGCCCTTAGAAGTTAGGAAAGGGAGAGGAGAGACTCTTTCCTGGAGCCTTTAGCAGGAGCTAGGCCACACCTGGACTTTGATTGACACCAGACTCCAGAGCTGAGGGAGACTAAACTGGCATTGGTTTAAACCACTCAGTTTGTGGCAATTTGTACAGCCTCCTCAGAAAACGAGTTCACTCCTTTGCTTGCTCAAAAGATCCTGGGGACAGTGATGATGTGATGTGTCCCCTGGAGGAAGTGTTCTCCATTTGGGGACCAGGACATTCAGCATCACAGGAACAGCAAACACACATCAAAAGAGATGGTTGGGCCAGTTTTTACCCTTTGATTCTTGAACTCATGTACTCTTCTCCCTGGGGACACAAATGTATGTGTCTGTGACAGCATAAATATATATGCCCTTGACTCAGAGTGCATCCAGTCATCTCTTGGCATCCACAGGGGATTGGATCGAGAACACACACCACTGATAAAATCTGCAAACACACAGCTCCTTTATATAAATGGCATAATATTTGCATATAACCTATACCCATCCTTCCTTATGCTTTAAATCATCTCTAGATGACTTACAATACCCCATACAATGTAAATGTTATGTAAATAGTAGTTATACTGTTTTATTTAGAGAATAATGATGAGATAAAAGTCTTAGCATATACACATACATACACATTTTTAGAAATATTGTCCATCTCCAGTTGGTTGAACCCATGGATAGGAAGCTCATGCAAAAGTCCAGGGGAAATGGCAGTCATCCTAGCATCTCCCCTGGAACCCAGCTCTGCCCCTGTGCTTCGACTGAGTCATTTCATCACCATGTCTGTCCAGCCACTTTGGGCCATCTGGAATGTGGTAACACAAGTTGATTCCACTGGACAGGGACCTTTTCTTCCACCTTCTTTGCTACAAACAAGATGTTCTGGTTGCACCTCAGGTTATGTGATATCCCAAAATGCTACAATGGTACTAGCTGAGGCTCAGTAAGAAGGGCAAGAAAAATAGAGCAAATAAATCATTGTATTAAGATATTATTTTGTATCAACAATAATGGAAGTGAAACAATAATATTACCACTTGTGTGGCCCACTATGAAAACTATCCACATCTTCCTTAGAATAATCATCATCTAAGAGTTTTATCT
Source organism: Callospermophilus lateralis (assembly GCF_048772815.1). Lineage (NCBI taxonomy): Eukaryota > Metazoa > Chordata > Mammalia > Rodentia > Sciuridae > Callospermophilus > Callospermophilus lateralis. The sequence continues at coordinate 155,861,192 of NC_135309.1, read as the reverse complement.
GATGATGATGAGTCAGGAACACCCTAGCCCATGCTTATAATATGAATTTTGCATTAATTCAATTTCATTTGTTAAGTAGTAATCTTGTAGGAGAAGTACAGTCCATTTTAAATATTCTATCACTTAAGAAAATTCTATAACTTGTATTATTATTCTATAGAGCAAATAGTGACAGCATTTTGTGGCTTAAAATAAGTATAGTCAATTATGAGATAATTGCAATAATTTCTGTGAATGGGTTTGAACAGGAAACAGCAAGACAGCCTGTCTCTGCTCCCAGATAAAGATGTGAAGGAAGTCATGAAGTCTGGTGACCAGGCAAATTGTGGCCTATTCACCTGTGGGTCTGGGTTTGATTGTGGCTGACAGCTGAATGAAACCTTGAGTCCCTCTCAGGTGGGTTACCACCATCTGATCTCTCCATGTGCGCTGGGCTTCCTCGCACTATGAGGGTTTATTCCCTGACAAAGTAAGAATGAGAGCACAAAAGATAGTCAGGAGGATATTGCATTCCAGGAATGACTTCACCTCAGAAGGTAAAGGGCTTCATTTCTAATGTAGCCCCTCCTTACCTGAAAGGGATACTCTCCAAGAACTTCAATGGGTGCCTGAGGTTGAGATCATACCACATTCATACTTATGACCAAGGTTAACTTACAAATTATGCACATTAAGAGATTAACAACAATGATATCACGGAACAATTATGATATCATACTATAGTAAAACTTAAATCATACAAAACTGCTTCTTTCTGGAATTTTCCTTTTCATATGTTCAGACAGTCATTGACATAAGGCAACTTAAATGAAAGAAAGTGAGCCTCTGGATAATAGGGAACTACTGTACCCTGTCAGTCTGGAGAGGCGCAGACAGTGTCAGCAGGGAGAAATACAGACTGCACTGTGTGCAGGACAAGTGTCAGTTCCACTGTAAGACACGTGGGATGGTGTGTCAGTGGGGTTTCATCACTGTGACCAAAGTAACTGAAAAGAACAACTTCGAGGAGGAAAGTTTATTTTGGCCTATGGCTTCAGAGGTTCAGTCCATGGCTGCTGCTTCCAAGGAAATGGAGGAAGAACAACATTAAAGAAGTGCCTGTGAGAGGAAGGCTACTCACCTCATGTTAGCCAGGAAGCAGGGAGAGAAAGTGTGGGAGGAGCCAGGAACAAAGATATAATAATCCCTAAGGCATGACCCCAGTGACGTGCTTCTTCCAGTTATGCCCAACCTGCCAACAGGTACCATTTAGTAGAGTAGTCCTTTCATATTATTAATGGATTAATCCACTTGTTAGGTTACAGGCTCATAAACTGATCACCTCACCCATTGCTACATTGTCACAGGAGCTTTGGGAGAATACCTTAAATTCAGACATAATGGACATATTATGGTGGCCACTGTTGGAACCTACTTGTGCTGCAGGAATGAAGGAACCCGCACTCTGTTTTTGTGCCCAATGCTGCACTGTGCAAAACACACTCCTTACTGAATCCTTATAGCATCTTCATGAAGCAAGTGTTGAGAGATTCTTTTCTCCCCTCTGCTTTTAGGCAAAATTTTATTTATAAACATAAGCTACATTTAAAAATATCTGATGTGGCCTAGTATTTTGCTCTTCAAACCTCTTTCTCCAGGCTAATAATTAAGGGAGCCACTAGGGGCCTCACTCCTATGCATTTCCTGTTACACCATAGAGACATGAAAACAGGGCTTCTAATTAATCATTAGGTTTTAATTTTAGGCTGCCATTTTTATTAAATTTAATATATGTGTATATGGTAATTGGATGTGACTGTTTATGATTTTTTAAGGGAGAAGAAGGAATTTTGAAAATCACATTTTTTTTTTTTTTTTTTTTTTTGGTAAGGATGCCACTAAATCAAAGATTTTTTTAGATGAGTCTGATTAAAATGCTTGTTGTCTAAGTGCTGGCTAATGATATTGGTCAAATTATACTGTTATATTGTGTATTGTCTGCATATGTGAATATGTAACAACAAATCCCATCAGTATGTACAACAAAAATGCACCAATCAACAATGTGGGAAAAAATGCTTGTTGACTGAAGGAAATTAGTTTTTAATTTCATAGGATTATTATAGAGCCAGGCATGGTGGCACAGCATCCAGAGTCAGGACACTGAGGCAGAAGGATCACAAGTTTGAGACTACTTTCATAAACCTAGCAAGATCCTTAGCAATTCACTGAGACTATCTCCAAAAATATTAAATAATATTTTAAAAAGTATAGAGTCTCTTAATACTCCCTTAGGTTCAATATCCAGTACAAATATATATGTTAGGATTTTATCTAAAAACAATGTTGTAAATCATTTGAGTGAGCGCCTTTATTTTGCCTCTCAAGCATAAAGAAAGTAGATTATTATAAATGCAAATATGCTTAAAATAATTGCTATGTTGATATACTTCCTTTTACTTTGTAGACCTACTATTGGATATTGGGGGAACTTTTGAGTAACATTACCTAGTTAAAAATATTATACAAAATTTTTAAATGTGATGAAAAAGCAGAAGGGTACTATGAAAATCATCATGGAATGCTGTTAATAATTTGGATTTCAGCATGAAATTTGATGCATCCAAATAGTATTTAAAAACAAGGATATCACTGGAAGCTAAGTCAGTGGTCTAAATTTGCTGAAAAATGGCATCACATGTGTAGACATTTCTGAACACTGGTGGCAGCTTCATTAGGGCTAGTTTGTCTAGATAAACAACAATCAATTGAAATGACATCTCTGTATCAGAAATGTTTTATCTTTGCAAATGAGGTTATGCAGAAGACACAGAAAGTGCTAGTGGTCATTTTTATTGTTCAAAGTAAAAAATAATGAAATAAAGAGTGACTACAATTCTGAAAAATGAGCTGCATATAAAGAATGAAATATGTATATATTTTATATATGAGAGTAATTACAGGTAATCAGGAATATTTTTAACTGTTTTATAAAATAGGAGTCTTGAGTAACTGACACATTTTTTGTGTTTTAAAATATCCAAAATTAATATTAGCCAAAGAAAGACCCTCCCAAACCTACTCAAACATATTTGATGTGGAATACAAAGTACGCAAAAAGATTTTCTTTTTCAAATTCATCAAATAATCTTACGATTCAATTTCAATTTATTTTGTTTTAATTAAACTATGAATAAAATACTGATTTAAAAAAATTGAATAAATTATAAGGAAATGCTAATGTTGGTTTATGAATATTAATGTATCAGCATGCATGGAAGTATCACTAATCAGACAACCAGCACATGGATAGAATGCGTCTGCCATGTGTAGCTCTGACATTATGTAATCAATAAAGTCAAAACTCACAGTTCAAGTTCAAGTATAATTACACAAAACTCCTTGAGTGTTATAGACTGAAATATGCCCACCCCTCAAATATTCCTATCTTGAGGCCTCGATACCCAATATGATAGTATTTGGAAAAAGGACCTTTGGAAAGGAAGTAGGATAAATAAGACAATAATCCAATGGGATGACGTCTGTAAAAGAGAGGATAAATTAACAGAAAGCTTCCTCTGTCTCTGTCTTATATGCACAGAAGAAAGGCCATGTGTAGACACTATAAGAATGTATCCAACTGCAAGTCATGAAGAAATCCTCATTAGAAACTGTCCCCATTTGATCTTAATCTTGAACTTCCAGTGTCCAGAACTGTGAGAAAATAAATTTCTCCTGGTTATGGCAGCGGCTCAAAGATATTTTGTTAAGGAAGCCTGACAAGTAACAGGTTTCTTTGGGGGGTAGTCAGGATAACTAAGCAATTGGTGTATTATTCTCTCACGTATAAAGGAAATATGCCAATTTTTGCAAGCATAATACTTTATTCTTAAAATTCATTGATTCCATTAAAATTAATATGTAATAATAACTAGAAAGTATGAACTGGGATTGAGACACAGAAACAGAGTTCAAGTAGATAGTGAACAGAGATAGGACTCAGCAGCCCTCAGCAGAAAAAGGAAGATAAATTGAAAACATCAGTGAGAGGGCCATTAGGAAGATGATAGAATACGAAGTCTCAACTCTCATCCTCCCATAGAAACCTCAGTGTAACCATATGGACCAAACATTATTGGTCTGAATACCTTTATAGAGGTCAGAATCCCAGTTAAGAAATCATAGTATCCCAGATGAGCATGAAACTGAGAAAAGGTGCACTGAGGCAGGTCATAGCAATTTTACTTTACCACTGTCAGGTCCTCCTCCAGGCCAATATGGCTCAGCACCAAGAGAGCTGTATTCTTGCCTCATAACTTCTCTCTCATGAGGAAAAAGAATGGATGGTGCCTTGAAATCCCTGGCCTTTTATTTCACTGCTTAAGGGACCAGATTCTTTCTCATTTTCCCAATGGCACTGACAGAAGTGGCACAGCTCTGATTCCTGGGGACTGTAGGGACAACAGCAACCAGGAGGGAGGTACCTGCCGCTTGTGGGGCGCTGTGAGATTGCTGGAAGGCACACAACCAAGACTTCTCTTTAGGGAGGGATGAAGAAGAGAAGACTGTGCTTCCTTTATCCCTGGGTTTTACTGCTCTTTTCCAAGAGGTGGTTTTTGACTCTTAGAACATAGAGCTCTCTGGGAACTGGCATAGTTTGATGGTATCAACTATGTGAAATGGAAAGGGGCAGGTGACTTTCTGTATGTAAGAAACTCTGCTGCAAGATAGGGAGAAGGAGGCATCTCCACAGGGAGTAAGGGATAGAAGTAGAGCATGCTGCATATGTCCCAGTTTGTCCCAGCAGTCAGACAACAGAAGGAGTAAGGGATTAGATGCCCCTGGTAAACAAAACTGGAACAAACCTTCTCCTCAGTGAAGCTCTCTATTTAGAATTTACACACGCCAACCAAGAGAAGAGAAGGTGCATTGGTAGAAAAGCTCTTACCCAGGCTGGCTGATAAAGGTCTGACCCTGTCAAATCTAGTTTGTAAAGGTAACAATTTCTTCAAATGCACAGTCATTAACAAAAAGCTACAAAAAATGAATAATCAGGAAAAAATGACACAATCAAAGCAACAAGATTGATCTTCAGTAACTAAACCCAAAGAAATGGAGATTTATGAATTGCAGAAAAAAGTTCAATACAAATGTCTTGAAGCCTAGTGAGTTATAGGATCATAGAGGTAGATAATTAAACAATGCTAGGAAAAAAAATACATGAACAAAATGAGAATACCAACAAAAGAATAGAAATTATTTAAAAATCCAGTAGTTATGAAGCTAAAGAATATTATAATCAAACCAAAAAATACAATACAACAAAGAGCTGTATTAGCCACTTAATTAAGAATCAGAAAACAACAATGACACCCTCAGAGGTGGAGAAAGAGAGAGAGAGAGAGAAAAAGAGAGAGAGAGAGAGAGAGAGAGAGAGAGAATATAAGGGACTTATGTAGCATTATTAAGTGACTCAATGTATTCATTATAGCATTCTAGAGAAGAATAAAGTGGAAGGCAAGCAGAAACTTATATAAGGAAATAATGGCCAAAACTTTCTAGTTTGGGAAGAAAAATGAACATTTTAATTCATGAAGATCAAAGGGTCCCAAAAGTGTGGAAGCCAAAGAAATATACACCGAGACACATTATGATCAAATTGTCAAAACTAACAAAGGTCGAATTTTGAAAGTAGCAAGAGAAAACCAAGTCATCATGGAAAGGCAGCTACCAAAGTTTATCAACAGATTTCTCAGCAAAAACTTTGCAGGCCAGAAGTGAGGATGACAGTATATTCAAAGTATGGAGTAATAGGTCTGCCAATAAAACTACCTGGCAAAATTATCCTTCAAAAAAGAAAATTAAAAAAAAAATCTTTCCCAAATAAACATGATGTTGATGAACATGGATGCGAAAATCCTCAGCAGAATACTAACAAATGAAATCCAACAGTGCATTAAAAGGGTCAGACATTATGAGCAAGTGGAATTTATCCTTGGACTGAAAGGATGGTGTAACATATGAAAATCAATTTATGTAACACCCCACATTGATATGATTATTTGCATAGATGTAGGCAATGTACTTGATAGAGTTCAATATCCTTCCTTCATAAAAACTCTCAAAAAACTAAGTGTGAAAGGACTAACCTCAGCATAATAAACTTTATATGTGGATAGCCTACAAATAACTTCATACACAACAGTGAAAAATTGAAAAGATTTTCCTCTCAACTCAGGATAAAGGCAAAGATACCTATCCCAGCCTATATTAAATATAAGTTCTAACTAGAGAGATTAGGTAAGAAAAAGAAATAAAAAGCATCTGAGTAGGAAGGAAAGAAATAAAATGATTTCTATCTGCAGAGGACATAGTTTCTGTGTAGACACCTGGAAAGAATCCACTTAACTCTTTGAACCAACAAAAGAGGGTCGATAAAATTTCAGGATTAAAATTCAACATAAAAAGTTAGTTTAATTGGGCTGGGATTGTGGCTCAGAGGAAAAGCTCTCACCTAGCATGTGTGCAGCATGGGGTTGGATCCTCAGCACCACCTAAAAATAAAATAAAGGTATTGTGTCCACCTACAACTAAAAAATAAATGTTAAAAAACTTAGTTTAATTTAAAAAATGAATAAATAGAAGAAAGATGAGAAGAGGAAAGAGGACAGGGGGAGGGAAGAGGAGAGGGAAAGGAGAAGTAGGGGGAACAGAATAAGAGCAAGTTATATCCCATGCTTGTAAAATTATGTCATAATGAATCCTAATATTATGTCTAACTAAAATACACTAATAAAAATGTAGTTGTGACACAAATTAACAGTATGAAAGAAAATTTAGAAAACAATCCTTTGTAGAATGGCATAAAAAATATAAAATCTTCCTTTTAAACCTCTATGAGTTAAAATTAAATGGATTATGAAGAGATGGCAAGTATTCTACTTGTCTGAGAACCTCAACAGCTGTGTGTGACAAACTTAGCCAAACTGAATCCAACCTTCTTAATCCTTATGATGCTTCAACTAATCCATATGGTTTTGTGATGTTCAAATAAAAATTATAGAAATAAATGTGTTGTTTCACACAAGTGTTACCCTAACCTGTATCGTCTGGCTGAGATCTGGGCTCAACCACATTGACCTGCTGCACAGCCATAGGCAATTTACTAAAAACAAACAAATGAAAAACCACAAGAGTAGCGAAAACCTTGCTGCATCTCAGTTTCCTCATTATTCAACTGAGGATAGCAACAGCCTGTACCCCATGGCATCATTCCATGAGGACTCAATGGCAGCGGGTTGTGAATAATACTCTAAATACCCTTTAAGCTGTTTCACAAAACCAGCCTTCATTACCATTGTCACCTTCATCATCACCACCACCCCACCACAATGGAACTATTCATCACAAGCAATGTGTCTATGCCTTTTCTAGGGAAAAAAATATATACTTGTAAATAAAGATTACAAGGTTGTCATAACTTTGTGGAAATTTGAAAGTTCATACTTTATATTCATATATTTGATCTTGATATAAACTGAAAATTTAGGGTAGATCACATTTACTAATTTAAAAAATTGTTGTGTGGGGGCTAGAGTCGTAGCTCAGTTGTTGAGTGCTTGCCTTGCATTTGTGAGGAACTGGATTCAATCCTCAGCACCACATAAAATAAGTAAATAAATAAAACAAAGATATTTTTAAAAATTTTTGTGTGGGGACAATATTTAAAAAAATTATTTAAATATGCCTTGGGATGAGATAAAAAAAGAATTCGGTATGGTTTTTATTAGTGTAATTACCAAAAAAAAGCAGCATAATCAAAAGGAATACTTGCAACAAATTGTAAATGAGTTAATATTATACTTTTGATCCCAATTCTATAGAAAATGTGATTACTAAAACAAAGGAAATATTCAACACAGGCTTTTGTTATTAACATGGAAACTAAACCCAGGTTTAAATAACTGACAACTTTTAAGTAGATTTTTTCACATGAAATTAATTTAGCATTCCTTCCATTTTACAGCTCCAATATACATGAATAAGAGTTGTTACAATGATTGAAAATGAGTGTGAAGTGACAGAGTATCCTTCAGAAATTTTCACATCTTTAAACGCAGTGAAAAATAGTTACAATTTACACTTATATAATCCCTAGTGGATTCCTGTTTTCGTCAGCTTTTTCACTGCTGTGAACTAAAGGCCTGACAAGAACAATTTTAGAGAAGGGAAAGTTTATTTGGGGGCTCATGATTTCAGAGGTCTCATTCCCTAGATGGCTGACTCCATTCCCCAAGCCTGAGGCGAGGCAGAACGTTATGGTGGAACTGTGTGGTGGAGGCAAGTGGCTCAGGACATGATGATAAGAAAGGAGAGAGAGAGAGAGAGAGGGAGGGAGGGAGGGAGGGAGGGAGAGAGAGAGAGAGAGAGAGAGAATGCTCCAGTCAACAAGGACAACATATGTTCCCCAAAGACATACCCCTGTGACCCACCTCTTGGAGCCACACACCACCTGCCTACAGTTACCACCCAGTTAATTCCCCATAGGGGATTAATGCACCAATTGAGTTACGCCTCTTATAACCCAATCATTTCATCTCTAAATTTATTGCACTGTCTCATACATGAGCTTTGGGGAGACACCTAATACCTTAGCCATAACAAAGACTATCAAGCCATAAGCCTTTTTCAGTAAATAAAATTTTGATATCAACATGACAATCATAAGCCCGTATTTAAAGTCAACTGATTAGTATTCGAACATCATTATGCCAGATTTACTTGTCAGAAAATGTCTGACTCTAGCTTAGCTTTAGTATCTAATTAAGAAAGATGCACCTGAGAGTCATTTTTCTTCTCTAAGAGACTCCTGTGCTGATTGAAGCCCTAACCCTTTTGAAATTCTGGTGTAGAGCTTCAACATTACACACCCATTAAAGCCAAGATAGTTCTGTGAGATGCAAAATTGTAATTAGTGGGTCAGCCCCTCAGCAGTGAGATGCCACAGGAAATGTGCTGGCAGTTGTAGGTGAGAGTGGTGGGAGGCTTGGCTGAAGCTACCTCCTGGGTTGTCTTTTGGTCCATTATATCCTGAATTCTTAAAAAAAAAAAAAAATAGATCCCAGGGAAGGAAGATGTTTTCCCTGAGACTAGCAGGTAATTAACCAGGGGCTGAGGTCCTGAGCTCTAGGGTAGTGCTCTTTTTGCTCCACTTTCGTATCTTTGTCCAAGATGTATGATTAGAAGAAACTTTGGAGAAATGCATTGAGGTCAAGCCACTGCCATTTTATCTCCTAAGAGAGGAAATATTACTGAAGCAAGGAAATTACTTTGTCACATATAATCTAATAATATGAGGAATCAGAGAAAAATAAAGACTTCTTATGTAGCACATTCCATGGAGTGTGTTACCAATAAATAAATACAAATAAATATCTTCATGGGCACACCATTTAGCATGGAAATAAATCCAACTGGACTGTTAAATCAATTACTTTAAAAACTGCTGGATTTTTCACGTTACTAAAATGTTAAAAATATTTTGAAAAAAGAATCCTTCATTTGTTATGTATATCACAAATTCTTCCAAGAAGAAGTCATTGAAGAAAAATAAAAGGTATTCAGATTTAGTCATAAAGAGCCATATAATCTAAGGAAGGATTGCTATGGTTTAGATTTTCAATGGGTGACAGCAAGTTTAATACCATGACGTTGAAAGGACTCTGGGTCCACAATATCCAGATCAAATCTTGACTTCACCACTTTCTAGAAGTATACATGGTTACGAATTTAAATTAGGTTTGATTTGAAAAACGAGGAGCATAATGGTACCTATATCTTAGGGTTCTGTGTGGATGACACATATACAGACCAACATAGTGCTATGGCAATCCTGAAAATGCAAACTTGATTAGTTAGCTAGGGCTGCCATAACAAAATACCCCTGACTAGTGGACTTACACTATTTCGTGCTGGTCAGCTTTCCATCGTAGTGACAAACACCTGAAGTAAACAACTTTTATTTATTTATTTTTGGTACTGGGATTGAACTCAGGGGAACGCAATCACTGAGCCACATCCTCAGCCATATTTTGGATTTTATTTAGAGACAGGATCTCACTGATTTGCTTAGTGCCTTGCTGTTGTGGAGGCGGTCTTTGAACTCCTGATCCTCCTGTCTCAGCCTCCCAAGCTGCTGGGATTACTGGAGTGCACCACCACGCCTGGCTGAAGTAAACAACTTTTAAGGAGGAAAGGTTGATTTTGGATTGTGGCTTCTAACGGTTCTGTCCCTGGGTTCTGTTGCTTTGGGGCCAACACAACATGGTGGAAATGCATATGGAGGAAAGTGCTCACCTCATGGCAGGCTGGAGGCAAAAAGAAAGAGAGGGTCCCAAGTTTTTCTTCCAGGACACACCCCTAATGGCCCAACCTCAACCAGGTAGATCTCACCTCCCACGAGTACTGCAGGCTAGGATCTAGCCTTTAAACACATGGGCCTTCGGTGGATATTTCAGATCCAAGCTATAGCAAAAACCTAGTTTATTTCTCACATTTCTGGAAGCTGAAAGTCTAAGAAAGTGTCAGTAGCATTGGTTTCCCCTGAAGTCTCTCCTTGGCTTGCAGATTGTCAGCTTCACGCCAAGTCCCCACAAGGCCTCTGTCTGTGAATGCATTTCTTGGATGTCTCTTCCTTGTCGTGTAAGGACACGTGTCCTTTTGGATTGGAGACTCACTCTAATGCTCCCTCCTGGTCTCCTTGAAGGCCATTTCCACATGTGTTCATATTCTGATATACACAGGGCTGGAATTTTAACATGTGAATTTTGGGGAATACAATTCAGTTCATGAAACACCTTTTTGGACCTCCTACTTTATGGAGTGTAAGAAGCCAAAGGCACAAGCTGAACTCGGTCGTCCAAACTACATCACTTTGAAGCCACACCTCCCACAGGTGGGCTGCTCCTGGTCGATGGCTGATAGAACACTTAAGGACTCTCCTTGTTTTGTGGAAATTTTCTAAGAACTGGCGGGTCACAGTGGTACATGGCTGTAATTCCAGAGACTTGGGAAAGCCCAGGCAGGAGGATCCCAAGTGGGAGGTCAGCCTTGCCAACTTCGCGTGACCTTGCCTGAAGAATTAAACAAATGTGTTGCAGGAGATGAGCTCAGTGGTGGAGTTTCCCCAGTGGTGGAGTCAATCCCTGGATCACAAAAGTAAATAAAGAAAATGGATAAATAAATAAAAATACATATATACATACACCAATAAATCAAATGAACTGCACTTTGCATCTGAAGTTCATACCCTTCCTTCTTTCCTCCTTTCTGTCTTCACCTCTCCCTCTCTTCTCCTTCTCTTCCTTCCTTTCCTTCACTTCAGTATTGTCATCAGTATGACCCTCGGAGAACTTCCTTGGCCTTGTTCAGGTCTCTCCTCATTTCCTCATCGTTATGGTTTAGATCTGAAGTGTCCCCCCAAAGCTCATGTGTGAGACAGTACAAGAAAGTCTAGAAGTGAAATAACTGGGTTAGAAGACCCTTAAACGAGTCAGTGCATCAGTCACCGGATAGGGATTAACTGGGTGGTGGGGTGTGGTTGGAGAGATGGGTCCTGGGGGTATGCCTTTGGCATTTAAACTTTGTCCATGGTGAGGGGAGTGCGCGCTTGCGTTCTCTCTCTCTCTCTCTCTCTCTCTCTCTCTCTCTCTCTCTCTCTCTCTCTCTCTCTCTCTCTTTCCTTCTTGGGTGTGTCCTGACCCACTTTCCTCTGCCACGCTCTTCTACAATGATGTCCTGCCTCACCTCAAGCCCTGAGGAATGGGGCTATCCTTCTGTGGACTGAGATCTCTGAAGCTCCTCTAAAATTGTTTTTTTTTTTTTTTTTTTTTTTTTTTTTTTATCAGGTGTTTTGGTCACAGCAGGAAAAAAAAAAATCTTCTAGAATAAACCTCTCACCTGGTGAATCCTACCTTGGCACCTGCCTCTCAGAGGATGTGTCAAACAGCTTGGTGTGTGGTAAGTACTTCTCATAGGGCAGGGGGTCAAAGACCAGCGGGGTGTGGGAAGGGCGTGAAGTGAAACCAGGGAGGGATCAGGGCTGCTCCCACAGGAGGCTGTGGGTACAGTGAGGCTGGAGGTGAGATCACCAGGAGCGTTTTCCCCGAGTAAGGAGCAGGGGCGAAATCAGGGAAGCTGGTTTGATAGAATAAATTCTGACTCCTGGGGGCTGATTACTTCAGAGATGGTAGTTTTGCTTCCAAGTTGGAGAGGTTGTGAGTAAAACAGAGTGTTACATATGGCAAACATAGATATATTTTCTACTTGTGTATTAAAATCAACATATTGTAAAATATTCTTGACCTCTTGATTGCTGTATGGTCAGGGCGATATTCTGGAGAGAATAACATTACATCATTAATAATAATAACATCAGGGTTCTGGAAAGGAATGTAGCACCATGACAACAAGAATAAACAAATTCCTGGGCTGGGGATGTGGCTCAAGCGGTAGCGAGCTCGCCTGGCATGCGTGCTGCCCGGGTTCAATCCTTAGCACCACATACAAACAAAGATGTTGTGTCCACAGAAAACTAAAAAATAAATATTAAAAATTCTCTCTGTCTCTCTCTCACCTCTCTCTTTAAAAAAACAAAAAACAAACAAACAAAAAAACAACAAATTCCTATTGGATGCTTTGGAAGAGAGAACCTCAATTTTCCAGTCCAAGAGAAGAGAATGAGTCTCACAGGCCACAAGGATCAATTTGAGAGAGTCAAAAAGCATTTTAATTAAGGCATTGCATAGCTAGTTGCACCTTGCCTGTTTCCTTGATACATTTATATAAAAGAGTATTCGTGACAACACAGACATCATCATGACTATGAAACAAGAAACTCAGAGTGTTCGTCATGACTTTTGCTAACAAGTTGAGACTGCTATATATCCACCTAGGGCAAAGGCATTATCAATAATACCTGCTAGCCCTGGCGATCAGTTTTAATATCTCTCCTATTTGTCTGATTCTCACCATTGAGAACATTGCTCTGACTGTTGCATAAATGAGTTTACATTTCTCCCAGGTAAAGAGACTTAATATTCAGCAAGTGACCTTGTTTGCAGCTCACTTTTGAGATGCAATCTCCAGCCCTGGCTGTTTATGGAATTAGTGTTTCTGTGTACCAACAAACCTCAACACTTCATCCCAAAGTGAATGAGGTTTAAGGCTGAGATAAATACATCCACTGTCCTGGACAAAAAGGAAGTAGTATTGAAAAGCAGTGCCAGGAAATCCAGGAAAAGAGATGTTCATTCCAGGAAGTCAGATCAAAGCCCCACGTTAACTAGGTTACATATTTGGTTCTCTTTTGGTCTCTTCCAGGTGACAAGTTATTATCTCATTGTCCTAGGAAAATTGTCGAATTTAAATTTAAAATTACCTAGTCTAATGATAGATTGTAAAATTGATATTTTTCTGGTTATAAATTGATTCTTTTAAGGTCATTTATCCATGTACTGCAAATTGAAATGTTATCAGCTTGTCTCACTTGATGAGACCAGAATGGCCCAGCGGCAATTTCCAAAGAGACCTGGTGGTGAATGGCTCATACTGCAGTCTGTCCGAATGAGGGCAGTAGATGCTATTGGGATAATCTAAGAATGGTGTTAGAATATGTGTGTCTGACATAACAATAGCAATAAAAAGAAAAAATAAATAAGGAAAGAATAAAAGGCTTTAAATAGTGAATGCATAGAAGTCTACAGAAAATGAGAAGTATGATAAAAACAAATAAAAAATATACAAGAGTCTTGTTTCGTCTTTGGTATACACTTTTCACTATCTGAGCTTGTCAGTTTTGTCACATGGTCTTGAGTTAGGTACTTTTTTAGATCAGAGCCTCTTTGTCAACCCTCACTCAGTGTGATCTCCCTGTTGGAATACCCTTCAAATGCTGTTTAATTCTGAATTGATTCTTTGCTTGTAAAATGTGAACCTAATGATCAACTCCCTGTAATTTCATTGCTGCATGGTTGTTAATAGAAACAGTAAATTATACTTAACTAAAACATATTCAAATCCCCAGGAGAATGAAAGCTGATACCATCCATGTAGAGGTGTTCAAAGGTGTTCAATGACATTCAAGTGTTTTCTCTATTGTCTGTTCACATATGAACTCTCGCTATTGAGGATTTTGAAAAGGCTGCATAGAAAGATATTATGGGAAAGTGATATTAATTTGTTTTGTAATAGGACAGAGCCTACAATATAAATTCCTTGAAACATTTTGTCATGTCTGCATACAGCAGGAAAGAGTCTAAGACTGAAAGGGGTACCTCTGATGGTATGGGCCTTCCAGTCACCAATTCACAGGGGATATGTGAGCCCCACGGAGTGGGTCATATGGTCATGAAGTATGGTGGAAGTCCCTTTAGGCAAGAAAGATCAAGGGCTTATAATTGATCCTGTTTGTCATTGATTCTTTCAATTTTCTCTAATACTGTAGGTAATAAGAGTAGTATATCTGATGAGTATATGATGATGCATTATGGATTTTTTTTTATAATTGTTCTTCTAATGGATATTCCTTTAAAGACTTTGGCATCAAAGAACGTATGTCCCAAGATGGGAACAAAGTCAAGCAATTTCTCAGCAAATGTAATTGTGTATTTTTTCAGCACCAAAATGTTAAGACATATTCTGAAAATAGATCGATGGCAACTAGAGCATATTCAAATTCCAGGGAGACTGGAAAGTGAATAAAAGTCCAATTGAAAATGTTCAAAGGGGCCTAAAAGTGCTGGTTCCTGACTGTGTGTCGATTTTACAGTTGATAGATGACATGTGGCAGGCAGTCTTTCTGGTTTCTTCACCAATGCTAATTTAAGACAGTAACCAATTTGTACCATGATGAGAAGTTTTATGAAGAACTTTATCTACTATCCACTTAAAATCTTACAGTGTCATCATGAGGCTACCCTGGAAGGTCAGAGATTACTAGAGTTAAGGGTAAAACCATGGTTTCAACCCTTCCCTTACAACATTAGAGAGCAAACTGTTGCAATGTTTCAATCCATTGTGTGAATCCTTCTGGTGATTTATCTTTTGAGGGTTTTGGCCTCCAGTTTTAGTTTTGTGATATAATACAACAACAAATAATTAGGTCAGGATACTGAACAGAGTCTTAGACATTGAGCAAGGTGCTGACAGTTCCCTAACTCAGTCAACAGTTCTGAAGTCCTCTTTGGCATAATGATCTTCTAGATATTTTTTTCATTTACCTTCCGTATCTCTTTTTGCATGGACCTAAATATTTTTAGATATCAATTTCTCTAGGTAGTAAGACTTCTTTAACTACTTTTCTTTTTTGGTTATGAGTGCCAGCTAATTAGGAACTTTCTTACTTCCTTGTTTCCAAAGCACCTCCAAGTCTTGACCTACTCCAATAGCAAATATGCCATATTCTGGACTTCAGTCATTTGAAAAACTCAGAAAGCACAATGAGTTCTGCCTTGTGAACTTATAATATTTCATGTAGGGGACTGTATTCTAAAGGAGGATTTAAACGAATGACAACTGATCCTGTTGGATGACCTCCAGTTTTAGTTTTGTGATATAATACAACAACAAATAATATTAGGTCAGGATACTGAATAGCATCTAAGACACTGAGCAAGGTGCTGACAGTTCCCTAACCCAGTCAGACAGTTCTCAAGTCCTCCTTATTTGACAGGGACAGGAGATGGTCAGGATTCAGGATGCTGCAGGATTTGGCAGTCTGGCTGAGAACTTTGAAATCAAGTGTGGGGCCTAGAACTAACTCGGCAGAATGGTGACAAGTGCAGGAGGTTGTCTAAAGCAATGTTAAGCCTTCACAAGTTCAAGGAGATGTTAAGAACTTCACAAGTTCACAAGTTCAAGTGAGTGATGGGCTTTTGAAGCTTCTCATGCATCATAAAAGGGCAAAGAGGTTTGTTTGAATCATGCACAAATGCACAAATGAGCTTTCTGTAGTTAAGGAGGCTTAAGGAAGGATACTTTCGAAGTGTCCTCTTTGGGTTCTAGAGGCTTATTCTCGTTTTAGATCCTAAAGAGTATGTTATTTGGGGATTTTTCAAATTCATAAAGAGATGCTACAGTTTCAGGAAAAACTGATATCTATTGTTTACCTGTTCCAATTTAACCTAGAAATCTTGTAAATTATTGGGTTTTAAGATGTTTAGGATAAGTTTGTCAGTCTTTATTCTGTCTGAAAATGATACTTCTTTTTCCTTAGATGGATCATAGCCTGTATTTTCTGTGTTTTGGTAAAATGGTGATTGATCTCTTAATACTGTTCTTTTGATAATTTTCAACCAAAGCTTGTTGATGAATAGAGAAGTCTTCTGGAACCTTAAGTAATCCTTGGACTTCTGGTGGGCATATAGTATCATGATTTCATTTGCAGAATAAGTTTCTCCCTATTAAATTTGCAGGGATATTATTAGCATGAAGGAAAGTATTTCATCAAAGGGAAAGGCCCAAATGTTAGAGTTAAGGGCTGGAAGATACAAAATATGTGTGATTTATTTGAAATACCTTCTGCCTGTGTGGAATATTTACTTAAAGGGAGAGACAGGGTTTAGTGCAGACAGAGTAGCACCTAATCTGCCAGGAATTGATGAGGTTGATCTACCATATTCTATTTTATTCACAATTGCTAGTGCTTGGCAGAGAAGTGGGAAACTTTGACAGGAAAACCAAGAAACAAACAAATAAAGGGAAGGCTTCAGATGTGCTTTAACTTAGTGTCCTTAACAGGGGGAAATGGGAGGGAGGCTCATGGAAGTGGAGCATCCCTGAGATTGATTTTGTGAACATGTTTGATTTCTTTAGTTAGTACTGGGTAGGAAGCAGTAGAGAAAATTAACAAGCTGACTGTCATGGAGCAAATCCTGATCTTTCTGGACCTACTGCTGTAGAGGTTGTTGCTTGGCTTGCTGAGCTGGTTGCTAAGGGTCGTGAGTCAGAATTCTGTTATTACTTATGGTCTGGCTCATGTCCATTTTCATATTCAGTCTCTCCATCATCAATACCAGTCATATCATCAGCAAGAAATCATGGCCCTGGGACAGAAACATCTGGAGCACAGACGGGTTCCTCTTAATTGCTCTACAGCACCCACATAAAATCCTTGGCCTACGCTTTGAAATGATTAAATTCTATAAACATGTTTGAAAGCCTGCTTTTCAAAATCTCTCAAAAGTCCATACTATTTGACTTGCCATATACTTTTTCAGCCCAAGGGTAATTATTAAATTTCCTTCTAAGAGTCTCCCTCAAAACGAAAAGTGTCTTGGGCCCATCTCATCTTTCCTTCTACACATTTCCTTTAGAAGTTCGTTACATCATAGTCTCACATCTCTGTGTGATTTTCAATTCCTGTTTGTGTTCAGGATGGAAACGCAAACATACTTCTTAAAATTTGGAAGCATTTCCTTCTAACTTTCACTATGTGTGTCCCATCTGAAACTGCCATATTGTCCACGTTAGGCTTCTTTGGTCATATTTCCCATTCTTTTCCCCTTTGACATCTGTCTCTTGGTTTTCAAAACTTGAGGCCAATGCTCCTACCCTCTCTCCAATATCCCATCAGCAATCAATGTCTGAGTGAAGCCAAACATTGGTGGAAAATAGATCTCCTGCCTACATCTTCCTCTTCAGGTGCACTGACTCTTCTCCTATTTTGGTTCCCATTAAGCTCACCTAGGATTACTCTCCCCCACGTGCCAGCCAGGTACACCCTTATTCAACATAACATTGATTGCTGTCAGCTTAATTTTCTTCAAGGTCAGACCTGATCATTTCACTTTCCTGCTGAAAAGCTTCACTTATTCTTTTTATTATGCAAAGTCAAGCCCAAACTTCCTTGCCACATGGCACACTGTGTTCTCTTTTTTATTCTGGTACTCCCTTTTCCTGTTCTGAACTGTTAGAACTGTTAGGGTTAGGGTTAGGGTTAGGGGTTACAATTAGGGTTAGGGTTAGGGTGACTCTCTCTTGATACTTTGTATGTGAACTCCACATCAAAGGAGTCTATGTACATCTTTTTTATTAAGTAAAAGTATTTGAGCATTTCCATGTTTGTGTCTAACTCATTATTTTCTTTGTAGCACTTCCAATAATCAGTGGAATTTCCTATAAAATCAAATAATTGATTCATCAAATCATGAAAAATGTACCAATCATGGCAGAGTGCAAACTTTGATAAATGTTGTAGCAAAAATCAAACACTTTAATACTATAATGTTTGATTTATATAGTGAAAGTTTTAAATGTATTTTGGATTTGACATAAATCTTTAAAAACTTGTAGGATTTTCTACACAATAATAATAAAACCAACAGGCTGAGGAGAAGAAATAATTTCAGGAACATTTTTGGTGTGCAGTGAGACTGAGAATCCTTGTATTTCTTTAGACAACAAGGAATCTTGTATCTAGGGAGCATTAATACTTATTTATCCCTTTTCTTTCCCTTTCTTCTAAAACATTGAAATAGGAAGAGAGGTACAGGAAGAATCAAGAATTATAAAGAATAAGCTATAAATTAAATGCATGATAATTCAAACATGTAAGTTTAAATATTTTTCACTAACTGTGATTAAAAAATTGTTACTGACTTTTTAAAATGTACCTTTAAACCTGTGGCTAGGGAAAGAGAATAAAGAAGGATCTGAAAAATGTATTTCCTCTTCATTTGAGTTCAAGAAGAGAATGACAGTTTATTTATTATAGACAGTATTGTAAGAAAGAACTTTAAAGTTATTACTTTACAGTCTTCTTGATGGGAATCCATGTTTTATGCAAGTGTGACCTCCTTATCATATTTCTTTAATTTAGCAGGAAGGAAGTGTTCCAAAGGATGCCTTGTAAAACTAAACCTAGATTAACCAGAATATTCCTTTGTAAAACAAATGGAAAAGCTTGATATGACTATGAAGACAAGAGGATTATTAGCCTTCCTGCTGAGGTTGATTTATCTTCTTTGCTAGAACAGGGCTTTGTCTTGCAGCGCTTTTGAACCCTGCAGGCTCCAGGGATTGAAGAAAAGTCAGTTGGATCAATATCTGGAGAGGAAGCTCTTGGGTAAAACAAAATGCACATCTGTGATATCCAGAATTGTTTTTCCATCTTGGGAATTTTTAGCCAAATGGGATCACATTCCAGGAAATGGGGAAATGTCTATGACACTCATGAACCCAGCCCACATTCATCAAGGCTGTCCCATTTATGCTATGAGAAGGGGGTCCCTTATCAGAGCCCAAAGCATCAGTTCTAAGCCATGGCACTTCAGACTCCTGAGATTGATCCTCACCTTGTCCCAAGAAACATCAAGTAGTAAAGCTTATCAGGGATACAGGACAATCTTATAGCCTCTGTCAACCGAAGGATATCATATTATTTAATATCATACACCTATTAGAATGAGAATTGTAGGTATGCTTCCTTCCTAAGATTAATGTCTCAATACTTTTCCATAATAGCTTGAAAAAGAGAGGTGTACAGGACTTAGAGATGCCTCCTCACTCTGACCTGCATCAGAAAATGCATTGACATAAATTTAACTTCTCCAGGTATATTTGAGATTCCCCCAGAAAGGATAAAATTCATACAAAATACTTCTTTTACTAGATGTTCCCTGGCTATTCAAGCCAGGAGTGATTTAAGGGACAATAACCATCCAGCATAGTTTGCCCCACTTACAGGATGTTAATCACATCTCACCTTGAAATCATTACCTGTCTGACTTTCTCCTCACTAAATCTCTTGGCAGGTAGAGTTCTGCTCTTCACTTTGAGGCTCAGGCTGCACCAGTAGCCACTTGTGTTTTGCATGTGGCAGGCACTTCATGTTTTCTATGTACCAATCACCAAAAGTGAGTTCTTGTGGTTTCTATTACAACTCCCCAAATGCCATTTATATTGATATAGTCAGCATATGTTTGCTTCCATAGTCTTTGGTGTGCATCTCTAAAAGAGTTTGATTCATGTTCTCATTTATTTGCATACTCTGATGCAATCTGTCCTGACTGCTGTCTCTGTTTCATGGGGGACCATTGCTGAGCTTTCCTTTCTTTACATTGAGATGACCATTTCCTGAAGGCTGATGTGGTAGGAGCTTGTGTGCTTAAGGAGGTCCACAACCAAGAGCAATCCTCAGAGGGGAAAATAGTTAATGGACCAATAATTGCAGATGATTACAAAAATAGATTTTCACACTTTCATGAGATAAAAGGGAGTTTTTGTTTTTTTTTTTATAATTGCTGTAAATGTGCCTCATCCCTTTGGGAATTGGGTTTAGATGATATATGGCAGCATTACACGTGGGAGTTTAAATGTGTGTGTTTTTTTTTTTTACTAACTGCTGATTATAATTTTTAAGATCATCATAATCTCCTGTCTTAATACACCATTATATGAATACTCTGTTAATGCCATAAAACAATCCCATTAATTACACTAATATTATTCCAGTATTCATGAGAAAGGTCATTATATCTGTTGATCCTAAAATTTTATTTAAAAAAAAATTACATAGTCTCCCATGTAAAAAAAAATCATCAATCAAATTATATTAAGAAGACAGAATAAATATTTATTTTAATGGATTTTTTATTATTACATAAAACCTTAACAAAACAATGGAACCATTCATTGGAAGCAAATTTGGCAATTTAGTTTGTAGCACAGTGGCAATGTTGAACAAAAATAATCTTATAGAGAGTGACATTATCTTATAGGTAGCTTATAGTTAATTATATTTATTTTCCAGATGCCTATTTTCTCTGTTTTTTTCCATTTCTGACATTAGCTAATCTATGGTTTCATCTCAAGCACATTTGTAAATTACTCTGAAGAAAAACAAACAAAAAAGGTAAATAGCATGGATTAAATGATTATGACTATTTTCAATACTTATCAACCTGTGCAGAAACAACAAGTATTTCATTTGGAATGCACATTACATCATCAAACAGTAAAATAAACATTGTACCTGGAATTTATTTTATTCTTGTCTTTGTCAGCAGCTATCTGGCTATAAATTCAAGTATTTTTTATCTCTATACCCGAGTTTTCTTGTCAATAAAATAATGGTTTTAAATTAATTTGAGGGTAACATTCATATTCATGAAGCTGTAAGTATGGTGTTTAAATATGAATGTATATATGGGTTTGAATAAAAACTCAAAACTGAGAGCAAATAACAAAGTTATGTCATGAGCTGAAAGAATATTTCTTAGGAAACTTCAATTTGCTTTTGAAATAAATAAATAAAAATATTTTAAAACTAACATCAGAGAAAAATTTTCTCTTTGAAGGCAATATTGCTGTTTAAGGTATATATTTAAATTATCACAAAGTCTATAATTCATATCATTTCTGAAAAATCACTCAGGTATTTCACATGTGGCTCTGGGTTCCCTTCCCTGGTATTATCTCCTCTTAACAGAGATAACAGGATGTAATTGTTTTTTTCTCAAGTATCATTAGAGGTGAAATTCTAAAACTGTTCACATGTTTTATAAAGGAAAATATCAGAACTTCGGCCACACATAGAAAACTGAACAATCCCAATCAATGATTTGTGTGAATGGCATTAATTTTATGAAGCATGCAAGTATAAATAACACAAAATTTATATATAAGATATTATTTACTTACAAGGAACCCAGAATGAGCTTAATTTTGGTGATTTCACTCTTGGCACTTATCAGGTAGGTATCATTTACTCCTGTCCCTTTCTTAATAAGGGCACATGTACCCTGGATGCCAAATTCCATTGACAGAAATAAGGGCAGAAATGTCAGGAACTCGGAAGTTTAGTTCTATTAGGTATTTAGATCAAATTCTCTCACATGAAACTTCATGAGAGTTGTTCTTTGTTTTTGTTATTTTTTTTTTTGATGGCTTTATTTCTATTGCTACTGAAGAAAGGAAAAAAAAAAAAACAATACATAAATCTGGAACCCCAGCTCACAATAGAAAACAACACTTAGCCAACTTCATTCATGTCTTTCTGCAAAACAAGAATGAAGGAAAACAATGAAATTCTACAGTTTTGCTTTCAAGGATAGTATATATGTATATTTTTTAATTTCTCCAATTCTTTCTTTGACATGTCACTTTAAAGAACCTTGTGAGAAGAACATTTCTATGGTTTGGATTTGAATAAAATTACTGAGAAAATTAACTGTGTATTTAAAATGATGGAAGATTTTACATTGAAATCTTTTTCACAAAATTGGCTTGAAACATGTGCTTCCAAAGAGGAAAGAAAATGTCTCATTAGAGTATCCTTAGAGAAAACCTTGGGTTTAGGCTGGTATTTCATAGAGGAGAAAAGATCAATTAACTTGTAATCACAGGAGCAGCATAAACTTTGGAAAACTGTAAGTAGCCAACACTTTGTGTTTCAAAACATCAATTCCTGTTTTTAGTATAATGAAGGAAATCTTGATTTCCACAGATGCCCACCAATCACTTTGAGCTTTCTCACCCAAAACAGGCAGCCCAGAAATAAATTTGAAGTGCAGGTTCAGAAGTATGATTCCAGGAATGTGTTCACTCTTGAGGGAGTGCATTGCTTAGACCCAGGTAGCTAAACCAGGAAAAATTTAATAATTTTAGAATGTTTTATAGTATTTTGTTTAGTCATTTTTTACTATTAAGGTAAACAGAATGTTAAAAGAATCATTTTCTGTAATATTCTCAAAATATGACATGACATTTTCCCCTTTTAAAAAATACAAAATTACCTACAACTTATCCAAAGAGCTTGTATTTCTTCTTAAAATTTCTCAATTTCCACCTATCCTCATCCATTAGAAATATATATGTATACATACACACACAAATATTTCTATATTGGTTTCTATGCTCCTGTTGTAATAAAATACATTCCTTATTAAAGTAATAATGACTATCCTTGGGTCTATTACATCATTTTATTTTGACCAAGAGAATACCATATCTCCTATTTTTTAAAATTTTCCACATAATGCAGCTGCTTTATTATTTTTCTTTTGTTATGTTTAGAATCCCGGGTTGATTTAAATATAACTCTACACAGCCTTGACATGATTAATGAAAG
This sequence comes from Callospermophilus lateralis, assembly GCF_048772815.1. NCBI lineage: Eukaryota > Metazoa > Chordata > Mammalia > Rodentia > Sciuridae > Callospermophilus > Callospermophilus lateralis. The sequence continues at coordinate 155,838,085 of NC_135309.1, read as the reverse complement.
ATCCATAATATTGTAAATAATTAAGAAAACCTACCATTTCTGAGTGAGCAAAACTTGGACAGATAATTTTCCTTGAGAATCATAAATAGGGTGTAACATCCCACTGCCTTTCACTGTGCCTTCCCTCTACTGCAGTTGTTGTGATTAATCTTCTAGGAATCCACAAGTGCCCCTCTGAATGAGCCCATTCGCACTTCCATGTTTCCACACCATGGGCAACTCCACTGGGTTGTGCTAAGTTTAGGGAAGGGGCACTGTTGATGTCTGGGGAACAATAAATTCTAAAATTCATCATTCATGAAAAAATCTCAGAATGTTTCCTCTCTCATGTTTTAAAAGGCCATACATAACAAGTAATATTGAACCCATTGTTGGTATCCTACTATCTTCATCAAAAGAATATTGCTCATTTGTTTTTCTTTTTTCATGAAAATTGAAATTATCTCTTTAAAAATCAAGTCTGGGGATTTTCAAGCAAATAAAGTATAATTTAGCCAGAACTATTTTTAAAGTATCAGGATTTTATTTACTCTTGGCCCTCAATACTATTTTAGTTTTTCTGGGAAGGAAAAGTAAATTCTTTAAGAAGTTTTATATTTCAATACTTCCAAAATGATATTTGCATGATTAGGAAGACTGAACCTAACAAAGAATTTAGTATTGCCGTTAGATTTTTGGCAGTAAAATTTGGAGCATTTGAAACGAATGAGCTGCTGCACAAACTGGCATTAATATATTATTTAAGGTGGAATCACATTAAGATATTACCAGGAGATGAAAAAGGATTATTGAAAAGTAATTTATGTAAATATGTCAATCACCCCAAATCTTTCTTGAATATTCACAATTTCAAACATTTTTGAAAGAGCTGGTTTTTGAGAGACCTCTTTCTTCAAAAACTTTAGATATGATAATGATAAAGAATGACTTTGTCTCTTCTAGAAACATGAATCAACTCTAGCCATATATGGCTATTCTTTTTGAAGAGGTTCAAAACTGGTTTGAAATAATTTGAAAACAGCCTGCCTTACCACACATTAAATTTTCATGATCCTGTTGTGCAAAGAGCTGCATTAGTTTTCATGTGTGCAAATAAATGCATGTGCATACAAATTTGTTCTCTAGTTTAAATCGTATTTTAGTTTAACATTCTTAATTTTGTATTCAGTTCAATTTCAAATATGTAATCCTATAAATTTTCCATTTCCAATGAAAGACTTCCTGGATTTTTATTAATACATTTAATTTGTATTATGAAAAACCGGAGACACCTCTAAAATCACATACTTATTACTGTTGTTTCCTTTATGGATCATTTGTTTCCATTGTTTTTGTTTGCTTGCTTGTTTTCATGGTTTATGATTAGCTGGGTCTCCATTTCTGTTTAACAAATTGAAGCTAGCCATAGTGGCAGAGGTAGTTTTCTCAGGAGAGAATCTCTAGGTAAAGGTGCACACATCTCGGCAGACCCTGTGGGCTAAGGAGTCTCCTGGGATTTTTATCTTCCCTTTCTTATTTTCAAAGCATTGTGAGCTGAGCTCACTGCAAACTTGGGATCGATTTTGAACTAGCTAGTTAAATTCTGCAATGTTTATTTAAGTCATAATTGATTTTTGACCTCAGAATATCACAGTTCTGTATTCAGGTACATGAGTTCATCATGCAAGAAAATAACATTTCCACAAAGAAGCACACCTCAATTTCAGTAAAATGTAAGTAAACAAATATTTACATGAATAATTAAAAAAATAAATGCTAGGTCTATTCTGATGTGTTTTTATTTATATATTTACATATTTATTTATTCATTTTTTAAAGAAAAATGCATTCAGCAGAGACGGGAATCTATTTACTTCCAACAGGAAGTTCTCCAAAAATAATTGTTCAACTAGAGTGACCCTACCAATCCAAAGTATTGTCCCTTTTAAAGTGACCACCTTTGAACACCTGACTTCTCACTTTACATGTCTTGTGTGAAAATCATCTGTAGAGTGGGTACACTTGGAACTGGAGCAGATCAGAGGAGTCTGGGAAGCCCCACAGAGTAGCAGCCAAGCTGATCCCAGGGTATACCTCTGGTCAAAGAACTTCACCGTGATGGGGAAGCCCTTGGTTTTGGAGCTTTGTAAAAAATAAAAAGAAATTAAAATAAAGAAAGAAGGACAGGATTGTAGCCACTCCATGATATGCAGGAGACGAAAAAGCAAGAGAGGTGTCAGTCTGATTTGGGAATATTCAGGAATCCGATCCTGCAGGACAACTGAAAGAAAGGCTGGTGGGGTCGCCTGTCAGCAGAAAACATTTTGCAGAACTTCTGTGTGGCTTTCAAAGTCCCTTAGTCTCATTCTCTATGAACTAAATAACGTGGTTCATGTTGAAATACAGGGAGATGAAGCATGCATTAGACAATATATCATGTGACATGTTACCGTTGGAGCACTATTATTTTCAATATGAGAACATCCCTGACAGTCAGCAGACAACTTAAAATGCTTTGATATTATCACCAATAACATCTTTAAACTAGCTCCAGGTGTGCAATGGAATTATAAAAGAAAAATTGTCAAATTCCAGTAACACACAATGTTAACATATAATTTGATGTTATATTCATCTGGATTTTTATCTAGACTTTATAATTTCTTCCTTAGAAATTTTACATATTATTAAGATTTACATGAAGGTGATTTCTTTTACAGATGCTATCAAAATGAGACTTTTTTATCGAATAAATTTTCTAGTTGTTAAGGTTGTTTTATCAAAGACTACTTAGTTTTGCACTAGTAACCAGCAATGTTGATGAAAGTCCTCATTAGCTCAGTTTGTCTCTAGCACTCTCAAATGGACACATTTTATCAATGGTAGTTTTGTTTATTCTTTCCCATCTCACATATTTTATTTCACCTTTATTTTATTGTATAGGATAGTCTTTATTGTCCTTTTATATTGATATTATTGGTCACAGTGGTCATTCATATCTTGTTTCCTGTTATTTAAAAAATTCTTTCAAGGTTTCCCCGATAGGGTGGTCTTGATTGCTGGTTTTTATTGGGTAAAATTTATCATTATAAGAAAGTTTCTGGGTTTCTTCATTTACAACTTGTTATAAATGTGTTTTGAGTATTTCTAAATAATTTCCCCACCTTTTATGAAAGTTTTATTATTTTCATAGTTTATTTCTATTTATTAATGATATATTATATTAATAGGCTATAAAATATTCAACTTCCTCTGTCTTCCTAAGAAAAACCTGTAACATATTATATGACAATATATAATGCATTGTTGGACTTAGATTCCTAATTTTAATTTATATTTCTTGAATATATGTTTACACATGCCACTGTATTATAATGTTTCTATGGATTTATGCTTGTTTAGTCTAGAATAAATTTCTCAATCATTTGTCTTGTTTTCTTTTTATTATTTTGATTTCTAAGAAAGAGTTACTGGATTTTTTTTCTTAATTTTTCCAACTTTATTGAGATAGAATTTACAAATGCAAATTGTATACATTTATGATAAACAAAAGGATGCTTTGATACATGCATACATTGGGAAGTGTTATCATGTTGCCAGCATCAGGCTAATTAGCATGCCATCCCCTCACATGGTTAACTCTTTATTTGTAACTCTGGTGACAAAGTTGAAGAGCTCTCTCAGGAGACTTGAACTGTATGGTGTGTTATGTGGTTGCCATGCTCTGTAATAGACCTATTCACCTTGCACAATTGATGCTCTGTACCTCTTGAAGAAATTGTTACTGGGTTTTCTTTTTTATTTTAATAAACATATTTTGTTTTTCTATTATTTTCTCTTCTAATCGTCCCTGATTTGTTCCTTCTACTTTTCTCAGGCCTAGGTTGTGGATCTGTTTTCAACTTTTGAAACTAAATGCTTAGTTGACATTTTAATTCGTTTCTTTTCAGTGATAAATAAATGCTTCTCTGAGCTCAAATTTGTTGTTATTCTGTAATTTATAGTAGGTAATATGTTTATCATTATTTTCTATATATTCAGAAAATGCAGTTTGATTTCCTTTAGTATTAGAATTCTGTAACAAAAGCTTCTAATTGAAACAGCAATTCATTTTTCATTTTTTCGATTTCCTGCTTTATTAAAGATCTAATGAAATATTTTGCCTATTAACACATGACAATCTTTTAAAATGTTTGAAAGTGAATAATTTCTAGGACATTATACCAGCAAATGCAAATAGACTAGTTAATATGAATCCATTAATTGGATTTGCCTAATTATTTAATATACCTATACCAATTGTATGTTTCCCCACTTACACCAGGCTAATAAAAATTATATAAAGTTTTTACTTTTTATGTTACCTTCTCCTTATACTGACTAAAATTTCCACTTCATGAATGATAACATTCTCCAATTTAATAAACAATGCTTACTTTTAGATCCCAAGGTACACTATAGCATTTATCATTGCAAAGTATGCCACCATCTTTTGCTTAAAAGTCTTTGCCCTGCATTTCACCTCAGTGAATAGTGCTGTCCCTACTCCTACTTTCTTAAGACCTGCTCATTTCATATCTATTATTCTCAGCTACCTTTGAACACTCTTGGCACACCACTGTAGGCATATAAATGTAGCCCAGAAGCAAGAAAAACAGTGTGTGTTTGTGTGTGGTGGTGGTGGGGGTGTATATGTGTGGTGTGGGGTGTGTGTTTGTAATGTGTGTGAGGGTGTATATGTGTATGTGTGTATGTGTGTGTGTGTATGTGGTTTTGGCGATGGAGCTTCACTCCTCTTCTATATGCCCAAATCCTCAGTGATGCAGCCACTCCCAACATGGCCACTCCACCTACTTTCCCATTCAACTCCACATTCCCCAGTCTCTGCTTAGTCAGTGAGCTCCTACAGACACATCCTTGCTTGTCTCATCTGCTTGTTCTCCCACTTTCCCCTCCTTTTCCGAAACAGGGAGTTTGAAACACTGTCAGTTCTGCCCAGGGGTGAAGAAGTCAGCCAGCATTGTTTTGGTATTCTAGTTTACCCTATTCTGATTGAGTACTGCAAAGACTTCTTCAAAATTAAAAATTGATGGTATTTCCCAGTTACATGGACAAAAGGATTTCATTTTCTATTGGGCAATGTCTTTGTTGTTTTCTTTTTTTAATATCATTTTTTTATTGTTGTTGTTTTTATTTATTTATTTATTTAATGTGATGATGGGGATTGAACTCAGGGCCTCATGCATGATAGGCAGGTGCTTTACCACTGAGCTATCTCCATAGCATTTGCTGATTTCTTGTGCTTCAGATAGAAAAGTGGAATGCTTTTACTTACAAAATTGATCTGAAGTTCTGAACATTTTTTGCAGTAGTCACAGCTGTGTGCTGGACTTAAGCAGGTCCCCACAATGAACATAAACAAAAATAATTCATGCAAGATTTTATGAAAATATAAAATATAACATATTTAATAAACAGATAGTTATGAGGCAATATGATGTAAAATATTAGCTGGCTCAAACTTTAATGAGAATTGAACATATTTGATTCAGCAATTTTTTTTCAAATGGGATACTGCAAATGTTACAGGAGTAAATTTGGATTAATAAACATTGAATTGCAAAAGATAAAAGTAAGCATATACTGTTAAAATTATTCAGTCAAAATTACTTGAAAATGAGAGTGAAGTATAATAAAATACAGTTTAATAGTAAATCCATAACACTTTATTATATCATGTACTGTAAGTTGGTTATCATCTCTATTTCTCTACTAATCTAAGAAAACGTCATACACATTTAAAAACTGAAGTATATAATTTACTAATTTGTCTAGTATCTTATCAATATATTCCTAAATCAGTAATCAGGAATTTATTAATGGCTTATTGATTCCAGAGAGGCAACCACATATTTACCATGTTTGACTCAAAAACCAGAATTACATTCTCAGATGAATATTATATACAATTAGCATTAATATTCTTCATATTTTTCTGTCAGATGTTATTTTAAACTTCAAATTTAGCCACTGTACAAATGATTAACATTCATACAATTCATATATGCTAATATTGATTTAATTAAAATTAAATTCAATTATTTAATATTATACACAAAAATGGAACAGATTTATGATCATTTGTTTTCAGCAATGTGCAAACTATTTTATAATTGTCAACTCATGTTGCATTTTATTTACTTTCCAGGTAGGTGGAATAGAGCCTGATTTTAATGTTTAATAAATTTTGCAACGAAATTTCTGTGAAATTTTAATTCCTAAGTATTTAAAATATCTATGGATATAAGGACAAGAGATAGTTGCTTCTTATCAGAAGAAAATAATAATAAAAGCAAAAATTATGCTGATTTTCTGTACTGTTTTAATATTCAAAGATAAAAAGATAAAGCATAAACTCAGGGTCATCTAGTCTAAATAATTTAAAATTCTTTCATATATCCTAAATATTTAGAAGGCAAGGAAATGTCTGTTAGGTTTTAATTTTATGTAGGTTTATATACATTTTATTTATGTTGACTTGTACTTTAAAATAACTCAGAACAAGTTTGAGAATTAAACATAAAAACACAGTCTTTCACTCTTTTCAGGATAACCAGTTACTCTACTTGGTTTTAGTTTTGCCTATGTACAATGTCCTGGTTTTTGCATGTTTTAAAGCTTTATAGATTAGTTTTCTGTGTTCAACCCTTTCTTCAAGTGAGGTGGTATTCATTAATGTGGGTACATGGGCTGTACTACATTTATTTTCAGAGTCTACTGTACTTTTACATGAATATATCACAGTGAATTATCTACTTGCTTACCATAAACATTAATATTGTTTCTGACATTTTTCAAAGACAACTAATGTTGTTATGAGCATTTACATAAATGTTATTGTCCACATAAGATCCTTTGGGATATATTGAAGTCTAGAGATTTTAAACTTTTTAAAATATGTTTTTAACTTTCTAGACACCATCAAATTGGTCCTCAAACACCTTCTACAGTTAATACATCTGATAGCAGCTTATGAAGAATCTGGTTGCTCATAAGCTCACAAGCACATGGTAGCTTCCGACTGGAACTGGGCCAACCGGAACAGAGTTCCTTGTGGTGCTCTTGAGTTTAAATTTGCTCATCTTTTATTACCAAGTACAAGAACAACAACTTTCCAAATGTTTATTGTTTATTTACTTTTCTTCTCTGAATTGCCCAGATTTTTCCTTGTGGTTTGCATACTGAATTGATCAACAATTATTCCATTTTTAGGAATTATTCATTGCTTTTGTGAAATAAATTGTTCATTATGGTAAATATTACAAATATCTTAGTCTCAAAGTTTCCTTTTTATATTAAAAAGAAAACCCCGTCTTTTTAGGTAAAACTGTTTTTAGTTTTACTTTATTGCTCATGATTTGCTAGCTTTTAAAGCCATTTTCTCACTGAATTTCATGAAGATATCCTCCACACTCTTGCAGTATTCCAGAGCCTGTCTATAATTGTGAATCAATGGTAACTCATGTATTAACCATTTAGCATCCAATCTTTCAAGTCATTCAATAAAACTTAAAAACTTCAAAAAATGTGATATATCCTCACAAAACACCTCTAAATATTTTGGTAGAATTATTCTTAGTTTTTTTTTTTTGTTGTTGTTTGTTTGTTTTATTGCTGTTGTAAGTGGAATTCTCCCCAAATTTATATTTTAAATTTTTTCTTCCAAGTTGTAACCTGCTATTATTTTAGTATGTTCATCTTTTATCCAAAACTTTGATCAACTATCTTATTAATTTTAACTGTTTTAGAAAATTCTTGCATTTGTAGTTTTATACTGGTCTGAAAACCATGATAATTTACTGCTTCAGTATCATTTTTCACATTTTTATTTCATTTCTTTTTTCCTCTAACTTCACTTCTTAAGATCTTAAGAACAAAACTGAATACCTTATGTTTAACTAACTGTATATACAGTTAGTTAACAATCTACATTTTTTCCATATTCATCTTTAAATTTTCTTTTATTCTTTTTCTTTTGGCCCTGATTGTTTTTGTACATCAAATCTTTCTGGGAGTATCATTCTCCTTAAAACACAGACTACAGAATGCCCCTTGTTATGTCTCTGTTGATAATCAGCACTTCTTAGATTTTCCAAAAATATCACTATTTTTACTTGGTTATTGAATGGCAGTTTAACTGAATATAAACCCTATGTTGACTAGTTTTCAGTATTTTGAAGCTCTAATTTCATGATACTCTGCATTTAACAGTGCTGATTGAAGAGGGCGTAGATATTTCTATTTTTCTTTTATATAAATTGTGTTTTTTTTAAAATTGTGTTTCCTAGCCCAGGACCAGATGCTCAGCTAAGTTACCAGACCTTCATAGAAGAACTGACACCAATGCTCCTCAAATTATTCCATGGAATAGAAAAGGAGGTAACCCTTCCAAATTCATTCCATGAAGCTAGCATCATTATAATACCAAAACCAGAAAAAAGACACATAAAAAAAAAGAAAGAATGAAAGAAAAGAAGACTTTCGATCAAGATACCTGGTGAACATAGATGAAAAAATTATCAGTAAAATACTGGCAAATTTCATACAAAAATATTAAAAAGATAGTGCACCATTATCAAGTGGATTCAACTGAGGAATGCAAGGTTTGTTCAACATAAATAAATCAATAAATGTAATTTATCACATGAATAAACTTAAAGATAAGAATCAAGCAATTGACAAAATTTAGGATCCATTCATGTTCAAAACACTAGAAAAACTAAGGATAGTAGGAACATACCTCAACATTGCAAAAACTATCTATGCTAAACTGAAGGTCAACATCATTCTAAATGGAGAAAAATTGAAAGCATTCCCTCTAAAATCTGGAACAAGACAGTGTTCCCCTCTTATACCACTTCTATTTAGCATAGTCATTGAAACCCTAGAAAGAGGAATTAGTCAAAAGGAAGAATTAAAGAGATACAAATAGGAAAGGGGGGGAAAAAAAGCTCAAACTGTCCCTATTTTCCAATGACATTATTCTATATTTAGAAGACCCAACAAATTCCACAAGAAAACTTTCAGAACTCATCAACAAATTCAGCAAAGTAGCTGGATATAAAATTAACATCCAAAAGTCGATTGTGTTCCTGCATACCAATGATGAAACAAGTGAAAGAGAAATTAGGAAAACTATCCCATTCAGAATAGCCTCAAGAAAAAAATACTTGGGAATCCATCTAACAAAAGAAATGAAAGACCTCTACAATGAAATCTACTGAACACTAAAGAAAGAAATTGGAAAAGATCTTAGAAGATGAGACGATCTCTATCTCCCATGTTCTTGCATAGTCGGGATTAATATTGTCAAAATGGCCATACTACCCAAAGGGCCATGCAGATTCAATGTGATTCCTATTAAAATCCCAATGACATTGTTTACAGAAATAGAAAAGGCAGCCATGAAATGCAGTGTAAAAATGAGAGACCCAGAATAATCAATCCTTAGTGAGAAAACTGAAGCAGAAGGCATCACAATACCATAGTTAAATTATAACACAGAGCTATAGTAACAAGAACATCATGATATTGGCACCAGAAAAGACATGAAGACCAGTGCTACAGAATGGAAGACACAAAATCCAGTCATCTCTGACTAGACAACGGAGCCATGGACTTACATTGGAGAAAAGATAGCCTCTTCAACAAGTGGTGTGGAAAAACTGGTAATACATACATAATAAACTAAAATCAGACCCTTATCTCTCTCCCTGCACAAAACTCAACTCCGAGTGGCTCAAGGACTGACATAATGGAAGAAAATATAGGCCCAACGCTCCCCCATGTCGACTTGGGAACTGCCTTCCTCAGCAAGACTCCTACAGCACAATCAGTGAGATCAGGAATCCACCAATGGGACGGATCCAGACCACAAAGCTTCTTCTCAGCAAAGGAAGCACGACAGGATGTGAAGAGAGGGCCTGCAGGACAGGATGTGAAGAGAGGGCCTGAAGGACAGGAGAAGATCCTCAAACTCAAAAACCACCTTTAAAACAAATAACCCCATCATAAATGGGTAAAGGAATCAAATTGGTATTTCGCAGAGAAAGAAATGAAATATATGGAAATGTATATGAAATACATGTGTATTGACGTGGGTCTGTCTCTGTGTCCTCCGTTCTGTACCACTGGTCTTCATGTCTTCTTTGGCGCCAATACCCTGATGTTCTTGTTACTATAGCTCTCTATTATAATTTAACTGTGGTATTGTGTGGCCTTCTGCTTCACTTTTCTCACTAAGGATTGCTTTAATTATTCTGGGTCCCTCATTTTTTTTTTAATGAAAATTGTATATATAAAATACATGAAAAAATTTTCAACATCTCTAACAATTAGAGGAACGCAAATTAAAACTACACTGAGATTCCATACCACTTCAATGAGAGTGTCAATTATCATGAATATACGTAACAATAAATGTTGTTGAGGATGTGGGGAAAAGCGGACAGTCATACATTGCTGCTGGGACTGCAAATTGGTGCAACCACTGTGGAAAAAAGTATGGAGATTTCTCAAAAAACTAGGATTTTTTATTATTAAAAAATTCTTCTCCTTGGGCTGGGGATGTGGCTCAAGTGGTAACATGCTGGCCTGGCATGCGTGGGGTGCTGGGTTCGATCCTCAGCACCACATAAAATAAAATAAAGATGTTGTGTCCACTGAGAACTAAAAATAAATATTAAAAATTTTCCCCCTCTCTCTCTTCTCTCTCTCTCTCTCTCTTTAAAAAAAAAATCCTCTCCTTGGTATAAATCCAAAGGAGTTACAATCAGCATACTACAGTAACACAACCATATCAATATTTAGTAGCTCAACTAATAATAGCAAAGCTATGAAATCAATCTAGGTGTCCTTCAATAGACAAATAGATAAAGAAAATGTAGTATATACACACAATAGAATACTACTCAGTGATAAAAAAGATGATTTTGTGATATTTGCCAGTAAGTGAATGGATCTTGAGACTATCATGCTAAGTGAAATAAGCCAATCACACACACACACACACACACACACACACACACCCAACAAATGTCAATGTTTTCTCTGATATGTGGATGCTAACACAACAATTGTGGGGAGAAGAAAAATAAAAGTTCATTGGATTAGAAAAAGGGGAATGAAGGGAGAGGAAGGGAGATAAGAACAGGAAAGACAATGGAATAAATTGGACATAAATTTCCTATGTTTCTTGTATGAATATCACCCAGTGAAATTCCATACCATGTATGATCTCAGGATGGGAGTCTAATTAAAACAAGTTATACTCCATGTATGCATAACATGTCAAAATATATTCTACTGTCATGTATAACTAAAAAGAACAAATAATAAATAAATAAAAATTGTACTTCCCTATTTTTCCCAGTTTTACTGTAGTCAAATGCATTTGCACTGAAATTATTGGGGCTAAAATTGGGTTAGAGGGTAAATATTTATGTTCTTCACAAATGAACAAGTTGAAACCTAATCACCAATGTGATGATATGTAGAAGTGGGCTCTGTTGGAGATAATTAAGTCCTGAGAGAGGAGACCTGATGAATGGTCTTTTGGCCTTTAAAAATGTACCCCAAAGAGCTCCCTTCCCCTCCTCTACATGAGGGTACAGTTGGAAGACAGCCATGTCTGAACCAGGAAGCGTGCTCTCACCAAACATTGAATCTGCCATGGGTTTGGTCTTCAAGTCTCCACGGCTCTGAAAAATAAATCCCTGCTATTTATAAGCCTCCCTGGTATTTTGTTATAACAGCCAGATGGATTAAGACAGAAAATGGGTACCACCTAAAAATGTGGATGTAGTTTGGAACTGAGAGGATAGTGATGGACTGCAAACAAGAAATATAGGTCTCACCAGACATCAGGTTAGCTAGCACTTTGAATTTAGGCTTACCAGCCTCCACTGTGAGAAAATATTTCCTTTTACTTATGCCACACTGTCTTTGGTATTTTGTATGGAAGCCTGAGCTAAGCTTCTCCTACAACTGGAAGACCAACTCATCTTCTTTTCTCGTGACATTTGCAAAGGTGGTATACTGTATTTCCACATCAAGTGTTTCAGAATATTCTCTCTCTAGTCCCCCCTTTATGGATGCTTTGGAGCAGCCATGGGCATTTTGAGGATGAAGCAAATGGAACAATAAATTAGGCAGTTCTTTTAACTTAGGTAGTGTTGTGCTTCAGATTTGGATTATTTCACACAGGCTCAAGTATTGAGGCTTGGTCCCCTCTGCAGCAAAGTTCAGAGGTGTGATTGGATCAGCCGGGCTATAAGCTCATCAGTGGATTAATCCATTGGTAGATTCATAATTTTATGGCATTATTGGAGAAAGTGTAGGAAGTGGGACCTCATTGCAGGAAGCAGGTCACTGGAAAGATACTCCCCGCCCCCCTTTCTCTCTCTCTGCCTCCTGAATGCCATGAGCTGAGTAGCTTTTCTCCTTCACACCATTCTGCCATGATGCTCTAATTCACCTCTGACCCAAAGCAAAAGCGCCAGTCAACCACAGACTGAAACCTCTGGAATTGTGATCCAAAATAAATCTTTTCTTCAAGTTATTTTTCTCAGGTATTTTGTCACAGTGACAAAAGGCGGACTAACCTACGTAGTTATTTGTATTTATGATATAACAGCCCCTTACCTAATTGTGTCATTGCTCACTGTGCTGTTGTAGATTGGCTTCCAGGTGAACATCTCCCACCTACTGAGGTTCTTGGTTCAAAATTAAGATGTGCAATGTAGTCCTGATTTGCATTTCTCCGGTAGTGGAAGATGTTGAACATTTTTTCACGTATTTATTTCTCACATGGAGTATATATATGCATGAAAATATCACAATAGAACCCATTAATTTATATAATTAATAAGTGATACTAATTATAATTTTTCATAAGATGTATAGGTGCAAGTACTGGGGTTGTAATTTGATTGGAAATGTTATCTGTCACATAGGGTTAAAAGACTTGAGTAACGAGGGAGGATCAAGTTGAAATAATTGGAATCAGAAGTCAGTCTTTGGCAAAATTTTCTAACAGTCCAATGGATACAATTGTAAGTGGATAGGTTGATTTTCAACAATACTATTAGAAGCAGGATTCATCTTCTGATAGGAAAATAGTTCATAATTCATTTAGAGGGTAGTGTGTTTTCAAAATGGAAACTCATGAAATAGAATCATCAACTCCTGTCTCTGTGGTCTGAGCATCTCCTGTATCTGTAGCTATATCCACAGTACTTCATAAAGTAAGTATGCTTGAGTGTGAAGTGACATGTTTATTTAAGCTGTAATCGAGAGAAAATGGAAACAAGCTATTGTCAATTACCTAAAGTAGTAGTTTTAACGGCAGGTGGTGTTGCCCTCACATCCACCTGGGGACCTTTGACAATGTCTAGATCTATGTTTAGTTGTTACAACTGGCATTTAGTAGCCAGAGTTCAGGGATGCTGTGTGACATACTACAATATACACACGGCAGCTGGTCATTAGAGTCACCTGACCTAAAACAGCAAAGGTGGTAAGGTTGACACACCCTGCGTTAGAGAAAAGACCAAGTGACTTTGGTGTTGTCATTGAAACTGTTACAAAATCATTGCCATGTATTTTCCATCTCTGACTCTCTAAGCTAAATCCTGGATAACTTCTTTAGTTTCAGGTTTGAATCTACAAATTCTTAAGTATCTTGTGTAAGATTATCACTGAATTTTTAATTTTTGACTACATTATTCTTTTCTAGTCATAATGGCTGTTTTTCAAGTTATTTCTATTCCTTTTTTGATGGTACGTATTCTTTTCACATTTCATTTTGTATTTTTAAAAGCTTTCCATTAGTATTATTTGTTTAATATGTGAAACTTTAAATTATCTCAAGTTCTTGAAGGGATGATTGATTTTTCTTTATTTGTACTGATTCTCAGTAATGATTTACATCCTCGAATTTCATAATTTTCTTTTATTGTGACCTTAACGTTCAGTGGAGTTTCATTTGTTGGAATGTCAGGTGGCTAGGGTGTGAATATGGATTTCCAAGAGGGCCTGGTTTGGATCTCCTAACACTCAGAGGTATTGCTCACCAGATTGGGTGTTGGAACTGATGAGAAAAGTGCGTGTCGTGAGTGAGGACATTTCAGAGAAGAATCTATTTAGTTTTTCTCCTTAGGAATAGAAGAGTATCTTCTCTCCCTTTCTGAAAGGCAGACTTCTTCATCCTGAAATCCATTCTTTCACTCAGACGACTTTCAACTCCAAGTTCCATTTCCCATATCCAGAAATCTACCTACCTGATGAGGGAACTGAAATTCACCCTTTTAATTGGGAAGTCACAGAAGAGCTGCAATAACAGCACCCTTACAACGGGAAGCAGAACTCCGGGGCTTGTTTTCAGTTCTCTCTGTGTTTTTGACTCCTGATAGTGTCTTCTATTTCCTTAGCTATGCACTCAAGACTATATTTGAATATTTTACCCAGTATATCAGGAACAGATTTTCTGGATATTTTGCCTGCCACATTGCTAGAAATAGCAGTTCTATATTACATTTATTGTGGGAGGCATTTCTTTTACATGAACACACCAGTACCAATTGCAACTAAAGTTCGTTTGAAATTAATATCAACATAATATGAGAGAAACGCTTTGAAATGGCCTTACCCTTTTCATCTAGCAATGCCTTTTCTTAAAGGTACTTCAGTGTTGGTTTGTCCCTACCTCATTACTTCTAATGCATTAGTCAGCAAATAAATCTCTGAAAATGTTATCCTTTGAGTAAAGTAATGGATATTTATTGCATAAAATTTGGAATTTATAGAAAAAAAAAGTGAATGAGTTTTAAAAGTATCTAAATGGCTTAGCTTTATGGGGTTTTATGTAGACTCTCATGAAATATTTTACCTTGGTGTGAACATTTTTATGCTGTCAAATTTAATCAGTCCTTTTATTAATTAGTTCCATCTCCTGTCCCTCACTTGCTAAGAATATTCTATAAATGAACATTACATTTTAAAATGTAATTTTAGGCAGGTGAACACATACAATTCAGCTGGAATTGCTAAGGAGAAGGAGGAATTTCAGACCTATCTTTTGTTGTTATTGCAGCTACTGAAAATAGAATTTTTTAAACACATACCATCCTACACTTCCTTCTGTAGCTATATCCATTAGACACGACATAATGCCAGATTCAAGTGTTTGGCATTACAAAAAAACACTTGTTTTTATTTTTTACAAAAACCCTCATCAAAATTTAATATGTAAAAAATAGGTTATAGAATGCATTATGCTTATTATTAATTTAAAAAATAAGACCTGTATTTTGTGACTATAAATTGATAGTTAAAAGCACAGTTTCTTCAGTTTTTTTTAATCATATTGATTACTGTGCCAAGTCTCTGAATTGCAACTGCCAACACTAGTTACATTTAATATAATTTGACAATTATTTTATCCCACCAAATCAGAAAGAAAAAAAAATTAAAAGGAATTTATCCAAATGAGACTCCATACATTTCAGTAGCACATGTCAAGACTTACGTCACTTTTAATGTTAAATTGTTATGTTAAAAAGCCCCGAGTAAACTTCATTCTTGGGCTTCACTGTGGATGTGAAGAGTTAATTCCAGTAGGTGTCTCATTGGTCTCTGTTTTATAAAAAGCACCTGGTCCTTTTGTACAACCAGGTGGAGGTGGGAGTGTGAGTAGGTGTCTGTGGGTGTGGGAATGGGGTGAGTCTCTGAGACCATGGGAGAAGGCTCTGGGCAGGGGAAGGCAGGGGAATTCTGCAATGTCATTGACATAGGGAAGTGTCCCTGTCCTGGGGCTGGCCTTGGGCTCCTTGAAGTCTGCCTACAGGGCCTGCCAGGCAGGGCCATGCACCCTGGGTAAGAGTGCATGTAAGGGAGACTGGACCTTTCCCTATGGGCTGAGGGGAAGCTGTCACCAGGTGAAGCCCAGTGTCCTTTGTCTGAGGACAATCAGCATGGACCTCAGCCATGCTCAGAGGGCAGCACCAGGGCTCCTTCGGTGTCTTACCCTTCCTGCCTGCTCTTTTGGGGAGGTACTGGGGAGTGAGGTAGAAAGGTAAAAGAGAGAGGATGCCACTCTTGTCCCTTCTGGTTTCTTTCTGATTCTCATGGATGAAGCAGTCTTCCTTCTGGGAGACGGGGAGCTTCCATGGGAGGAGACTGAATGGCAACTGCCACACTAGTTGAAATCATTATGATATGACACTTGTTCATCCAATGAAGTCTGAAAGAAAAAAAAAAAGTAATGAGAGAAATTTATCCAAATGAGACTGGGCATATGTCATTAGCCTAAGTCATAATATGGAATAGTTCAGCTGACTTTCAGGATTTCAGTTCATGAACAAGAACACTGCTCGTCTGAAAATGACTCAAGGCCATTTTGTTATCTGTCCAAGCTTTCACCCAAACTTTGGGGAAAGACATAATCTGCATTATGAAATAAGTAACAAGAAAATGAAAATGATGGATTGCACACTATTGAGTAAATTTCTTCCAATGAACAATTAATGAACAGCTCTTTGTTTAATTAGAAGATATAGGAGATCAGAAATGTAGCTCTTGCCATTGTAAAACAACAGAGCCTCTGTGCAACATTATATTATACAAAGGATCATAGATTATCTAATGAACAGTTCTATTCAGCTTTGGCTATACCAACAATGTTATAATTGACTGACTCATTCGTTCATTCATTTATTCAACAGACACAAAGACTGAGTATGTGTCAGTTTCTTGAGGATTGTGGCAAGGAATAAGCAGATGACTCCTTTGCTTATGGAATTCCAGCTCCCAGGAAAGAGCCATTCTTAGGGTCTGTGGAGAGTCTAAATAAAACAAACTCCTAGCAGGGACGCTGCTGCATAGAAGAGAAGGTGCCTATCAAACTCCGAAAGAAACTGTTAAACCACACAACCAAATGGCCACCTCTGTGGAAAAGCAAACCAACTATATAAGGGAATGATGGCCTCCCACCACTTCTTCCCGCTACCATTTATGAATTTTATTTCGACTTTGGCCAGTTTGAATTCCTACAACTGTCTACTATGGTCCGGACCTTAAACATCTCCCAAAGGCTCATGTGTTGAAAATCTTAGTCCTTATCTTGGGGATTTGGGAGGTAGTAGAAACCATAGTGGGAAGTCTTCTATTCCCCGCCGGAAGTGGGACTCCAGCCCCTTCCTCTTTCTCCCTTTCATGTCCTGGCTAGGAGGTAAGCTGCTTTGCTCTCCCACATGCTTCCAACCACAGTGTGGTGCCTCACCACTGCCCAAAACAAAAGGGACCAATTGACCATTGATAAACTTTCCAAAACTATGAGCAAAATAAACCTTCTCTCTTTATAAGTTGATTATCTCAGGTATTTGTTATAGTCACAGAAAACTAACACATTGATGCAGTTTATGTTGCATTATTTAACTATGAGTAAATTTGGACATTATTTCATGAATTTGCTATGTTAGTTCTTCTGTGATATACTTATCTATAGCCTATGGCTGTTCATGTATCTCTCATGAGGTGTTAGCTCTTCATTGTTGTGACCAGAGTACCCAATATAAACAACTTAAAGGAACAAAGATGTATTTTGCTCACTGTTACAGAGGTTTCAGTCTAAGGTGGGCTGACTCCATTGCTCTGGGTCTGAAATGAGGCAGAATATTATGGCAGAGGGCTGTGGCTCAGCACATGGCACCTAGGATGCAAGGGATAGGGAAGGAAGTGTATCAGGGGAAGCTAATCCATTCAGGGCATAAACCCTGTGACCTACTTCCTCCAATAAGTTCCTGCCTCCTCGTAGTCCATTCAGCTGTGATGGGTTAATCAACTTGATTGATTATTCAACTAATGAGGTCAGAACCTTGACCTAAAGTCCTACCTCTGTGCCCATGAGAATTCAGGGTACATTTCGGACTAATGCCATAACACAAACTGATCATTTCTCCCTACCATCCTTCATTAATTTTTTTTCCATTTTCTCATTTCATTTAAAATTTTCTGTCTTCGTTTGAAAAGAAGGATTCTTCCAGTTTCTATCATAAATACTTCTTTTAATTATAGTTAATTTTGTACACTTAAATTCAACAGCAACCACTCTTTTCCCTTTCAAAACGGCTGGTGCATGATCTAAATATCATTAAATAATATTTTAGTGTTTAGGCATTTTTTCATTATATCTTCAGTTTCCATTAATATTTGAATTTGTTTTCATTTAATGGTTCTCTATTTTACTTAATACATAGTGATATACTGTAGCCTTACAACATTCATATGTATTAGTCTTCCAACATAGTTTTTTGAGAAAGGATGTTTATAAATCTCTGTACTTTGAAAAAATTTTAGACATCAAAGAAGGTTCAGATATAATACAGTGTTTCCTTATACCATCACCCAGGGTTTCCAGTGAAAAAAAATTTTGAAGACCATAGTATAATTGACAAAAGCAGGAAATTAACATTGACCCACCTCTCTTAACTGGTATACTGACTTTATTCACATTTTGACTGTGTACTCCAGTGATTGGTCCAATTCTTATTCAGGATCATGTATTGATTGCATTTATGTGTCTTATCTCCTCAGTCTCTGTCCAAATCAACTGTTCCTTATGTTTCATGAACTGACACTTTTGTCAAGTACTGATTGTTTTTTTTGGATGTCTCTAAATACATATTTGTCTAAAACTTTCTTGTGATTAAGTTCAGGTTCTGTACTTTGGGCATAAGTGCTGTGAAGTGATGTCTACTCATATGAATGCAAGTCCTCAGGCAGAAAACGATACTGCTTTCCACATGCCATTCCTAATCACCTTTCATTACTTGTTGGTATTTTCCAAGCTCAACCACCATGATTTTATTTTTCCCCCTTTCTAATTAATAAAATCTTGTGGGACAGTCCTTTGAGACTAGGCAGATACCTTCCTTGATTGTCATAATACTTTATTATTTTAGCCTCCATTAGTGATTCTTGGATGCAACAATTATTACTACACCATTTATCAAATGGCGGTATCTTTATCAGGGACTGTGGGCTTCTTAATTTTAATCTTCTCATTCAACAGCAACATGAAACAAAAAATATTATTTGGGAATATTGTTTGTGGTGCGATTTGGTTAACTGGATTAAACCATGCCTATAAGTCATAATTCATACTGTGAAAACTGTTATGGTTTGGAACTTTTGAAAAGTCCCAAAAGGTCCACATGGTAAAGACTTATTCACCAGCCTGCGGTGCTATTGGCTGGAATCTTTAGTAGGTGGGCCTCAGGGAAAGGAAGTTAGGTAATTGGGCATGTGACCTTTGAAGGGACACTGGGAATATGGACCATTTCTGTCCCTCTCTTTGCTTCTCAGTCCTCATGTGGGGAGAGTTTCTTGGCCACACTCATCTGTCATTATGTAGTGTCTTCTTTAGGCCCCAAGCAAAGGGGCCTAATTACCATAGACTGAAACCACAAAAGACCAGTAAATCCTCAAACAATCAATAAATCTTCCTTGATAAGGACGGTTTGGTATAAAAGATGATTTGGGAATCCAGAATTGTTTGAGGGAGTTGTAACTTCATTGCGATTTATATGTGTGGCAGATGAGCTACTCTCTGATTTGAATATTGAGTTTACGTACAAACCCTTAGGAAAAATGTTACTGGTGTCTTTTTTTTTCACCATAAAAGTGAAATTCTAGATTGAAAAATAACTGAAAATCTCATGTTCTGAAAAACTTTCTTTTGTTCAAAAATATGTCAACCATTTTCCCTTGTATCAACAAGAGACTGTTAGATTAAAAAAAAAGTTATGAACTTTTAGATCTGTCATCTTTTCAATTTACTTATACGTTATTGGCTTAAAAAAATCTGCTAGGCAGCAATTGCCAGTCTGAAACTTAAATACACTTTTCAAATCTAATTGTTTGTCAGAACAACTTTGCAAAAGTGTTATTTTTTGAACATCATCCAAAATCTTCTAAAATACATTTCTCCAAAAATCTAACTGATATAAAAGATAAGTATGAGCACATTTTGCAGAATACTATTCAGAAAGATAGAATAAAAAGGTATTTAGGCTCATAAAATAAGAGAAGAAACCATTGAAATAGTATGTTCTACCTCAAGTAGTCTTATCAGAAAAACAGCCCAAACACTTTTCTTTATGATCCCCTCTGTATAAAGTAATTCATTCTCATCACAATATTTCTATAGTATATTTAAATTTTTACTAATGTAAGTTCTTACTAATGCAACAAATGTGACAGTGCCTTACTTTTTTTTTTTTAACAAAGTGATTTATATTCTGAATACAAACTGATTTCTGTTCTCAATAGTTGTTAATTCATTTCATTTGTCCATGCGTCATGAATCAGACATGATGGTTTGTGTGTTAAACCCTTGATATTTTGGATTTGTTTGTTACAGGAGTGATAGCTTAGCCTTCCTTGATTAATATAACGACTAAACTCTTCCCTCTGTATTGTATCAAACCTTAATACCCTTAGAATAATTATCCAGTTGAGACTGCTGGATCAAAATGTGGACATTTTAAATTCTGCACATTGCTAACGTCCTTTCCAACAAGAATGGGAGGAATTCACAGTCACAAAGTCAACACAAAATTGAGCATAAAAATGTGTTTCATCCACTCAGGGAACTATGAAAGCCTCTTCCAAAAGAAAAGATTTAAAGTACATGTTCTCAAATATTTGGGTCTCAGAATTACGTCACACTCTTACACTCTTAAAAGGACATGGAAAACCCAAGGAGCCTCCTTTAAACGACATGCGTCTATCCGTATTTATCATTTAAGCAGTTGACGTTGATTAATTTTTAAGTCATCATGTATTAATTACTTTAAAATGTTCAGTACTCAAATATTAAATACTATGATAAATAACTTTTTATTAGAAACAACTATTTATCCAAAATGAGAAGCCATGGTGGGAGGGGTGGCACCCTTTGAACTTTGAGAACCTCTGTCGTCTCTGCCCTCAAAGAGGACGGCTGCATTCTCTTTAATGCTCTACCTTCTCTACTGGGCTGTCCCATGCCAAGTAGCCTCAGGAAAATTCTGCTCTCTATCTACAAGAGAATGAGGCTATATTCTGAGACCACTTTTTAGATTGTTATATTCACCCACACGACTTTGAACTTGATATGGTCCTGTCCCCTGAGAATTCCTCGTCTGAAATTCTGAGGATCAGTGTGATAGTACTAGGAGACAGGGACTTGTGAGAGGGAGCTGGTGCTCTTTTAATGGGATTAGTGCTACAGGTGCTCTTTCTTCCTTTTTACAAGATAGAATGCAAAAATCATTCACCATCTGAACCAGGAAGCAGGTCCTCAGCAGACTCACTTACTGCTGGCAACTTGGTGTTTGATGTCTCAGCTCCAGAACCGTGAGAAATCAATGTCTATCCTTCATATATCATTTAATTTCTGGTATTTTGTTTTAGCAGCCCCAAAGAGCAAACATCTATTGATTTGATTAACTACCAACTTGGTGCAATAACCAGCCTGTAATGAATATGAAAAAAATTTTCAGAGATAAATTAAAAATAAATATATTTTATTTATATAAAATATTAAATATATTACATATGTACATATGTGTATCTTTGTTCCCATCTATGTGTACATCTATGTATGTGTATGATAGCAATGCAAACTATTACATATAGCATTTAACTCCCGCAACTACACAGATGCCTTCCATTGTACAGGATCTTACTCTAAAGAATATCTAAGGACAATTTGCCTTAGAAGACTAAAATTGTTGCATACCACACACTTTATGGCTTAAAACAATGGCCATTTACTATCTCCCAGCTTTTTAAGTGAGAATCTTAGACAGCATGCCTGAGTTATCTACTGCAGAAAGAAATCAAAGCTGAGTTGAGTTCTCATCTGGAGGCTCCGGGGATGATTTCCTTCAAAGCCACTTCTTGCTGTAGGCAGAGCCTATTTCCTCTGGCTGCAAAACTGAGGTCCCCATGTCCTGATTGCTATGAGGCTGGAGCTCCCTGTAGTCCCCTGGGGCTGCTTTCTGTTCCCTGCTACGTGGTCCTGTTCAGCCTCAAAGACAACATCAGGGATCTCCTTTCTTGAATCCCTCCTCATTTCTATTTCTTTTAATCCCTTTAAAAGCAGATAAGTCTCTATAAAGAGACTTATCTGCTTTTAAAGGGCTCGTGTGATTAGAATAATCCACACAGATAATCTACCTTTCTTACAGTCCCCTCTGTCCTATAGTTCACCTCATGACACCTATGGGTTTACTCACACTCAAAGAGGAGATGGTTATACAGGCCATGGAGAGTGGGATCCTTGCCATCTTAGCTACAGACCCAGTGAGAGAATCTGGCAAATGTCGCATGGTGCAGCCTCTGGGTTGGACCCCATAGTTGTCCTCTCATGTGCATGCCCTGGTGCAATCTCCCTCCCTAGAGGGAGCTATACCTAGAGACTCTCTTATAGCAGTTAGAATGTGGGAAATGGGATACAATGAACACTCAGTAAAAATTAAACACTGAGTGAAAGGTGACACAGAAAAAGCCCAATGAAGGAACACCACTGTAAAGGAAAATGGGCTCACAGAATGGATGGGGGAGAGATCCTGCTCCTCATCCCCCTCTTCACATTGGAATGGTTTTTATCAGGTACTCACCTGTGCACCAGCTGAGCATCAAGGAGGGTGTGGACACTCCAAGGCCAAAAGAAAAGATGTCACTGGAGTAAAAGTGTAAAAGTGTACTTGTTGGCAGAGAAGAGATAATAAGGTAAGTTTGAGAGTAGAGGTGATACTTAGGAATAAGGAAAATAGAAGGAGTGTAGGCATTACGAAAAGAGAGGCCGGTATACTTACTATTTTAGTTTTTAACCACCAACAAATGAAATTCCAGATGGCTATTCTTCCGTTAAGAACATCAACGCGTTTTATTTTCCGGACAGTGCTGATCATGACTGAATTAGAGTCACAAATTTCTCTTGAACTTCATCAACATCAAATGAATAATAAAAACTACACAGAGCTTTTATATTCATTTCCTAAGGCTTCTTGAGGAGAGTGGGTTGCTTTAAAAATTCATGTCGTGTAGTGAAATCTAGGATTAAACTCCTGACTTAAGATTGTATTTAATAATAAAAAAAAAATACAAGAGTAGCAGAGTTTCAGATATACTTGATTGTGTGTAAAAAATCTATTTTATTTGGTTCTGTGTATCTCTGCCTTTGGAAACCTGACTTTTAAAAATTAAACATGGATTCCAAACTATGAGACTATGCACAGTGCATTTTCTTTCTCCACTTCTTTGCTGTTATTGCTCCCCAGGGCCATCTTCATCTCTTCTCCAGTAAGCCAAACTCCCATGGCTGGCCAAGATATGGTATGTCAAAATTCACCACCTTTCCGTGTTATTGCTTAACTTCATTGCTCTATTCATTTTTACAATCTTCCAGCAAACCCTCCCCTTTCTGTATTTTTATAGCTCTTCTCTCCAGAGGCCACTTTTTTCTCTTCTTAGGTCTTGTATCGAATCTTTAGTTTGAAAAAAAAAAAAAAAACAAAAAACAGATTTCTTTCTTTTTCTCAATCAAGAGTCAGCTGGAACATTTATATGAATTTTCAGTGGTTGTCTTCTACTTAAGAACAAGGCTAAGCCTCTTGGCCTCAGACTTTAGGGTTATAAGTTTCCTTGACTGTAAACCCGTTAGAGTAGGACCTCATTCTCATTACCATACCCCCTTCCAGATCCCTGTTTTCTCATAGTGCTGTAACCTCCCCATGGCTTCGTGCAAGGTCTATGCAATATTTACATTCACGAGTTCTGATGGTTTTAGATTAGGGGACATTCCAAAATATTTGTTGACGTGTAGCTGAAGAAAACTGATGTTTTCAAAGAAACTATTAAATTCTAAGAGATTACAGAAACTTTGGAAGATATTCCCAGGCAAGGGACAAATGTCAGAGGGGCAAGTGGGTTTATTCTATTTTTCTTGTAATGTTTTTCCATATAACACCCCATCTCCCACCAAACAAGATAACACATAGATGTTTATAAGTCAGTGAAGACCACAGACTTGTTTTAAAATGTGTATCAATTATGTAGACATGAGAAAGCCCATGGACACAATAGTATCTTTCAACTAAGCCAGATCATTGTCTGTTTTGCAGACAACTCTCCTGGACTGTGACTGTGAAAAGGGGGATCATGGGAAGCGGTCCCTTTTTGGTTTAGTGTGCTTTAGAATGTCAATGTATTAAATCTGGTGCTCAATTCAGGCAATGGCTAATACCGACCTCTCATGGTAATTTCCATCTTCTTATTGACCCAAAATGTCAGTCTCCATACCTGATGTTGTTCATTTAACTTGACTTGGAGGTGAATGTTAACATCAGGGGAGCTGGATCATTTTGCGATAGTGCCATATTATGAAAGGCAACTGGAAAAAAAAAAACAGTCATGGAAGAGCTCAGGATAAGTCTTGGAAAGGAGAGAGGTGACTGGTGAAGGGGAGAGAGAGAGAGAGAGAGAGAGAGAGAGAGAGAATGATGTAAAGGAGAGAGAGATATTTCATACATATACGTGTTCATGGTTCAGACATTCTGGCATTTATACAAGAAAGGAAAATCAAAGTTCTATGTATACAACTTGTTAAGAACAGAATGATCCTTATGGAAAAGTAATAGGAACACAAATATTTAAAAAGAAAATTCTAGGGTAAACAAACACACACATGGTTTTGTTTCCAGATGTCTTAAAAGTGAATTTGACTCAGAGTTTAATCAAAATAGGAGCTGAATAATACAAACTATTAAAATTCCATAATGGGTTATAAGTTAGAAGTAAATCAAGATATCTATTAGTCTATCTTTCTATAAAATTAATCATTATTGTGTGGTACTTTGACTCATAATGTACATAGCAAATTATAAAAAATAAAAATATTTTTAAGGAGAAAGTCTCTCCACTGTGAATATCAAAAAGACGATATACAATGAATATTTGCAGGAAAAATCGTCATTATTTACATATTTCATGTGCTACCTTAAGCAGCAGGACTTTCTTTGGAGAGGGAGATAATGTCATTTGCAATCTAGAGTAAATGAAAACAAACAAACAAAAAATCAAGCCACCCGAAAAACTTTGGATGCAAAAAAACCAATCACTTTTGGGGTTTATCAAAGATTGTGCATTCTTCATTCTTCAGGGAGCATGCGTTTTTCATTTGGACTGGCTCAGGAAATTGAAATGATACTTCTAAAAAACAAATATGATACTCCATAGTACAGGTTTCTCCTATCCTTGAGCCAGTGAGAAAACGATGCAGTTTAAAGAAAAACTCAGCCATGAGAAAGAACTATGATAAGGCAGGAAGAATTGGTTGAGTAAATATCTAGGAACAATTATTTGTATACTCAATAGCCAAGTTCTAAATGCAAAATCCATGAAAATGGGTTAAAAGAATATAGTTATGAACACTAGAAGAGAAGCAATTGATAGTTTTGCACAGAGAAATTATGATACAAATAATATGTTTTGTAATAATTATGAATATGGGCACATTCTTAATAAAACAGTGATTCCCTGATAGCAGATGGAAGTAATTCACCATGAATAATAACATATGAAGCAATAATATTTTCAAGTAATGTTTTAATGAATCGGGAGAATTAAGAGAATCCTAAATTCTGGTGATACTTATTGAGGGTACAAAACAAGTATAGAGTTATAGCTTTTGTGCAAATAATTTCACTAAATTAACATCCACACAAGTGTATAGTGCAGGTTATTACACATATCAATTGTTCTTCAGAATCAGAAGACCAGAGGACACTAGCAAACGTGTCTAGGAAATCCTGAGCACTGGGAGTGTGATTTGCACGTGTGAACATAACCCATGGGAGAGGTCCTTTGAGTGAAGGATAGGGGAACATGGGTGAGAACAGAGGAGAGAATGGACATGTTCAAGGAAATGCAGAGGGTTTGATACTTCTGGAAGAAATAAACATTAGCAGTCCTCAAAGATACTCCTCCCATCTGTTATCCTACTAGAACACCCAGGTTTTAGCTGGATCTGTGACTGTCTTCAACGGACAGCATTTTCCAGTCTTGTAGATAATGAAGTGTGACCACAAGACCTATGAGTGTTCAAAGGGGCGTGAGAAGGAATCACTGGTTATACAATGCACTTAAAGGGCAAATAAGCTGCTTTCCTTTTCTTCCTTTTCCTCTCCTGTGTGCTGTGGTGCACACCTGTCCTAGAACAATCTTGAATCATTTGCTTCATCCTAAAGATTGCTCAACATCCTGGGTCAGAAGGAACCAATCATTTGATGATTATGTGAAGGGTAACTACTATGTTCCCCTGGACTATATCTCAAAAAGGATATGAAAGAAAGGTAACTTTCCATGCCGTTTAAACCACTATGAATTTGGGCTTCTGTTATAACACTATATGACTTTCTTTTTAATTACTTTAGCCTTTATATATTGAGTTTTCCCTGGATATGGTCCCTCTCATAAAGCTATGGGTCTCTAGAGGATCAAAGCCATGAATAGAAGACTGACATTGAGATCTACAGACAGAATTTGCATTTTCTAATTGCACATTGACATCATGCAAAGATGTAAAGAGAGGGTAAAGGAAAGACAAGACAAAAAGTCCTGAAAAATGTCAACTCTGTCTTTAAACTACTGTTGGGCAATCCTCTCTGTGTGACCTCGGAGATTCATGGTGAATATCTAGTGATGAAAATTAGGGAATTATTGACAATACTTGAGCCTGGGTGTGGCCACTATAACATCTGAAACAAGGGGGGCAGGCAGGAAGGTTCAAATGACAGGCAGATTGGACCCAGAAGGAGGTCAATGCTGTAGGTGGACTGTGAATCTACAGGATTAGCTAAACTTCCATAATTAAATACTAAAGAGGTAAGAGTAGGCACACAGGGAGGAATCTTTCAGAATCTCCAGAATTTTTGAACAGAAAAAAATGAGAGAAACAAATCCAGAAGTCAAAGGAATATTGAGGAATTTGGTGTCACAAGATCAGGGAAGAGTTCTGGGAGAGAAAGAGTAGTACAAAGACAGAGAAGTGGAAAGGAGTCTTGGACAGGCCAGTAAGTTCACAAACTCTTATCCTTTGTGGAAAGAACTGTTTCCCAGTGACTGGTTTCTAAAGCACATTCTCCAGTAGAAAGAAGCAAGGTTCCTTGGAGAAATGGGTTGGAGAAGGATAACACCAGATAGTACTGAGAGTCTCACGGTCAGTGAAGAGCCACCTAAAAATAAAAATAAAGCTAATAAAACAGAAAGTGAAGCTTGTCAAGTCTGAAGGACAAGAAGCAACCTTAACAAGCTTTCACTGAGGTGTCCAGAGAATTTGAGCAATACAATATTTATAGCTCAATATCCTTAAATAAAAATAATGAGTCTTTGATGGTATAAAGAATAAATGAATATATATATATATATATATATATATATATATATATATATATATATATACACACACACATAAATGCGACAAGAGTGTTCATTCTTTTTACAGATGGATTCTGTTTAATAAAAGTATTTAATAGAAGTAAAAAGAAAGGGAAAAATGAAAATACTATTAAAACCCAAGAGTAATAATTGCTGCAGCCAAGATCCAGCAAGGCATGTTAAAATAATTATTAGACTAAATTTTAAGGGTAAAAGAATATTTTTATTTTTAAATTATTTTCCCCTAAATTTGGTTTCCATATAAGCAGGGGACACTTTGAAACTCCTCCTTCTAGGAGGTGAGGTTTGGTGGTCTGTTTTATTTACTATACCACAGCGAAGGGGAAAATGTGAGTTTACAGTGGGCCTGGCAGACACCATCTTGACCGGTGACCAAGACCAACCAGCATCACCAGTCCTAAGACATATTGATATCATGTGCTGCGCCCCCAACATGTGATGTGGAGAGCATATTTTGCAGTATTCTTTCCAAATGCTGAATGACCTGTCTCATCACAGGAAAAATACAAAACAAAACAAAATATCTGACGGCATTCTTCCAAGATATTAAAATTATAATAAGGAAAAAAGAAAGATTTAGAAACTGTCCTTGATTATGGAAGTCCAAGAGGAAAAAAAAATGAAAAATGCAATGTGACATCCTGGCTTGAATCCTGGAACAGAAAAAGAATATTAGCAAGAAATCTGGAGGCATCTGAATAAAGCCAACAGTTTAGATAAGAATGTTGTGTCAATATTCGCTTCTTACTTTTAATCATTGTACCATGAACATAAGCTATTACATGAGCAGAAAATGTATAAAGTATATACAGGAAATCTCTTTTTGGTCTTTGCAGTTATTTTGTAAATCTAAAATGAATTTAAGTTAAAAATTTATACAATAAACCCACTTTTAAAAATACCTAAAAAAAAAAACTTTGGTTAAGTGCATAGTCTTTTTATACTATATAAATTTCAAATATTTATCTATCTATAAATTATATGTAGAAAGGTGATAGAACAGATTTGAAAGAACACAAATTATGCATGGTGTTTTGAACAGTATCTAATTAAGGTGTATACAGAAGATGCAAGGAAAAGTCAAAAGATATGTAGAAAGATAAATATTATCTTGAATGAGTAGTAACAAGTGATTAGAGGCCAAAAAATAATTACACACAGGCACGAACAAATTTAATTAAAATGAACCTGATGGGTATTATGTTGCCTTATTGCAAGGTAAACACACACAGAGGGATTTATTAAATGTTAAAGCAAGTTCTAAAGAAGATACTACAGTCACATGGAAAGTAAAAAATGTAAGAGAAAGGGAAGGAAATGGAATTAAAGAGGGAAACATCACAGAGTAATTTCTAGGAAGGGATATTTTCAGTTTTGTTCATGATGGCACATGGCCTACAGTGCTAGTCACAGTAGAAGCCTCAGTCTCTGGTCTCTGAAGTTGATGTTCTTGACTGGAGACTGTAGTCATGAATGTACCCGCCGTGTCACTGAGTACTGAAGTGAAACATTTGGCTTTATCACAACCTTCAAAACAGGGATGGTAGTAGAATGACTGTCCATGACTCAGTGACTCCTTGATACCTGGGGGGACGGGTTTCTGATCCTCAAGAATACCAGAGTCTAGAGATGCTCAATCCCTTTATATAATACCTTACATTTTCATGACCTAGGCTTATCCTTGTATTTTAAATGATTGATAGAGTACTTTAATACTGAACACGACATCAATGCCAGGTTAAGATTGTTACACGGTGTTGTTCAGAGACCAACAACCAGGACAAATGTCTGTACATGTTAAGTACACGTCAAATCTTTTCTCAAGTATTTTTAATCTGCAGGTGTGGCATCTGCAGATTCACTGATAACGTGGATAACATGTGACTTTGCTGTTACTCCCATTAGAGCTGACAGAATCATTACAACTCTGCTGAAGAACGTCTTTGGCCACTTGAACTCTGGTGACAGTGCAGGAGCTAGGGCTCACAGCATGCTTGGTGCATCTGCCTTGATCTCTTACACTTCAGCAAAGGTCATGTCAAAGTGATTGCATCACTGGTCCCAAGAGGATAAGAGACACCTGGAACAGACACAGTCTTTTGTTCCAGCTTGTGGCTAAACCCCGAGGAGCCCACCGCAATCATCCAAAGCCCAGCCAACCTGCACATATTAAGGAGAATATTGTTATTAAATTTAGCTACAGTTTTGTGCTTCTTTGTAATGCACTTTTGACAGATATAACCCACCTCTCTCCCTTCTCAGGATTTTCAGCCTGCAGTACAGTCAACTCTGGGGTGGGGAGAGGGTGGTTTAGAGCTTTGCTATATCAGTTTGCTTTTTCATATGTTGCAAAGTACCTTTTGGTTACTGAATGGGGATTGTATGGATGACAGTGACTGAGAGTGATTTCAGTCCTCAGTGAATATAATTGCCACAGGGCCAGCAAGCACATATTATAAATGGGCAGTGGGAGATAAAAAGTAGACAACTGAAAGCCCTCAAACAAAACAAAAAAACACTCTTTTATGATTTCATTAGTTATTTTTCATTGACTTGTTAGATGCTTATCATTGGATGAATCACGCAGTTCTATCCCAAATAGAAACTATTATTATGAAATTAACGCAGAGTTCTTATATAATCATTTCGAGATTGTTTCTAACTCTACAAAATAAAACTTCAAAATTACCTTTAATACCTTTCATATTAATTTTCCTACAAGTTTTTTAAACTTTAAAGTAGATAAGATTCATTTCATTAATATCAAATATTTTTAGTGATAGTGAAAATTAAGAACCAAGTGAACTTAACATAATTTTATCTCTTAATTGACCCTGAATATTGATTTCTTTTAGGATGTCATCCCCAAATAAAATAACTATGGAAAATTTTATCTTGTTCTGTGAGATCAAATGGAGTTTTGACAGTGCAATGAAAAATCATACTCTATTGGACAAACTCAATAAATCGCTCATTCCTTATACCATACAAAAGCAAATATTTCACTTTTTTTTTGTTTTGCTTATAGCATTGAAGAATTCTCTTCTTAGCATGCTTTCTTTTAAAATATCTGTTAAATATGTTACCAATAGTTAAGTGCTTACAGTTATATCTATACCACTTGTGTCATTCTTTTCAAGGACATTAGAGGACTTTGGAAGAAAAACTCCATTGACTCTTGTTTAGCTCTGGTACACAGAGCTCAGTGCTTTAGTAAATATTGAATGCAAAGTTAAGTGGTTGGACATAATGAGTGGTTATGAATTTCTATTGCTTGTTCAGTCATTCTTTTCAATATAAATATAAAAGAAATATAACCATTTAAAATGAGAAAAAAATTTTCGTAACCATTCTTTTCTCTGAAGAGGTACATGTAGGTATAGATATCATGTAACACGCTGAATACAGATGTTTTTCTATCTCACACATTTTATTCATACACCCAAGAAACAATACATATTAAGAATACATGAATATGTAGATTCAAATGATGCGATGGAAATGATATTTTTAGACATGATTGAGGGAATATAGAGCTTTTTAAGTTGTTTATTCCATTGAAAAATATTTATCAGTTTATTTATGTATTAGATACTGGGATTGAACGAAGGGCATCTTTACCACTGGGTCTATCCCCAGTCCTTTTCATTTTTTATTTTGGGACAGTTGCCTGGGGTCTAGCTAGGTTGGTGGTCATTACCAATGGGAAGTCGGGAAACAAATTTGATGAGGATAGGATCAGCAAACATGACCATCTTTGCTGTGTTAGGATGTTCAAAAACACCACAGAGCTTCCTCTTCCACGTGCTTTAAGAAGAGGTAAGCGTGTGGCAGTATTTGGAGAATGGCTGGTTTTAAGTTAAACTCTGCCCAGATCCTTAAGAATGTAGTGAGTGGAGCCTTCCTGGGGAGATCCCTTGGCCTCCCAGCTCTGCAGGCTGGTGTTTTTTCTTGGGTTGTTCCATATGAGGTAATTCTGTGATCACAGACCAGCACTTGCCTTTGAGTTTGGCTTTTCTTGGCATTTATACTAGATGCTTCCTATTGGTACTAGTAGAGTCAATGCTAAGAAAATTTTTGGACCAAAAAATATTAATCCCTACTTTTTTTTTTCTATTGTCATTTCTTTTCTTTTCTTCCCCCCCCCCCCC
Source organism: Callospermophilus lateralis (assembly GCF_048772815.1). NCBI lineage: Eukaryota > Metazoa > Chordata > Mammalia > Rodentia > Sciuridae > Callospermophilus > Callospermophilus lateralis. Next base: position 155,806,391 of record NC_135309.1, on the reverse strand, counting down.
CCACTTTGGGGTGTGAAGGAAACGTCAGTTTCAAAAATTCTCATTAAAATTCATTCTTGAAAGGTGTTTAACCAACAACAGAATAGGCAAATATATTCATAGGGGAATATATTTAAAATTGCCCTTAGTTAGAGAAAGGAAATTTACTAGGAGGAGTAGAGATATGAGAGAGAGAGAGAGAGAGAGAGAGAGAGAGAGAGAGAGAGAGAGAGAAGGGGAGGGGAGGGGAGAGAGGAGGAGGAGAGATGAGGGAGGGGAGGGGAGGAAGAAAGAGAAAGAGAAAGAGAGAAACTTGGGTTTGCTGAGCTGGGGTTCCTGGGAGGCAGGTTTTGAGATGCAGGAATCAGCAAGTGGGAAGGAGCTTATTGTGCTCACTTATGGCAAGAAAAAGAAGCTGAGTTCATTGGCAGAGGGAGAAGTTAAAGGTACAATGGGGACAGAAGATCTGTCCATTCCCCCATGTAACTGGAGACTACAATGGCCTGACAGAGTTGCCCCTGTTGGATGAAATGGCTGGGCTTTTGTATTCCTGCTTCATAAGTATTTGGATAAGGGTCAGTCCATGGCAATCAAGCTCTTGGAATAGTCACTATTAGCAATCCTTAAAGCATCTCTTGGCTGAAATCTCGGTGTCCCAGCATCTCTGGAAATAACCTTCCTGGCCAGGGTTGGGGGGTGGTTTCCTGAATAGATCTGCGGCAGTGTATTCCACCTCAAGCACACAGTTTATTTTTTTTTTTGTGTGTGTCCCAGTAAAGTTCAAAGACTTCAATACCTATTAAGAATGCAAAAATTATTGCAAATGATTGATGACTAAAGAAAATGAAATATGAAGTCCGGTGGCTGGATGATAGAAACAGGAATCAAGAGGGAATTCCCAGACAGCAGACTAACCGGGAAAATTTCTGAGCCTGAGTTCCTAAGGATAAAATACCTTGTGGGAAGGTTAGAAAACCATAATCTCATTAAGATTCATTATAATTCAAGCAAACTGTCACCCCTGAAAATTCGCATTTTTGTGTCATTGTCCACTTTCCAAGTGGATGATATTCAATACAAACTGGGTTCCTATGACTCTGAGCTTGGATTTTATCTCCTGGAAAGTACTATAATAAATTTGTTCATTGTTTATGTTAATTTATGCAGCTGTTCTTCTGATAATAATTAAAATTAGTGGTACATATTCAATTCTATTTTTTGGTGACTATCTTTCATCACTTGTTCCTGTGTTTTTTTCATATGACAAAATACTCTTAGTTTCTGATACAATAAATTACGTTTTTGTTTGTTTGTTTTTTAGGTAAATTCCTCTTGGAACATACTCTTTCTTCAAGTTACATTTGCAATTAAAAAAGGAATCCCAAATTAAGTCTACTGACTAATGAGTAGAAGCATCCTTGTTCATACGTGACTTTTAAAAGAACAGGATGAATATAGCTTTTAATTTTTAATCAGTGAAGTAAAACAAGTGGAAGTGGCTGCGTCAATATTCTTCATGTACAGTTCAGAATTCGACATCATAGTCAATAAATATTGCTGCAATGAAATAATAAAAATGCACACTTAATTTTATTTTGGAAAATGACATTACATACATGTTTCCTTATCTCATATTTTGCAGTTGTTCTTTGCTTAATCATTTTATCTATATTCTTGGAAGACAGTGTTTCTAAAAAGGTTTTTGGCAGGAAATTATTGTCAACATTTCCATAGAAAGATATTGCATCATGCAGTTTATGAACTTCATGTTTCAAAGGTTTAGAATCATTTTGGATTTCTTTGAAAATTATGTAAATACCTCTACTACTTTTAAGGACCTTTTAAATTTGTGAACGTATTAAACTACTTGTTTTAACTTTACAACTGAATGGTAAATAAACTACAGTAATTTGCCAATGTCAGTTTACCTTTGGCAATCTCTTTCATCTCTTGTTTCTTACTTCACAAGTCTGAAATATAGATGCTGTTGCTAAATAAAGATGCTCAACATTCTGAAATGACGTGTCTTTTCAAGATAAACACATATTTTCATGTATTTTTAACATTTAGAATAAGAACAAATAGAAGAAAATGTTTATTTTGTGGACAAGCCCAGAGTTATAGCATTTGGATCCTGGAAAGATTATTTCCTCCATGGATTTAATATCATAAATAATTAGTTAAGAAGTTCTGTGCCACATTGAATGCAGAAAATGAATTGATTATTGGAGATAGAAGGGGTACTACATTGTTTTTGTTCTTTTTCTTGTTTTGTTTTGATTAGAATAAGTTGAATAATGTTTGCATATTATTGTGAAAGTATATCGGTACCAACATATTTCTACAAGAAGTTTGTTAAAATTGTAGAATATTGCACTAAAAAATGTCTACATCACCTAAACGTGTTTTTGAAATGCAGATAATGATTCAGTAGTTTGGGATGGAGAAGGGGTTCTGCATTCATGGTAAGTGCCCTGATGATGAAGGTGTTGCTGGTCCTCACTTAGTAAGAAGGCTTAGAGTGTGGGAAGTAGAATTGGATATCCTCAGAGATATCTAATTCATAACTTCTTATTATTTTTTCCCTTGATGTGCATCATGGACTCCTTTTCCATGTGTGTGATATCCATGGGCCCTTCTCAAAATAATGTAACACAATTTGCAAAATAAATAAGATTCAAAAATGAGGAATTTTATGGAAATACCAGTGGCAAACTATTAAAAACAAACCCCTGCTGTTTGGTAGTATATATGCTGCTATACTGGCAATAAATAGCAAAGCTTAACAAAATATCTAGAAACAACCTCTGTAATTTTGAGGATGATATCTTGAGATATCTGAAGCCATGTGTTAGGATATAACAGTACCTATTTTTTCATTGTTTTTTTTTTTTTTTTTTGAGAAAGGATCTGACACCACTGTAGTTTGTTGTCTATGTTACTTACAGCAGAAAATTACATATTTTAGTTAGTGGCTAATAAAGATGTTAACTTCTTCTCAGCAAGTGCTCCAAGGTCATAGCAGCAGTGAAATTTTATGACCTTTAACCAACAGAAACACCTTATTCCCTTTACATAACAATTTATGAATTACTAAGAATAGAAGGGAAAGGTCAGCCTATTTCATACCTTTTCATTAATGATCCTTCATTGCTGTGTCTTGTCTTAATTCATTTTTGTGAATATTTATTGCATACCTGTGTTGTTGTTAAAATATATAGCTGTTATAGTTGTAAAATCAGAAGAAATCAGAAAATACTTGAATTTTTGAAGTTTTGTTTAGTGGTAATTCATGTTTCAAGGATTATTTATAAAAATTTAGTCATGTGTTTGTAAAAATGTCCACTGTTGGAGTTTATATATTAACAACAACAAAACCAATGCTAATAAAACTGTAACATAAATTACAAAGACCTCCCCACAGAATTCCTTCCTCTGGGTGTGGTTTGTAGTTGAAAGCACCCTTTCACCTGTTGCCTCCTAATTCTCCACATTAACCTTCCAGTGGGTCAGCTGGATTGTTAATTTCATCTCATAAGGGAGAGAGGTGAAGTTTGGATATTTTGTATTTTCTCAAATATCTGGTTGTGAAATTAGAACTTGGATGCAGGACACTTTTACATGTCTGTGTAGCCGGTTTTCTCAGCTAGCCATGGTTGTAGAACACAAATACAAGAGTTCTTGCTCTTACTAGGCCCCTTTCTGGTCAACATTGCTTATATTGATAAGTTTGCATGGTGTCAGGGTTCTGTCCCAACCTCAAGGGGAGCTGGAATTGTCAGAGGCAATGCCTCTTTAAATCCTCTAGAATATGATAGGACTTGTGCTTTGGGAATTAAATTTACAGTTAATTTTAAAAAGTCACATTGTGCAGGCCTATCAGGGCCTGTTCCTTGTTTTAAGCTCCTTTTGTTCATCTCCTCCATCCTGGAAGAAACAACTCTTTAGCACAAGTTGAACAAAATGTCCCAGAATTAGAATCAGCCTGAGCATTTGGGATGCAAAAGCACTCCTTGTTTTATGCAAAGAGTGAAGAGATTTGAGAAATTAGCTTTGTGCTTATTTGAGCCTTTCTTAATGTCATTCAAAAAAGTTTTATAATTTTCTCTGTAGAGTTCTTGCTCATCTTTTATTAAATTAATTCCTCGCCCTTTTGTCTTGCTGTTATTAGGTACACTATGTGCTGTTTTTCCTTTCTTTTCTTTTTACATTTCATCATTAGGGCAGTTTCGTTCTGTCTCAAGTTTTTAAAAGATATTTTGTTTTGTTGTGTTTCGTTTTTCATCATAACAGCATTTCCATTCGGAATTCCTGGTGTGAGAAGATAATGGAGAAATGTTAGATATTCTTAGGGGAAGAAGAAATGACTCAGTTGCATATTTTAGGCAATCACGATAAAAAAAAAAGATAAAAAGTTTTACTTTTGTTTAAATCATTATTTACAGATAATATGGGCATGAAGTAGATGCTTTAAAACATAAATTTAGACAACAATAAACTCTTCTTGTCATAGCAAAAAAATGAATAAAAATAAAAATAAATAAATAGAAACAAAATCCCAAAGTAGAGAACAATTCTACAATACTAATTCAAAACTTCAATAGGCCCTTACATCCACCAATTAAAAGTTTTTCTTTGTTTTCTCCAAAAAGAACGAACGAAAGAAAAAAGCCAGTAAGATTCAGGGGGAGCGTTACTAAATGTTTTAGTAATTTGGCAGTTAGGCTATTCTAAAAATACCATAAACCGGGTAGTTTATAAACAACACAAATGTATTTAAATCTATTTCTCACAGTTCTGGAGGCTGCAAATTTCAAGATAAAGCAATTGCAGATTTAAAGACTGCTGAGAGCCCACTTCCTGGTTCATGGATGACAAGTCACTTTGGGGCCTGTTTGTCTTTGTGAGAGGAATAATCCCTTCCTTGAGGGCTCTTTCACTTGACCTCATCAGTATCCAAAGCCCCTAACTCTTAATAGTGTGACCTTGGGATTTTTGACATTGAAATTTGGGGGGGGGGGGAATACATTCAGACCACAGCACTCAATTCATTAAATTTAGATACAAATTAAACAACTATGGAAATTGTGACTTTAGAAGAGAATACAAAACATTTAGAATTATACATAAAATCATAAAAGTTGGATGTCTTAATTGTGTACCAAGTAATGTTTGATGCATGTCTGCATAGCACAACCTTTAAACCAACTTGAAAGATATCTATCTCCTTGGATATCATTTTTTTGTGGTGAAAATTTTTGAAAAGGTTTTCAAAGATAATTTTGACAATGACTTAATCTTATATAGTTTTATTTTACAAATATTTAATTGCACATTTACTAAGTGCAGACATAGTTTCTAAGTGTTTTAGAACTGTAACTTTCGTGAGGTAATAGAAACAGTCTTAGGTCAGGAGATGAAGGGAGAAAATGAGAAAGATGATAATACTTTGATAACCAGGTGTTAGGGAAAAAGTTGGTGTAAACTTGAATGGAGCATTTAAAAAGAATTAAAAAAAAAAAAAAATGGAAAACCCAACCTACTACCAGAAAGAAATTTCAGAAAAATTACTCAGGGGGGATTATTTCCTTTAATAACAGAGAATTTATTTAAAGTTTTTCAATCCTTTAATTTTTGTTCCTTTTTTTGTGTTAAATTTAAATGTAATGTACTTTGTTGTAATAGTATCTATGTTTACTTTTAAAATTTAAATTTACCTACATACCAGTCTATTTTGTGTCTTATATGACTAAAAATATATTGGACAGAGACTTAATCCTGGACACAGGAGTTGGCTGTAATTTGTTTTCATATTTGCCCTTGCCCATTCTCCACTGAGTTAAAAATCTATGAAAGGGGAATGTCAGCTATCAAAAGTTGTGATTAAAAAATAAAAGATATAGCTATTATGGAAAAAATAAGGTGGTTTCTCAGGAAATTAAAAAATAGGATTGCCCTCTGATCCAGCAATCCCACTGCTGTCTATATACCCAAAGGCAATGAAATCTATACGTGGAAGAAACTGCTGCTCACCCATGTTCATTGCAGCACCCTTCCCAATAACCAGCAAATGCAAACAACTAAATGTCCATCTACTTTTTAATGGATAAAGTCAATGTGATGCACATTAACAAAGGAACATAATTCATTCGTGAAATGAGTGAAATCATGTCATCTGCTGAGATGTGGATAAAAGTGGTGATCATTAAATGAGGTAAGTCAGACACCGAAAAATATTACTGCATGATCTCATTTATATATGAAACCTAAAAATGTTGATCTCATGGAAGCTGAGATTAGAATGTATTCCCCAGAGGCAGGATAGGAGGAGGAAAAGGGAAAGATTGATTAATGAATACAAAATTACAGTTAGAAGAAATTCTGGTGTTCCTGGCATTGTAGATAACTATAAATAACAAAATGTATGGTACATTTCAAAAAGCTAGCAGGAAGGATTTTTTTTTTTTTTTTTTTTTTTTTTTGCACTGGGTATTGAACCACTGAGTCACATCCCCAGTCCTTTATTTTATTTTATTTTATTTTATTTTATTTTATTTATAGAGTCTTGATGAGTTGCTTGGGGACTTGTTAAGCTGCTGAGGCTGGCTTTGAATTTGTGATCTTGGCAGGAAGGATTTTGAAATTTTTACCATAAAGAAATGATATCCAAGGAGATAAATATCTTTCAAGTTGGTTTAAACGTTATGCTATGTAGACATGCATCAAACATTACTAGGTACACAATTAATACATCTAACTTTTATGATTTTATTTATAAGTTTTAAAAAGTTTTTAAAATCTTAAAAATATAAGAAGGTAGTAGATAAATATGAAGAATCAAAAGAAGACTGAGAGCAATAAACCAGGTGTAAGTAAGGCACTGAGTGAGTGGGTGGGGAATCAAGAAAATAGCAATTTCTTTTTTTTCTTCTTTTGTTTTTCAATTGATTCTTTTTAGTTATACATAACAGTAGAATCCATTTCAATATAATTACACAAAATGGAATGTATCTCATGCTAATTAGGATTCCATTCTTGGGTATGTAACTGATGGTGGGATTCACCATGGTGTATTCAAATATGTACATGGGAAAGTTATGCCAGATTCCATCCTCTCTTTCTTTTTCCTAATCCCCTCCCCTCCTTTCATTGCCCTTTGTTGAATCCACTGAACTTCTATTCTTCACCTCCCTGTCCCCTTGTTGCATGTTAGCTTCCACATATCAATGAGAACATTCAACCTTTGTTTTTTGGGGGGATTGGTTATTTCATTTAGCATGATAGTCTCCAGATCCATCCATTTACTGGCAAATATCTTAAAGTCACTTTTCTTGATGGTCAAGTAATACTCCATTTACTATATATACTACATTTTCTTTATTCATTCATCTTTTGAAGGGCATCTAAGTTGGGTCCATAGCTTGGCTATTGTGAGAATTGAGCTGCTATAAACATTGATGTGGCTGTGTCATGGTAGTGTGCTGATTTTAAATCTTTTGGATATATTTTGAGGATCTAAAGAAGTGAGCTGAGAAATGCAAACTCCCCATCTAGCTGGAGGACACATGATATATAAACACACATATATACGTATGTGTGTATAATTATAAATAAATACTCATATATATACTATTATAACTCTTAAAGAAAATTATTTTTATTAAGTTTTGGCTTATTTATTGGTAGTATATACAAATAGAATTGATATATATATATATTCTTATTCCTGCAACCTTGCTGAACTCATTATTGGTTCCAATAGTTTGTGTATGCACATATTATTAGATTTCAAGTACTTTAAGTATATTTATATTTTTCTTAATGTATATGTTATCATCTTTCATGAACTTTTCAAAATTTTTGTTAACTTTCCCTTTGTTGCTCTTTTGCATGAATTTCTTTAATTCATTTTTGTTAATATGTGCAATGGAATTTAATTTTGTTGTTGTACTTTAAGTTATCCATACAATGAAAATTCTACAAATTCTACCTTCTTTGATGGTAGAATTTGGGATTTTTCAAGATTTTTAACATGACAAAACCACTGCATTAAATTTCTTCCATAAGTTACTGAGTATGCAAGTGTTAGGTTTTTTTAGTCTTCTCCCTCCCTCCCACCTTCCCTCCCTGCCTTCCTTTCTTCTTTCTTTCCTTCCTTTCCTTCCTACCTTCTTACATTCCTTTCTTCTTTCCTCTTTTAAATTGGCATATAATTGGAAATAAAATCTCTGAGTCATAAGAGATATAGTCATTTGTCTCTAAAATGGAATGCACTTTGTACTTTAATGTATACTGTGCTAATAGCTCTTTTTTTTTTTTAACTAATTTAGTTCACATGAATTGCTCTTGCACTGGTTTCTTAGTGTGTTGTCATTGTTAAAGAATTTGAGTCAATCTGTGTATATTTTTTAGTTTTTTTTCTTCTGAACCTAGTGTTTATGTCTTTTGCCAATTTTTTAATTTTCTTATTTCTTTTAATGAGTTGCAATTTTTAAAAATTTTTATATATTCTGGACACTAACCTTAATCAGCAACCTTTGTTGAAATTATCTCATAAAGAATGTCTTATTCTTTTAATTTATTTTTTTTAATAGAGTTCCAAGTTGAAAACACATTTTTAACTTTTTGCTAAAGAAGTCAAACGGCATGTTATTTTCATTTTTGGTTAATGCCTGTCCAGTACCATTTGCGTAGTCTTAACCTATACCATAAACAAAAACACTCCCTTACATTCTCTTCTTCTGCCTTTTGTTTTTTGGTGGGGAGAAGGATGCCAGGAATTTAACTCAGGGGCACTCGATCACTGAGTCACATCCCCAGCCCTATTTTGTATTTTATTTAGAGAAGGGTTCTCACTGAGTTGCTTAGTGCCGCGCTTTTGCTGAGGCCGTTTTTCAAAGCAAACTCCTCTTGCCTCAGCCTCCAGAGCCACTGGGATTATAGGCGTGAGCCATGGTGCTGGCTGGCCTTTTAACATGCAGTGTAGTTCAGCTGAACTTGATTATTTTGTGTGGGTAAGACCAGGGTTGATGTTTTCCAGCACTGTGAATGGTACAGTATTTCACTACCTCTTCTGTTGCTGCTGGAAGGATGCCTCACGCACATTCCATGTTTTATTTTTCCACTCTGCATTATTTTTGTTCTTGCACAACACATTTGTAGCCTATCTCATTGCCTGGCAGCCAAATCTCTCTGTCTCACTTTCCTTAGGAGTATCCAGACCATTTGTGGGCATTTGCTCATCTGTACTCATTTTGAAAATATCTATTCAAGTTTCAGTTCAGAGTTAAGTTGAAATTGCTTTTAATACACTGATCAGAATGGTTAATGTAAAAACCTTCAGTCTAATCTCTGATCATAAGAATTTTCTTTTGAAAGTGAGTTCTTGGCCAACTTTTATTCAATTTCTTCCTTAGATCACTATATTTTTATTGCCATGGTAAAAGAACATTCTTAATTAGATTTTCTGCTTATTGCTTTGTTGAGAAATATTTTTCTATTGATATTCGATCTGGCAACTATGATCATAATATTTTGTACTTAGACTATGTTGGATTTCCTATGTAGGGAGTCATTGCATCTGCAAATAAGAAAGTTCTGTTTTTCCTTTTTCCATTCTTGCCCCTTAAACTTTATTTTTATTTTTCCTGCAGTTTACTGGTCAGAAGAAATCAGATTGTTTGTACTGCACTACGGTATCGATTTCCCTGTGCTCTTCTGTGTCTTGGTTTTCTGTCTCTTGAATTTCCTAGCCCCAGATTAGTTATTAAGCTGTGAGACAATCTCAGATTTAGATTTCCCTTTCCAGGTGCTGGCTGGGTATCTCTTATGTGCGCCATGCTTTATTTCTCTACTCTCTCCTCTTAGGTGGTGATGTATCCTAATCCTGAGAAGCCCACGTTTGCTTCACTTTCTCAGGTGTTAGTCATACTCAATGGCCATCACCTACAACTATTTGCTGTATTTCAAGTGGCAATTGCTGCTTCTCACCTGCTTTTGTTCTGTCTTCTTTGCCATGGGCTTTACTATCCCTCTCATTAAGACATGGGATGTACAATGTACTTTCTGCCCTCTTGACTCTGGCTGGAGATGTGATCTTCTTTGATCAACGTCACTTGATATCTCTGTGGATGTGATTTTTTTTTTTTAAGTCTAGCATTCAAGCAAACTTCCTTTTTTGTTCTACTATCCTAAAATTGTTGGTTAAAAAAGCTCAGGGTAACCACCTTGAGTATGTTATGTAGAGAGAAAGCTGAGCTGGGAGTTGGTATCAACTGACAGTGTGTGAGTGAATTCCTCTCAGACCATCTTATTTGGTTGATTTGACATATGTGATCCAGGAGGGACCAGAACTTTATACTCAGAAAATTGCCTTCAAAAGAATCATAAGCAATCCATGAAGGATCTTTTACATGAGTAGATTTGAAAAGATTTATTACATAACAGTGAATAAGCAAGGCAAACTTTCAATTCATTATAGGTTACTAAAGGATGACATGCCAATTCTATCAATTTTGCTCATTACCTGGAATACTTCTGGAATAAGAAACTTCCTCTCATCAACTATTTGATGACCTTAAGGTACAATTTTTATAGGAAAATTTAAAAATATGCAAAAATAAATGAATAATTTTATGTATGAGTTTGGAAATTAGTCTGTTGGTTTCCTAATACATTTTAAAGGTATCCATGAACTTTTCTGTCATTCTGAACACATGGAGATAAGCAAATTTAATGCATTTGTGCTTCAAAAGATATCCATTTTATCACGTAAAATTGGAGGTGGTATTTGGTAGATCTTGATTTCCACTTTCTCCATCAATTTCTTAACAGTGTTGACTTTGAAGATCCTGAAATGTCTAAGTTGTTTTTCTGGTAATACTGTGGTAAGGAAATAGCTTCCCTTTGCTTTAGAGTTAGCAGTTTTGAAGTAGCTTCTCGGTTGACTCCTACCCTATCAATCATAAGGCAAGAAACACAGTCTCTAACAATCTAATCTCAAATGCTAAAATCCTTAAATATGAAAATTCCTAATGACCAAATGCACTAAAGTCTAGAATCCCCCAAATCACAATTCCAAAAGATGAAAATCATAAATGTTGAAATTTTGAAAGCTAAAATCTCCAAAAGAACAATTCCCACTGGGGAAGAAAAAGAAAGAAAGAAAGAAAGAAAGCCATATAAAATGCAGAAAGCAGAATTCTGGGACAGGGGTTGGTGTGAGTTTGGTTCTGTGCAGCACAGCTGTGTCATATTAGGTGACACAAATACCTTTAACCTGGCAAAGCATTATTTGGATGTATGAGGTTAGCACGCAAGTCTGGGTGCACCAGGTGGGAAATGGGCCTTCATGTGTGTGTGTGTGGGGGGCACCATCCAATCAGCCTGCCTGGAGAAAGAAGAAATACAGAAGGCCATGGGGTCTCAGTGTAGGGCTGGGACAGAGCTTTCTTCTGCTGCCTTGGACCTCAAAACTCTGGGCTTACCACACTTAGGACTGCAGGATTTATAGCCCCAACCCCTGTCCAGGTTCTCAGGCCTTCAGCTTCAGACTGAGTCACACCCCAGCTTCCTGTTCTGAGGCTTCTGGACCTGGACCAAGCCACACTACTGATGTCCTGGTGTCTCCTGCTTGCAGAAGGCTTTTTTTTTTTTTTGTCAAATAATTAGGTAGTCCATCATTTTATTTCAAAAGACTGTAGTTATAAATCTGGGTATACATAATTACCAATCCCAGTGATCAATGTTTGTACCTTTTGTTTTCTAAATTATTTCTTTTATGGGTTGTCTGCTAGTAACTGTGGCACCAGTGTGATTTTCATTAGTATATCTGAATGTTTATGGTTAAAAAAGTATGTCATTATTATTGTGCAAGTGGTCTACAAAATGTTTTAAAGTTTTTCAAATAATCTCCTTTTTAAACTGCAAAAAAATATTTTAAATGATTGTTCATAATTATTCTTTTGAGAATTTTTGAAATTTTCATCTTGAACTATTTTAGACTTTAAGGACTTCAGATTTGGGCATTATGGCATTAGGGAATGTCTTCTGAGGTCACAGCCCAAACCCAGCTTAGAATATGTGAACATGATTAGCCCCTTTCTCCCTATGTGATCTAAAGCAAGTACTATAATTTTATGAGGTTCACTTCAGTAATCTACAATGGGTATAATTATACTCAATAAAATATTTATGAATATTAAGTTAAACCTCTTTTGAAAAATCTCTCTCTGGAGCGCGTGGTCCCATGGTAGACACTTAGAACATCTTGAAGATTCTTATTTACCTTCTTTTCTACTCCTTTCCATGTGGTAGAAATTGTCCCAGTTCCTTTATAGGACTTGGTTAGTTGATTTCACCAACATATTTCGCAGGAACAAGAGATAGGATATGCTTTATTTTTGAGTTAACTTTTGATACGCTCTAATCATTTAATTTTTGACAAATCCTAGTCTGTTTGGTGTCTCTACTTACACAAACCCACTGGTAACTTTTGAAACCTCTGCAAATTTTAGGAATTTAATATATTCTTAGTGAGCAGCTGTAGTATGGTATATATCATTTAAAAAATAATGTGGAAAAAAGATTTGAGAGCTTTAAATAAGACATAGTGTTTGATATAAAAGGCAATTGATCAAGAAACAACAAGGATTATTTACATAATGTATATTTGAATGGCATATTTAGCTGTTCAATTTACCCTGCTATTTAAATATTTTCAAGTATGGGCATTGTATTTTGTAAATATCAAGTTTGTATATGTGAAGTTTATATTTTGAATATCATTATGAATATATCAAGTTCAGAGAATATAAAAGGATGATTGTAACTTCACTTCACTCCTTTGCCCACGTACTTTGCTTTCTCAGGATTCTCAGATTGTACCACACAGTGAAGAGCAGAGAGAGAACACAGAATGCTAGCGGACCCCATGAATGAAGTAAGTGTCTTTATAGGAGAAGCCCCACAGAAATCCCTGCCTCCTTCCCCCATCTGAGGTCACAGCGAGAAGTCAGTGGTCTGTGAGCAAATGCTACTCCTGGGGATAAAAACCAGCACCTCTTGAATGCTAAGCAAGTGCTCTACAAGGGAGCTCCATCCCTGTACCTGACAATGAACTATGAAAAGCTATATTATTACACTACAAAAAGACTGATACACAATATTCAGCCAATAAGAGTTTTGGTTTGATTAATGTATATGTCTACCATATGTAAATATGCCTTAGTAGATATATTTGTTGGAAGAATCTATGTATTTCCCAGTATATTAATGTACATTCATGTTATAACCAAAGAATTAACCATCTAAATATTATATAGCCTGGAAAAATTAAAATGTTTGCACTTTGCATTTTTAAAATTGGATACTGTTATATGTGAGGAAGTCATACATGAACTATATTTTGATTTCATATGTATATTTAAATTTCAGGATATAAACTCAAACTCAATTACTTTTACTCTTTATGTTTTACTAAGGTTTAATTTAAATGAATTTAATTCATATTTGTTTTGAAATCATTATGAATGATTTCCTATTTTATTGGTCTTGGTATTTATTGTTAGGTACATATCATCTTTCTGATCTCAAGGAGATATGTTCTTAGGTGAATTTATTTTTTAGTTATGGTAATAAAAACAATTAATGTCTCCATTTCTTCATTGCAAAAAGGATGATTTGGACTGGGCCTGGTGGTGCATGCCTGTAATCCCAAGTGGCTAAGGAGGCTGAGGCAGGAGGATTGTAAGTTCAAGTTCAATGTCAGCAACTTAGTGTGACTCCAAGCAACTTAGCAAGACTCTATCTCAAACTAATATTTAAAAACAACAACAACAACAACCAAAACCATCTGTGGACGTGATTCAGTGGTTAAGCACGCCTGGGTTTAATACCCAATATCAAAAAAAAAAAAAAAAAAAGATTTGAGAGCTTTAAATAAGACATAGTGTTTGATATAAAAGGCAATTGATCAAGAAACAACTAGGATTATTTACATAATGTATTTTTACAATTAAATGTAATATATGATATTATCTTTATTTAAACAAAATATTGCTACCTAGTATTCATGTTCTTTTCCTGCAGGACCAGAGACCCTCTAGAGCAAACTCAGGAAAAGCTGGAGTGGAGGGAGTCCTCACATGCAAAGAGTGTATGGAGCGTCCGCAGGGCCCCAGATCTAGCAAGCGGGCGCTGAACTGCTTCTTTTTATCTTTCAGGCACTGAAGATCTCTTTCAATTTTGCTTTTGTTTGCTTGTCTTCACACATCTTATCCATTTTCTTCCCTTTTGCCCAGATTTCTTTGGTACTAAAAACAGCAAAGATACCTTTCTGACTCTGGGAGAGTTGAAGGAGGAGACACTTGTAAATGCAGGCCTCCAGGGCCGCATACAGTGGCAGCTGCTAGGGTTTGAATCTGTCACTCCAAAATGCACATGTTGAAATCCTAACCCCCAAGGTGAGCGTGTAGGAGGGTAGGCCCTTGAGAGATGATTACATCATGACAATGGGCCCCCATGAATGAGGTAAGTGTCTTTATAAGAGAGGCCCCACAGAAATCCTTGTCTCCTTCCACCATCTGAGGTCACAATGAGAAGTCAATGGTCTGAAACCCAAGAGAGGGCCCGCCCCAGCAACCTTATGGTAGGCTTCCCAGCCTCTTCAGAGTGAATGGTGCATTTCTGTTGCATCTAACAGTCTGTGATATGGTGCAGCCCCAGAGCAGACCTGAGACAGCAGCTTTTATTCCCATCTCTTTTAGCCAGAACCCTTCTGCTTTTCTGTGCCTCTGCTTTTGCTCTTCCTCTCTCCTCACCAGTTGTGCCTCTGCTTTCCTGGGACTGGGCTTGGTGAAGCCTGTCTCATTCTCAGGATGGTATCACCTGCCTTTTCACATCCTCATCCCTGACTTCTTTGCCTCTTGGGCTCATGGTCTCAAGAGAGAACATAGCCATATCAGCCAGCCCTTGTGAAGCAGATTGCATATGATGGATGAACAGCACTTTCCTGCCAGGAGCCCAATACTAGACTAGCTTACTGTGGTTGACAGGGTGTACTCCTAACAAGAGGAGGGCTGTCCTCAGAAGGGAATGCAGAAGATAAGGAATGATGAGAAACCTGTATGGAATAACCATGGACCTCACTTTCCAAGGGATGTAGTCATTCTCATTCCCATTCTCTCTCTCTCTCCCTCCCTCCCCCCTCCCTCCCTCAGAGCTCTCTATCCTCAAAACCCGATGTAACACTAGAGAAAAATAATACTAATGATATTAAAGAAGACTTCTTCTTTAGAAAAGTCTTTTAAAATGATATAACTATTAATGGGCAGATGATTTGTTTAACTTACAGTCAGCCTTCACTGGAGAACATCCTGGAACTGTCTCTATCCAGCATGATCCTGGGATGGTTTGAGTGAAGTTATAATTATGGATGACTATGGAAGATCCAGCTGACTCTCTGTCCCTCGAGATTTCATCCATTAATTAAGTCAGATCACCAGAGGATTACATTCTGGGACCATATGGTCCTGAAAGCTTGCAGAATTGCAGCTGCATTTTGGCAGCTTTGCCACAGACTTCATGGAGGGCGGCCGCAGAAAACAGCATTAAGTAAGAAATTACTGGATGTTCTACAGAGAAGCATCCTGTATGAATGCCCCCGGGGAGAGGGTTAGACCACAGATAGTATCCAAGGAGCGTTCTGCTCTCCCAGGATAATGTTTTTCCTTCAATGACAATGAGAGCCACTTAGGCTCTCATGCTATGCTTATAGCATGTCTAATTTATTTTGCAGCCAGTGAATTCAAAATCTGGACTTTTCTCTGATAGTCATTCCTTTAAACCCCTTTATTCATCTTTTAACTTCTCCTTCCTCATCCCTCCAAGTCATATAGCCTTTAGTTGGAATAAAACCTTAACCAGTCTTTTTCTGTAGACTTAGCTCAGGGATTGCACATGTATATAACATGATATGGGGTTGTCACTCAAAACAAGATATTGTACAATCCAAGCCAGGCACATTTCTCTACAATATAATTCCATCGTATCTCTCTTTTATAAAAAAAAAAAAAAAACAGTCTTCATACCTGTCTCTGTTTATACAAGAGTGCCAAAATTTATTGTTTGACATTGTCTCCTATTGATGTACAAATGCTTACTTCCAAAATCTTCCTCATGGGATTCCATTTATCTAGGATGAATTTATTATTTTCCCAGTAATGAACACTCATGGAGAACATTACATGCTAATTTATGCTGTATTATACACTCTACCTATGCTTATGAATCCAAGAAAATGCTGGAATTGAACCCTGCTGACAGAGATCAAAATAATAACCTACTTCTCCAACTTCCCATAACTGCATCCTGAATTCCACCACGAATCTGATGTGGCATAAACCTCCATTTGAGTGACCTCCTATCTCAAAGGGTTTTTACTTGTGCTAATAGTTATTTCCTTACCTATGTCTTCCTCCCTATCTGCTATGGAGAAAACAGCTTACATAGTAAGACTGATCTTTTAAAGGTCTTGCTGGTGGGGCTGCCTTTGGTTGGCATCTGGGAATCTGCCTGTCACAATGGTTTCTCTGTTTTAACTGACAAATTTGTTTTGGTGTGCCTGGGCTTTTGTCATAACCATGTGATTTAGGGGAACACCTGATCAGCATGTACCTCTGTGACCATCTCTTAGTAACAACCTCATCAAATAATAAAATAAATTGTTATGGGAAGTAATTCATAAAAGGGAACACAATACAGAGGGTACAAATATAAAACAAACATAAAACAACCCTAAAGCCGTCAGTAGGAAGGATATCAGTCCTGTGAGTTCTCTAGGGAGTCACCAAACATGTGGTTGTACTCCAAGCCCCTTCAGTTCCATCTACAGTGCTGAAAAACATGGCGGAGAGGTATAGCACAGGAACTGTTGGGGTTGAGATGTGCTGTCCCCCAGAAACTCACACATGAAACAATGCAAGAAGGTTTGGAGGATAAATGATTGGATTATAGCCTTAACATAATCAGCAAGTTAATCCCTGATGGCTGATTGGAGTGTGGCTCCAGGAGGTGAGAATTGGGATGAAGCTTTGGGTGTGCATTTGTGTCTGGCAAGTAGAGTCTCTCTGCCTTCTGATCACCGTGATGCTAGCTGCTTCCTTCTGCCACACTCTCTTGCCAAGATGTTCAACCTCACCTCCAGCCCTGAGGAATGGAGCTGGCCATCTATGGACTAAGACCTCTGAAACCATGAGCCCTCAAATAACACTTTTCCTCCTTGCAGTTGCTCTGGTCAGATCCTTTTAGTCACAGTAGCAAAAACGCTGACCAAAACATGAACAATCTCAAAATGACCAACCAGGGGATGCAGGCGGTACAGTAATGGAAGAGCCATGAGGCACCACTTTGTGCAGAAGGGAAGTGTGCAGATGAGTGGTCATTAGGAAGTGTGCTAGGGGACATGGCTGGGGAGCAGGTCAAGAGCTGAGACCTGACTGTTCCATTAGTAACCTCCAAGAAAGTCAGCACTGCAAAGCACCAGCACAGAGAGACAGGGACCATGAGATGCAGGGGTGGGGGATGGCATCTCATGGTCCCTGAGGAGAAGAGTCACAGACCACTGATCCTCCTGCCCCGTGCCTTCAAAACCCCACAGATTAGGTACCTACCTTTTAGGTGAAAAAAATTTCATTAAAAAAAAATAATAATAATGACTTCAGGCAGAGCTGTCACAGTGTGCTATTTAATGTCCCTGCCAATTTACAACTGTCTCCCTTCAGGCTGGTGCTTGACAAGGCCCGCCCAGTCACCATGAGATTTTCAGCGGCATTTGATGCCTTCATTTTTATACAGTGTGTGTTTTGATAATCCAGACATATCAGGCATCTGAGAAAAATCGTACCACATGTGAGAGCTATATAAAAACAACATCATTTAAAAAGAGTGACAGTTCCAGTTTTGTGTTAGATCCCTCCCCCTCTCCATGATAGCAGAGGCCGCAGGCAGCCATTTGATGCACAGAACCCCACCCTATGCAGAGCTGAGGGATCCAAGCCCAGCCTGGCAGAATATTTTCCTCCTGCTTTTGGTCTACATCTGTAAGTTTGGCAAGGGAGTGAACACGTGTTTCTATCTACCATATGGCAGGGGGGAAAAAACTAGAAAAAACAGAGAGGCTGATGGAAGGGGGATTAAATAGAAGGATTTGAGATGAGCCCAGACGAAAGGTGCAAATCTAGAGGGTTCCAGCCTCCTCGGCATCAGCCCTTTCGGCAGGCGTGGCTGCCGGACTCCCTCTGCATCCTGGAGACACCCGTCTGCTCCTCATGTCGGTGCTCCCCATTCTGAGAAGGTCAGCACTGTTGGGGCCTGAGGTGCTTAGGTAATTCCTTGTGTTGTTTCCACTGGATTATAATCAAATTCAATCTCAAGTGATGTGCCTTAGAAACACTGTTTTTTTTATTTTAAAATAATCAACACCTAGCATGTCACTATGTACATGGCTAGTTCTCCTCTCTCTAAAATATGTGCATTATATAATTATAAATATTATATAAAGTACAATATGTTACATAGAAATAACTCCAAACATTGAAAATCAACATTTGAACTTTTGATGGGTGACGTCTCTCTCTGCCTTCTGAGAGCCTCATAAATCATTGACTCTGTCCCTAAAGCTGGTAGCCAGAGCAACATGAAATGGTTCTTCCACACCCCTTTACTCTTGTTTGCAGTCCTTGTCACATGCCAGCTCGCCCTGTCCATCATATGCACTCACTCTGGCATGCTCGGTACCTCAAATCCTGATCTGCTGCCAGTCTCACCAGTGGGCCCCGGGTGTCCTGCCATTCATTATTTTTTCTTTCCTGTTGGACCTGAGGCAGACACCCTCCCTCTTCCTCTAATGGCTCACTTTCTCCTTCAGGCTGCTCCGTGATTTCACCTTCCCGGCTTGTTCTGCACAGGGATGGCACATGATACGCCTTTGCTCTGAGTCTGAGCCACAGCTCCCGTTCCTCTTTCTTCTCCCTGGCTTCTGCCAGCTCCGTCTTAGCTCCACCCTGGGAACCCAGAGAACTTTCTCTCTTCAAATTGACTTAGCAAAGCCAACACCACTTTGCACACAAGAAAGTGAAGATCAAACTGAACAAGTAAATCAATGTGAAGATATTTATTTTAAATTAAACAGCATAGCCTATCACATCAGCACGTATTGTGATAGAAGTTTTAAAAATGCATGCTATTCTGTACAAAGTTAATCTCTCAATAAAATTTAATCTAGGGAGTAATGCTTAAATGGGTCAGTTTAGATGAAAATATTAACATTTTGTCAAAAGAAGAAAAAATATTAACATTTTGTCAAAAGAAGAAAAAATATGAATATTTTCAAATCAGATAATATTTTGAAAAGATAAAGGTGATCTTGAGAGAAGATATGAATTTGGCTCATATACACAGTGAGAAATATAAGGAATATGAGTTTTTTTGTTGTTGTTGTTGTTACTTAGGCAGCATCATTTGCTCCCCTGTAGCCTGCTCTTATCCAGGTATTTTAAAACTGACATTTAACTTCATTCTTCTTGCGTACAAGTACATAAATAAGCCAAGCTTCCTAGTGCATACAGTATCATCTGTTTTTCCCTTTTTAAATAAAATTACTGCACTGACTCCTTTATAAATTCCAGGCATCTTGCCCATCTTCCAAATTCTTTAAATTAGCAAGAAGCTTTGCAGTGACTTTTGCCAACACCTAAGTACCTCATTAATTGGGTTTGAAAAATTGTATCTAGACTGGACATTCAATTCATTCAATTAAAATTAATGAGTATCCATGGGGCCGCTCGCTCAGAGTTGAGTTCTTGCCAACCTATTTCTAACCAAAATAAAATGTGTTCCCTTTGGACATAGTCTGTGTCACAATCAGCAAGACTGTTGATCTCTTCATTACTCCCAGTGATCATCCAACACCCACTTCCCACTATTTTAAAAGTATTGACTGCCTCACAAAATTGGTAAAAATGAGGAATTATTCCTTGGCAATAACTTTTACACATAGGATGTTGTACTTCATGGTATCATGATGACCATTCCTTTTGCAGATGACAAAATAGGACTGGGCTGGCTGCAATGATTTATTTGAAATGGCGGGAACAGGATGCTTGAATAAATGCTTAAGGAACAGAAGTTTGGAATCTTTTTTATTTGTCCTTTTGATGTTCTTTAGAATCTCATCCCTACCATTTAGATATTATTTCTTCAATTATTCTAATTGAAAACATAGTTATACTTGATAGGAACATGTTAAAAGGAAACAATTTAATTTTGGTTATTATAAATTAATTACAATGTCATTTAATTCTTAGTTACCTGAGTCATAATGATTTTATATTCTTATTTGGCATACCAAAACATCCAGGAGGGTTTTAAGAGGTTATGAATTAATTTAAAAGAAGAAACAAGATGTGTATCATACCATTCTCCTTTACTGGACTATACAACAATTTGGACCTGAGTATTATGCACTGCATACATTTTTCCTTCTCCTAAAGTTCACATTTCAAACTTTGCACACAAGGTTGACCATTAAAATATTGCTTAAATAAGTGAAATGGGAGAAGTTTGTTGGAATTCACCATTATACCCATGGATTAAAGCATACAGTAGCAAATGTATTTCAATTTTGAATGTCACAAACTTAAAGTGCATGGAGATAGACATTTGAGTCTCTAACTAGTCTTGGAGCTGACTCTAAACCAAAATGGAATAGTTATGGGTGCAGTTGGGGGAATGCCATTTGTCACATTAGTCTAGAATTCCTTCTGTTCTGAAACAAATACCCAGACATTATTTTTAGCATATATTATACATAACTTGCAAAGAGCTGTACTTGGATACATACCAAATGAAAAATGTAAGTATAACTGTAGAAATACTTATTTTGAAGACTAAAGGGATATCATCAAAATTAAATAGAATTACATGGTTTTAATGAATTATGGTTTAAACAGTAGAAATATTTGTAGAACAGGGTATTTTAGATGTTATTCCTTTAAAAATGCTGAAAATGCATTAGAAATGATAATATGTCTCTTATAGTAGTTGGCGTGAAATTTAATAACATAAGAGTTGAGCTTCGTTCTCGTCGTTCCTCTGGTGTGCTGGGTCAGTGTCACAAAGAGCTTGATTCTGGTTCTGAGTTCCTTATCAAAGGGTGTGTAGGGTGGGGGGGTGACCTTGCATGTGCTATGCTCTGTGGAGTTTTGGTTCCATCTTATTGAACACTATCATGACATCATTTTCAGCTAGTTACAATCATTAAATGAGCACATGTATTCAGCTTTGAGAGAGTGTCTCACAGTAGTGTTGATGGCCTGTGGATCATTCCTTCGTCAT
This sequence comes from Callospermophilus lateralis, assembly GCF_048772815.1. Classification (NCBI taxonomy): domain Eukaryota; kingdom Metazoa; phylum Chordata; class Mammalia; order Rodentia; family Sciuridae; genus Callospermophilus; species Callospermophilus lateralis. Next base: position 155,785,019 of record NC_135309.1, on the reverse strand, counting down.
CTTTCCCTGCCCCATGATCAACTTTCTACACACATAGTATGTTTCTTTTCAAAAATCCCACAGACAGAAGTCACCTTTTGGGGGCCACATTTTTCCTCTGTGAGCCACCCCGCGCTTCTGCCGTTCCATGGTAATCTATGCGGTGACACGCCTCACACATGATACTCTCCCGAGTGCGTCATTATTTCTTGGTTCACCTCTTTTCTTCTTCGTTAGCCGTAAAGCAGTCCCGATAATACTTTCTGCTATTTAAAATGAGATGTAAATAACCCCAAAGTTTTGTAAAAGTGAATTCCTGCTTCTCTGCTTCAAATCCTTGTATCTCCCAACTTTGTTTATTCATCAGTGCTCATCATGCACCTGCTGTGAGATTGGCACTGCACCCAGGGGTCGAGACCCAGCACACGCAACAGACACCAGCTCTGCCTATTCTGTGGCTCCCAGGCTGAGAAAAAGGTCACCAGGGTTCATAGAACAGCCATGTGGTCCATGTTCAGAGACAGGTGCCTGAAGGGGAGAGTCTCATCCAAGACTGTCCACTCCAACCAAGGCAGCCAGACCTAGATGCCAGGGATTCCACTCCAGGCAGCAGGATGTGGACAGCACTGCAGTAGGAAGCCAAACAAGGAGTGTCCGGAACTGAGAAATGTGTATCTGAAGGTATAATAGAGAGAAAACTGTTGTGGGTTACACCAGGATGCTCAGAGGGATATATAGAGAGCTGGACTTACGCTCTGATATCATTCGTCTTTGAAAAGACAATGTATATGGTACCCTTGTGCCCTGAGTACCCTTGCCAATTATTTTTTCTCACCATAATAGACACTGTTTCTTCCAGAGCACATTTGTTCTTGTAAATATGAACCCATAAAGGGATGAGTCACCCAAAGCAACACCTTTGGCTTCCTGATTCCACAAATGTCAAAGACCGACCTACCTACCCACCTACCCATCCAGGTATAGACAGATATGGAACGTTAGAGTGGTCAGTGTGAGTGTGAGAGTGTGCATGTTTAGGGGTTGGCAACTTTCAGATTAAACAAGGAGATGGATTAACCAGGGAGCAGTGAATTAAATATTGCTAATCGTCTCAGAGCCACTAGAAATGTTTGTTTGGGCTATAAAACAGTCTCTGTCTCCTCCAAGTGAGGAAGACATCTCTGGGTGGACACTAGGAGGATTCAGGAGCCATGGTTGTCTAGGGGGAAAGCACTGAAAGGAAATAAAAGGTTCAAGCTCTTCACCACCATTCTTCTGAGCGGGTCCTCAGGAAGGCTGAGCTCTTGAGGATGCTTGTCAAGTGATGGGCCTCCAGAGCGACACAAGATCGGGTTTTCCACATTGTCATTGCTTTCTTCAGACAAGAGTTTTAAGGTACACATGTCATCATTTTCTTAAAAAAATCCCAAATAATATATGTACATATGTATCTGCAGAGCAACTCTGATATAAATCCCAGTGTATTGAACAGGGTTTTCTTATCAGTAAATAGTAAAATTTTCCTTCTGAGTAAGCGTTGGAAACTGATTCATTACTCTGCAGGAGGCACCGGGAGAGGAAGGAGAAGTTGTGCTCCATTTGTGTACAAAGTGTCAAAATGCATTCTACTGCCATGTATAGCTAATTAGAACAAATTAAAAAATAAACAGATTAAAAAATAAATTAAAATTTACCTTAAAATTAAAATGTAAATATATCTTCTAATTTAAGAATATATTCAACACTATTTTTTTATCTACTAAATAAATCCATCCATTTTCAGACAAAACTCTGAAAAATGTAAACATCATTTCCACAGAACAAAAAGACAGGATGATTGGTTGCGGTGTTTGCAGACCATCTGTACCCAGTCTAGGATGTAGGGTTTATGGGACTACATATGATCCACTCATTCCCTATTTGTGTTGCCCCAATTTAAAAAAAAAAAAAAAGAATTTGCACAATGTCAAATAACAAATGATTTGCAGAGCTAGTAATAGTCACCAGGACTCACTAGTCACCAAATACATCCGTCAGTATAGCCAGTGTACTGTACTGTACTGTAAAGCATCAATCTTCCAAGGAGGAGAATATTGTTCCCAAGCAACTGAGTGGATGACTAAGGTAGCCAGGTAAGGAAGTGGAAGAGCCTAGAACCAAAATAAAAACATTTCACACTAAGTTTTCCTCATTCAGATTAGCTGTTTTCCCTTATTTTATAGTCTAGTTCCATGAATTTTTTATGATGGCAGAAGAATGTGGTTTCATATTTTCAGGTCAAATGTTTAAATGTAAAATAATTTACAGTCGGTTCTTGTAGATTTCTGTAGGCAGTATCTTTTTTATAAAGAAACTATTTTGACTGGTAATTTTCTGTCAAATTACCAATTTCTTCTCCTCCCTGCAGAGTGCTGTAATAGGAGAGTCAGCACATGGTAGTGTTGATTTAGGTGCTACAAAATCAACGAACTGAAAATGTTTAACTTATGCTCACGCTTATTTAATTTTTTTAGGCATTCCTCTTAGTCAAGATTTAAATAATAGAGTACAGAAAAGCTGCATCATCATCATCATCATTGCTAAACCACCAATATTTATTTATAAGCACCGAACACATTAAAGAATACGTAATTCCCTTCATTTCTCCTAAATCTTAAATTTGGAAAGGGATCTAAATTCTAAACATCCTGAATTAAGTCATTTAAAAAAAAATTAATTATACTTCTGTTGACAGACTTAAAAAGTCAAATATATTTTACAAGATATGATTTAAATTAAGAAATATTGGGGAAACCTTTTGAAGTAAATATCCTAAGATGATATGTATCAAATTTATGTGACTCACAAATTAACACAGAAGTTTTGAAGAGTTGGTTTGATAAATTTATAGAGTGGAAATGAATTAATCTATGTTTAGTAGAAAAGAATAGATGTGTTTTACTTTGAGTATTAGACTTATGTGTTTCTTAAACCAAGGTGCTCTGATGTTAAAAATATATAAAGATCTATAATTTTATTATTTTGGTATCTCTGAGAAGAATTATTGGAAACTGTGACTTCAATGTTTAGTGGTAGGATACCAATATCATCATGAGATAGATTATATAGTGATCTAAAACTTGATCATAATTTGAATTTTTTAATTCTAATTTGTTATACATAGAGCATAATGCATCACAATCCATATTACACATATAAAACACAATTTCTTATATCTCTGGTTGCACATAAAGTGTATTTACACCATTTGTCTCTTCATACATGTACTTAGGGTAATGATGAAGTTTTTGATTCAAAAGAATTATTTACTGTGGAGATTCAACTGGAGTAGGAGCTTCAAAGCTAGAAGAAATCTCATCCCAAACCATGAGGACACTCTTAGCATTGGTCTTCAAGAACTTTACCTGTTGTAATTCTAGTAAACAGGGATAAAAAAAAGAAGATAATTTATAATTTTTCAATGTTATTGCTGAATATGAATTCTAAAAAAACAATATCTGACTCTCTTTTGACTCATTGTTTGAAAACACTTCCATAACTCATATCAATGATAATATGAGCTACCAAAGATGCATAGCTCCGTAGTTATTTCTTAGACATGTGCACATTTTACTTCCTTGTATCTCTACTGTCACTTAGTTCCATTTTAAGAAGTAAAATTGTGTTTTTCTAGATACAGGAGTTAATGGGGTCCTTCATTCACAAACTCTTGAAGAACCTAGTCCTGAGATGTGTTGGTTTCTGTATGTAGCAGTGCCCTCTACTGGGCAAAGAGAAATCTGATGTTACTAATGGATTTCTAATTACTTAAAGAATACATGGAAAGATCATGCAAATTGAACTATGTGATATTTTCTTAAGAATAAGAGCCTGAGAATTATCACTAAAAAATATAAATCTCTTCAATTTATTCATATAAATGTCTTTTCCTTTATTTACTTTTGTTTTGAATAAACTTGGTCTTTGATTTGAACCTGAGAAATCCTAGATTTAACCTTAGATCCTTTTGAGGTTAAAACATATGAGAGGCAATTAGTATTTTGTATTATTATATAGCTGATCTATAATGAAATTAAAATCAATTTGCCATTAATTTCAATGACTTTCTTTGAACTAGTGCTTGGGAGGCAACTAATCTTTTGATTTATTCATAGCTTAATTTTGTTTATAAATTTAATTATATGTAGGATCAGCTTATATTTGGATGATGATAGGACATGATTTGAATTTAGGTATGGTTTCTCTAGGACACAGATGAGACCATGAGTTGTATTTCTTCTTTTTCTCCCTATTCTGCTATAGTACAGGGTAGGGGTTTTAGAACTAACTTCATGACCGGAAGGTGTTGATTATTTCTTAATTTAAAAGAAAATGATTCAATAAAAATTTCAATCTTCTCTTAAAAAACTGTAAGTAATATTGAGTAACTATTAAAATATTATTAGTTACATCAGTAAATGAAAAAAAAAAAGATGGAGCAAATTGGATAATATGGTCAGCATGTGATATCAGAACATTCTGAGGTGGCAGAAAACACTTAGCATAAATTTTCCACATGATTTTCATGATTTAAAATGTAACAAAGTCCATGTATTTTAGAATCTTGTGTGTCATGTTAATATTTGTCACAACAACACTTTTACAACTTATTTTATTTATTTATATGTGGTGTTGAGGATTGAACCCAGCACCTTGCATGTGCTAGGCGAGCACTGTACTGCTGAGCCACAACCCCAGCCCCAACAACAAAAATACTTTTAGATAATACAGAATGACAGTCTGTTCTGTATCATATTCCCTACAGGGACCTTCGATGATGTTCCATTATACTTGTTAGATAACAAACAAATTAAAAAAAAATAGCTGAACTAACTTCCTGTGAAAACTGAGGATACCGTGAGAGGTTTCACCATCTTGGAGTAATGGGGTAACAGGGCCTTGATTATTGTCTGAAAGTAATTATTGTTGACTACTTAAATACAAATAACATTTTAGACCCACCCAAATGAAAGGTCATCCATTTTGTTCTTTGCAAGATTAACAAGAATTATTTGGAGTAATGGTCCAATAAAGATGTATCCCACATAGAGCTTTATGATATGAATTTCAGAGTGATTAATATATCAGTTAATTGTATCAGACTCTTATTTGTATCAATTTCTTTTAAAAGTGGTAGGATGCAGTGGAAAGGCCTTACATTTTTGCCTGGAGAATATCTCAACTACTGGGCTTTTCTGGTGCTGTTGTGAACACATCAGCTCACCCAGGATCTGATAGTACCCTTCCTTGTCAGGATCATGCCTTTTCACCCTTGGTGTTCACATGCCTGGGAAATGCATATGCACACATGCACAGGGTCTTCTTATCCAGAGGCCCTTTATTTGCAAACTCCCTCCTGAGCCTCTACAGCAGAAGTTCTTTGCTTGGGGCACATAGGAAACATGGAGAGAACTTAGGTGCTTGACCATAACCATGGATAAGAAGCACTTTGTCTATTTTCTTACAATCCATAAAAAAATTCAGCATTTTTTTCACTTAAGAATATAAGTAGGCAGACATTAGAAAAAGTACTTGAGATTTCATCACCAACAGAAATCATCTCTATTTTTGTATCACACATTCATTGCAGATACTCAAATTGTTGTTAACTCAATTATTTTCAAATGACAGTAGATATCAGAACCAACACTAAATCCTATTATTTAATACATTAGTAATAAAGCACATACTTCATCATATCATAGTTTTTATTTTATTGTATTTATAACTGATCTTCTCTTCATCATATTTTAGTGTCATATGTTTGGAAATATTACTCTGAGTTATGTTTGCAGATGGGAAAGGGTAACACATTTTTACACTTCCAGTGAAAGGAACTAGAAAATCTATTATAAAGATAATTTTTAAGAAAAAAATGGAAAAAACAGCAAAATGAATAAAAATGAAATAAGCAAATTGCTGAAAACAGGTCAAAAGGCAACAGAGAATAAAGATATTACCTTTAAAGTAAGAGCAAAGGGCAATATTGAATATGAATTGTAATTTCCAAAGTCACTATTTGAAGAGTATTAAATTAATCTAATTGTGGTAAAAGGATCAGCAAAACTATTTATGATTGATCCAAAAAAGACAAGAAAAAAATGGTTGGACACATAAGAAGAAATTACAGTGTTATGTATGTAGAGTCACCGCTCCAGTGAATATGAAGCAGAAACTTACAGAATTCACAGAGAAAAGAGCAAATTCACATATATGATGGGCGGCTTAATAGCTGATAGGACAGGCATATGGAAAATTGATAAAGGCATGAGTCTACCCTATTTGATGATGATGTGTATATATGTGTGAACTCAATCCCCAAAATGATAGAATTCATAGTTTTCAAAAGTGCACTGATCCTTCAAGTAGTAAAAATTGAGTATGTTATGAAAAAGCATGAAAAAAATCTTATGAAATAAATTCCTTGGAAGATACAATTAAAACTGACAGAAGAAGAAATAGAAAATCTGAACAACACGTTATCTACCATATATATTAAATCAAATAGTGTGTAAACTTTTCTATATTTAGGTCTTGTGCTTTTTAAGATATAGTGCCACCTAAAGGTTTGTCACCTGTAAATTCCCCCCCCCCCCATACTGGAAAATACCCATTAAAACAGTTTGGAAGGAAATTTTAAGCAAAGGAAGATTTTAAGAAATAAGGAAAATAAAATTAACTTAAAACATGTTGCAATAAAAATGAAGTATCAGAAGTAATGAGTTTGACAAAGCCTCTCATTATGGTATAATGCATTTTTGAAGAAAAAAAATGCAAAGCAAACTGCTGTTTTAAGAAACAAGGCACACAGAATAAATTTAAACTGTGTTGGAATAAAAAAGTAGTGAAAATAATAGGAAGTAACAACATCCTCTTCAGCTCTAAATGGAATAAATTTACTTGAGAAAGAAAAACCTGAGATCATTTCCTGATGGATTATTACAAGTATTCATCTAGCTCTAAGGAGACTGAAATTTCAATAGTGCATGTGCAGATTTAAAATGTTAGCTTTCCACAGACCCAGATATGTCCTTATACAAGTAGATATATAAAGGAAATTCACTATATCTAGTCAGATGGCTCTCATATTTTACTATGGATTCATCAGGAATCATGGCATATTTTAGTTGGTCATAAGACCTTCTATTCAAAAATGTAATTATACAGACAGGATCAAACATTATCAAAAAGATCTCAATTTTGTGCACTTTAATTTTTCCATTTAGTAAATATCAATAAAATGAAGAATAAGTCTTTTTTGGAATTAAATAAATGACTCCAATGTTTACATAGAAAAACAAACATTCAAGAATCAATGAGGATGGCCTAAAAAAGTAAAATGAGTATTTTCCAGTATAAGAGGGGGAAAAAATTTATTGGTGACAAAGACCACAAATCTACTTTACCAGTAGATTTACCAGATCTTAAAACATAATATAAATATTTTATAATTAAAAGTCTGCTCTGGGCACATGAATAAACAGACCAGCTGAATAGAATACATATATTAGAAATTAACCTCAGTAACTATGAAACTTAACCTACTTTAAATGGATCAGATAAATACATGTAAAAATTACAGGAAAAATGAAAATCTAAGATTTGAGCCTAATTTGAAGAAAACCTGAGAAATACTGTATTACTCAGAATTTATCTAGTTACAAAATATAGGTCAGTTTGGTGACATTAAAAATGATTGCATTGTTTGACAAAATACAGAGTCCATTCAAGTTCAAAACACATGAAAAACTAGGGATACGAAGAACATACCTCAACATTATATATTATAGCTGAGGTCAACATCATTCTAAATGGAGAAAAATTGGAATCATTCCCTCTCAAAACTGGAACAAGAAAGGAATGCCCTCTTTCACCACTTCTATTCAACATGGTCCTTGAAACTCTAGCCAGAGCAATTAGGCAAAAGGAAAAAAAAAAAGAATACAAATAGGAAAAGGGGAGCTCAAATTATCCCTGTTGTTGATGACAGGATCTTATATTTAGAAGACCCCCAAAATCCCACCAAAAAACTTCTAGATCTCATAAATGAATTCAGCAAAGTAGCAGGATATAAAATTAATACCCATAAATCAATTGCATTCCTATACAACAATGATAAAGAAGCTGAAAGGGAAAACTCCCCCATACATAATAGCCTTAAAAATTTGGAATCAATTTAATAAAAGAGGAGAAAACACCTCTACAACAAAAATTACAGAGCATTAAAGATAGAAATTGAAGAAGACCTTAGAAGATGGAAAGATCTCCCATGTTCTTGGTTAGGCAGAATTAATATTGTCAAAATGGCCATACTACCAAAAATTCTATGCAGACTTAATAAAATTCCTATTAACAATTTTAATGGCATTATTCACAGAAATAGAAAAAGCAGTCATGAAATTCACTTTGGAAAACCAGAGGCCCAAAATAGCCAAAGCAATCTTTTGAAAGAAAAGTGAAGCAAGGGGCATCACAATATAAGAACTTAATTATACTATATAGCCATAGTAACAAAAAAGAGCATAGAATACATCTGAAGGACTTAAATTCAGTGTCCTACAGAGATGTAGCCACATCAGTGTTTACAGCAGGTCAACTAGGTGACCTTCAACAGATAAAGGGATAAAGAAAAGTCATATATATATATATCAACAATAAAAACGAATAATTTTATGACATTTGCCAGAACATGGATGAATCTGGAGACTATCATGCTAAGTGAAATAAGCCAATCCTCCCAAAAAACAAATGTTGAGTGTTCTCTAGGATATGTGGATGCTTAACACACAACAGGTGGGGGTGAAAGGAAGAATACAAGTTCACTGGATTAGATAAAAGGCAATGAAGGGAAGGGAGCAGGGATATGAATAGGAAAGAGAGTGGAATGAATCCGACATAACTTTCCTGTGTTCGTATTTGCATATGTGACTAGTGAAACTCCACATCATGTATAACCGAAGGAATGGGATCCTAATTAGAGTAAGTTTTACTCTCTGTATCATAATATATCAAAATAGTGTCTCCTGTCAGGTATATCTAAAGAGAACAAATTTTAAAATGAAAAAAGAGAAAAATGTAAATTAACTTGTGAACTAAGAACATACTTTTATAACTAAGCAAGCACCTTAAGTCTCAGTCATTTACATCAGTTCAAGCTTCATCCAATCTCAGGCTGCCAACTGCTCAGACCATGTTCATATACAACAAATGCCAACTGTAGTCAATCAGATTATTTTGATTGACTATAAGTTTTTCTCTAGATAGAAATATAACTTTGCACAGTGGAGGTGGGAATTTTGAGCCATCTTTGATGTGGACTATTACCCAGTTCTAGTGTCTTTTTCATCCTCAAGTAAATTTTGTTAAATTGAAAAAAAGAAAACAAAAATAAAAAATCTGTAATTGCAATGTTATTGTTATGGTTTTGATGTGGTGTCCCCCAAAAGCTAATGTGTGAGATGATGCAAGAAGGTTTAGGAGAAATTATTGGGTTATGGTTTGACCTAATCAGTGAATTAATCCCTGGTTGGATTAATTGAGTGGTAACTGGAAACCGGCGGGGTATAGCTGGAGGAAGCAGTTAATTGGGTGTGGGTTTGGAGCATATATTTATATCTGGGAAGTTGAGAGCTCTCTCTGCTTTCTGATCATGATGTGAGCTGCTTCCCTTAGAGCCCTGAGGAATGGAGCTGACCATCTATAAACTAAGACCTCTGAAACCGTAAGCCCACACATAAACTTTTTCTCCTTTAAAATTGTTCTGGTCAGGTCCTGTAGTCATGGTGGCAAAAAAGCTGACCAAACCAGTCATCATAAACTTAAAACAAAAATGAAGACAAAGTGGAATTTTATTGCAACATATAACACAAGTAAAGACATATCTCTATTCTATGAAAAAATCCCTTAAAATTTAGAAAATGAAAAAAAGAAAAACCCACAATGAGAAAAACACAAACTTTTTACAAAAATGATACACACATCGACACATACACAGGCACCTCTACACATCAGTTTGTAAAAGAGAAATACAGGACCAATGAAATGAAGAGCAATGGAAGAGAACATGTAAACATAAAATGAGAATAAAAAGATCAAAGAAGACATGTATATAACAATATGCCTCTGTGCACTTTCAATTTTTGGAATCATGACTGTGTTTGACATTTAAAAAATATAAGACCCAAGTGTCTGTCAGTGGGTAAACGTGGAGTATCCACGTTTGAAAAGTGGAGTATCCACTCAAAGGAGTATTTGGCAGCATGAAGGAACCAGGTGCTCACATATGCTGCAGTGTGGGTAAACCTCAAGCTCATCCTGCTAAATGAAAGAAGCCAGACCCAGGAGACCACACCTTGTATGACTCTGCTCATGTGAAATGTCCTGTAAAACAGGAAAGACAGAGTAGGAGAGAGGGCGCCTGGAGGTGAGGTGAGAAGGGGGTGGCACCAGTGGTTTCTTTTTGGACATATGGAATTGTTCCATGATCACACTGTGGTGGTGGTGGTTGTGACATTCTACAATTTAATAAAAATTATTGAATTGTATATATGAAAATGGGGGAATTTGGTGGTGTATAAATGATCTGGCAAGACTACATGAAACAAGGATAATCTGTGAGTCTTACGAAAGCAAAACAAATGAAATTACATGTAATCATGTAGCTTTAAATCAACAAGTAGTGAAAAAACTAACTGTATATCACATTGACTATAAAATCTTCAAAAAAGAAATGTGAATTTCACCTTTATGTGTATCTACAATGCACTAATTTAAAAAGCTATAAATAAATGGAAGAAAGACCGATGGAATAGAGGAATGGGAAGAGGGGAAAAGGAGGGGAGAGAAAGAGGCAGAACTGGGGACTGAACTGGAGAATTCTATATTTGATGCTTGTTAAATTATGTAAAAAGGAACTCCAATATTATGTATAACTCTAACGCACTAATAAAAAAGAAAATGGAAACAATATTAGTAACTTTTGAACAGTTTATGTCTTTGGTCATATATACTGTCAATAGAATGTACTTTAAAGGCAAAAGGAAAAAAACCAAAATTTTTAAATTTATTTATTCAACTTTTTGTTGTTTCTGACATGAAAGTAGAAATTCTAAAATGACTTTATGTGGATAGTAGAATTAAAGAAGTGATGACTATATAGGTGTTTTGTTACTCAAGTTCTCACTGTGGAGGAAGTTTACGTACACAGCCTGAGGTGAAGACAGAGATTCTGAGCTGACCTCCTTGCATTAGATACGTTCACATCTCGGGTGGAGATTTTGTGTAGGACCAGCATTTTCTAATTGTTGGGGTGGAGTGGCCCTCACCTCACATTTGTGCTTCTTAGGTGAAGAAGTTTCTCAAGGAGATTCTTAAAAGTATCACTGTCAAACTTGAAAGAAAGTCCCCAAATATTAGAAATAAGGCAGGAAGCAGAACGGTGACGGATGCCCCCGTGGCCATCATCATGTGGTCTGTTACCAGATGAGAGCCTGGGGTCCATGCTTGGGAAGTTATTATGCAAGGGAGAGGGAAGGAAAGATCCTTGATCCTGCATGGGGTGGGGTGGGGTGGGGCACTTAAATTAAACATCACCCCAAACTGATTCCTGAAACTGGCTTCCCATCCACAGTACTGGCCCAGGGAATGGCTAGTGGAGTTGCTACCAAACAATCCTTCAGTGAATAAGGGACAACTGAAAGCACAGGAGAACACTGGTGTGAGCATCTTCATGGAAATTAGCATATCAATGAAAAATGGAAAGGTCATTGAAACCCAAGGCTCCAACAGGCTCTCTAAGACCTAGGCCTCTCCAAGAATTAAATACATTAGTAAGTAAATCTGTAAAAACTATCTACAATAAAAAAGAAAGACAAACCAAAATCAAACAGAAAGAAACCCATTCACATGAAAGAGAACCATCAACCAAACAAGAATTTGAAATCATAGGTGCCTTTGAAGAAGCTCTCAACTAGTATGAAAGTAGATGAAGGGGTTTGGAGCAGAAGTCTCATTTATGACAACTGCTAAGTAAAAACATATTCCTTCAAAAATCACTGTGTTAAAATAGTCACTTTATTCTGTTCACATTTTTGAGAGTTGGAAATTTGGGAGGTCAAATTGGGGAATAATCATCTCTGGCCCATGCTGCTGGGGGTGAGCGCTGGAAGATGAATAGGGCCCAGGACTGTGGTTGGATCCTTGGGGGTGCTCAGCCTCTCTCCCTCTCCTGTATTACAAGGTGTCCAATCTCCCAGATCTGTCAAAGGCAATTGCTCATGTGACTTGGCAGCCGGCTTTCAGAGGAGGCCTCCTAAGAGGCTGCCTGGAAAATAATTCTGTGAGAGGCAGGTTATGTCAGAGGATCCCACAAGAGCAAAATAGAGAACTTATCAGAAGTGTGTAATGCAGACGTATGCAGAGCTGGGAAATGTGAGACTTACACGCATTAAAAGGCAAACAGAGGAGAGGTGCAGAGGTGTAAAATTTTCAGAGGGATGGTACACAAGGGATGAAACTCAGACTTTGTTAAGATGTGAATAAAGGTTTTTTGATTCTCTCCATCAAAGAAGTGCATTGAATATGGAGCAAGATAAAAACAATATCTAAGCCTGGATGGATTGTAGTGAAACTACAAAACATCAAAGAGAGACAGGCATTAGCAAATTAATTTGGCAGAAAAGCCAGATTACCTAGAGTAATAATAATAATAAAAATTCTCTGCCTGGGCATACATATTTTCCAAGCATGGGATTTGAAATAAGAGAATATTAGAAATAATAGTCTTCATAATGGTACTAATAATATAATTTATTTAGTGTTTTTAAGTATAAATATTATTAGGGGTACTTCAGAACTTAGTTATTAAAACTACGTTGGGAGGTATCTATTCTTTTCTTCATTTTATAGACAAGGAAAAAATTTAATTATCAAAGCTAACAGTAAGTAGAAGAATCACCATTAAACCACAGGTCTGTTTCTCACGAAAACCAAAGGTCTTAGTAGTTAGCAAACAACCCTCTATGGAAATCAAGAACTTGACCTTTTGTGTAATGTCTATGTAATGAGGACTTTGCATGAAGTTAGCTGGAGGTTGCCACAGGTGAACATGTGCATGGGGAATGTGAGTCCTCCCCAGGAATGATGGAGCCAGTAGAACAATAAGATCTTTCACAATGGGGTGGTAGTGGGGTTTTGTTTTTATGTTTGCTTTCCTAATAGCAGTGATTCTCTAATACATGAATCTTGGATGAAATTTTATATTTAGAACAGGATGTATCTTGCCTTCTTACATTAAAGCTGATGGAGGAAGATTAATGTTTTCACCTCTTAGTTTTATTCACTCTCTCTTCTATGCTGTTTTAAAAATAATGGATGTCAAAAATGATTTTAACACTTCAGTCTTTGCAACCAGCAATCGGCACACCCTTCTCAGCAGTCATACACAGTTTAGTGAAGATGTAGAAGCTATGCTATGTCCCTCAGATTAGCAATTTAAATATATCATTATATATCCTTCTGGATTGGATTTTCATTTTACACAAGGGAAATGATGGGGTTGTTTTAAAAGTATGTTAAAATTATTGAAAATATATTTCTTATTTGAGAATATATGTTTCTGCTTGTGGTGAAATGCTGTAATAGATCTGGAACCATATTATCAAGCCCCAGGGTCAAGACAAGCATTCAGGTATAGTCTATCTATCTCCAAAATTTCCTTTGGTTTACTCATAGCTGATCCTACACAGAGGAACCTCAAAACTGTATTTTTTCATATATATATATATATATATATATCAGAAGTGTATAATGCAGACACACACACACACACATATATATACATATATATATATAAAACACCTTCTCTTCCTTTAGGTCTTAGATGCATTCTGTGATTATCCTTACAGCCTGGTTTGGAAATCTACTTGCTCTGTGTCTGGGATGAGGAACTCGCTCCTGGATCCACTTGGAAATGGTTGTGGAAGTCCTTTGTCCTCTTCAGAAAGGAGCACCTGCAGCAGCCGTCTTTCTTGCAGCATCAATTCATCCATTAGATTAGAGTTCATCTCTATTATAGTTTTTATATCTGCTATCCTTTGTTGTGACCTCCTGGCATATGAATGGAAATCAAAAAGAAATTTGTAAGTGAATAAAAATACTAAAGTGTAGGTATGCATTTTATGCATACACATATATGTTGCATAAAGGGAAAATGTAATTATTAGGGTTCTGAAAATATAACATGAAATAGGGAAGAAAAAAAAGCAGATTCTGGTTCTAACCATACGTGTGATTGGCTGGTCTCACCATGATTAGCAATTGACAATCATTTAGAATTTCATAAATCTCTTCTATGTAAGTATAATCAGTATCAAAATACTGAGTATTATTGACCAGTGATGGGCACATTTTTGGACTGTCACATGCACAGACACAATTAGTTATAATTAGAACTGTACAAACTAGCAACAACATTGCCTGTTTGGCTTGAGAAATCTGAGGAGAGGGAGTTGAATAATTTTCTGTGCCAGGCAACATTTAGGGAAGGACAGAAGCCAGGCAGTGTAGCCAAGAAGGTGACCTCTCACCCCTCTGTCACAACCGCTTCCCTGGAAGGGGTGGGGCTGGAGCAGACCTTCCCAATCTTTAAGTTTCTTTCTATTTAAACATGGCACAATTCTTAAGTGTTATTAAGTAGAATAATCATGTGGGAAGTGGAATCTCTAGAAAATTAAATGCTTAGAACAGCAGGAAGTCTGGTCAGGACAATTATGAAATAAGTGTCATGTAGGGATAATACATTTTTTAAAAAATAGAAGCCATTTAATTAAGGAATAACACCACGATCTGCAGTGTCAGTGTTGATCCTTCATCTCACATATCTCATACATTCCAGTAGTATTCATTTACTAGCATTCCTTTTTAACAGCAAGTACATGGAGTGCAGGGACAATTAACAATTAGGAAATACAAAGTCATGAAATAGAAAGCTTTTTTGTTGTTGTTTGTTTGTTTTTTCCTTTGGTAAAACCCTAGTCACACATTTGCTAGCTCCTAAATAGGTACTAGATTTTATTTATTTTTTATTGGTTCTTTTTAGTAATATATAGCATTAGGTTCATTTTGACATAATTATAAAAGCATGGAGTATAACTTGGTCTAATTCAGTCCCCAGGACTTTTCCTCTTCCTCCCTTCCTTCCTCTCCTGTTCCCATCCGTTTACTCTAATGAACTTTCTATTTACTTATAGTTATTATTTTTGAATTAGTGTCGTGTGAGTGCACATACTGGTGAGATTCGCTGTGGTATGTTCATATATGTACACACCACCAGGAAAGTCAGATTCATTGGCATTCTCTATCTCCAATCATGACACTATCATTTATGTATTTCTTCAAACAAGAATGCTGAAATCGTCCATCGCACACTTCTTTCCCATAAACCTGTCTGAGCAGTATTATGTACATCCTGCCTCCTAAGTGTCCTTTGTGTCCATCTCTTTCAATGTCCTCCATCTCCCCTGTCCTGCTTCCTCACAGTGTGAAGATGCTCATCTTTATACCGTTCCAAGGAAAGAAGGAAAGTGGAGGGAAGTTGACTGCTAGATGTAAAGATGCATTATATAGTTTCATAATTAGGGAGGTTTGATATGGGCTCAGCAATGGGCATGTTGATCAACAGGACATGATAGGCCACAAGTGGTGCAGATACACAGAGTTCTGATACAGGACAGGCTTAGTCATGCAGATGAGACGACTATTCAGTGATCCATGCTGGGACAATGAGTAGCCCACATGCAAACCAATGAGAGAGGACACCTTCTTAGGTATCAGTGTCTCTTTACTCTGTGGGTGTAATTTCTGCTTTTTCTTTCAAAAGCATTTTATAATAACTCTAAGTTCTGGTATGCCCTAGAGAAAAGATGAGGAAATATTGATTTGTTGTGCTTAATGTAGAAGAAAAGTTAATTATTCAAGTGAAAGTGAGTTGAAAGTATAACAGGACAGAACACTGTTCTCAAGAGCATTTCCCTGGCACAGTGCCACTGTGTTTTTTGTAGTGAGAGTATGTGGTGAAAAGTTACAGGTGCAGAGATACATTTTTCAGTCCTGTTTTTTTTCTTTTCTTTTTTTTTCAAAGAGTGCAGTTAACTGTTGGCAAGTATTCTCGGGTCGTTGTGACTTTCCTTTTCCTTTCTCTACTGTTGAGCTCAAACTCTTCATGGAATGAACATGGAACAGTAACAGTAAGAAATACAATCAACCCACGAACAAGCTAGCAAGGAAAGAAAGGGCTGTACGGGCACTCTTAAGTCCTGAGGTTATTTTATGTCAGAGATTCATCTACTTTGCAGTTAAAATCTGGAGGAAGCATTCCTCTAAAGGGGTTTTACAAGATCCTCATTATCAACAATTAGCACAAGGAATATCTTTTTAAACGCTGGCAGGTACATTGTCTTGTAAGAAGATATGAAGAGCATCACTCAGAGATACGCAGATGCCACTTCATACTCCTACATGCAGATTTCTCATCTCATGGCTTTCTGTTGAGACGTGAAGGGGAATCTGAGTTTGAATATATTTGTGTGATTTTTATGGCAAGTAAAATATGAATAGAAGTATGTTGATGTATTAATCTTTCCCCCTAAATTCTCAACAAGTTCTCGACTCTTCATCTATAAATTTAAATGTTCAGTGTTCACTTCCAGCTGGATATTCCTAGAAATTATCTTAGTACCTAAGAAATATTCAGTAACAACCTGGAATAAATGAATAGCTACAATTGCCATTATGATGGGCAGATTTAGATGAGAAAAGGAATACTGATTCCGTATTCACAAGAAATCTCATGAATAAACTTGTAATCTCTAGGATTTAGCTCTCTAAATTTAAATTATATTTATGTGAGTAATTATCATCTGAAACTCTAAAATTAATGATATCGATTCTTCTCAGAGGAAAATATCATCATCATTGAGAGATACTCTTGAAATAATCTCTGCCAAAATTTTAATTTGTATTTTAACTTATTATATGAATAAGGCTAGTAGAGCTCATTCATTCTTTTCTTTGGAATTGAAAAGTAAATACTGGAGGCACAATAAGCTCTGGCATTTTAAGGTATTACCAAAAAGAGTATCTGGTGCTAGCTTGGATTCCTAAGTAACAGAGTCTAGATTCCAAACCTGGCAAATATATTAACTGTATGATTTTAGGCAAGAAAATTAAAACTTAAACTCTGGTCTCTTATCTGATACAAGGGAATACTAATATTGCCTACTTCAAAGGGCCACTGTGAATTGTCATGTTAATTTCTCAGCGTAGAACTTTACAACAGAAAGTGTTCTGTGTGTGTTATCAATAGTGACAAAATCATTATCATTATTGGCGTAGCACACTGCTTTACCCATAATGGAAATATAGCATTAAATGTGATGATTACTTAATAAATTCTTGTTTGGGACAGATATATCTAACATAAATAACAGCTTATAGCTTTACTACAGTAAATATAATTATGAAGAATACATGCAATAGTTTTTTTTTAAATCATCAAACTTTCTAACTAAAGCAAGTTGTTTTGTTGCATTGTAGAGTCATGTCAAGCATTTGAACTTGTGCTGATATTTTTCCTTTATCACATTTCTGTTCAGTGCCTTCCAGGATTTCTGAACTCTCAATAATGATGCATCATTGACTTCCATTTGGACTGAAATTAGTCAATGCCAGATGGAGAATCTGGAAGTAACAACTCCTTGTCCTTCACATTAGTATTTTTCAAAAAAGGAAAATTTCCTGTAAACTTGTAAAGTACAATTAAGTTAGACTGAAGAAATGTTGGGTATCGACTTTGACATAAATTGGAGAACATGAAATTTAAAGTTGACATTGAATGAAGAATTCATACAAAATCATGTTAAAATATATTTATTCAAATAGTAATGTGATTATGGATTTGAGTTTCTCTTTAAAAAGTATTAGCCCTATTTCATTCAAATGCAGAATTCATCAATTCAAAAGGAAAAAAGAAAAAAAGCTTTCTCAGGACTAGCAGCCTAACATTTCACTGAGTGTACTTGGAGAAGTCTAAAGGATGAGCCAGCTTTGTCAAATACTAGTGTACAAGGATACTTTTAGGTTTTTTTCTTTCCTCCATATAGCCAAATGAAGATCAGTAGATCAGGGAAGATGACTTTCCAGCGTCTATTCTTTGGCTGTACTGACTAAATTTTCTAAAAAGTGTATTGATGGAGCAAAACTTAGTGCTTTAAGGTAGCATGTGACTTCAGTAGAGTCTTAGCAGTGCTTTAGGATGGATTCAGAGTAAGATATTTATAGGACTCTAGACCCTGAATTATGTGAGTTTAGGACAGTTCTTGTCAGGGAGAATTAGTTGTGATTGGACAGAGTTTATGACTTAATAGCTCCAACAAGACAGGGTTTCCAAGTGAGTCTCAAGCAGTTGTTAGTTTTGGTAAGTAATACAATACTTAGAGTGTGATCATTTAGGACCAAGTGTCTTCTGGAGCAAGAAGCTTATTTTTACTTGGGCCTGGTGCTTTTTTCACACAGGGATCAGAAATTTCATCTGGTACCAATCTTATCAGGTCAGGGAGGGTGGGTCACATTATGTCAGTGCTTGCACATTGGACATTTCCATGTGAGATGGTAGCTACAACTAAAATTTAAAATATTTGTTTCAGACTCTCAAGTGGCCTCCTTTTGAGTGTGGTGTGACTTGCTTTGTCACTAAGACAATGTGACAGAGAATGGGAGTTACCCGTGGCATTGCATTATGCTAGGTATTCCATCTTGCTAGCGCACACTTTCTCTTGCCTTCTTGACTTCCATTGGGCAATGAATGGGCAGTGGCCTCTGAGTCAGAGACAGCAAGGAATTCAGGGCAGCCACCAGTTAATACGCAGCGAGGAAACGAGGCCTTGCTTACCGGAGATAAGGAATCAAAAGTGCTAAAGTGAACCCTTCCTCTGCTGAGTTCTCAGTGACACCTTGCTAGGCTGACTGTGATGGCAGGAACCTGAGAAACAGTGAAACAGAACACCTAGCCGGCCTGTGGCCAAATCCACAGAAGGTATGGTCCAACACACAGTATGCAACCAAAGGTGCTAACAGTGAGACACAGCAATGATAACTAGCGCCAGATCTAAACTGGACTTTCCATTTTGAAAATACAAAAGGAATTTTAAGAAATGTGTTGTCTTTTATCTTTAGCCTCCACCACCCCCCCCCACTTCTTTCATTTCTATTCTCCTGTTTCTCTGGGATATTTTCTTTTGTCTCTCCTTGCTCATTCTTTTTCTTCCTTTCCCATCTCTTTACATTTAATTGCACACTGCCCCCACTCCAATTGCTCTCTTTGCTCCTTACTTGGTTTCTTAGCAAGTTGCACCATTATCTCTTACATTACACAAAAACTTTGGGCCTATTGTTGATTTATTATGTGAAAGTCCACAAGCTTGTCTCTCCTCTGCCAGCAGAGGCCTGGAGACAGCTTATGAAAGCCAGTGCAATGATGTTTATTCATAGGAAATGGTCACTTTAGGGCATTTCAACTTAATTGCAAGTTCAAGCCTGAATGGTGGCCTTATAATAAGATGATTATTTTTCCATTATTGAAGCAGAATGGAGGTTTAGGGAGGAATGTTAGCTCTTTACATTGCACCTCTCCATGTGATTTGATTTTACACATAGCTCTGAGGATTGAAGTTTTTGATGGGTTTTAGTTTTAGATGTATGGAGGGAAGTGGGTTGTATGTGGGGTCTGATGTAAAAGGACCAAGGAGGCTGAGGATACAGCTCAGTTGCCTTGCATGCACTGAGGCCCTGGGTTTAATACCCAGCACCACAAAATAAAAGAAACGAAAAAAAAAAAAAAAAAGAAAAGAAAAGACCAGTCCAGACCAAGGAACTTGGGGGAAGCTGAAGTAGGTACAAAAGTGAATGCTAGAGTGTGTATTTTCCTAGCTGTGATCCTCTAACAGGGTCTACATATGCTTGGAAAAGTCCAGAAGATGTGCCTCCACACAGTATTAGCTCCACTATTTTTTGCCCTCACTCTCTAACACAGTCTTAGGTCATGTGACTTTCTTCTCCATCCCCCACCCCAAAGGCTTCATGCTCTCTGGCTGGGTTGTGCTCCTCTGTGCCAGCCAGTCCAGACCACTTTTGAACACAGGCTGTACCATGTATTGCTGCCACCGACGAACACATGCCACTCCATGCACACCTGCCTTCTCTGTCCCTTTCTGTCTTTGTAATGATTTTTGTTTCAGAAAGACCTGACACTCCGTCTTCATCATCCTGGAACAAACCTTCACCATTAAGTCACTCTGCTCCCAGGCAGAATGAAAACCTACCCCTGACCGTGTCTGGGCAGCAAGTTTCCTGGCGCTCAGTTTGACAAAGAGCCTTCTGCAGGTTAGCAAAGGGGTACCTATCCCAGTATGGCTGGCACTTCCCGAGAGGAAATTACTCCTTTCCTTTCTTTTCTTCTCTCCCAGGCCTAACATTGGAGATTTTATAAAATATTAGTTCAATATATTCCTGATGTCAATTCATCAGCAAAATTTAAAGTAAAAACTTACCCTCTCAGAAAGAAGGGATAATTTATTTTAATGTGGCAAATAAACATGTTTTTTTGTGAAGTTGCTATAAAGTCAATGTTAATAAATCTAATATACCAATTGAAGTCATGTTCCCCAAGCAATTGGGCAATAATTTGTAACGCTATTTTCCCCTAGCCACTCTCCTACACAGAATTGGAGAGCCAGTGAAATTTAGGTCAATTTACCTTCTGCTCAGCAGGAATGCGATTGCAAAGTTCAGTAACTGGCAGAATAAGAAAACTCTCACGTTTTCTTCAGGAGTCCTTAGATTGTACATTTTTATACTTTGTAATT
Organism: Callospermophilus lateralis; assembly: GCF_048772815.1. Taxonomy (NCBI): domain Eukaryota; kingdom Metazoa; phylum Chordata; class Mammalia; order Rodentia; family Sciuridae; genus Callospermophilus; species Callospermophilus lateralis. Next base: position 155,764,083 of record NC_135309.1, on the reverse strand, counting down.
TATAGTTGGAATCTCATGTTATTTTGGTATGGTTTAAATATTTGTCCTGCTTTATTTTCTCTTTTTAAATTTTCTTTTTTTTCAGAAATAAAAGTTTCCTAAATTTGGTGAGTAGGGTGGCACATGCCTGCAATCCCAGTGGCTTGGGAGGATGAGGTAGGAGGATCACAAGTTCTAGGTCAGTCTCAGCATTATATAGAGGTCATAAGCAACTTAGTGAGAAGTTGCCTAAAAATAAATAAATAAATAAATAAATAAATAAGGCTGGAGATGTGCTCAGTGGTTAAGAAACCCTGGGTTCGACCCTTAGCACCCTCTGGCAAAAAAGTTACCTAAATCTTTGTAAATAACATTATCAGTTTAAATGATATATAATTAGCTGCTTGAAAGATAATCAGAAAATAAGCCTAAACTACATAAATGCTAATATCTACAACCTCATTATGATTTAATCACTTTCACTTATATAGATGTTTCACATTTTTTAGTTGGCTACTTCCACAAATGTTTTTAATCCTTGAAACTGTAGAAAATGGAATCATTATTCCAACTTGTGATGTTTTCACATAATAATGAAGGAAACATACTGTATTTCAAAATGTTGGAAACTTAGCTAATTGTATCTGTTCATTTAGAAATTAAAGTGACTAATGAGTAAACATCTTTATGTGTTCAAGTGAAGTCTGATTTATTTTTCTTGGTTAAAAAATACAGATGCTAGATAATGTTTTTATTAATAATGTTAACCACTTTATGTTAAACACATTATCTTAAATGAAACATAAGAACATAGATTAAAAAAATAAAAAGGACTGAGTGAAATAGAGCAATTGGTTGAGCATTTTAACTTCGCAGCTTGTTTTGAAAATGTCAGTGTGGAAAAGGTACAACAAACCAAAGACATGACTTTTAATTTTGAGCAAAGATGTAACAAATTACATGACCAGCTGTGCGTTAGTCTTTTGGAAGATCATCTATTACATAACATCAATAATTTTGACACCTTGAACATTAGTTTCTCATATGAAATTGGAAGTATGCTTGAAGTTTTCTACAGTATAATTTGCCTGGAAGTCCTAGTATGGTTATTTCATAAGAAAAAAGTTAGCTAAAAGTTTATGGAGTAAAGACAGTTTCACTACTTAAAAAAATGGGCAAGTTTGTACAATTAGCATATTTTTCAAACTCTCATTTATTCAGAGGACATACAATTACTAGTCATGATCAGTGGATTTTGGCACACTACAGTAATTTTGTTTACTCATTTTTACTTAGCATCGGCTATGGCTTCAGTATGTCCCCAGAGTTCATGCATTGGAAAGATAATCCCAGGGCAACAGTGGTGCAGACGGGTACTTTCAGAGGTGATTAGGTCATGGGACACTGCTTTCTTGAATGGATTAAGACTGTATCTCAGGAGTGAGTTAGGTTTTAGAGGGGGGTTATGGCTCCCTCCTCTCACCCCTGCCCCTCCCCCCACACACATGCATACCATATGATACCTTCTGCCATGTTATGACACAGAAAGGTCTTCACCAGACATGGCTTTTTGGTTCTGACTTTCACTGTGAGAAATAATTTTTTTTTCTTGTATGTTACCATATCTGTGGTATCTTGTTACAGCAGAAGAAAACTGACAAGTGTATTATTTAATAAATTTAATAATCTCAATGGATACCTGGATACTTGATTAAGTCTTTAAGAACAACTTATGAGATATTATGTGCACTGAAATTTGGGGGAAATTTTGGAAATTTATTATTCATTTTACTGTACAATATCCTAGAAAAAAAAACTGAGTCTCAAACATTTTTAAGTGAACTCCGATTCAAAATAATTCCTCACTCTAAAAATTTCGTGTTTAAATATTAGAATAATTGTTTAAAGAGTTATGTAAGCAAGTTAATTCCCTTACATATAATCATTTGTCCCCAAACTTATTGAGAGTAGCAAACTGTCCACAACCGTTCTTTGAACCTCTAGGAATAAGACTATTAAGGTGGATCCCAGACCCAACACAAGAGCACGGCTTCCTAAGGGCCACCTGAACAGAAGCGCCTCCACAGTGCTTCAGACACTCGGGGCCTCCATGTGCACAAGGTGATGGGCCTGAAACACATGCCTATCCCCGGGAGGTGTGCTGGCATCTCCTAGTAGGAAGCCTGATCACAGGTGATGGTTGCAAGAGTCGTGTAAACAGAGGAGGGTGAAAAAAAATCAGGGAACAATGGGTGGAGAGTGGACACAAGCTGTTTAATGACCACAGGTCACCTTTCCAAGGATGTCAGGCATCGCAGAGGAAGGCAGGGAGCTTGAAGACCAAGGAAAATTAATTTTTAAAAAATATTTTCACAGTCAGAGGAGGGGAATAAAGAATCCCTGGGATTAAAAACATGGCAGGAAACAGGATATAATTGACTCTCTTTATCTCGGGTTGCGTTTGTTTCATGTAAAAGAACAGAATGTTTTGGGAAGTGGTCACCTTGACTTTCCCTCCATGTCCAAGGCCTCTGTAGCTGATAACACTGAGAGTAACTGTGTAAGATTTCTCTTTCTGTTTTGCATGGAGCTTGTGGTTATTTTCTATATTTTAAATAAATGTTTCTACAGAAAGAGTGACTCTAGATCCACACACTACAAAAGTTTTACTAAGATGTATTCCACTACTTACCCCAAAGACTTGCTCCATGTACCATTAAGTATTTAATCATGATTTTCCCCCTTGTGATAAGATTCATGGACAGTTACAGAAATTAGAAACAATATTTCATAAAAGAACTACTTTTCTGCATTTTGGAAAATCAGGTTTAATTGAGATATAACAACAATATTTCCATACTATTTGTGGCACATATTAAATTCACATTATTGCTGTAATAACTTAGTGTAAATTTTGTGGTCCAAAACACCCCAAATTTATTACCTTGTGTTTCTGTAGGTCCCCAAGTTAACACTGAGGTGTGGATAGGGCTGTGCTTCTTCTGGAGACCCTAGGGAAGAATTCACTCTGTTTTCAAATTTCTCGAGAAAACTGTATTCCAAGATTGATGGTTTCTTCTTCAAAGCCAGCAGAGTAGCAGGCAGAAAATTTTTCTCTGACTTTTACCTGCTTTTCAGCCTCCCTCTTCCACTTTAAATAACCCAAAGGATTACTTTAGGGCCACCCAGATAATTCGGTATAATCTCTTTTATGACCAGGCAATAAACAAACTTAATTCCTTCTACATCTGCAATTCCAATTCCCCCTTGCCATGCAAAACAAAATAGCCACAGGTTGCAGAAATTAGTGTGTGTGTATTTTGTAGAGGCATTTTATTATCATTATTATTTTCCTAACATGCTTCCTTAATTGTAGGTCCTTTAGCATGCTATCATTAAGCTCTAAGCATTCTTGTGGGGAGGAGGGGATTCTATTATGCAATATTTCCCAAGAATATATGGTCAAGAAAACTACTTCTTCTTTTCTTAAGTAGATGTAGGATTTTTTTTTTTTTTTTTTTTTGGTCTTGTGGACTCTCAGAAAAACAGAGTTAAACCAATATGAAAGTTGCTGTGTGTTCAAGACTGTCTTGCATGTCACTGGATGACTCTATAGCCATTTACTCAAAAATGTACTGAATGCTGTTTTAGCTCAGCTTTTCTATTTTTTTAATTATAATGATTAGCACACACTAATTGTGTGAAATAATGAGTTTCATTGTCATTCATCATATAGCATACTTGGATGGCATCCACCATCCTACTCCCCTTCCCTTCCCTAATATCCTCCTTTGACTTTCCTGCCCTCTTTCCCACCCCCCTAGTTTCCACAGCTGATTCTATTTTAAGTGATTTATTGAAGGAATATTTTCACAAAAAAAGAATAAGGGAGAAGAACAAGGAACAGAGGGGGTGCCAAGCAAGAATGGGATTTCAGCTGGCAACGGGTCTTACTCTAAACTCACAGAGAGGCCCTAAAGTGCAAATTGGACTGAAGAATTAGTCATCCAAAGGTGGTTCAGGATGGGCAGACCTCTGCACCCTGTATCAGTCCTCATTGGCAGAATTCTGTGTGTGGAAGAGACTTTTCATCTTTGCAAGTGAGTATAAGGGAAATCTGTAGAGAAGGCAGACATTATCAGCCAACACACTCTACCTGGGGGATTGTTGCACTTGCTAGAAGAAGGGAAGGGGATGGTCACCACTGGCATCCACAATAATATTCTTGAAGAAACTGAGCATTGTTGAAGGCATTGTGTGTTTAATAAGGAGCTAGACAAAAGGGTTGCTGCCATTTTGGAACCTGCCATCTAGAATGTAAGACAGTAAACAAATGCAAAAATAATTATGTAACTTCAGATAATGATAATTGATATAAAAATGAAGTAAGGTAGTGGGATAGTAATTGTGGGAAAGTTTTGGGAATAGTTTTCATAAATTGGGAATATTTTTCATAAATCTGTAAGGATCAAACATTTGAGGAAAGATTTGAGGTGTGAAACAGACATGCTTTTGGGAGATTGAAGAGAAATTGTTTGCTATGAAATTTGCTGCAACTGTAAAGACAATGAGGAAGGAATAGACTTGCCCTATATTATACTGAGAAAGTTTGAGTGACAGAAGTTAGAACTGAAGAGTTAGGAGAGGTACATAGGTGTGCAGAGCTTTGTTGGCCTTGGGTATGTGTTTGAACTTCATTTTAAGTATAATGTTGCACATAATGGAAAGTCATTCAGAAGGGATAAGCAGGGGGACTTGCATATATAAGATATAGTTTACAATGTTCCCTTTGGTGACTTTACAGTCTGAATTATTCTGATTCAAAGGCACAGAAAGGAGGAATCTGAAAGCGGCTACTAGAATTGGCTCTGTGGGAAGTGACTAGTAGGGTCCAGCCTTGGACTAATGAATTCCAGTTTGGTTAAAGGTGAGGAGTGATGAGATAAAATTTGTTTTGAAGACAGGACATCTGATGTTTGGTATATGAGATAAGAAGTTAAAAATTCCATTACTAGAATAATAAACTTGTTCAATTACATTCTGTTTAACAAAATGCTGCAAACTGAATTTGAATGGGTTTGAAGAGTAGGGCAGTGTTGGTGTATTTCAGTATAAATAAAGACATATGTAAAATGTGCACATCTAACTTAATACAACTATTTATCTTGGGCATATTCATATGTGTAATCAAGAGAGAAACTACTGAAGTTATATTAAATTTCTTAAAAATAAAAGATTACAACAAATAGTTTTAAAATGTCTTCACTGTTTGGACTTTTGATTATCTACATGTGTTGGTTTCCTCACAATCTCAATGTTAAGCCTTAACTCCAAGATACTATTTCCTGTAGACAATCAATCTAAAGCCTTCAAAAGCATCAGCTAAGTTAAAAATCAAAAGTATCGGCATGCTAAGTTGTTACCACACCTTTCTGAAACATGGAGTTAATTAAATGTGACAGTAGAGACACCTCAATAAAGAATTAATTCTACATTAAGGATGAGCTGTCTGTGTTTTCAGAATTTATCAGACAAGAAGCAATTTAGCAAAGGGGAAAGAATACTTCATTTGTAGTTCAAAGAGCTGAGTTTGGGATCTATTTTTGGAATTTATAAACGTGGACCTCAGTTTCTTCAGCATTAATTAGAGGTAAGAATGTCTGCATTATCCTGTTCAATGCAAAATACTTTATAATAATAGATATTGTAAAATGACTCTTCCATTTATGGATGTATTTTGTTTTATGATGCATCCCCTTGTAATGGCAAGGTTGCAATAAATCACCGAGTCCATCTTAAAGCAGGAAACAGGACCATCTTTATTCATCAACCAGCAGTCGAAATCCACCAGCTGGCGGGCTAAGGGGCAGGCTGCAAGTCTACACCCCTCCTCCCCTCCCAGGGTTTGAGTCCGCCTTTTATAGTCCAAAATCATATTAACCATAAGTGGCTCTTGCTATAATTCAAAACCATAAACACACTTCATGAGATCTAAAATCATAAACTGAAGGGGAAGTGGGTCAAAACGACCCTAGTTAAGTACACGTTAAAGAATGATCACCAACATTCACGGACAATCATTCTCTGATAGGGTACATTGTCCAAGAAATACAGGAACCAAAGAGAGAACAATTTTACATTGTATAAGAATTTCCATGTTGTGTTGCCAAACATGCTATGTTTAGCAACTCTTGAGGGGTACAGAGGTGGGTGTTCCCTCTGGAGAAACATTTCTTACATGACATGGAGTCTCAGGGCAAAATGGAGTCTGTTCAGTCATTGCCCATGTAGCCTGGCCCATAACACTAATTAAAAGTAGGAGAGCTGAAGGAGTCCCGGTTGATTTTGACTTCTTGCTTTGAATGGTATTTTGTTTCATGCAACTGACCTCCCTTCCATTGCCAGTTGTTCCCCAGGTGCTGGTTGCTTCCCCAGGTGCTAAGCTCTTGGAGATATTGTCTGCTGGTTCTTTCCCATCTGTTTGGACCATCTGGAAAACTAATCTTCCTTGGGATTTCTTGTAGTTTTGATATGAAGTGTCCCAGGAATAGCTCAGGTATTGAAAATATGATATCCAATTGCAGCAAGCTTCAGCGAAGGGGCTTTCAGGCAATGATTAGAGCTGTGTTCTCATCACTGGATTAATCCATGTGCTGGAAGGACGACTAGGCTTTAACTACAGGCAGGTGGGTCCTGGTTGGAGGAAGTAGGTCACTGCAGACAAGGCCCTGTAGTGTATTTGTCCTGATATCCCCCTTCCTGGCCATGACCTGGTCAGCTTTCCTCCGCCAAACCCTGTGCCATAAAGTTCTGCTTCACTAAAGATCCAGAGCAACAGAGTTGACGTTGACGGGTCATGGACCAAATCACGGAAACAATGGGCACTTGATAAGTTTTTCCTTAACTAAATTGTTCTTGTCTTATATTTGGGTCACTGTGATGCATTCTCATTCAACATCCCCAAAGTGTCCCTAGTGGATGCATTGACATTTCTTTGCTTTACACTCTAGTACCAGAGGGTCCAATATTGAACAGCACTCACAGATTGGCATATAAATTTATCTACAGTAATATTCAACAGTAAGTTTTCCTCAGTGATACTCCATTCTTTAAAGTGAGGACTCAGCCTGTTTCCAAATTCTGGCTCTGTTACTGATCATGGATCTCAGTAAAACGTTCTGTGACTCGCCACACTCTTCTATAAAATGTAAAGGTCAAATGCACAGCAGAAAACATGTGATTATTTTTAAAAGTAGAAATGGAGGAAAACAGACACCCTGAAATACACCTGGAAGCTTTGGAATGATGGTGAATAGAGGTTCAGTTAAGAGGAACCTGAAGGGAATTTTGCATTTTAATACTTTTCATGACATGACTGATTTTTTTCTTTTATTAACAAAATATTGAGAAGTCATTCATTTCTTTAAACATTTCAGGAGAAAAATTGTATCATGTTCTTTTTGTTTTATTGTGAGTTGGAGTTGCTACTTCTTTTATTAGCTTCTGCTACTTCACCTAGTTCACATGACTGTAACTTCTCAACAATTGCTTTGGCTTAACAATAGCTGTTTTAAAAAACATAAGAGAAAAACTGTTAAAGATGAATATATATCCTCATATCAACATTGTATGTTTGATCCATTTGTATGTCATATTATCCACGAATCTATCCAACTATTATGTATCCATAGACAAGCATAATGCAATTTTACTCATAGGGGATCATCTTACTGTTTTTCCATCCACTTAATATTTATAATTTTTGATGAATAGATAGAGAACATATTTCAAATAAACAAGGGAAACATATCTTTGCACATTCATCTCTTTAATCAAATTTAGTTAGTCATAATTTCCTTTTTCTATTTTAAAAATCAAGTTATAAATGAGATACAGAAAAATTAAGCCTTTTTAGTTTAATACCTATTTGCTAGTATTTTCTTTGATCCTTGGCTCCTCAGTATATTAAATAATGTCATTTTAAAAATAATTTGTTTTTTTCTGATTATGGATTTATTTGTATACTGTCTAAGAAATCTTTGCCTATCCATAGTCACAAAGATGTTTTCCTGGGCTTGAATTGTAAAAATTTTATAGATTTAGCTTTTACATTTATCTTCCTAAAATAGTTTTTTTATGAATTATTTATAATATATGAGATAAGGCTTGCTGTTAACTTTTTTCTCATATGAATATATAATTGTATCAGCACTATTTGCTGAAAGACTATTTTTTCTCCTCTGAATTGGTTTTGACCTTAGTCAAAAATCAATTGACAGTATATATGTGTAGGTCTATTTTAGGGCATTCTATTTTGTTATATTGATTGATATGTCTATGTTTTCTTCATTAACATACTGTACTATTGTAACTTTTCAGTTAGTTTTGAAATTGGGAACAACTTTGTTCTTTTTTTTTTCAAAATTATTAGTGCTATTCAAATTTGTTTTACCAAAAAAAAAAGGAAAAATTTTTTAATACGTAAAACCATTTTATGGTGAAATTTTGATAGAAATTGAAATAAAAATAGATAAGACTTTGTGAAAGTATTCCTCTGAAAACAATATTGAGTTTTCTGATGCATTAGCACAGTGTATCTCTCTATTTAGATTTTTATTTTTCATCAGTATTTTGGAGATTTCAGCTCTTACTCATATTGGGGTGCTTGTATTTTAGAGTCTTAGTTTTCATGATAGTATAAATGATACATTTTCTTATATCAATATGTAATTCTTCATTCCATGAAAATTGATCTTTGTACATTGACTCCATATCCTATGTCTTTGTTAAAATCTTTGGGATTTTTCAGTGTGGTAAACATGATGTCTAAAAAGACAGGTTTAAATCTTTCCTTTCAATATGAGTGCTTTTTGTTTACTATAGTTATGTTCTAAACCCTCCAGTACAATGTTAACTAGGAGTAGTGACAACTATTCTTTCCATATTCCTGATCCAAGCATAAAATAGTCCTCAACTAGTGGGGATGAGTTTAGCTGTAGGTATTTTTGGTAGATTTTCATTACTGTAGTAAAAAATCCTCTGTTATTAGATTTCTGAGAACTTTTAATGAATTTAAGTTTAATTTTGTCAAATGCCTTTTTCTGCAACTATTGAGAGGATCACAGAAATTTTTTCTTTAGTCTGTACCATGATACATTGATATTGGAAACTCAGATCAGGTTTATATTCTTAGGATAATGCCCACTTGATCATGATTTATTAGCTATTTTTATTTTTAGTTGTTGGATTTGTTTTGCTACTTATGTGTTAGAGATATTTATTATTTGAAAAGTATTATTAGTCTAATATTTTTATTTTTTAATATATTTTTGGTTTTAGAGCAAGGTATAATTGTCCTAATAAAATGAATTTGGAAGCACTCCCTCACTTTTTAAAAAAATTTTATGTTTGCATTCTGGAGATGAGGTATAGAATGAGTACTACTTATTCCTTAAATATCTAGTAAAATTTAATAGGAAATCCATTTGTGTCTGGAGTTTTGTTTGTTGAAAGTTTTGCTTCTTTGTTTATTTTCAAGAGTCAAATTGACCACAAAAAACAATCTTGGGTGACTTTAACACATCTCTCACCACTGGCTAGATCTTCCAAACAAAGGTTGAATAAAGAAACTATAGAACTCAATAATGAAGTCAATAACTTAGACTTAACTGACATATATAGAATATTTCAACCTGCATGGAGCAGATACACTTTCTTCTCAGAAGCACATGGATCCTTCTCTAAAATAGACCATATACTATGCCACAAAGCAACTCTTAGCAAATACAAAAAAGTAGAGATACTGCCATGCATTTTATCATATCATAATGGACTGTTGGAAATCAACGACAAAATAAAAATTTCTCCATCATCTGGAGAATAAAAAATATGCTACTGAATGAACAATGGGTTGAAGAAGACAACAAGGAAGAGATTAGAAAATTCTTAGAGGTAAATGAGAACATAGACATAACATATCAAAATCTCTGGGACACTATAAAAGCAGTATTAAGAGGAAAATTCATTGCATTGAGTTCATTTCTTAAAAGAAGAAAAAGCCAACAAATAAATGACCTCACACTGCATTTCTCTTTTTTTAAGTGTTATACATGCATAATCTGGAGATGGTTTTAGAAATAAAGGAAGATATTCTATGTTCTCTGCAAATATTACTATTTTATAAAAGAGATTTGGGCGTCCATGGATTCTGGCATCCTGGAAGGGACTGCAACCAATGACGGCATGTTGAGACCAGAAAGTGGGATGCTGTTCTTAATTCACCCCGATCCTGTGCAATTGTTTCCATCCTATGTCAGAGGTGTGCTATAAGGACCAAATATTTCAGTGCTGAATTTTCAATATCTGCACAAATATGTCTCAAAGCAATTAAAGATACAAAAGTACATTTTATAGTTCTTGCTTATTTAATGCATAATGCATAATTCCATCTTTATGAAAAATTTTCTGTAACATTTCTTCCAGTGCAGGTCTGTTGCTAAGAAATTATCTTTCCTTTTCTTGGTCTTAGTTTCCTTCAGTTTTAAGGATGATTTTTTCAATATAAAGATTGCTGGTTGACTCTGGTTAAGTAATTCAATGATTCCACCCTAGTCTTGAGTTACATATCCCATTAGTAGACCCCAAAGATCTTAATATTCATTCTTCTTAATGTGGTACATCCTTTCTCTCTAGGTACCTTTAAAATTTTCTCTTAATCTTTGGCTTTCAGCAGTCTTTTTTTTTTTTTTTTTTTTTTTTTTTTGGAGGTGGTTCTGGAGTACTTGCATGTGAGGCAAGTACTCTACCAACTGAGCTATATCCCCAGCAGTCTTAACATTGTTTGTATTATGTGTCTAGATTTTATTGGTTGAAGTAAATAATTTTTATGCCTGAAAAGCACACTTTGCCCGTATCCTAGAGGAGGAATATTTTGATGTTCTCCTCCCAGTGCCTTAAGTCTCTGTCACTCACAAAGCTGTGTGTTCTCTTTCCTGAAGCTTCCATCATCTTCAATAAATTCAGTCACTTAGCCTTTAATTTAGTCATCCTTTAGCCTTTCCTATGGTTGTGGAGAAGAGCCCAGAAGTGAATTTCTCTATACACAGCTCTGAGGGGTCTCCCAGCAGCCCACAATCTGCCAATAGCAATTTGCTAAAATCTTAAGTTGACTTCTCACCTACTTGGGATCATTCCATACCTGCTTCCAGGAGGCTAGTGTTTCTGTCGTCTTTCTTCTGAATTTACATGTATGCCCTTTAATTTCAGGTTAGTGGACAATTCTGCAACCTAAGCTCTCATAGGAATTCAAGAAAACCTAATATTTTGCAAAAATTTTCAGTTATTTTTGTTGTTATTTTAAGGTTGGGTGTGATGTTCTTTCCAGACTTCTGTGGTCTAAGTGGAAGAAATAATTAATCAATCATGGTTTTGATGTCAGATGAATACTTGCATTTCTATTTTGATACACTAATGGAGACTATTACTCTTCTATAAAACAACAGGATTTTTTTTTTTACAGATTTTGCAGAATAGTTATCTCTGAGTTCTCTAATTATCAATGTTATATAGTAATAGTGAGAAAACTGTGTATTTCATAGTGTGTTTATCAACAAAAGTGCATAAATGAATTATTGAAGTAAATTAAATACATTTCCACACAACTTCCATCTCTAGGGATTCATTAAATTCCATGTCAAATTTCTGATGGTAGACTGTAACTTCAATGCAAGTCTGATTTGATAGCCATGTACATATTAAGTTAACATCTGGAAGAAATAAAAACAAAATTGTATCTTCTAGTTACAAGCTGGGAAATAAGTGATATGTGTTACAAAAAAAAAAAAAAGTGACCTTGCAAAATGTTGTAACAGTCTACCATGAAAAGAAGTTTGTCTGTTACCGTAATTGTATACCTTTTAATTATATGCTTGACTGATTTTCAGTAAAAACTTTAACTTTCATAGAAATAATGGTATATAAGTAATACTATATATGTTTTCTCTCTCTTAGTGAATGATCTTATATATTTTATTCTGGAAATACACTTCTAAATAATTTACTTCTAATGAAATCGATATGCTCATTAGGCATTTTGTCAAAATATCTTTATGCTAATTTATGTTCTAAATGTCTCAATATGTTTTATGTTCACTCAATTATGGTGAAAACCACTCAGTATTTTCATGCTGTCAGTAGCTTGCTTATGTCCTGTAAGTGAGTAATTCAGAATGTATACATTTTGACTGAAGCAATACCTTCAACTTAACCTTAATAAAAACTTCTTATTAGATTTTACCATGTATTTGAACTGTCGGACTGTCTTCACAGCCAATATCATTAGCTATGTTTGCTGTCTATCTAAATGTTGCTTCATTCATAAGTTTTATTTAAAGGCTTCTATGCTCAAAGAATAGAATGATGAATTAGTTAAGCTTGAACACACTAAACCTCATATTGATGGATGCATGTGTTAATCTGCATACATTTAGGTACTAGGTTTCACACCTAAAAATATAATTCACAAATTAAATAATGAATTATGCATAAGTAATCATGCTAAGATGTGTTTAATTAAGTGCAGGATTCTAACCCTTTGTGGTCTTGAAATTAATCACAAAACACATATTTGGCAATATATATGATTATTATAGTGTATGGTGAAAGCATAGTTTTTATTAATATCTATTCCCAGCCTTAACCTATGTTTTAATAAAGATGCAACTAATATTTAAAATAACTCAAAAGTAAGCCTAAGCTGGATAAAGTTTTAGAGAGTAAAAATGATGGAAGGAAGCAGATCAGCTGCACAGGTCCTCCTTCCTCATAACCTTGGCTAAGCTTTTAAGTTTATATTATTTACCGTACTTATATTCTTCTTAAACCTAATTATCAGACTTTAAGCAGGATTACTGGCACAAGGATAAGCTACCAAGGTCTTGACAAAATTTTAATTGGGCTCTCTCAATCGATAAAAACAATTTACCAACATAGCTGGAGATTTCAAGGATGAATTATGAAATTAAAAATTATGTCATAAGGTGGACTTATTTTTGAATCTGAGAAAGCAGCAGAGTCTATTTTTTTTTTTTTTGTAAAATAGAGGATTTTTATGGATTACATCTTCTTATGTCTAGGAAAAATAGTATTAAAATTTACTAACCCTAAATACTCACTTAAAATTTTTCCAAGGCATTCCTTATCAAGACATAAATATCTTCAAATATTATGAATATAAGAACCAGGCAGGAGATATTTTTGCTTTCAAACATCAGATTATAAAAATTCACTTAATTAGTGAGATTTTTTAATCTGATGGAGAAAATAAGCTAGTTTTCTGAAAGTGTGTTCACAGAGGACAAAGACATTTTAATAAATATATAGTATATGAAATATGAATAGGGTATTGATGTAAATCTTTGTTTCTCGCTTATCATTTGCAAAGTTTTATTGCTTAAAGCTGTGGGAAATATGAATATTAAAACAAAGAAAATTCCTTTTCCACCATCAAGAAGCTTAAAATTCACTGTCTAGCAGAGGAAGGGTAAGACACCACAGGAAAAGGCAAAGTGACATCTTATGAAAATAAAAATGCAAAGCACAGGGCACATAGGAAGGGTATGTTTTTAACTTCAGCAGGCAATTCCAGGAAGCATTTCACGGGGACCATGACTGTCTGGATGCCCTCTCAAGGAGGAGCATACATTCTGTCCACTGACAGAGGGAAGGGGAAAGGCTACTTGTCAGAGAATCAGGATGAACAAAAACATTTAAATGAAGTTCTTGGGAGAAAGAGGGTGTAGTGGATGTAGACCATGGGGAAAGGAATGACTATTAAAGAATAAAAGAAAATTATTCTACTCCACGAGACTGACAAGAGAGACAGGCACAGTGCTGAGAGGTTGCCAATTCATGGAGTTTCCCCAGTCTGAAAAATACAATTGTTGAAAACAAATATGAAATACTTTTTAATGTATGAACTTAATATCAATAATCCCTTTTTTTCCCTTTGTACAATATACTCCGAGTAGTACTATATCAGATAAAGATTTTGAAATTCATCCAGAGCAATGATGTATTCTGTGTGCATGGGGAATAGTTGAGGAGTGTGAGATTCTGGCTAAAGCAAGCTCTGTAGCTGCCCTGAACATCAGCATCCAGCCAATATCAGGAAGCTGTTCTCTAGGGGTGCAAATGTTCCACTTCAAGAATTTCAAGTTACACTATCAGGACAAAACTTGTTAAGAAGAACAGACTTGAAATTGTTGGTTATGCACATCTTCAACTTGGTTTCTCAATTGAAATTAGTGCTGTTATTAAGATCATAATTTTTTTTTTAAAACAGCTGATACATGACTTACAGATCTTATTTTTGCTTTGATTTCCGAGTACAATCTAGGCAGTCTCTTGCCTGCCAGGAGAGGAAATGTAATGGGGAGTCTAGGCTTGAACCCTGCTATTTAACATACAGACTTAGTAAGTGCAAATAAGCTTCTTTAACTAAACTTTAAAGAAGACAAGAATGAAGTGGGGAAAGAATTGGATTTGAGGGTGGAACAGGTAAGTTCTGAACAGGGTATCTTTTTTCCACCTTAAGGAGCACACTAGTGGTGCAATATAGAAGACCAAATTCTTGGTCTTCACTTCTGTGTCATCCTGTTGCCTAGGAAAGTGATAGCTTTGCTGTATAAAGTATCTTGTTGTGGAACTGAAAATAAGTAGATATCCTGAAAACATAAATGCAATATTGTCACATTGTGATGGGTTTTTCCTCCAGCTTCATGTCTTCTGGGGGCTGGCTCCAGCTCTTTCAAAAGGCCATGTCCTTCTAATCACCTTTCCTCTGTCTCTGAATGAAAGCCAGACCTGCCTTGCTTGCACTAAGCCTTGGTCAGAAGTGGGCCACCACTCAGTTCAGGCCAATCAGGATTCTTCCCTGGGGTTTTCAAATGGGCACCTGGCTGCAGACTCTGATTTTCTTTTCGTTGGCCGATCTGTGTGAAAGTGAATTTGGAGTTGCTGGTGGCGGTGGTGCCTGAGATAATAAAGGCTGTAGTATAAATTGCAGAATGACTCAAAACCAACATTTTTAGAAACTATCAAATATTTATGAAAATTAAACTGTTCAATGACTTTATGTGATTCCATTCTAGGCAAGATTTACTTTAATGGGAAGTAGATCTGTGGCTTCTTGGAGGATTGATTGCATTGGCACCTACAGGAAAGGGTTACCATGGCAGGCCTAGGATTCTGATCCTTAGAATGGCCTGCCTGCAAGTACAGCCTTGGTTGGCCATAGGGAACTTGAATTTCAGAAAGCTTCCCACCATTCTGTGATAAGCATGGTTCACTGGCCTAAATAGTTTGTGCAAATTATTGGTTTATGCTGAATACCTGCTTTCCTTCTTTGAGTATGAAATTTTTATACATGCCAGGTGGAGTGTGCCTATGGGATCAGCCCCAGTAAAAACCACAGGCACTGGGTCCCATGAGTAAATCCCACTTGCTGCTGGAGCAACTAAGCTTATCTGTGTCACTCCAACAGCATAAGACTCTTGGAAGCCTGCACCTGGTTTCTCTTAGGCGCTGCCATCTGCAATTTTTCCCTTTGCTGATACTGCTTTTTATCCTTTTTCTATAATAAATCACTGCCATAAATATGACTATAAACTGAAGTTTGGGAATACTAGCAAGTCATTTCACCTCAGGATGGTCTTAGGAACCTCTGGTATAGCACAAAGAAACTTTTTATATTAAAGGAGGATAAGGAATGTGGGTGTTACTAATTTTTCAAAAATAATGAAATGGTTCACATAAATTCTCCATGTTAATATGAAAATAAAATTATCATGAGAAAAAAACTATCAAAAAAATTCAAAGAATAAAAACTTATGATGAATCTTATTTTTCAGCTGTGTGTTACATAAAAAGAAGAAATTGATGGTAGAGCACAAAAGGAGTAGCAACTACTAATAATCACAAACACAGGATTTCTTTTCTTTCTTTCTTTTTTTTTTTTTTTTTTTTTGGTCATCTGCAGAATGAATAAGTAGCTCTGGAAGGGCCTCAGCAATTTGTCAACCCACCAAACCCAAGGAAATGATCTTATTCAGGTATTGCACTTGGCCATATGATTTATTTAGAGAAGCTTACTTAGTATTGCATATGAATAAAGAAAATTTTCAACTTTTTAAGTTTTTAAAAATTTTTAGATGGGAGAAGTGAGGAGTCAGAGGTGGGAAGATATGGCCTGAGTTGATTCATACCTTTCCTACCAGTTTTCTAGCTCTTAGATGGTGGCGGTATCTCATGTTTTCTCAGCATGTTGTCCCAGGCATGACAACCCTTCACAGAGAGAACTTTATTATCACATGCAGAACTATGTAACTTTACTACCCGAGGTTCTTCTAATGAAATCAAGATCAGTGAATATTCTAGGAGAGTTTGCATCAGAGTTTGTTTTTCTGACAGGTATGTCAATGAAAAGAGTTTTCCATCATCAGAAACAGGATTCTTTTCTCTAACGATTCACAGAGACATCAATACACTGTCATGAAATGTGGCAATTAAAAAAAAGAGAAAGGAATTTAGTGCTTACCGAATTTATTTCTAAACAAAACTCTTCTTTCAGAACAGATTTCTCAGGGATAGAGTCATGTGTAGTTCTTTTTGGAATCTCTTAAGAAAGAGTTAACACACTACAAAAGAGAAAATTATTGGTATTATTTAAAATAATGCAAATTTATTAAAAGTTATACACCAAATTTAATAGTTACATGATGAAACTACTAAGAAAAATACCCAGTATTTTTTGTACATAAAATTTTAAATTGTGGTTAACACCAATTTTTAAAAAGAAAAGCAGGGCAGTTAAGTGTCTATGTTTGAACTCATGCTAGATCTGTTTTTCCCTGATCCTTAGGTTTGGAAATTAAGGTAGAGAGAGGCCTTGCTCAGGCTAAAATCTCCTCATTGGTATGTGTAGTTTAATGAGGAATTTGCAGGTGTCAGATGGGTTAGCACTAAGAGGATTTTTTTCCTGCTGTGTTTGCTTAATTAGGATTGGTACATCCAGATGTTATCTGGTGGTTCTAAGAAATTTCATGAAACACTGAGGGAAAACAAATTTTACACTGTTCTTTAGCTAATGTATTTAATTTAAACCTCCTCCTGTAATATCTTGTTCTCTAAATTGTTAAACACAATGTTGGGTTTTAAGAAAAAGAAGACTAAAGAGAAAACTCAAGAACTCAATTTTTGGATAAGACCCAGAAAAAGCTGATTAATTTAAAAATCAACTCATAATTCACCATACCAATGGATGTTGGAAAGAAGCCTCATAAAAATTCAGAGTTAAGGTTGGACATTAGACAGATAGAATAAATCAAGAAGAAGAAAAAATTTCCCCTCAGAAAGCAACAAAAGCCAGTGAGAAATGACAGGTTTGATGAGAAATGTAAGAACCTGATGGTGTCCTACTAAGTAATGGCTATAAGCTGTCATGTCAAAACATGGTGTTTTTGCTTTTAGAAACTTCTGTGATCCCCTGATAAAAGAAAAAATGAGTCACATTACTTTTAAGTAAATCACCTACTTTATGGTGCAATATATATTTTGAGCATAGTGATATCGTAAATCCATTTTAATAATCACATTTGTAAAATCTCTAAAATTTCAAAGATGTATAGGTTCCCTGATTTATTACCTCCTTTTAACTTCTACAAGATAAGTTTACATAAATTTTCATTCAGGTGAAAGCCACGGATTTCCAGGGATTTGCGGAATGATCAGTTCAGTGAATTTTAATGGTAGTAAAAGGAGGAAATGATGTGTAAAATAACCAAAATGTAGCAATTTGGAGCTTACAGAAAGCCATGCAATCTATAATACTCAGATATCATGCTTTCCATTCAATTGCTAATTCTTTCTAGAAAGATGCTGCTCTCTGTGTGACACAGCCACTGGCTTCATCTTTAAAGCATTGAAATGCCTGAAACTAATGATCTGGATATTTTGCCCATGCCATGCTCAACATTATTTAATAATTATGCATTGAAAAGTGATTATGCAATCTAGTGATTATGGGGATTAAGCTATCTTAATGATGAGACAGGTGATGGATGATTTTGGGTGACAGAATCATTATATTACTGCCTATTTTATAACTACCTGTAGACATGCACAAATTCTCAACATGGTTCTTGACAGCTGTCTTCGTTCAAGCAATGAAACTTACAACATATTCCTGCAGTTGGTTAGAAAGGTATTGAAACTCATATGTGAAGGTACATGGAATCTCTCTTGGATACTCAAGGTGGAAATCAGATTATATTGTCTTACTTCCCTTAAGTATTCATTGTCTTAGCAAACTTACAAGATTATAGCTCCCTAGTAAATGAATCAAAGTTCTCTTATTCAATAATGGTATCTATGATAGGTAACAATTCAGTCACAATATTCTATCCTAAAGAACAGGAACTATATTTGGAATTACTTTATATAATATTAATTAGCTGTTCTATATGATTGCAGGAACATAAAAATCTTTTTTTTTCTTAAAAATGCACAGCGATACATTTTTTAATGCCCAAACAAGATTTGTAGACAATATGTGTCATTCCAATGTCACCACATTGGATCATACTGGAGTAAGAACACCTTTGCTTAACTCTATGCATATGCTTTAATTGGGGAGAGTGACACTTTGATAAATCCACAAAACAGATTCTGTGCTAGAGGAAACTTAAGAGTAGTTCAAGGTCAACGACTGTGCAAAGGTACATTATGTTTAGGTACTGCACATATGTCAAATTTTAACTCAGGTTGGGCTTTTTTCCTCTACAACTATATTGTAAAATTATGTGAGAGAAAGCTGAGTCTTTCCTTCACTCTATCTTCATTTGATCACAGCAACTAACAATGCTTGGAGTACAGAAGGTGGCAACTTAATGGATAGAATCATGGATAAAAGTTTTGATACACTTTTTGGCTAAATTATACAACTGTAGTTTCTTTTTATAGTAAAGGGCCACTTTACATTTGATACACTTCATAAAATCCTAACAGAACTCACTGTCCTACTAAATAACAGCTATAAATTCATGGCAAAAAGCACAACCAATACACCCAGTGAACAAACAAAACTGACCCAAAATACAGGTAATGATAAAGAACAGAGAGAAAAGGAGGCTCAACACTTGGGAAAATGCTGCAGTCCGGCTGCAGCAAAATAACCGGGGGGGGGGGGGGTGACAAATAACTTGTGTACGTTGATACAGCAGGAGTGGAAGCCATTTATTGTAGGATCTGAGCGATATTTATACATTTTACACAGCTTATCTAATTAGCATAAAATAGATACAGCAGTCAACCAATAAGGAATCTCCACACTTAATGGCTTGCTTTTGTTACTTCATAAACCACCCCCTCTGGCATTTTGCCAGGCGCCATCCAGACTTGTTTACAGACTCTAACATTTCTCTGGCAAAATAACAGGTGCCAATCTGACTTGTTTACAGACCTTAACAGGAAAAAAAAGCTGTGTAGGAAATTCCTGTTCATATGGCTTCCAGGTAGAAGGCAGCCTGCTGGGAATTCTGCATAGAGTGGGGAAATCTCCATTATGTCACCTGTAGCACTTTTGGCTTGAAGAATTGAAAGAAAAAGTCTGGGGCGTTTGTGAGCCTTTGGGAGTAAGAGAGATTCCTCAGAGGAAAGGCCATGTAGGGTATCCTCAATTCTGTGAATAAATATTGACTTTCAATCACCTTGACTCCAGAATCAGAATTATAAAAGAACTGAACTGAGATCTAGGCTGCTGCCCAAGAAATAGAACTCAAAGTTTGAGTTAAGCAAGTCCGTCACCTTCAATAATGAAAATTAAATATTCTATGGGGCCTAGAACAGAATTCAAAATTTCTTAAATATCATATTCACAAAGTCTGGCTTACAATCTGAACTTCCTTCACACATGAAAAATCAAATTGTATGACACAGTTTCAAATAATAAGGCAATAAATAGAATCCAACCCAAAGATGATCCAGACATTTGACTTATCAAAGATTTTGAAGTATCTATTATAAATAGGCTCAATACAATAAATTAAAAACATTTTGATAATAAATGAAAATATGGCAACATTTGGCTGATAAATAAGGATTATGAAATGAAACAAAATCAAAATGTAAAACTAAAGGATACAATATCTGAAATAAAAAAAAATCACAGAATTGGCATGGTAGTGAATAGTTGATAAAGGGTGAAGGACCATTCATTTTAAGACAAAACATTTGAAATTATCCAACTCCAAGAAAAGAAAAACAAAGCATGGGAACAAAATGATTAGAGCCTGTGGAACAAGCAGTTAAATAAGATTATAACATATGAAATAGTAGTTGCTGAAGGTTAGGAAAGAATTAGCACAAAATGTCATGAAATGATGATGGAAATTGTCTTGAATTAGGTGAAAAATATACAGACTTTAAAATTAATTGGAAGAAAATCATGGTTGAGCATATGTCTGATCAAACTACTGGGATCAAAATATAAAGTGAAATGTTGCAAATAACTAGAGAAAAGGAATGCTTTGGAAATTTGTGATTTGCAGGATTCTTGACTTCTTTTTTTTAAGATGGACACAATATATTTATTTATTTCACTTATTTATTTTTATGTGGTGCTGAGGATCAAATACCTCACAAGTGCAAGGCAAGCACTCTGCCGATGAGCTATAACCACAGCCCTGATTCTTGGCTTTTTAAAGCTGTGACTACCAGAAGATAGTGCAATATCATCATCAGGTGCAAATGAAAAAAAAAAAAAAAGGTATCATCTCAGAACTCCAGATGCAGACAAACACTCCTGAAGAAGAGAAACAGCTAAAATGCTTTCAGATAAACTAAGTCAACATCATGTATTGCCATAAGTTGAAGTTCTAAGCACTACTAAAAGTTCTAAATTCCACCAGCAAAAGGAAAGGAAAACTATAATCTTTAGAGGATGAAATACTTCAAACGTACTAAACAATGAGGTTAATGTAAATTTTCCATTTTCATTTCTTTAAAATGCATAATATTGTTCAAAGTAAAATTACAACATTATCTTGGTTCTTTGTAATATATGTAGATGTACTACCCATGAAAACTCTTAAGATAAAGCATGTGGAGTAAGTGATCCTACACAATTACAAGGTTTCTATCTTTTATGTAAAATGATAGAGCACCTTTTTGGAAAACAGCTTTGTTGAAATACAGTTTACATATTATACAATTTACTAAAATGCACTCAGTCCAGCAGTTTTTAATTTGTTCACATAATTGTATAACCATCACTGAAATCAGTTTTAACATTTTCATTACACAAAAAGGAAAAGTCCATAGTCATTAAAAGTCCAATATTTATTCCTTATTTTCACTACCTATCTATCCACTCCCTGGCCTCTTACTCCTAAGCAATCACTTATCTTTTTCTGTTTTATTCATTTTCCAGTTCTGCATATTATTTTTATGTTTCTCCTATCTAACTATACTTATAATATACCTTCTAAGTAGATTTTGAAAATTTAAGGGTATATATTGTAATCCCTAGACCATGTACCTTATTGTCAAGGACAATGAGCTAATTAATAATAAAAAGGTAAATTTGTCAATACCAATCATAAAGATATAAACATGTAAAGACAGAGCTTTCAAAATAATCTGTGACAAAATTGACAGCATTGAAAGAAATAGAAGATCAAAAATCACTTAGCATTATTAGTAAATTGAATCCAGCAATGTGTAAAAAATGAACACATCATGAACCAGTAAATGGAGTCTGTCACTGGATCTCAACTTTAACATTGGAAAATCAATCAATGTAGTTTACTTCATTAAGACAATACAGGAAAGAAAGCAGAATATAATTTCAAAAATGTATAAAAACATTTGAAAACCAATTTCACATCTGTTTGTGATTACACTAGTATTCAGATCACTAAAGTAGGAATAGAAAAAACTTCTCCTGTCTAAATGACATCAACTGAGAACGAATACCCAGGAATGGCAGCAAGATGGCAGAAGACGACTTTGACCCCACTGCTGCCAGTGGAAAGCTCAGCTGGCAGTCCTTTGAAGGCCAGAATGTCCACCAGAAGGCTCCACTCTTCAGAAAGAAGCCTGGGACAGCTGCATGGGCTTCGGAACTGAAAGCAGACTGAAGTGGAAGGGTAAGAATGATCCCTTCCCTTCCCCCGTTGAAGTAGGGGAGGATTTCCACGTGCCCAGGTTTCTCCTGGGGGAAAGGAGGAGCAGAGGCAGTCTTGCAGCTTCCCTGGAGTCCATGAAGCTTCCCAATCCTGCCCCATCTGGACCTGGCTGGATGTCCACTCCACCTGCAGGTGCTGAGTGTCCCTGAGCACACCATGAAGTGGTGTCACAGCTTGCATTGTCTGTCTGCCTACTTAGTTTCTCATGTCACCTATTCCAAGTTGGCTCATGGGAGGTTGAGGAAGACCTGCAGCCTTTCTCAGAATTTAGAATAAGGACAAATTTTCTAGAAACAAAGGTCTCCTGTTCTGAATATCTCATGCTTTATTTTAACTAGTCAGCCCAGTTCCCAAGCTTGACCTATACTTGATTCTCCTTCTAAATGCCCATGGAAAAAGATTGAGTCATTCAAAGGGAAATTTTTTGTCAGTGATATCTTTTGAGAGGAGATAATAATTCCTCCTTTACATAAACTTCATAAAGGGCTTCCTAAAGTTGACCCATAATATCCAGATGACAATTGTTGGGAAGAATTAAGCTGACCATGTTCTGTTGCACTTAATTAAAAGAGAGTTGCCCTGAAAGTAATTTTGTGTGAATGGCAACTCCAGACTATTAGTTTGAGAACGGATGTAAAGAGAGCATTAATTGGGCACGTTGGCACACACCTGTAATCCCAGTGGTTTGGGAGGCTGAGACTGGAAGATTGTGATTTCAAAGCCAGCCTCAGCAATGGCAAGGTGCTAATCAACTCAATGAGACCCTGTCTCTAAATAAAATACAAAATAGGGCTGAGAATGTGGCTCAGTGGTTGAGTACCCCAAAGTTCAATTCCAGGTACTCCCCCAAAAAGGGAGCATTACTTCTTCTTTATTTCTTTTTGGTTATAAGGATCAAACCCACATCCTGTGCAAGCCAACATTGTGCTGTAACATTGATATACACTCCCAAACCTAGAAAGCATTAACTCTTAAAATTTGAATTGATTCTAAATTTAATCTTTTTTTATTTAAAAATTTTGCTACTTAAAAAAAAATTTCCTCCAACTCTTTTGAATTATTCCCTTATTATGGAAATACACAAAAGCAAATAAGCAGAGAACAAATATTTAATTTGTAAAAGCAGTATAAAAGAACACAAAATATTAATTCTGGCTATAAAGAGAATAATTTCTCAGTTAGCTGAAATGAAATGAAATGAAGAGATTCTAGCACTAATTATTCCATTGTTCTTGAAGATCCATTCCTAATTAAGGAATTTTGACTCAGTTGGTCACATGGAAATGCAATGCTCTTGATTCTCAAAAGCCTTGTCAATTAGTGTTTACCAAAATCTTATTCAAGAGAAACCACATTTAAGATAGTTAAACTGAAATGTATCTGTGTCAGTCAGCTTTTTATTATTGTAACAAATACCTAAGATAATCAACTTCCTAAGACAAAGTTTATTTTGATTCACAGTTTTGGAAATTTCAGTCTGTGATTGGATGGACTCATTGCTTTTAGGTTTCTGTTGCAAGGCGGGGGGGGTGGGGAAGCATATCACTATAGGTGTAGATGGTGGAGCAAACTTACTTACATTATGACTGGGATGTAAAAAAGACAGAGGAGGAGATTGGGATCCCACAATTCCCTTCTAAGCTGTAACCCCAATAACACAACCTTGCATTAGGCCCCATCATTTGAATTTTCTATCAATAGTGCCAGTTTTCAATAGTGATAAGCTGAAGACTCAGTCTTCAACACATAACTTTTGGGAGATAATTAAGATACAATTTGTAGCAACATCTAATGCTCCCCACAATTTATGCATTATCCTGTATCAGATTTTATTTAAAAAGAGGGTAATATGACAATATTTCATTGAACTCTGTCTTCCCCCATATACGTGTACACACATAGCATGCACACTCACATGCAGAAGCCCTTCAAACACACACACCAGTGTACATCTCCACATACACACATCCAGAATTGCTCTCACTAAATTATGGTTGATTCTAAAATCATTGGCTTGTTAACATTTTTTGATGAACTAGATCATTGGCTTCATTTTGGGGATATTTTGGGGATCTTAACTGAACCACTGTTATTGTGTTCAGCAGGCACAGTGGGATTCTTAATAGTATGGCAGGTCATATCCTCCAGGTAGCACTGGTTCTTTAATAATCCACCTGTGTGTGGACAACCACGTCTAGTTATGTGACTGTATTTTTTATTATGCAAATTGGCAAAAGTTATTTTTTAAAGTTTTATTTTATTTTTAATAATTTAATATAAATAATTTAATTATTTTATATAATAATAATTTTAAATATGTATGAGCTACAATTTGATATTTCAATACCTTTGTATACATTGCATAATGATAGGATCAGGGTAATTAGCATATCCATCACCTCAAATATTTGTCATAGCTTTGTGCTAATAATTTTCAAAATCCTCTACTCTATCAACAAAAGCAAAAATAGATAAATGAATTTGCATCAAATTAAAATGCTCATGCCCAGCAAAGGAAACAACCAAAATAACAGGAATCTACCTGAAAAGTGGGAAAAAAAGTTTGGAAATTATACATCTGACAAGGGCTCAATATCCAGAATATATAGGAACTCAACTCACTATAAAACCCAAATAATCTGATTAAAATGGATAACAGACATAAATAGAGCTTTCTCAAAAGCAGAATAGAAATGGAAGTAGGTATGTGAAAAAAATGCTTGACATCATGGAATTGCAGATCAAAACCTCAATGAGTTAGCACCTCATCCTAGTTAGAACGGCTATTTTTAAAATGACAGAAAAAAAAGTGCCAATGAGAATATGCAGGAAAGGGCCTCTTACCACACTGTTGGTGGAAATATAAATTAGCACAGTCATTATGAACAACTGCGTGCGGTTTCCTTAAAAAAAAAAATGAATAATAGAACTAACATATGACCCAGCAATCTTACAACTCAGTATATATCCAAAATCAGGATGTTGGAGAAATATCTGTATTCTCATGTTGATTGCAACACTATTCACAGAATTGAAGATGTGGAAACAACCTAAGTGTCAATCAATGGATGCAAGGATTAAAAATGTGACACACACACACACACACACACACACACACACACATACACACACCCCACAAAATATATCAGGTCACACAAAATAATGAAAACCTGCCAATTTTGATAATATAGATGAAACTGCAGACATTATGGAAATAAGTCAGGCATAAAAGAAAAAAATATACATGATTTCATTCATGTGAAATCTAAAATCGTTCATCATATAGAAGTAGAAAATAGATTAGTGGATACTGTAGGCTGAGGGGCTGAAGAGAGGGAAGGGGTGGTAAGACTTGTCAACAGGTGCAGTTACAAGAAGACAGAAGGTGCAGGCTTTGACTTTCTATTTCAAAGTAGTGTGACTACAGTTAACAGTAGTGTATTTCATATTTCAGTGTGGTATGCTTTTGAGTTAAATGGAACACAATAACTTCAGAGTGTGGGTATATATGATCATGGCATTCATTGGCATATATGATCATGGTAGCTCTAAGGAATATTTCACTAAGGGTTAGTGAGTCTTTAATCAGTCTGCCTGGATTAATATTTTTATTCCAGTGTTTAATAAATCTTTACTCATGAGCAACTTAGAAGTCTTAATTAATCCTCAATTTCCTCATGTAAAATTAGATATAACAGTACCCAGTCATTAGTTTTGTGAAGATTGGAGGAGATGGTGCATGTAAAGTGGCTTGTTACCCAACACATATTAAGCATTTTATGATTGTTAGCTCTGATTAAGGAAATCATAGTTTTACTTACAAGTAATAGTAGTTTGGAAAGGTATTGTTCTGATAGGTATTTGGAATTTGTGCCATACTCTTATTAGATCTGAGTTCATTTGTCATTCAAAGTTTTTAAGTCTTCCTATGAAATATGAACAATAATCTCATATTTGGGGCTTTTCTTAACATTTTTATATATTGGGAAAATATGCAGAGAAATAAACCTGTTCGTTATATTTATCAGATATTTTATTGAATTCCCCTACCACTGAGTATGTGCCCTTAATGTCCACCAAGCTTTTAAGTACCTATAACTATTTTTTAGCTCTTCAAGGCATGGACTTGATGAAAACAATGGTAATTCTGTGTTTCTCCCCATTTCACTCAAAATTTCTGCTCTTCATTTAAATGCCACCACCAGGGAGAGGGTGTAATATTAAGAGAGTTGACCAGAATGCTAGCTCTGGGGCCACAGAGATGTTGTCTCTTGCCCACTGCTGGACCCACATCTCCTAAAAGAGGGGCTTGGGACAAGGAGGAACTGTGGAAAATTTAGGCAGATGTTAAATGGCAGGTCACTTAATGAATTAATGATTAATTTATTATTCCCAACCCTCTATTTTGTGAAATGTAATTTCTTTATAATATAGAATGTTAAACACTACTGGAATGTGTAAGAATATACATCAAGAAGTTACACTCTTTCTATAAATTAATAAATATTGAATATGGGCCGTTCTGTCCTGACTTTATCCACAGAACACAAATCTCTTTTTGAATCATGAAATCTTACAGCTAACTCCAATTATCCAAGAAAATAATGAAGTATGTGCAAAGGAATTGAAATTCACAAGTAATTCCCGAGAAGTATTTTGGCCAGTAAATTAAATGTTTCCACCTCCTAACCTTTAACGAGAGCTGCCTGCGGGAACAAAAGTGGTTCCACTCGCCAGTCCTCTCGCTCCTGGAGGAGTTAAAGAAGCACGAGATGTTTAAATGGCAAGCAGGAGAAAGAGTATAACAAAGGGCATTGCTGATCCACAGAAAATCCCTAAATAATTAAATATGCACTTGAATGAAAAATTCATGCCATAAGACTATATTTTTAAGCACATTGTATTTTCAACCATTTGCCACAGACCTTAGCATTCTATCCTTTACCGTTCTCATCTGTTCAGTTTCTTTTCTACTCAGGTTGTGAGTACATTGGACATATACATACTTAGACACACACACACACACACACACACACACACCCTAATATATATTAACGCACACATGCACATTGTAATACTACATATTTGTATGCAGAATTTTATATATGACACACATATATAATGAACATGAATCAACATATTTTATATTATCAGATAATGATTCCCTTCATTTACTCTTTCTGCCATTTTTCACATGAAAGAGCCATGTTTTCAGGTGCTGAGAGGAACATCATAAGGATCCCCTTGCAGAAACTGGTCAGTTTTAGCATGGCAGGAACATAGGATCTACACAGACCTATATGCTACATGTGAGTCCATTTGCTCCACAGAAGAAATGGTATCTATTAGGAGGCAAAACCATAAATCTAATTTAGAACATAGCATAAGGAAAATAATAGGATGAAACACCCACATGGGGTGGGGTGACTACTGCTATCTTCAAGGAGAGTCAGGAAAAACAACCTAGAAGGTACCAGGCAGACCAAGCCCGTAAAGGAATAGAATATGACGTATCCATCAAACAGTATTAGATTCAAAATCTGAGAATATTGTACCATATGCCTGTAACATTACAAAGACATTTAACAGTGTGGTAAGTTCTGCTCTTATTAACAATGACGAGCACCTGAACATTTCTAGAATAGAGATTTTCCTTAGTTGAGAGTGTGAGCTCAATGTGGGTTTCCTTTTGTTGTTTGTCAGTTTTCATAATAGAAAGTCATGATCTTCAGCACCCCATTCTCAGGGCATTTCTTACTTTATTTTATTTTTATGTTTTTGTCTTTCTAAATTTTAAACTCTTTCAGTCATGCTATATTTACATTGTTGTGGTTTATAACATTTGTATTTTGTATTGTAATTCCCTTGATGATCTTTGCCTCAATGTAAGAACTGAATTTACTGTTAGGTTTCATCTCTCTATATTTTTTTGATGGAGACCATTGTCCTTAAATGTTCAGAAATCAGAAGGTCAAGAGTTGTATGTTGGGCTGGGGATGTGGCTCAAGCGGTAGCGCGCTCGCCTGGCAAGCGTGCGGCCCGGGTTCGATCCTCAGCACCACATACAAACAAAGATGTTGTGTCCGCCAAGAACTAAAAAATAAATATAAAAAAATTCTCTCTCTCTCTCTCTCTCTCTCTCTCTCTCTCTCTCTCTCTCACTCTCTCTCACTCTTTCTTTAAAAAAAAAAGAATTGTATGTTTTCTTGCATATGTGGAAGCTAGAGAGAAAATGGGAACAGAAAGATATGGGGGCTATGTGGGTTCCTTTCTAGAGTGGTGTACTGATTTGCCAACCCACAAACAAAGTATGAGTGTACACATCCCAGCCAACATTTATTATTATCTGTATCCTTGATGATTGCCATTCTAACTGGAGTTAGATGAAATCTCCATGTAGTTTTGATTTGCATTTCCCAAATGCAGTGATGTTGAACATTAATCATATTTGTTGGTCATTTGTGTTTTTTCTTTTGACAGGGGGTGGTTTCATTCTTTTGCCCATTTGTTAATTGAATAATTTATTTGTTTTTTTATTCTAAGTCCTTATGCATTCTATATGTTAATCTCCTGAGGAGCAGGTGACAAAGATCTCCCATTTTTAGGTTCTTTCTTGTGCTCTTAATTATTTCCTTTGCTTTTGAGAAGCTTTTTAATTTTCTGCTGTCCCACTTATTGATTCTTAGTCTTATTTCTTACATTTTAATGGTCTTGTTGAGGAAATTGGTGCCCGCACCAATATGTTGGAGTATTGAACCTGTTTTCTTCTAGCTGTTGCAATTTTCTGGTCTAAATCTTAGGTCTTTGATCCATTTTGAGCTGGCTTTGTGCAGTATGTAATATAGGTATCTAGCTTCATTCTTCTACATATGGCTATCCAGTTTCTTCATTCTTCTACATATGGCTATCCAGTCTTTGTTTAAAAGACTATATTTTATCCAGCATAGGTGTTTGGTACTTCAGTCTATTATCAGATGCCTGTATCTATGTGGACTTGTCTTTGTGTCTTTTATATATTCCATTGGTCTTCTTGCCTGTTTTGATGCCAGTACCATGCTGCTCTTGTTACTATAGCTCGGTAGTTCAATGAAGGTACAGTACTGTGATGCCTCCATCATAGCTCTTCTAACTCAAGATTGCTTTAGCTATTACAGGTCTTTTTTTCTTACAAATAAATTATAGTGCTGTGTTTTCTAATTCTGTAAAGAATGTTATTTAGCATTTTGATGCAAGTTGTAGTGAATCTGTAGAAACATGATGAACACAGATTCAAAAATCCTTAATAAAATATTGGCAAACCACATTCAAAACAAATTAAGAAGGTAGTACACCATAATCAAGTAGTTTTATCACCAGGATGTAAGGTCATTTCAACAAATGAAAATTGATAAATATAATTCACCACATTAGTAGAGTTAAAAAGGAGAATCACATGATCATGCCAACATACCCAGAGAAAGCATTAGACAAAAACCTAGCACTATTTCATGTTAAGAAGACTGGAAAGAGGCTGGGGCTACAACTGAGTGGTAGAGCGCTCGCCTAGCATGTGGAGGCACAGGGTTCAATCCTCAGCACCACATAAAAATAAAGATATTGTGTCCACCTAAAACTAAAAAAAATAAAAATTAAAAAAAAATTTAAAAAAATGGCTGGAAAAAGTAGGGATAGAAGGAACTTACCTCAACATTGTAAAAGTATATATGACAAACTTAAAGCCAACATCATACTGAATGAAGGAAAACTCAAAGCATTAAATCAGGGAAAAGACAAGATGTCCATTCTTAGCACTCCTATTGAGCATAGTTTTTGAAACTCTAGGCAGACAAGAAAAGGAAATTGAAAAGATACAAATGTGAAAAGAAGAAGTCAAATTATCTGTTCGTCAATGATATAATCCTGTATTTTTAAGATGCCAAAGATTTCCCCCAGAAGACTTTTAGAGCTGACCAACAAATTCAGCAAAGTGGCAGAATGAAAGAGTAATATATGCAAATCAATCACTTTTCTGTATTTTCTGTACTCTAATAGTGAATCTGGTGAGAAATAAATCAGGAAAACTATTTTATTCATAATAACCTCAAAAGAAAGAAAGGAAGAAGGAAGGAAGGAAGGAAGGAAGGAAGGAAGGAAGGAAGGAAGGAAGGAAGGAAGGAAGGGGAAAACTTAAACTTAGAGACATAGAAATAAACCTAACCAAGGAGGTGAGAAAACTATAGAACACTGCAGAAAGTAATTGAAGACCTCAGAAGATGAAAGACCTCCGTGTTCTTGGACAGGCAGAATTAATACAAATTGGCTGATGGCTTTCTTTGATTATCAAACTTCTTTCCTGAGATATGTTTATATTTAACCTATGATGTTGCTGTATAATTTTCTTGTTGAGTGCTTATAACAGGAGCTCTTACAGAAGTCATTTCATTGTATTTATTGACTCCTCAAGTGACTGATTAATTGTATTTCTGAGCACCATGACAAAGCATTTCTCCCCCTAATATCTGCCTAGATTTTTATTTATTCTGTTCACTATCAGCTTTATCCCTTACAACATACTTACAGAGTTCTTATTCAATTTCCTTTTCTGTTCTTTGAATTTGTATGAGAGGAGTTATTATTGCAATAGGACACAAGAATATTTCCTAGTATACAGCTATATCTATAAGAATGCTTCCAAGAAGATGCCATATCTGTATTTAAAGCATGGTACTATATACTATGTGAGTGGTGTGTGTGTGTGTGTGTGTGTGTGTGTGTGTGTGTGAGAGAGAGAGAGAGAGAGAGAGAGAGAGAGAGAGAGAGAGAGAGAGATATGAATCGGAGGGGAAGATATTCATGTAGTGTGTTCATTTATACCATCCAAGAAGTTAATGCTTGGCACATATACGTATTTAAATGTTTGTGTTGCATGGATGCATGCCACAAATTAGCTCTGTGAGTGCTGTGCGTGCATTCCCTTGTTCAACCTGGTCCTGTCAGTTCCAGATTCATACACTGTTGCCACCACTGCTGGGTGGCAGTGGCTTGTTTGCTCCCTCTACTAAATACTAATCATTCTTCATGGTAGAGATGGTGGAAGAGGAAGTGCACTTGTGCTACCAGTGTGACTCCACCTTCTCTTCAATCTTGGTGTGCAGAAGATCTACACTCATGGCAAAGAGGTAGAAATAGGGGAAACAGACCTGTCAGTTACACTTTTGACTCATGGAGCAGCCAAGCAAAGAGCACGGTTTGGTGAGAATTTGCCTGGGAGTCCAGAGGTGCAGCTATTCTCCCAGCTAGTCAAATGATGCTGCTGGAATTGGGAGAGGAGATGGGGACAGGATTCTATCACTGGGAGGCGGGCAGGATCCTACAGTTCACTATTTTACCAGGTATTCTCAGGACCTGGTAATTTCTCAAGTAACAGATACCATGCCAGCTGGGATACCAACAAAAATTAAATGCACAGTGCAGGTGGAAAGATGTGAGAGAGGAAAATGAATTTTGACATCTAAAAGGTCTGACTGGTAGGCAGCAGCAAGAATGGTAAAACCTGCCTGGGAAAAATGTTGTTTCAGCAAAAGCCTTAAATGAGTACCTCTGGAACGTTCTGGCTGCTGATGAGGAGGACAAATGCAGAAACATAAAACAAGTGGCCATTCATCTGCAAATAAATCTACTTTGGTCTCTATCTAGGAAAAAAAAAAAAGGAAAGGAAAAGAAGAAAGAAAAGAAAAAGAAGTGTGGTTGTGCTGCACCGCCCCCCTCTGGGGCTTCCTGGTCCTGCGTCTTGCATAGTTGGCTTGTTCTGAGGTTTCTGGGCTCTATTGGTCTCCTTAAGAAATGACTCACTGTCCAACAGGGTTCAGGACACTCACATAGCTTTCTGCATTTCCACATCTGTTTCTAACAAAAGGTCTCTGCTTCTGTCCTTTGGATAAAGAAGCCACTTACGGAGTCTACAGGCAAGGAACCCCTCTTTCCCCCTCAGAGGCCTTTTCTATACAGATATTGTGTTTGGGTTGTAAGTTCTTTCCTTTCTCATTTCTTGCATATTTCAGTGTTTGTTGTCAAGAGAATAGGAAAGAGATATATTGTTTATTATTTTAAGGTTATGCTCTCTCTTTTCTTCTACATTCCTTCTCGTATTATTTCCATTTTATCATTTGAAAATTGCTTGGAGTCAAGTAGCTGTATGTCCCAGTTTTATAGGGATGAAAATGATGAATGCTATCTTATATAGTGATGAAAGAGGTATCAATCAATAAAGTATTGTATCTTAACATTTTCAGCAAGAATGAATTGAAATCAACTCATCACAAACTAACAGCTTTGTAAAAGTTGCCTCATATTTTTACTGCTTAATGTGTAGTCTAACTACAGTTTTATAATTGGCAATGGAATTTCACCAATGATTTACTTTTGGAAACTCAGTGAACAAAAGAAGATCTTAGATGAGCTCATTAATGAGATTTTTCTAGCACCAGGTCTCTTGACAGGTAACACTTACATAAAGATTTTCAGCCCAGACGCTCTTAGTTGGGATGTCAGGTGCGAAACTAGGGATTTTAATCATTTGTTCTGTTTGTGTGGATCCAGAAAGGTCACCCATATATCCCAACTCTTGAGCAGGGTAGGGGATCACCTACTTATCTGACAATCATGGTTATGGCTTTAATTATTGGTAGAATAATTCCAACCTTATTAACTGTGCCTCTTTTGTGACATTTCATATATCAGAAATTGTCCTTAATCAGCAGCATGAATGATCTTACACCAGATCCTTGAAAGAGAATATTTTTATTCTATACTATAAATTCTAACAAAGCATACTTTTTAAAACATTGAGATAATTGCTGTTTCTGGGTGCATTTGATAAGGTTTTTAGCTCACACAAAAAGATTATTAAGAGTCATGAAAATAGTTACAGGTGAATGTTTTCTGAAGGCAATAGAATGGCAATGGATTGTCTGAACAAGTCTCTTAAATGACAGAGTGGCATCTTAAAAATGGACTGCAAGGAGAGACGATGGCAGGATGGATTGAAGTAGAGTGAAGTGGAGTTGAAAGTGAAGGAGAGGCACTTCTGTGTGCGTCTAAGAAGCTCACACTGGGGCCCTGAGCCAAGAAGTTGTACCAGTGATGGAAAAAGAAACAGAGATGATGTAATTAGACAAGAAGGGAAACTGAGGGATTTTAGTGGTTGTCTTGGTTAGTGTGGGTTGCTATAGCAAACTGTTCTAAGATGGGTTAGTGAAAAACAGCCAATGTTTTTCTCTCACCGTTCTGGACACTGTAGGTCCGGGAGTAGGGTAGCGTTCTGGTCAGGGCTCTTTGCTGAATTGTAGGTCCCTGACTAACCTTTGCATCCTCTTCACTAGTGGAAAATGGTGAGTTTAAAAGCCACTGATCATGTTATGGGAGCTCATGAATTTATGTAATCTACCCATTGTAATTACCACCCAGTGGCCCTGCTAAAACATTCCATTTGAGGATTGGGGTTCAATGTAAGAATTCTTGAGGGACACATTCAGTCCATAATGATAGTTAACTGTGTGACAGAGGTTAGGAGGTGAAGGTTCAGGGAAGGATTTCCACGTTTTTAGCTTTGGTTTCTAAATTCACAGTGATACCACCAGCAGTAATAATTGTATGAGAAAAGAGCAATAAACTCAGATTTAGACATTCTAAGTTAGTGTTGCCTAAACAATGTTATGGTGGAGTTCAGCACCAATCTCAAATACAGGGGCTCCGAGGCTTCTGGAAACTGTAGGAAATGGTATAGAGGTGTATTCCATAAGAGTCTGAGAATCCAGGAACATGGCAAGAGTGAAAAGGAAAGGTGGTGGAACTGAAAGAACCTGAATATTTTGGGGGAAATAAAAGCTCTGAACTGGTTTTAATATTTATCAAAATAAAAATTTAAAATATATCTACTATTTACTAAAAGTGGATATCAAGTAACTTAAAATAAATAATTGTGAAAGCTGGCTTATATGCATTCATAAATGCAATGGATTTTCTGAGGATGATTTGACATTTAAGTAGAGACTGTCTTGCAAACACTGGTAAAAAGGAAAGTGCTTTTGGAGGAGAGAGAAGTAGGAGCTAATAAACACAGGCAGGGAGTTCAAAGGAGTCCTTCCAGTATCTCTAATATTTTGACTGTATGTTTGCTAGAATACATGAAAGGGAAAAAAGAAAATACTTGATGGAAAAACAGATTTGAAAAAGCCAATGGGATTTGTACTTTGTTATTTGGACAATAATTAAACAAGAAAGATTTTTGCCACATATCATAAGTTCCGATAATTGCATAACTGGCCTGGAGAATTAATTTAGCCACTGCTTCACATGGAGGAGCAGAAAACCCTTGGTATTTATTTCTATATTAATAGCACTGTTAAAAACCTTGGAAGTAAATTAAAATCTAAACGCTCCGATGAAAAAAAATCTTATTTTAGCCAGTACTTCCATGTTTATATTCAAA
Organism: Callospermophilus lateralis; assembly: GCF_048772815.1. Taxonomy (NCBI): domain Eukaryota; kingdom Metazoa; phylum Chordata; class Mammalia; order Rodentia; family Sciuridae; genus Callospermophilus; species Callospermophilus lateralis. The sequence goes on along the minus strand of NC_135309.1, from coordinate 155,729,394 downwards.
AGAGAATTATGAATGGGATTTTATTCCTGAGAGATCGATTGGTTTAGCATGTTAAGTGATATTCTCAAGACCACTGAAGCAACTCAAAAGCAATTTAGCATATTTAGGGCACTGATATTTTTAACAAAATAAAATACATTTAGGTAGTTTTTCATTTTTAAAGTTGAAATGTGTGTCAATTTCATCAACTCCTTACACACTGTGCTTTAAAAATACAATTTTATATGATTATATTTTAATAAAAGGTTGACATATTATTTATGGAAAGGATAATCAGAATTCAAAGGTTGTCACATTCCAGTTTTTGCAGGACTGAATTGAGAGGCTTGATAGCATAAGATTTTATAGCTCCAAAAGCCTCTTTTTATCTGTTGATCATCATTGCAGTTATGTAGCTAGGCCATTTGGAAAAGCATGCCATTTAGAACAAAATATTAGGGAGTATATTTGTTTGCACATTAAATCTTACATGAATCTGGAACAAAGCGTAAGGCACAACACCCTAGGGAAAAAGTACAGTTAAACTAATTCATCGAAATCTACTGAATGGATATTGCTGTGAGTAGTGTTAACATTTAATTTTAAATAATACCTTTAAAGCAAATGTAAAAAAAAATAAGTAAAATACTTAATGTCTTCAAAATTAAATAGTAAATACTTAGATAGTAAAATACTATAGCACTATTTAGGATAAGCCAAACTTCTTTTTCTAGTCATAGGAAACTATAAAATGAAAATGATAAAAATATGTATATAATTCTGATAATTTTCAAAAAGTCATTGGTAGGATATTCTCAAGATGGTAGTGTTCTATGGGATAAAATTGTACTGTATATAAATTAAATGAATTTTATAAAAAGTTGTTATTAACTATACGAAGATTTGAATATTTCCATTAATGTTAGGACAATAACTTATGCCCAATATCACAGCTATTATTTAACATCATTATTAAGGATTTTAGGTAATATGATATAGTCAAAAAAAGATACGAGAGTTAAAAGATCAAGTGAAATTATGAGTGATGTAAAGTCAAAAAGTTAGGAAATTCTACAAAGTACCACTAATAAAAATTTAATAAATACATTGCTGTGTAATAGTAATAAGCATTATAATAAGCAAAGCCATTAGTATTTGTATATCAGAAATAACCATTTAGAGAATTCAGCTTTCATTTTAATTCTGTCCTCAAGAGCCACAAAATCTGGATGGTTCTCCTAGGACCGTGTGTACCCTGGGTGTATGTGGCTCTCATTGAAAATGCACAGTTATGGAAGGTTTCAAACAAGGAGGGGAGGATGCCTCATTTGAAATATGTAAATTGAGACTACAGAATAAATGCAAGTTTAAGGCAAATATCAATAGAACATTCTGTGGAACTTGAGAAATGCTTTAAAACCCATTGGCAGTGGTCCAGAGTATGTTGGGTATCTGAAGGGAACGGAGGTTGTTATTTCCGGTTTCAAGACAGGTCATAAAACTACTGGCTGAAATAGAGTAAGGATAGACAAACACATCAATCAAATGGGAACTAGAGAACACCTTCTCTGTGTGTGTGAAATTCGCCTGTGGCAGATGTGGTCTTATAAATCATGGAGGAAGGATATCTGTCCAACAGCTGCTATTGGAATAATTTGCTAGGTACATGGGGAAAAATTAAACTAGATTTCTACCTCAATCATACACACAAATGAAACTCAAACTGAATAGATAGCTAATATTTCAGTGGGTTCTAAGTTACAATTATATAGAAGAAGTAAGTGCTGGTGTGTTATTGCACAGTAGGATGACTTTAGATAACAATAATCTAGTGCATATTTCAAAATGGCTAGAAGAAAGGATTTTGAGTTTTTATCACAAAGAAATAGTAAGTGTTTGAGGCAATAGATAGGTGGATTATTCTAATTTGAACATTATATAATGCATTCATGTATGGAAATACCACATTACCCTATAAATATATACATTTTGTATGTCATCTAAAAAATCTTGAAGAATACATAAGAAGGCATTTTATTTTTATCTCAAGGCTGAAAAGTTTTCCTGAATTCTACAGGAAAGACCCAATATATTTGACTGAAGCTACATAGAAATTTTATGTATGGCATGATTATAAAATTGTGATAATAAAAACAAAAAACAAATAGAAATAGGCCATGTTAATTAATAAGGAAAAGGACACAGATATTTTTGAATATTAATATGAAGTGCTATCTTAATATGAGAGGAGATTGTCCCATAGTTAGTACAAATAAAATATATACACACTCATTGTACAATCTCCGGCCAATTATGGAAAATTATATGTATTAAAAACAAATTATTTGCAGAATAATAAAAATACCAGGATAGCCTTTATTATGTAGAAAGAATTATTATGAACATCTTTTCATTTTACATTTGTCTATGTAGAAACACATTCATTTGGACTGAATTCACATCTGCAAACTGGGAAGCAAAATAAAGCAGGTGTTTTGGGTAGAGGTAACATGACCTGGAGTTTGTCTGTGTTGTTTTCTCTAAAATACTTTAAAAAGATTGTTTTAAAAAAAATAATAAAACAAAATACAAGCAAACATGAATTTGTAATCATTGGTAAATAGGGAATTATGCTATTTTTGAGCTTGTATTATGTTTCTTAGTTTTCTTTAAACAAAATCTTATGTGACTGTTTAAAGTGACAGATGGATTATGAGGTGCTGTGGAATACTAGGGCAGGAAGCTTTGAGTTCATCTCTCAAGAATAGAAAAATATTCACCAACAAAGGTGTTCATATGAGATCCTCGCAGATCAGATGACAGCAAAGAGTGCCCATATTATTTATGTGTCAGAAACAAAAAAAATGTACCACCACATGCACAGTGTATACCACCTCTCGGTTATTTATTAGGTCTTTAGAACCTCGACATGAAGGGAGGAAACTAAATTGACTAAATTTATCTGTCCTCTACTGTTAGGGTCTGTAAACAAGTCAAGATGGCGCCTGGCAAAATGCCTGAGGGAGTGGTTTGTGAAGTAACGCCAGCGAGCCATTAAGTGTGGAGATTCCTTATTGGTTGACTGTTGTATCTAGTTTATGTTAATTAAGATAAGCTGTGTGGAATGTATATATACCCCTCCTGTCCTACAATAAATGGCTCCCACTCCTGCTGTATCAATCTACACAAGTTGCTCGTCACCCCCTGGTTAGTTTGCTCAGGCAGCCGGACTGTGACACTCTATGAGATAGAGATCGAAATGGGAATTAATTTCCATTACAATAAATGATGAGATAATATTTTCATAAAGATGTTTGTGAAATTATTTTTAGTTTTTGCAATTTATATTTTCCCCCATATCTATTATAGGTTGGTATATCTGTAGTTTGAATAATTTTTCTCAGTCTTTGTACAATTAAAAATATTATTTATGATGACTAAAGTGGTGTGTGTGTATATTTTTTTTCATACACATAGAATAGTTTGCTTCTTCTTAAGATAAAGAGGAGCACGTTTAGATAACCTTTGTTCAATCTAAAATCTGATCTTCACTAAGATGTATTTATAGCTTGTAAGTATAGCCAACATTTAATTGTGTGGGCTACAGTTTTCATCTTTCAAGGTCATACTTGTAATAGAAATACTAATTAATAGTCAACGCTTATGGGCTTTTTATCTTCTAAGTACGTTACCAACAATTAATTTAATTCCCTCAAGAACAAGTGGGGTCTCAATTTTGTAGAATAAAGAAAGGTTTCGCTGGGTTCATCGGGAAGGAAGTTAGGTCAGGATGTGTCTTCACAGACTGCATGATGTTTACAATATGAGGCAGGGAAAACAAAAGGGGAAAAAGTACCTATAATTCAGATTATATTATAATTTCCGAAAAAATGCCTTATTTTCTTTTGTACAAATTAAACTGCAATGGATTAAACTTTAATGAAGTGTAGAATTTAGTTATTGTACTTGACATTTCACTAAAAGAAAGTTGTAAAAGAGCTATCAGTCTATGTATAACACTATTGTGTCTACATAATTTGATAATATGGTGATCTTGAGGAAAATGTTAATTGTAAAAAAAAACAACCTGTTACATTATGCTTTTCTGCTAAAGGGTTCTGAAAGAGTTGTCACTTTTACTTTGAATATGTAATTGAAAGATATTTCTGTTCTATCAGTGTGGCTAGGGCCCTAGGTTTCATATCATAAATGCACAGAAATGGTTCCCTGGAGTATTTTGGATGGATTTACCTCCAAAACTAACGTGGTGTGCAGATGAGATGAGAAACAAACCTCTCTTCTTAATTAATACAGAGAGTTGTCTTCCATCTTCATAGTAAAAATCCTTCTTCTCTGGGAATCCGGCTGCCTGAAGGCATGAGGATGCTTTCCTTTCTTGAAAGGTGACTGTTCTGGAAGGATTCAGGCATCACTCTTTTCCTTGCTTTCTCCCTCCCTGTGCCTCTCTTTCTCCTTCTCTCCCGGCTCCTTCTCCTCCTTATTCCTCTTTGCTCTATTTTCCTTTTTCATCAAGAGCTGCCAATTAGCCTCCAGTTAGAACCACATGCACTTGTTTTTCTGCTATCAACATGGGTCCAGCACAGACAGCTTCATAATGCACTTTATATCTGCAAATGTGAACCTCTTATTTAATTGGAGAAATGTTAAGTATGTCTTGCTAATGCTGGACCCATGTCAGAAAGTGGAAAATTGTAGCACAATTAGAAAAAAAATAAATGTTATTGAATAGAATGCTATGTTTCTCTTGGAATAAGCAGGTGCAGTATTCAGCTATCAACAATCTCAATTTTCTACCTAATTTATTGACAATTGAGATTCTCACTTCATTTTAAAGTACATGGAACAGTACTTAGCCACACAATCAAATATTTTAATTAGTTGAGGCTTTAATTAAAAATAAAGCTGAGTAATCATGATTTTCTGTCACTGACCTATTTATCGAAAAGCCTAGTTTATTCCTCAGTCCTTGCTGTCGTTTGTCTCCCGCTGCCAGTATTTAGGAATTATTCTCTCAATAAGAAATGGTTACATGCAAATAATGAGTTTGCTAATGAATAGTTTTCAAAGATCGATGTTGGCAGTCTCTTAAAGTAGTTTAAAATCTCTCCCAGGGGCTTGTCTCCAAAAGATTCACAGGTAAATGATCCACTGTTTTCTAGACAAGCGTTGTTTCTTGTGATGGCACAGGTTCAATAAATTATTGATGTAAAGCTAAGGAAACATTTCTAACATTGCCATTGCTGTTTACTGATGGAGATAGACACCAACAATTTTCTATAAGGTCAGAGGTTTTTAGGAAACTCTAACTGTATTTTATAGCCTGCTCATTGGGAATAACCTTGGAATTTCTGTTTTAGGTTAAATAATGACCCCCAAATTATACACATCCTAATCTCCAGAACATCTCACAGTTTCTTCTATGACAAAATGGACTTTATAGATGTGTGATTAAGTATCTTGAGATGGGGAGATTATCATGAGTTATCTGGGTAGATCCCTAATGCAATCACAGGTGTCCTAAGAAGAGAGGCAGAAGACACTTGCCTTCAGTGGGGAGGGGGTAGGGGACCAAGGACTCAGAGCTTGAAGTGATTCTGCCAGGAGCCCAGGGGGGTAGGCGGCTTCAGAAGGGAAGAGGAAAGGAGTGGATCTCTGCTTGAGTTGCTAGACAACATCCTTGTTACCCCAGTGGAACTGATGGATTTCAGACCTCAGGCCTCTACATTTGTAAGAAAATGCATCTGTATTGTTTTATGCCACAAAACGTGTGGAGATTTGTTCTAGCAGAATATTATTGTGATATTCTTTAGTATCTCTTCCCTGCTAAGAGTTTGCATGCACCACTCTAAGCCTGTGACTAAATAATCACACATGTGTGAAACACCTGTCTGTAATCATATGCCTACATGCTTCATATATTGGTATTTTATTTTTGTTTTATTTCTCCTTTATGTAGTGGGCTTTGTATATTTTTACTTGCATGTATTTCCTCTGCTGTTTTCACAAAATACTTATCAATTTATCACTACCTACAATGTGATCAACTTATTCTTAAGCATCAATCATTTTCTATGTAACTCTGTTCATTTAGAATGATTTTAATAATGTATTCATAACTAAATATAGTTGGATCCATAACAATGCAAACCTCTTCTCTTTTGAAGATAACATATTTAAAAATTCAGAGAAGAGATGTCTCATTATCCACATTTGGTCAGGTAAATTTTTAGTAAATTGAAGAAAAGATATAAGCCTTGTAACCCTATGGTTCCATCTTTTTTTAAAACTTTATTTTTATTTATTTATTTTTATGTGGTGCTGAGGATCAAATCCAGTGCCTCACATGTGCTAGGCAAGTGCTCTACCACTGAGCCCCAACGCCAGCCCCATGGTTCCATCTTGGTAGCAGATGCCACAGGATGTCTCAGATCCCATTCCTTAAAGAAAACTGTTGTTATTAAACTTTGTTTCTAGGTTTACATGCTCAAAGTTGTAAACATGTCAAAAATATACACATAAGACAATTTAAAATTATACAACCCACAGAAGGCTATATGAGTCTTCCTGTGTGCTTAATCTTGTTTTATAAACACTACTAACTAGCTGTGGAAAAGAGAGTCATCCATCCCAGACTTAATTCCAGGTGAATTGAATAATCTTAGTTTCTCATCCTGTTTTGCCCCCCTTGTAAGTGGAAAAGAATGAGTTACGTTGCCTGCATAGTACATAAATATTCTTTAGATATGAGTGTTATTTTATGTTCAAACTAATAAAAAAAAATTCTCTTTGAGACCGTTACCTTCAAATTCTGGTGCCAACCATAGAAGCTTTCTTTGAGTCATTAAGGAACTGCTCATTTGATTTTACAATTAAATGACAGTTGGCCATCCATTTTTACAGAGATGGTTGATATTATTTTTATTAGTCATCTGACAAGTTGAAGCAAATGCTTCTAAATGGGTATGTTTAAATAAATGATGAAATCAATATTGTTAAGAAAAGTGCACATACTACTTTAAAATTGGACATTCTCCTTGGGTTATGGAAACTCCTGTGACTCACCAACATACAAACCCAGAAATGGAATAGAAATAGCAAATTGCTTGGTATTATGTGACCCTTAGCATTTTCAGTGTCTGGGTAAAACTTAGGTAACTTTTGTGCTTGTACATGTGCATGCACACGTGTGTCCAAGAGCTGAGTGGTAGAAGGCAGATGGGATGTACATACAAGGATGGGTGGACAGCTGGCCTAATAGCCACAAACACATCCCAGGAATGCTAAGCTACATTTTCTCTTCAACCTATATATTGGGTTTTATTTCTGATTACATGCACATTTCAAGTCAAAGCATAATTTTTTTCCCCTTGGATTTTGTATACATAAAGGAAATAATTTTTTTAAAGAGGATTTTAAGAGGTGTGTTGTTCAGAGTGCTACAGAACAAGGAAGAAAAATGAGAAGAGCCCTTATGGGAAATCCAATATCAATGGGTAAATCAACACAAAAAGATAAGCTGCAAAGTTTTCCAGCAAGTGTCACATGAAAGCGCCAGCCCTTCCCAGTGGCAGCTAGCAATGCTGACTGTGCATGCTCCATTCCCTGATGGAACCTAGTCCTCTTGAAAGTTCAAAGGGTGTCCTGAGTTCTCCACTCTCTTGATTCCCTTCCTCTCTAAACTGAAGATTTGTTTCCTTGTTCCACAGCCAGTGTTGCCACTGAGTTTGGCACCATTTCCAGTAGGATGCCTCAAACTCTATCGTTACATACTACATCTCATATCTTTCCTTTGGAGTCACCCACTGTAAAAGCTAAATGGGGAAGATGGATGCCGTAAATCATCCAAGTTCAATGTGAAATGCCCTCCAGGACAGATAAGAAGAATGAAGGTGCATAAGCTGTTGAAACTGACCTTCTCCTGTCGCTTTGGAGAACAGTTTGACATTTCTGTCACCCCAGATGCCTCTGCTGCCATTCACTGTACCTGCCTAGATGGCTCTCTGTTTCGGGGCCTGGCTTGCCAGTCATTTCCATTCTTCAGGTTTCTCACCTTCTGCTCCAAACTCTAACAGCCTATTGAATAGGACCCAGAACCTCTCCCACAGTTTCTCTTCTGTTCCCTAGATCCACTTAGCTTTCTCTAGCTTTTTTCCAAAAGAAACCTAACAGAATTCTGCATCTCAGGCTTCAGGTACCCTATGTCAACACATTACACAAATAGACTTACTCTTCCCCAGCCTCTTGACTTGTGTGATTGAGCTGGCCCACTGGATTCCTCCCCTTGGTGAAAACACTAGTTCAACAGTAGCTGTCTCCAAAGATGTCACAGCACTCCTTCTCTCTCTCCAATCACTGACTTCTTTTTATAGATTGGATATTACCATGGGACGGCCCCCATAATTATTGCTGTACAGATTCTGTATTAGAAGATATTCCCAACCTCATATTCCCATCTGATGTTCACTTTTGTTGACACTTCACCATAAAGAGAGGGAAGACGGTTCTTAGCATCTTGGTAATAAACAATCACATGGTATAGAAAGTGAAGCAATCAACCTATCAGGAACTTATTAGAATGGGGAAGAGGAGGACAGGGCTGGCACTGCCTTGGGGTGAGGGTGCACGGAGTGGAGAGCAGCTGTAACATGGAGGAAAACTGAGTATTCCAGAAAGGCCTTCAGGATGAGCTCTGGGACAAGAAACAGGAGTTCTGCACAGCAATCATGACCTCAAGGTGGTAATGACTTCACAGGTTGGGAATCCTTTTGGTATGGACTGAAAAGTTAAAAAACAAGATTTTTTTCCACAATAAGACTTTTTTCTCCTCACCATGTTAAAATGCACAGAATCTTAGCATCTTCAGGAATTTTTCTCATTTCAGAGTTATATTCTCTTTTTAAAATTTTTTTGGTAGTTGTAGATGGGCAGCATGCCTTTATTTTATTTATTTTTGTATGCAGGGCTATCAAATCTAGTGCCTCACACATGCTAGGCAAGTGCTCTGCCACAGAGCTACAGCCTCAGCCCCCAGACTTATATTCTTAAGGCCAATACTAACTTCAGTTTAAATCAGTAACTTGGCATTGGGTCATCAGTATGTTCAAAGCGTTCTGTGGAGAAGTTCAGGGCATTCTCTCCCAAGTAAAGCAGTGGCCTGGTCCTTGGGAATGGAGTGATCAGGAGACAAATAAGCCAGGTGCACAAAGAGAAAGCAATGTTTCCTTGAGCACCTTGGTTCTGCCAAACACTTTCTGTAGAATTTCAGATGGGTTCTATTGTGTCCTGTGCACTTTAGAGTCAAGAAAAGGAGCAGATGGACAGATAGGTCAAGTAGCTGTCAAGATCTCGTCTCTCAGGGAGAGAAGGAGGAGGAACCAGGATGTACCTGAACCTCCATGTGTCTCCTGGAGTCCCCCATTCTCCCTTTCTCTTCCATTACTCCTCCTGTTGGCTTTACACCAGCGAAGGGCAAGCTGCAGGCAGAAATGAGTCTGCAGAAAGATCAAGTGCTGAGAGTATACAGCAAGGTTGGAGCTCACTGCAATTTGAAGCACTTCCCCACCTGCCCCATAAGGAGATGGTGTTTGAAGGATGGGAAGAAGCAGCCCACTAATGGACAGAGAAGTTGGCTGGAGAAGGGAGGAGGTTAAGAATTTTCTGCATTATAAACAGAGCAGCAAGGCAGGGGAAAACTGGAGAGGTATTTCAGGAACAGGAAAAACATCGATTTTGCTTATCATTTGTCACCAGGGTGGTTTATTCAGAAGAGTTATAAGAACTGAGGTTCTTGAGTCAGGATAGAGGGCGTTCACTTAATCAAATGGAAAATGAGGACTTGCTAACATTTTTGTTTGGGACATAAAAATCAAATCCACATTTTTGGAAGGAGAGTGTGGCTGTAGTTTACAGCATGAGTTCCCATGCATAATACCTACACATTTCTACAAAGTTTTGTAAACAAGAGGACAAATATATTACTTGAGTTTAACAAGAACTTGGACTATACATATAAAATTGCTTTCAAATGTATTTGTTAAATTATCCAATGAATCATGGTGTGAATAGAGATAAGAGACCTTTAAGTAAGAAAATTAAAAACCATTGTGTCCCCCTAACCCACCCCCCCCCGTTAATGCAGAACTATTCAGAGATAAAATAATTCTGTTATGAAAACTGTAACCTGATAAGTCCATTCTAGTGTGAATGGACTAACTGGGTGGTAACTGTAGACAGGTGTAAAGTGTTGGAGGAGGTGGGAGCCTGGGGGTTGTCCTAGAAGGGTTCATCTTCCCTGAAGCCCCTTCCTCTCATGCTCTGCTTCCTGGCTGCCATGAGTGGAGCAGTTCTCCTTCACCATACCCCTCTGCCATGATGCTCTGCCTCATCTTGAGCCCAGAGCAGAGTCAGCCCACCATGGACTAAGCCTCTGAAACCACGAGCCATAGTAGACTTTTTCTTAAATTGTTGTTGTCAGATGTTTTGGTCACAGCAATGCAAATCTCACTAGCACTTCAGTAGTGAAGGAAAGATAGTAACTTTTGGAAAGAAGAAAGATGATAAAGTTTAAACAGGCACTGTTCATGTGTTAACAGCCAGTTACAAATCCAGAGAGGACCATGACTAATCATGACTCCAGTAATCTAACTTTGGGTGGTCAAGGCAGCGTTATGAGAAACAAGAAAGTTGGAAGGCAGGTTCTAGTTGTCCTGGAATATATGCATATCGTTCCTTTTCACACAGCATTATTTTATTGCATTATTTGGGGATCTTGGAAGAATGAGCGTGCCTGGCAGTGTCGGATGACATGCAGGTATGACAAGGTGTTGAGAAGGAAGAAGACCCTGGTTAGAGCAGCACAAGTCCACTGGAGGTGGGGTTTAGGGCAGGGGGGAAGCGTCCTTGAGGAAAAGCCTGTGTACACAGCGTACTGTCCTCCCAGGGAACCACACAAGAACAGCATGGAAGGTGAGACTGGAAGTGCCACAGGCTCTTGTCAGGAAAAATCCGTCATCTTTCTAAGGCAAGGCGCCCAAGGTTGATATTTGAAATTGTCTTTAAAAAAAAGTGAGCAACAATAGATAAAGAGAAACTTGAGTAGCGGAAAGAGAAAATAAATAGCAACAGTATTTGGTGGAAGTTTAATCCTGGACACATGGTCATGGAGTGAATATTTTCACTTCCTATGCTCTGTCAGGACCAAGGATGCGGGGAAGCAGCAGGTGACAAAATCAAATCAAATTGAAAAATCCTCAAAACATGGAGGCTACTTTGATTTTACTTTAGATCATTGTATGGTGGTAGAAGACATTGTGCACCAAAGCCTCCAGGAAGGTAGCCTTACATCTCAGCCCGAGCAGTCATGGGCATACCTTCTCAGAGCTGGTTGCCTATAGGACCTTGGAGGCAATCATCCAACCACTCTGCTCCTTAGATTTAAAGTGTAAATTGGGGCAAAGGGAACAGTGGTACAATGTGATAGATAAGTTTGTTTCCATAAGTAAAACATTTAGAGTAAACTTTAAAAATAAGTATAGAGTGGGAAAATGTATGATTCCATATTCCGGGAATATATTTTGTATAAGGTATCAGCAGGGACTCTCCCTCTCACCTGGAGCTACGTTCAGCCCTGGGAGGTCCGCAAACTCATGCATTTCCCCAAACTTCCCAACTTGAGGATTACTAAAGTCAGAAAAATGCTCTTGATGCCTGGGGCAGCCTGGCTCCCTTAGGCTAGTTCCAACGTCTCCCAAATCTCCAGAAATCCTGGGGTCTCATTCCTGCCAAAAACAAAGAAAAGACTAGATAAGTGAATTAAGACAGAAACCACGAATAGAAAATGAAATTACATATCTGCGTATCCTACCATGATTTCACTACTCCTCCATCTTTTTCCATATCTCTATTATGAGCAATGAAGATTTCATTTTAAATTGGGTCCTGAGGGTTAAGAAAAATCAATAAGGAATTTCAGAGTGCAGAGAACATAAACTATCAATATTCTCTGGAACCATGAAATTTATCACTGTCTACCCTAGAGCAAAATTTGCTTGCTTAGAAATTATCAAAAACATAAATTATGAAGACCCATTCCACAGAGATTTATACTGATTGCATTTCAAAATTTAGATTTTGGGAGGTAAAAAAAAATTCAAGGAAAAATGTCTCAAGATGCATACATTAAATGTGTAATAGCGATCATTGTAAAGCATATAATTTTTTAGTGTGTAAGTCATATATTATACAAAGTCAATCTAAAGGTAGCATTCAGTCATTAAAAAGTATAATGCACATAGTCATTTGTATTTCCCTCTCATAGCTGCCATTCATCACAGTTGCATATTAAGTGTCCTTGGTCTACCCTCAATACTCACACATTGGTACTATGCATGCATATCTCTTGATCTTCTAATTTTAAGTGGGATACAGAGCAAGTTTTATGATTCTGGGTTTATTATAGAGCAAAATGACTTAATAGAGCTTTTCTTTTCTTCCACCAGCTACATCTCCAGGGAAACATATATGGCAAGGGGGGGGGGGGAAGGCAGTGCTAAAAATGATAGAGGTGGTGAAGAATTGGCAAGACAAACTGCATGTTGATAAATAATCTTTACGTGGACATGTTTTAAGGACTCCTATGTATAGTAAATGAATGCACCTGCCTAACTGTAAGCTGTTTTACTTGAGCTGTAGCTAATTTCCTCAGGCTTTCAGCGGTTAAGTCTGATTCAATCACTTGAGTAATAAGCTAGTAATTTCAGTATGCTTTGAAGTTCTCATTCTTGAGAACTCTTTATTTTCTTGATCTATAGCTTACACATGTTAATGCATTCAACAAACTAAAGGATGTGTCTTGATCATAACAATGGGAGACAGGTGGTCAGAAAACATAGGTTGGAATCTTAGCATCCCCATGTTGAGGAAGTAGGCTTTCTAAATGCACGTTTACTTGTGTATTAAATGGTATCAATACTGTTTTCTCTTACAGTTGTTTGGCATTAAGCGAGTTGGATGTGGGAAGTGTATGAAGAATGTAGTCAGTGCAGAGACACAGTCAATACCTTAGCTGAGGAAGTTTGACCTTACTAAGGATGGCTTTGGCAAAGTCTCACAGAGGATGAAGGTCATAGACAGACTTAGGAATCAATTTTGTTTCATTCTTGGAAACGCATTTCTAAATTTACAGACATTGCCAGGTTTGACTTTTACTCTTACCTTGAGGATGTCACAAATTCTTGCCCTAGGTTTCCAAACTCTAATAGAAGGATGTGTTGCAGATTTGGAAGTCAGGTTTGATCAGTGCTAAAATGACTGCTCTGCTCTTCATTATTGCTGCTGAAGAGCTGATGGAGGTGAAGAGAAATGTGAGTCTATGATAGCAGTGACTCCTTATCGTGCATAGCCACTGAATGTTTAGTGGCAATTGCAGGTGCTATGTCATTGCTTATATGACAAGGATGCCAAGAGTGTGTACATTTCTTGAAACAATATATGTGTTTCATTTTGCCAAATACCGTGATTAGTGTAGAGTTAGAAATGGTGGTAATTATGATATGATAAAAATATATTCTGTGGATTACTGGTGAATACTTTGATTATTTATTAAATTATTTATCATTAAATGAAAAATACTACAAAATATAATAGAGGAAATAAAGTTCTCTTATGATTTCACCTATCCAAAATTATCACTTCAAAATTTTTTTTGTATGCTTAGTGTCATGTACATAAAATTTCCTCACAACTCTATTTCTTCCCTACTGGTAATTAATACCATAATATTTATGCTAATCATTCCAAGATATCATTTTATAATTTGTACTATTATTCATGATATAAAGTATTGTTTTGTGCATTTACAAGTTATATAAGCAGAGTGATAATGTGCATGTCCTCTTGCAACCTATAAAGCTTTATATTGCATTTTATTATTTATCCATGTTAACATGTATGGATCCATTTCTTTTTGGTCTATAGAATATTGTATTGACTGCAAAGTAATTACAGTTGCTTGTGCAATTACTGCTGAGAAGGAAGTATGCACTCCACTGCTGTGCAGGACCAAGCAGTGCAGTACTGAAGAAGCCTGGCTGTTTCTCCTAGACCAAACATGTGAGCCTTTCTGCAAGACACAACATTAGCATGCTTAGTCAATGAGTGTTTGCATCTTTGACTTACTAACTGCTGTCTAGTTCTCCTTGGTGAAAGTGTATCAATGGTATTTTTGCTTTCTACCTGCCAGTGCTTCATTTTTCTCACCATTAAGTGGTTGTAGCATATCAGTAGCTGTAGAATCACTCATTATCTTGCTGCTTTTCATTTCTTTTATTAAAAGAAAAGGTGGAGAACTTTACATCTCATAGTTGTCCATTCAGATGTTCATTGGTCTTCATTTCAGTGAATGATTTCTCTATCCATTTGTCTGTAGCAGCCAAAAATCAAGGAGTCCTTCATACTCCGTTTCTCTCCATCATTGTTCATCAGGTTCATTTTATTCTTCCTCACAAACACATTTCGTTTCCCCTTACTTATTGACATTCCCATCATTAGTCTATACAACTATTGCATATTCCTAACTAGCCTTCAATACTGAACTTTGCCTTCTTATACTACATTATTCATCAACAAACCAAATAGGGTAATAACTTTTGGAGGGAAATAATAGTCCTTCACTATTATTTTAGTTGATTGCTTGACTAATCTGTTTATACCCAATTTTCGCTATGTGATTTATATGCACACCTATACATACACACACAGAGGTAGATATTTGCCAAAATACCTGAAAAAATTTGTTTGACTAATCCTTTTGTTCAATAGCTGAGTGTATTTCTACACCTTATAAGGCTTAATGTTTTTGATAGTATATTTCTTTAAATGAGATTCTTTTTGGTAAAATTAAACATGACCACTTAAATATCTGAAGATATTACTTCTGGTGCTTATGTATTACCTACAACGACTTGACCTCCAGTACATTAAAGTTTAATATTATTTAACCAGGAGCATAAACACCAAACACATCCATACAACTGAATGTTATGAAATAATAGTTTCAGGGCTGGGTTTGCAGCTCAGTGTTAGAGCAATTGCCTAGTATGTATAAGACCCTGGATTCAATCTTCAGTATTGAAAAAATAGAAAGGAAAAAAAGCAGCAATCTTTCATTTAAAAATTTCATTTGCTTTAGTATTTTTTAAAAAACACCAGCATCTAATATTACAAAATGCAGTTTATTACTCCATACATACAGGTAGCAAGTTGAGTCTTCAGTCAAACAGTATTTTTTAAAACCTATTATCCAGCTCTGATCATGAGCAAATTAAGTGCATTCTTCTAGAACTGCAAAACCAGAGAGCACACTTCAGGTAACTTTAGTGAGAGAATTTAGAGAGTTTCTTTTACAAAGAGTTATATCTTAGAGAATATTTGTTGTACGTGAATACTTAAAGTATTTAAAAAAAACAGCAAGAATTTTTCTCTCATCATTTTTGGAGACCAGATATTCAAAGTCCTGGTGCTGGTTGATTCTGTGCCCATGTGACCTTCTCCTCTGTGTGCATGTCTTCACAGTGCTTCAAATTTTACCCTTAGAAGGATACTAGTCATCATGGATTAAAGGTCCACACTACTTACACACGAATTTACCTTAACTTAGCTAATAATTCATGCAATAACACTTTTTCCAAGTTAGTTCATATTTTGAAGTACTGGTGGTTAAGATTTCAACACATCTTTTCATGGGAAACAATTGAACCATTTGAATGAATATAAAAATACTAAATATTCATTGCTAATTGCATGTGTATGCACATGAAAATTCTATTATAAATTAAGTTTCATGAGGAGTGTACACAAATTTATTTTTATATACTAGAAATTCATGTAAAAGTGGTTGCTCAATTTATCTGAATAAATATATGCTATGCTCAGTTTGCAGGTAAAGTTGCTCTGTTACATTTGACAATCAGTCAAGAAAGCACGCCTGTAAACTTATTCTCACTCAGTGGTTACCTGATCATGGTTACCTAGTAATTTGTTGCTATAATGTCCCTTAGTTTTATAAAATGAAATAAACTTGAAGGCTGTTCATATCCCAGTGTACTGTTAGTATGTCCATAAAGAACACTCTAGAGGTTAGAGCAGAATTGTGGAGACAGGATGCCTAATTTGAAATCCAGCCTCCATCACTTACAATAATACAAGTCTGGGTGGTTTGCTTAACCTTTCCCATATCTGTTTCTTTGGTTGTACAGTGAGATAAATACAGGAGCTATATGATAAGGCAAGTCTTCTAAAGTCTGTAGGAAGGAGCAAAAAATAGGCATTACAAAATATTTTCTATTTTAATTATTTTTAAAATATTCAAACCTCATTTGATATGTGAAATAATAATGTTTTCTTTAGACAAATAATGCATAAGCTAATTTTAATTAAAAAAGAAACTAGAACCATGAGATGCACCTTTCATGCCCCTCGCCAGTCTCCATACTTGTCCCCTTTGGGATTGCTGCTACCTTGGGGACTGTGAAGATGTCTTCGTTCCCACTTATTCCAGGTCCTTTGAAAAATATGGGGCCCTGTTTAAAGAACACAGTAATTTCCTTATTGAAAATGAGCCGTGCTTTTTGTAATCTATTTTTCTGTCCTTTCCCCACTATGACAGTGCCAGGTCATGGAAAATCCCCCTGGCTGCACAGTATTTTAAATTTCTGACCCAGTAGTGCACAATATGGACTTGGCAAGGTCTTTAGACATTTTTATTTGTGGGTTCAGGGTGGCTTCCAATGTGCATATAAACCTGTTATAAGAATCTCTTCACTTTCAGGTACACAGAAATTTTTGGAAGCAGATTATATGGGGATGCAGTTTATATGATTTTTAATTATGCAGATACTCTTACACAAGCCTCTCAAACATTTCCTTTTCTTTATTTTCTAATATATTTGTAGTGTCTATCAACAATACATTTCCAGACATTCCTCCTAGCTTATTGAAGTCTCTAGATGTTAATATTTGGAATATTATGTTAGGAATGCTGCTATACTATTTTTATGGTACTTTATTATAAATACTAATAATTTTGGAAATCACTTTCTAGTTTAATCTGTAATTGCCTTGTTTGGTGAATTACCTAAGTCTTTGATGAGGTTTTCTATTGAATTACCTCTCTGTCACTAATATGTGGATTTTTATGGCCTTTCATTACTTTTTTATTGTAGCAAGTATTATTTTTCCAATTTTTCTTATAATCTCTTATTTTATAAATTAGATTTAATTCAAATGTGAGGACACTGTTGATCTTCATGTTCAAACCAATTTCTCCAAATAGTTATGTTTTTAAAAACTTCATCTAATATTTTTTCTTAGCATCCATTTATACATATAGATCTTTAATCCTCCTGAAAATAAAGCTTAAGAGATTTTGAAGTATTATTTCAATATATAAATCTTGTTTTTTAAACACTATTGAGTAAATAATCCATCTGTTATTTGTTGTATACAAATGCACAATATTTTAAGATGCATAGAAATGTAGCATTTCTAAATAGTGTCTTGATTTTATACAACATAGCAGCTCAATGAATGATATAAAAAACGGTAAAACTTATACCCTTATGATCTCCATATCTTTTTTCCTGTTTTGATGTTATTCATATATATTGCATAATAGATATTTGATGTTATTTATGTGAATTAAATAAATCTTGATAGTTTTCTACTTTCACAGATTTGTTTTTGTTGGGGTTCATGAATTATGAAGATTTTTTTAAATTGACAAATAATAATTGTACATATTTAGGAGGTACAAAGTTTGCTTTCAATACATGTATACATTGTAAAATGATCAAATCAGGGTAACTAGCATATTCATCACTTCAGGTGCTTTTGATTCCTTTGTGTTGAGGACATTTAAAGCCCTCTCTTTTACCTATTTTGAAATTTCAAACTCATAATTTTTAATTCCAGTCACTGTATTCTGTGCAGTAGGATGCTGGAGCTTATTCCTCCTAATTGGCCTTTATGCTTATTGTCCATTTTCTCTTTCCCTGTCCATGCCCTTTTTCCCAACCCCTTCTATTTTCTATTTATGTAAATGCAACATTATTTGGAGTTCCACAGAAAAGTGAGATAATATAGTACTTGTGTCTGTGTGTCTGACTTTTTTCACTTCACATAATGTTTTCTAGGTTCATCCTGTTCTTTTATATATTTTTTGAAGCTGTTGTGCATGTATACAGCATTTTACAGACCATTGTGCGTTGATGTGCACATAGTTTTTTCCATTTTTTGGTTCCTGTGAACAGTGCTGCAATACATATGGGAGAGTGGAGATCTCTTAGTGTTGCAGATTTCAGTTTCTTTGTGTAAATATCTAATAGTGAAATTGTTGAATCATGTGATGTTTTAGTTCAAATCTGGAATGTCCCTTAATTACTCATGTGCTGAAGGCTTGGTCCCCAGTGGGCAATATTCAGAGGTGGGGCTCTAGGGAAGTGATTGGGTGGTGAGTGCTCTGGCCTCATTGGTGGATTAGTGCACTGATGGATTAACAATTTGTTAGCCTTGTGAGAGGTGGTGGAGGTTTTAAGAGTTGGGGCCTTGTTGGAGGGAGTAGGTCACTGGACTCTTGGGCAAGAGTATTTCTTAACTTAGCCCCTCCCTCTGTTTCCCTCCATGCTTCCTGAGGAACAGGAGCCGAGCAGCTTTGCTCCTCCACAGCCTTCCACCATGATGTTCTGTCTCATTCAGGCCCAGAGCAATGGAGCCAGCTGAAACCTCTAAACCAGGAGCCCAAATAAATCTTTCCTTCTCTAAGTTGTTCTTGTTGCTTATTTTAGGTCAACCAAAAGTTAATACCTATGATAATTCTATGAGGAGCCACCATAATGTACATTAAAATGGTTTACTAATTTACAGTACTACCATCAACATATATGGGTTCCCTTTTCTCAGTATGGTCTTGTTCTCTTTCTCTTTTGGATAATAACAGTACTATTGAGGTGATAGTTTTTTTTTTTTTAATTGCATTTCCCTGAAGTAGAACACTTTCAAAACATACCTGTTGGCTATTTGAATACTTTTTGTTCATTAATCCATTTTTTTTCTTAATAGGGTCATCTGTTTGTTATTGAATGGTTTCCTGTATATTTTAGATGATAATCTCTTATAGGTACATGTGTAGCAAATAAAAACCACATAATATTAACTTCTACTGCTCCAACTCAGGAGAGCTGCTACACTGGGGAAGAGGGGCTAGGTATTGATTAGTAGGGACATATTGTGGAATTTTTTGAGCTTTATTAAAACAATTTTCTCCTCTATAAAATAGGAGGTTGATGTTAGTATGAAAGAAAGAATGAATTTCACACAAATAATACAAGGCCCTAAAATCTTAACTTGGATTTAGCTATTTCACTTCATTTCATTCATTCTGGTGCTTTTGATTGAGCTAATGATGAAGAATAGGTAAAAATTATTATTTTTTGTTCCAGGAAATTATTGAAAGAAAGATATTAAATATATTTAAATTAACAAATAATCCTACTGTTTGATTGATGAAATTCTTGCAATCCAATTTATCTAGGCAAGGAGTAAATTGATTTGGGCTGATATCTTTGATATGATATATTATTCACCTAGTCATTTATTAGACAATAATCAAACTTTCTACAGGACCAAGCATCTCTGTTTACCAGTCCTACACTACTAGGTCACAAATATTGTTTAGTCATCATCTCTTCCCCATTTTGAGTATCCTTCCTTAAGTCACTTGGGCACCAATGCTAAAAATGTATAAAAGTCTTCTCAGCATTTCCTTTCTCAGAGCTTATCTCTGTCAACATGGCATTCTCTGTTTCTGCAGTAAGCTCCATTTATATTATACTAATATAAACACAGTAAAGTCAATATCTGTGGGGTGTGTGTGTGTGTGTAAAAGAGAGGGGGGGACATACTTTTAGTAGTCTATTGAATGGGTCACTTTTCAAAATACCATTTCCTAGGTCAGAGGTTCACACTGGCAGTAAACCCCAGGCTTCGGAACACAACATAGGTAGGCATTTTAGATTATTTCTTTCATCATATTCATTTAAGAACCTTTGCAATAAAAAAGCATGAACTTATATGGGAAAAATACGAACACAGTGGGATTACTGTAGTAGGAGGCAGACCCTTCCTTCCTTTCCTTTAGAGGACAGTGGGGCACTGGTGTCCCTCAGTGACTCTACTTTTATGCTGTCTTCCCTGCCTGGCATGTAAGGGCAAGTTTGGGGTGCGGGGGGAGAGAATCCTGTAGTTAGAAATCTGACCACAAAAAGACAATGGGGATCCTTAAAAGGAGGTACAGGCAGCTTGCTCAGCTCTTAAATGTCAAGACAAGAAGACCTTGTGTGTTCACGCTTGATCCAGGTAACTGACAAGGTAAATGACTGAGCTATTCCTAACAGCAGCGCCCCTTCCCCATCCTGCTGTTTACACAACTGCTCTTCAGGAAGTGAGTGTGGCTAAGACATCCTGATCACAGCCACTGACTCACTCCATGCCACGGCCAGTTAATTGAAAAGTCATAATAATTGGAAGTAAACTTTTAAATTATTAGATTACTCAAGTGCAGAAAACTGTAAGTTCTCAAATTATCAACTAATCCAAGTATTTTTTTCCATAAAAGAACATTTATGCATTTAAGGATTAATACAGCATTCACAGTGTTAGTAGATAATAGTCATGATTTGTGTATCTACAGAAAAGCCATTTGCAAGTCCTGGAGTTCAGCAACAATGGCACAGTCACAACAAAAAGTAAACCTATGTCTAAAGGGACAATAAAGGGGACTTCCTTTTGGAGCCTTGTTTGTCACCTAATGATAATTATTAGATCCGACCATTCCTACTACCCAAATAAAGAGAATCATCTTAGGAACATTTGCAGATTGTCTCTATTCAGATTTTACTGATTACTGGGTGTTGAATATCATAAAACTCAGCTATAAGGGCTTAAATTACTCACTTGAAATTTTAAAAATAGAAAATGATGTTATGTTTGAAGCCAGATTTTAAGTCTACATGAATGTTGTGGCATCATACATTACTTGTGGTATGTACTTCATTTATTCTAATCTTGCAAAATTTCTAGTAGATCATGAAAACTTGGTTTATCCTGAAAATTGATGGCAAAGGTAAATGATGAGTTTGATTTTGTGTTGAATCTACTTATACTGCATAACTTTCACTCTCCTGATTCTATAATCTTCATATATATATGTGTGTGTGTGTGTGAGTGTGTGTGTGTGTGTGTGTGCGCGCGTGTGTGTGTATGTGTATATATATATATATATACATATATATATATTTTTTTCATATCCTATAACACATACTTTACACAATGAAGACTTTTTTTATTGAAAAAAAATGAAGTTTCATTTAAATGCGTATGGCTGTAGAATTTAATGGCTGGGGATTGTACTTCACTAAAGTGGAATATGTAGAAGACTAGAAATGTTATATGCTCTTATTCTATATTTTTTTTAGAGAGAGAGAGAGAGAGAGAGAGAGAGAGAGAATTCTAATATTTATTTTTTTAGTTATTGGCAGACACAACATCTGTGTTTGTATGTGGTGCTGAGGATCGAATCCGGGCCGCACGCATGCCAGGCGAGCGCGCTACTGCTTGAGCCACATACCCAGCCCCTATATGTTCTTATTCTAAGAGCACAATTTCCTTAGGTATTGAACATAACAAGATACCTCTCCTTGGTGACTGTAGAGTGTTTAGAAGAGCTCAGATCATGGCTGTGTCATGCTGAAGTTTGGATATGGTTTGAATGTGGCCGCCCAATTTTTCCTAGGTCAGAATCTTGCTCCCCAGTGTGGTGATGTAGGTAGTGGAGTCTTTAAGAGAGGGCACCTGGAGGAAGGTGATTATGTCATGGGAGCACTGCCTGCAGAGAAGATTCATGCTACTCAGTCAGCTCCCACTTGAGTGAGATTTTATAAAAAGAGCAAGGCTGGCCCCTCCCCAGTCGCTAACTTCCTGTCTTGACATGTGACCTCTTCCACATCATGCTATGCCATCCATCAGGAGACCCTTGCCAGAGCTGAGCAGGAGGCAGTGCCTTGCTCTTGAACCTCCATAACTATGAGCTAAAGCAACCTATTGTCAATTAACCGGATGTTAAAATTTATTTATTAAAGAAACAGTTTCCTAATATATGTGATATTCAGGGAAGGACACATCAGTGAATACTGAATGGTCTCTGTCCTAAAATACATCACAAGATGGCAAAGATAATAGCACATTTGTTCACAGTTCGGTGAGTCTTGTCTGGCCAGTATAATTTCAGGGTTGAGGGAGTCCATGCATGGAGAAAGCACTGTGAAAGTTGCAGAAATACCTCAAGGTGGCATGTGGAATAAGGAGGTTGTAGGGGTGACTTATCCTCATGAGCGAGGTCTTATGAAATAGGCTCAGTAAGCAAAATCTACATATGGTGGTGTATAAGGCAGATTCTCCAGAGAAATATATATGTGTGCATTTATTTGTTGATTATAATAATTGGATCACTCAAGTATGGACTCCCAGAGTCCACTGGCTGTAAACTGGAACAGAAAATTGGGGTGCCTTGCTGGTATAAATCCCAGAATCCAAAGGCCCCAAATCATCAGTTGTAACATCTGAGGGCAGAAAATAGATGTTCCATCTCAAGGGACAGAGATCACGTTTCCCCTGCCTTTTGAGGAGGACTCTGCTTTACAAGTCAGATTCCAATGTGGATTTACTTCACATTTAAATGTTCATCTCCTACAGACACAGCTTACAGAACCACTCCCCAAATAATATATATATATTTTTTTTGAGGAATCTGGGTATCTCTTAGCCCAGTCAAGTTGACACATAAGATCAGTCATCACAGGTGGTAAGCAGAGGACTTCTGTTTCACTGGAGGAAGACTGATTAGTGTTCCCAGAGAGCAATAACTTAAGGAGCAGGAAACTGCTAGGCAGGAAGCGTTGGGGAAATGTTTTAGTTAGATGCGCATTTTGTGGAGAAATGCACCCCTTTAAAAAGTAAACTTAGCCTGGCATGTGGTGCACACCTGTAATCCCAGCAGCTTGGGTTTGAAGTAAGCCTAAGTTTGAAGCTACCCTCAGAAACAGCAAGGAGCTAAGCAACTCAGTGAGACCCTATCTCTAAATAAAATACAAATAGGGCTGGGGATGTGGCTCAGTGGTAGAGTGCCCCTGGGTTCAACATCAGTCCCCTCCCCCCAGAAAAAAAAAAGTAAATTTAGCTCCTCATTAAACATATCTTATGTCAAATGTCTTAATAATAGACGAGTTAACAAATGAAAGTCCAGCCCGTGGTAGGAAATCGGGGAACTTTTCTTGATTCTCAGCCCAGAGCAATCTTGCCCTCTAGAGGAAGGTGGGCAATCACCGGAGGCACTCCAGCTGCCAGGAGGGAGGGGACACTAGGGGTGTCTAACAGGTGGGGCCCAGGATGGCACTGTTCTCTTCACTTAGCAAAATTTTAGTTAGACATTACCATGAGCTCTGTGAAGTCTTTATTCCTTTTAATGGAACTATTCTTTAAGCCCCCGTGTTCACAGCAACCTCTCTGAGTTTGTGATCATTATACAAAGAAGCCCTTAACATTTAGATAAGATATTCAGTAGCTGCTTAATGATGACTGCAGCCATACTTATGTTTTTGACTTTGATTCATTTCCTGATCAATGGTGATTTTACATAATTCAAGTACCAACATTCTTCTGAGTTTAATGTTAATTAACAGCACCAGCTGTGGTCTTTGAAAATGTGCATGGCAGTACCGTCCTTAACCCATCATTGCTGAAAGTTCCTAGTTAATAAATCCAAGGGTACTAAGTCATTCACATTTCTAAAGCTGATGCCAGGAATCACCCAATTTCTCAAAGTTTATATAATTTAGGGATTTAATTGAGTCAGGCCCACAAGATCTAAAATTTAAGCATAGGTAGGGAAAAATTAGAATTCTAAAAAATGAATAATTGTTTACTAAAGGTTATATGTACTAGTTTGGATCAAAAATCTCTTGACAGGTAAGCAATTTTTTAAACAAAGGTTAGAATTTTATGCTCACCAAAAAGGAATATTTACAGCCTAATGGACATTACCTATAGATATTGAAACAGTCTTGCTGTTTTTGGCAACTGTGAGAGTCAGTTTTCCATAACTGTTACAGATATCTAAGATAACCAGCTCATAAAGTAAGGAAAGGCTTATTTTGGTTTACCATTTTGGAGTTTCAGCCCCTGGTTTCTTGATCATATTGCTTTGGAACCTGCAGTGTGTTGTGGGGACAACATTCGTTGGAACAGGAAGCACATATTGAGCAAGCTGTTCACCTCATGTTGGCCACGGAGTAAAGAGAGACAAAAAGGTGTGGGCAGAGTTTCAATGACCCCTTCAAGTACACATCCCCATGCAACTGGACAACTTCCAACTAGTACCACCTCTAAAGGTTCTATTACCCGGTGGTTCTACCACTGAGTGGGGAACACATCTTAAGCCCACAGACCATTGGGGGTCACTTAGCATCATCACAGCAGAAACCTAATCCTTTACTCTGCTGAGCATTGTATCAGAAAATTTTGATAGAATATCATTGTAATCCAAGTGATACAATGGTCATCCATATAAAAAACCTATCATAAATGTGATAATCTAGGAAGAAAAGGCTCAGAAAGAGCACGGAAGTTATATTTGTTTAGAATATAGGTCTAAAGTGGTAGAAAGGGTACAAGGAACTAAAAGGAAGTCATAAAAATAATCAGGGTGTGAACAGCTCTTGATTGGAGACTGATAAACCAATCATGTTAATTCTACTTGCTAAAGGGAAATTGGTGATTAGAAAAAGATGAGTTGAAAGGAAATTCTGGATGCTGTCATGAAGCTGGATGGAGGGGACAGTAGGAATGAGACTATCAGACACCAGGAGCTGTGAACTTAGGAGAGAGAATTTTTGGATTTAATTATTGAATATATGATAACTTGATTATTATAGAAGCCTAATATTTGCTTATGAGACCTAATGTTCATTGCAGAAGAAAGTTTAGCCCTGAATATAGACATGGTAAATGGTGGATCATTGAGATTTACGTGAATTTAACTTTATTTCTGAGCTACTATATATCTCATTACTCTACTTATATTTGATGAACTTATTTATAAATTTTATATATTTGTTAAGAAATTGTGTTTAATAGTGTCGTCAAACTGGTGTTGAGCTCACAGTACTTCCAGCTCACAGATAAACCTGGTTTTTACTTGCCCTTGCAAGGTGAGAGGCTGAAGTTCCTAGTGGTGCTGTCAGCTGAACTTGTAAAAGACATACAGCCACACAGTCACACAGCCACACAGGCACACCATTACAACACACACACACACACACTCAGAACCCATTCCTCCTGTGAGAAGTGGTATATGACAAAGGCCTGTCAGCTCTGTGGAGGTTTATGCCTAGAAGGCGTTATATTTCATTAGCAATAATATAGTTATGAAATCTGACCAATGTATATACATATTTTTGTTACTGAGTATAAAACTCAGGGGCAGTCTACCACTGTGCTCTGTCTCCAGCCCTTTTAAATTTTTATTTTGAGATAGGCTCTCGCTGAGTTATTTAGGACCTTGCTAAGCTGCTGAGGCTGCTCTCGAAATTGTGATCCTCCTCCCTCAGCCTCCCAAGTCCCTGGGATTACAGGTGTATGACAACATGCCTGGCTGAAAACTGACCAATATTTTTAACATCATTTTTAAAAACAAAAGCATGTGTTTTAATTTGTGGACTGCTTTCATTGTAGGGGTTGTTCAATACAATTTATTTGAGAAAAGAATTAAATGAAGATAATATTTTTAACATAAATCATACAAGATTGTGCCCAAACTCCCCTTACAAACAAGATGGTCTAGTAGCCATAGATGAACAGTGAGCTAACATGTTGATAGCAACAGTCAGGGTGTCAGGACCAGGTCTGCTCACAATCATTACAGATAACGGCAGACATTATCTGTAATTATATTATATCTGTATATAATTGTGTATATATATATGTGTGTGTGTGTGTGTGTGTGTGTGTGTGTGCATATGTGTGTGTGTGTTTGTGTGTATATATATATAATTATACCTGTAATTATTTTTAGACAGATAAAAAACTTTTTGTTGTAGTTGGACATGATACATTTATTTTATTTATTTTCTAAAATATTTTGTGATGCTGAGGATCAAACCTCGTACGTGGCAGGTGATTACTCTACTCCTGAGCCACAACCCCAGCCCCGTCTTTTTATTTTAATGAGCTATTAACTAGGAAGCATGTTCTCAAGATTTGCAAAGCAAATTACTGAAGAAATCCCAAAAGAAGGCAAAGAAAAAGACACATTTCTTCAAAGGAAGAGCAGGAAGTCCAGGCTGGACTTCTTTCCAGAAGCAGAGGGTGGAGGACTGCACAGTGACACCCTCAGGTGAAACACAGAGATCCGTCAACACGAAATTCTAAACCCGTCAAAATAGCGTTCTAAAGGACGTTTTCATGAAGATACAAATGAAGACGACGTGTCACTAGCAAAGCTTCACTGAAGGACTGTACTTTTGAAGAAGGAGGACAGTGATCCTTCATGACATCTGAAGATGCACATTTTAAAGGAAAGCATTGTAAATGGCAAATAGACCAGGACATATTTGTGGGCACTGACTGTCAAAAAGTATGTGGATCTTGACTTGTGGGGTTACAAATAAAGGAAATTAAATCCCCTGGTCGAGGTGGGATATAGTAGGGAAGAGGACACAGCAATCTAGGTGCTTAAAGGTCATTGCCTGGAAGGGGAAGCTGTAACGGTTCCACATTTGGGTAACTAAAGGGCATGCCTTGTAACTCTGGGTAATCATTAAAAAGTATAATAAAGGAAACCTATAATGTCATAAATTTACCAAGCTAATGGGAGAGTAAAATATAGTAATGAAAAATAATCCACACAAGAGGAGTCAAAAGAGGACAGGGCAAAGGAAGAGGAGAAGACCAGAGGAAGACAAAGTGAGATGGATCTGTGCTCCTATAGACTAGTCACTTTATAGCTGCAAGGTGACCAGTACTCTCATTAAAGGCAACCTCACCAGATAGGAGGCACACACCTAGAATGGAAAAAATGAGGAATCTGCACTGGATCACTCATATCTAGGCTTCAAGACATAAAAATGATAAAGATCTATTCATAGCCCTTTAATTAAAAGTTATGCCCATAAATCTTTCTAGGATTTTTTTCGAAAGCCTTTGTAAGCTCTTACTGCACATTTTCCTCACATGCGCAGAGTGTAACAGTGCTACACGCTACGTCTAAATCAACAGCACTTTACCGGAAATACTTTTCATTTTCCATTTTAATTCGTGTTTTAGGCTGGACCATTCTCCCCTCCAAACTTCTCACCTGGCTCACCCAGCATTTATTGTGTGATTTAATGGCTTTGTTCACTTAGTTACCAAGGCGGGAACTGAGTGCTGTAGAAATGTCTCTCTCCCACCCCAGCACTCAATCTCTCAAACCACTAATCATGAACACCCCGTCTCCTGAACGTGTTTGGAACTACTTCAGTCAGGATGTCACAGTAGCTTTGAACCTCCAAGGGAGAAGGACATGATCTAGTCCACTTTCGCTTCTATAGCAAAGTACCTGAGACAGGGCATTTTATAAATAATAGAAACTTATGTCCAGCAGTTCTTGAGATGGGGATCTCCAAGATCACGTGCTGGCTATTTGGTGTCTGGCGAAGCCTGTTTATAAGGGATGGCACTGCCAGGGTGTTCTCACACAGTGTAAGGGACACAAGGGACAAATGGGCATGAACCTTGTGGCCTCATGTTGTTGATGACCAGGAGAGGAAAACCCCACTTCCCCCACTTCCTCAGGGCCCGTGGGAGTGTTCCTCCCTCCCATCTGGTCTTCATCCTCATGACTTACCTCCGAAGGGACCCATGTCTTCATACTTGGCCAATGAATTTCAACTCACAGATTTAGGGGTCACCTTTGGACCACGGCAGGACTCCGTCTGTTGACTTGCCAGGCAACACTTCCAACTGTCACTTTCAGTGTTTGGCTTCTCCTTGTCTCAATGTCTGGATAGTCGTAAGGCCCTTGTGAAGTTTGAATCTTATCCCCAAGTATTTGGTTTAGTGACACATTTTCCCTCTAATGCATATTTAAATCACATCAGGTTGAAATATAGAACATAATGGTAATTCCTTAATTTTTTGTCACCAATAATAAGATGCACTGTGTATATGTACACATCGATACAAGCAAGCCTGTGTGTACAAAGCCTTTTGAAAAGCCTCAGAGTGGACCAAAGGGTGAGTCTTAGAATGACAGAACTGTGTTGGTCCACCAACTGAATTACTCCCTCAACACTAGCTCCATGGAAAAATATCCTGCTGAAAGTGATGCCTCTATGAGCCAATCAGCTATTATTATGTCTAAGACAGCCTAGTAAGTAGATTCTCATTGGAGGCTTTATCCTGCATTGTCACACATGCTTTATCTGCCTGATATTCCTACTTGGTCAATTATCAAATGTAAAGAAATTGAGGGAGCCCAACATCTGATGGATATTCTCCTCAATTCACCTGGGCGGTTCCATGCCCCAGCTGACTCAGGCACACTCAGCCAGCATCACTACCTCCCTCCTCACACCACCGGGATGCATTTTTCTCTCATTCTCAGGGCAACTGTCAAATTTTCTTGAGAACACCGTTATGTTGTGTGTATGTGGCCTTCACCAAATCAAAATTTGAGAGTCTGATAGAACTGATATTAATGCATGTGGTGTTATTGAAGTAGGTTGAAATTGTAAAATACAGAGTTCAATTTTCAGATAATAAGCAAATATGTTCATTCTTGTGTACCCTAAAACTCCACACTGCTGTCATTTTTAGATCTGCTTTCAAATCATTCAAGACATGAGAGGATAAGACAAAAGGCATGAGAGTCCTTCATTATATTGGCCACATTCTTAAAGCTTTCATATCATTTGTCTCCCTCCTCCCTTGCTAACATAAGGACAAACACACTTGCATGTGTACCAGCACACACACACACACACACACACACACACACACAGACACACGGGGTGCGGGGGGGGGGGGAGAAAGAATAAAGAACATCCATGAATCAATCTAGCATTATAAAAATAATACTAAATAACTGTTATGGTTTAGATATGAGGTGTGATCAGAACACTGTGTGAGATGCTCAAGAATGCTCAGAGGTGAAATTTTTATATTATGAGCACTGTGACCTGAGTGTCTATCAGTGGATTAATCCAATAGTGAATTAACTGGGAGGGGACTTTGGCAGGTAGGGTGTGCCTTTATATTTTGTCCTGTGAGTAGAATTCTCTCTCTCTCTCTCTCTCTCTCTCTCTCTCTCTCTCTCTCTCTCCCTGGCGCCACGTCCTGAGCTGCTTTTCCCCTCCAGACCTTGGGCCCTGGTGTTCCTCTTCACCTCTGGCCCAGAGTGATGGAGTTCGCATTCTATGGACTGAGACCTCTGAAACTGAGCCAAATACAATTTTCCCTCTCTAAGTTGTCCTCGTAGGGTCTTAGTGTCACACTGATGAAGAGCTGACTAAAACAACAATAAAATATCTAGGGTGAGGGGAAAATGTAAATGTGGAAAAAAGTCAAGTACGAGCCTCCTTCCCTCTCTGCCTTCCACCCCTCCTTCCCTCTCCCCCTTCCTCCTTTCCTCCACCCTCGTTCTTTGTTCTTTCATTGTAATTATATGCAGAAATGTATATTATACTGATTTACTTCACTTAATGTACTGGATAACTTTTTAATTTTAGAGAAACAATTATGCCAAATACCAGAAATACCAAGATATATATTTTTGAGTAGCCATATTTCATGTTTATGAATGCAAAATTAATTACTTTAATTGATGACAGCACTGAAAATACTAAGCACACAAACTACACCTTCATTTTAATGTTGTTATTGTATTTATTAAACTAATATATTTCTTATATAACCTGTACTTATGGATTGACTAAAATAAGTTGTTTCTTAAAAAAATGATCTACAGCAAATCCCTAGAGGAGGTCAATCTTTCCTTCTTTCTCTTTGAACTTTGTTGATTAAAATATGGATACCTTTCCTGGGAGATTGGCAAGGTGTCAGAGTCCTGATGAATTGTTTAAGTTCTGAATATTGTTGCAATGTAGGCAGCAGGAATCATAGAAACCCTTGGGAAAACTGAACATCTTCTCAGAATACAAAGTAAGTAATGGTACACTATGTTACAAACAGATATAGAAGGAAAAGATATGAAACTTTTGACTTTAATAAGAAGCAATTATTTGAACAGCCAATCATAGAGGAAACTGCTCAAAAATGAATACGTTATATACAACTATTAGTCCTCCAGATCATGTGTATAGTCAACCAAAGACCTGCTGAAATAGTCCACAGATTGAAATATGGCAGTCTCTAGAGTAAAATTGAGAAAAGATTCGATGCTAGTAGATCAGTAAATCTTTCAGGAGGTGAGAGGTAAATCTGTTTAACTTGGGAAATTACTTTAGCACTTCAGTTGCTATAAAGTAACAACTGGAATGAGCACTAGGGCCACTGATTGTATTCCCAGGTACATCCTAATTTTAGGGAAAAAAGGTTTATTACTTAAAATTATTCTCTCAAATCTCCCAGTCAATTTCTTCTGTAATTTTGAATGCAGGAGAAAATAAGAAGTGCTTTGCAAATACTAAGATACAAGTCTCACACTAGTTTGAAGTTATTATAAGTGTTTCCCAAACTTTGGAATATGACACATGCTTACTGCAAGTGAAAAATCATTGTAACAATATGCAAATTTCATGGACAATGAAATAATTATTATTCATGACCTATTGAATAGGGTGGCAAATATTATTTTTATTTTTTTGTGTGATTTAAGCATATATGTATGATTGATGATTTAGGAAACATTAAATAGAAAATTGCATACATATAAAATGTATCCAAAGAACTCTGGACTTTGTTATTTTTTATTCGTTTTGGTTTGGGTACTGGGGATTTAATCCAAGTGAGCTTAATCATTGAGCCACATCCACAGGCCTTTTTATTTTTTATTGAGAGATGGAGTCTGCCTAATTTGCTGAGGGCTTCACTAAGTTGCTGAAGCTTGAACTTTCCTTGAACTTGAACTTGCAATCCTCCTGCCTCATCCTCCTAAGCCACTGGGATTATAGACATGCATCACCGCATACAGCAAAAATACTGTACTTTTATAGTAAAAATCTTACCAAGATTCATAGAGGAACATTTCAGCTGAGGTTGGTTGGGACCTTTTTTACTTTGAGAGATTCAGATTATTCAGTTAACCTAGCTCTTCATAATTTTTGCAAATATTTCTATGTATTACCTTGAAATATTCATAAAGTTTCCTCCTTCAGTCTTGCCTGGTACCACATGCCCTTTGCCCCATTCAGGCAGATGGAATTTTCTACCTTCATGGCTTCACAGGATGGATGGTGCAGTTAGATATGCAGCCAATTATTATTGGCATTTCTTTTAAAAATCCTGGTGTTGGGGGAAGAGGGAGTTTCTGGGCTGGGATAATGTATTTTATAGAACATTTAATGAAGGCTTCCACCCCTGAGTCAGGACAATCATCCCAGGCTATGAGAACTAAGAGTTCAGATGGATGGTGGTGACACTGAAAACACAGATGGTACCTTAGGAAAAACACAGAGCTTGGCTGAGTTGCCCACTCCTCAGAGCAGTTCCAAGCCCAGGTCCCATGGGAGGCAAGCAATCAGGTACTTAACGTGTTTAGAAAATCCAAGAATAGAAGAAAAATGTGTCAGTTGTCTATAGCTGAGGCTCTGCAATGTACAAAGACCCCAGTGAAGAAATGACCTGAGTGTGTAAGCTGTTAGCCCTCAGACAGCCTGGGGCTCAGGGAATAGCTAGAAGACCTGAGCAGATCCGGTGACTCAGGAGGATAGTGTTGTGAGGATTCAGGGTCCAAGGCTTGGTGTATACATTCATGCACACACGTATGCATACACATGTGTATCTGTATATGTGTATGTGTAGCAGAGGAAGTAAATAACCCTGATTCTGACCCACTCCTCTGTGATCATTCTCACAAGCAAGGCTGCCAGATTCCGGTCCTACATAAATCTTCTGGAACTGACTACAACCCTATAGTGGGCTGGGGGCAGAGAATAGAAATTGACCTTGTTTAAATCTCTACTATTCGACCAAATAAGAGCTAGAAATAAATATAATCTGTTATTGTAAAAGATAACAAAGGACGCTATCTGAGTGTGTGTTCTAAGCTGCAAACTGGATACTAAGGATAAAAACAATGGGAACAAGAAATGGTCTCATAGCCTCCCAGGATCCTGAAGGGACGGCCCTCCCAGGAGGTCATCATCCAGCACATGGTGGCTGCTACAGAGGGACAGAGACTCTGGTAGCAGCAGATGTCCAGAAGTTACTCCTGGAGTCGCAGACTTCCCCTGCCACTTTCCCTTTGCTCAAAATTCAGGGTGACTTACCTTTCCAATTTCTGCCTTCATTAGCTTTTGGCTACCATCCAGTGGCTCTTCTCTGCCTCATGATTTTTTTCTACTGCTTTGTCTATGGATGCCCTTTTCCTGCTTCTCTATTTTGATGTCTGCATTTTTTTCCCCTCTGTTTGTGTGACAGTCAACCTTTCTTAGAAACTGGGTTAGCCAGGCATGGTCCTGATTTGATTTCTGCTGTTTGCAAGAACTTTCATTGAGCTTAGTTCCATTCTTGTTCTGTCTGTACATGTACTAAGGATTGAGCTCAGGGCTGCTCTACCACAGAGCTTCATCCCCAGCCTGATTGGTTGATTTTATTTTGAGACAGTGTCTCGCTAAATTGCTGAGACTGGTCTCCGACCTGGGATCCTTCTGCCTCAACCTCCTGAGTCACTGGGATCATAGGCATGTGCCACGAAGCCCCGCCTACATTCCCTTCTTTTGCTAATCATGTAGTGACCCAGGTTCCTAGCTCACACAATGCCATGGCAGGTGCTCCTGCCCAGGCAAACCTTAGGCTGTCATATTAGCAGGGACCTGCCATGCTTCACATCTACATTCTAACTCTTTCTGCCATGAAGTGAGGATCTTCTTAATAGGTTCGAGAATTTCTATCTCAAGTAATCTAATAAGGAGATACATTCACACCTTTGTTTCCTCTCACCCAATTTCCACCTACTTGTATGTTTCTTGAAGTAAAACAAAGCAGTCTCCAAGCAGGCTGCTGGTCCTGAGCAGACCTCTGCTATTTCTTGGTCAATTAATTCATTCATCCATTTATTTAACTCCTATGGCTCTTTGTGTCAATTCAGAAAAAAACATCTGCATCTAGTGTGTTACATTCTAGTACGGGAAGAGGGGACATACCCAATAAGCACACTAAACGAAATGTATGGTATATCAAAAAGGAAAATATGCTAAGGGAAATAGCCAAATTAGGGAAGTAGGGGTCTGTCAACAGAACAAAAAAATAAACTGGGAGATATATAGATAGAATGCATAATGTGTGTGTGTGTGTGTGTGTGTGTGTGTGTTATGTGTGTGTGTGTGTGTGTGTGTGTGTGTGTATAGAGAGAGATGGATATGAGTTTTGGTCATCCATAAATAAGAATGAAATGATGTCATTTGTAGGAAAATTGACAGAACTGGACAGCAACATGTTAAGTGAAATGTTAGACTCAGAAAAATAAGTGTCATATTTTTTTTCTCTAGTATGTGGAAGCTAGAGGGAACAAAGGAAAAGGGAATCTCATGAACAAAGAATGTAAAACATTAGGGTAAAGGAAGGGGACCAGAAAAGGAAGGAGGGGAGAGCCGTGAGAGGTACTGGGTAGCAAAAACAGACACATTATGTTACACACCTGCACAGACAGGCCACAGTG
Source organism: Callospermophilus lateralis (assembly GCF_048772815.1). Classification (NCBI taxonomy): domain Eukaryota; kingdom Metazoa; phylum Chordata; class Mammalia; order Rodentia; family Sciuridae; genus Callospermophilus; species Callospermophilus lateralis. Next base: position 155,695,409 of record NC_135309.1, on the reverse strand, counting down.
AGACCCTTGGGCTGTATCATTAACAGGCACCAATAAGAAATTTTAAAAAAGATATTTTTTCTATCTTGAAAAAAAAAAGAGTAAGATCAGAGAAGGGTCTTGAGAGTTGCGATTTATAAATTGAGTATTTGGTGTGAGCCTCATTGCTAAGAGGGCATTTGTGTCTTTTGTTCCTACCTGGTGTCCTCTGCCATGACGGCTCTATTTAAGAGAGGACAAGGTGATGGTGATAAACCTGATCCATCTATTCCCAACTCTTGAGCAAACAGGCTCTGCTTCAAAGCATATATCACAAACAAAATAAAATTGGGACATTAGTCTGCTCCCATTTTCTGGCTTCCAGCGGTCAGCAGTGCCGTCCACTCCAGTCTCTGCCTTCACCATTTTGTCTTGTTCTCTGACTCTGACCCTCCTGCCTCCCTCTTCAGAGGACCCAGGTGGTTACAATGGGTCATGATAAGCTTCCATGATAATTAAGGAAAACCTCCCCATCTTAAATCCATATGCACAGTCCTGTCGGCCATGGAAGAGGACATTCTCAGGCTGTAGGTTAGGGTGTGGACAACACTTGGGGGTTTTCTTCAACCTACCAAAGGAGACAGGTAGATGCCAAGTTGTTCTTTCTTTTTCATTCTCAAGTCCTTGCTCACCACGCCGAATAACTGTTGGACTTATTTGATAGTTTGAAATATTGGTTTGAAAGTGCCCTCAATTAATGACCTGTTCAGGAAACCTAGCTGTCCTCACGAATCAGGAGTGGTGAGCTCCTGCAGCGTCTGCTCAGGGCCTACCTGGCCACCATGCTTACAGACCACAACACCACTGTCCTCAACTGCCACTCAAGTACTTAATGCAGCACATTAGTATATACTGTGTGGCAATTTTCTAGGAAGACTTAAAATTCATGTTCAACTCACCAATTGATCATTTTAAAGTTTTTTTTATTTGGTTTGATGATAATTCTCTCAATACATTACTCACATACGAGCCCTTGTCTATACTATGCTTTCTGGGAGAAATCTAGGCCAAGACACCCAGATCTGTGATTCTTTCCTTTTGTCTTCTGTGTCTTGCTAATTGTTTACATACTTTGTTTCTCAATTTCCTTAAAATGTTTGTCTTTCATATCTGTTTCAACACGGTGTCTTTGGAAATATAAAAACGATTTTGAAGTTACAAAGAGCAACATGGGTGATGCTGTGATATCACTGCTCTTTCCTGACCATGGTGTGTATGGACACTTCCATTGTGATAAGAATGGACAGAATCAAACACACACAATGAAGTGCACATGTTCTTATGAAAAACAAACAAAAAAGAGAAATAAAATGTCTAACCTGAGCACATTTTTATGAAACATCCTTCATTACAAAAATATGGTTTTAGATTAGGTGACTTCAAGGTGCTTTCCTTCTTTATAAACATTAAAGGCAGTAAATGAAGATTATTTTTCTATGTAATTTTATCCTTTATCGAATATGCAATTATTTTCACATGATTCTAAGAGTTTCAAATCACAGAGGCCTAATAGGTGACTTTTATTTAAAAGCCAAATAGACTTTTGTGAATATGAGTTCATAATTTAAGTGAGATGCTCTTACAAATGCATATATTAGTGTTTAATTTGCCTATTAACCCACTAAAGGAATGTGATTTGCCTGGGCTTATAAATTGAGGAGCTACTGTCAAATTAAAGCAAAATGTTTTTTTCTTTTACAGTTTTTCTTTTGACATAGTTTTAGACTCACACACAACTGTAAGTACAATGCAAGGAGATGTTATGTACTCCTCCCCTGGAATAATCTTATGGCATAATAATATTATAACCACTATAATGACAGTGACCAAATGTATTATAATTTCAAGGGCATAGTTCCTTCAGAATTGTTCATATGAACCAAGGACAACTTTAAGAACAAGAGAAATAAACAAAATGGACCCGGCACTTTCTCTTCTTCTCATTTGTTTACAATGAAGCCTGTTTGTATTTTTCTGTAAATGCACACCAGCTCCCCACCCAAGTACATGCCTAATCCACAGTCTCCGATTGTCTACCTCACTCTCCAATGCTCTATTTCTCTGTTTTAGTTACCCTTGGCCTCTACCTTGACCCTACGCTGTCTGTCTCAATAAATTCAGAACACAAGCATTTACCTTCAGCAAATGTGAACGGTTCCTCCAGAAATATAGCATCCTATAAAAACTAAAGCCAGAGGAAGTAGAAAGGTGAGGTCAGGTACAATTTTCTCATCACAGCCTCTCTCACTTTTTCCTTTTAGGCTCAGACACTATGCTGACCTCTGTCTGTTTTTATGGCTAGATTAATTCTGCTATTTCAATGAGTCTGAATTTTCTGAATCATATGGTTGGAGTGACCTTAAGAAGTGCTGACCTCTGAAAATATTATGTGGAAAACAGATAGAAAGATGAAAAAATTCAGACTTACAGACCAAGATGATATCTTAGAGATGGTCTTTCTTTCGGCCTTCTAATTTACAAAGAGAAAGGTGAGGAATGGACAGCCAAGGTGATGTGCTAGGCTTGTGTCCCTCTTAAAGTGGCTGTCAAGTCCTCTAAAGCTTTGTTGCAGCAAAACAGCAGACTCCAGGCCAGTCCTGTCAGGAGTCAAGGAAGTCAGAGGGATCCTAGGCTAACTGAATAATTCAGATTAAAATCTCCAGGTGTTTGACTTTAACTTGGTCCAACTCTCTGCTTTGTGCTTTGCAAAGTCTAGGGATATTTATCTTCCAAAAACTGATCTGTGGGTTTAGATACCACCTTGGAAGGCATTGTCTACTAGTGTCTAGGTTCTCTAATGCTCCAAATCTATACAACTTCAAAATCAAAACCCTATTTGGTGTATTTCTTTGGGACAAGTAGAAAAGGAGAAAAGCCAGTATGTCTAAATGGCACTTCCAAAATGGAGAAAGGCAGTTAAGTTACTACAAAAATAGAACTAAGCATTCTCCCAATTCCACCACTTCTTTCTCCGTTTCCTCTCTTCCAGGGGGGCCTTAGTCACAGTAGGCTCCTCAAACTCCTTTCCATGCACAATAACTATAATAATATTATTCTGTGATTGCTATTGTTGCTTTTTAAAAATATCACACCACTGTCAGTATTGAACAAAACACATAAGTGTTTAAAAATAAACACTTTTAGAGAATTGTAGACCATAAATAAAAAACACAAATGCTTTATTATGTCTCAAGCACCCTGTGAAAGTAATATTAAAACTGGCTTATAATGAAAAGAATAAACATAATACAAACTAAACAATTGTCACAAATTTGAAATGTTATTAGTTTGAAGATGGCAATTTTAATATTTATTGTGGAGGTGATTAACAGATATTTTCAATTTTTTTTTATTTTGTGCTACAATTTTCCTCCATAATTCTTACTAGCTAATCAAAAAGCAATAGAAAATTCAGTAAGAAAACAATCATAGGTAGTGAAAATTGATTTTTTTTTTAATTTTAAAACATTGCTTGGCAGATACAGTCACATTATCAGAGAATATATTCATATAAGCAAAATATGTTATGCTCAAACAAACACTTTGTCAAATCTCTGAATTTTTCTCATGAACCTTTAGGAAAGACGAACAAAAGATATATCACAAATTCTTTTGAATTCAAAAGGACTCATATAGGGAATTTACCAAATGAATATTGAAGGTCCCACATTGGACAGGTACAGGAACTTTTAGTCTCTGTGAGATAAAAAACATGACTCATGTGGAAATATGTTGTCTCCTTGAGTTACTAATATGTATGGTGACATTTATGTGCACAGGAAATAGGAAATCCCACATCTGTATTTATAGGCAGTAGTATTTTTCAGAATGATTATTAATATTTGAATAGTTTGATACTATAGATAATGAAATAGTTGTGTAAATCCTCAATACTGATCCAAGTAAGTTATTCACCCAAGAGGTTAGAAAGACAAAAATAGAATAAAGTGGTAGAACAAAACTAATGTTTTAGGTTTTTTTTCCTTTAATAATGGCCAAGCCAGGCAATCCTATGAGGGAATATATTTTCAAGCACTTGTGCACCTAAATATAACTTTACAATAAAATTGGATGCCAGAGAGCAATATAAAAAAATAGAGTATTGATGTGGTGTTTAGTTTCTCATGCAGAAAGTTATTTTGCTATGACAATGACTTCATGTAAATATAAAATCCTGACATAAAAAATTGCTACCAAGGTAGTAATAACTATTTTTTTTTACAGAATAACCTGACAAAAACATTCTTACAAGAAAGAATAATATAGTATTATTTAATTATCTTTCTCTTCCTCAGCACTGGGCCTCCTGTTAGGCAAGTGCTCTACCACTGAGCTAGATCCCCAGTCTTATAATGATTCTCATGCTTGCTACTCTATGCAAAATATTTAAATATTTACAAGATTGATCTTAGCTACGTTTGTCTGGTCTCTAAGACTAGTGAATGATTTATTCTCCTGTTAGAATTTCTGTAGTGTGTCTATTGTTGAGTAATAAATCACCCAAAGCTTAGTGACTTCATAAACTACAAAGTAATTATTTCTCTCATCTCTATGTTGGTTTCATGGTTTTACTGATTAGGCTGATCTTGCCTGAGCTGGACTCATTATGTCTTATTTACCTGAGGTTAGATTTTTGATCTAGTAGGAACTAGTTGATTTAAGAAGACTGAGTTCCACTCAGCTTCACCTGGCAGACCCCAGAAGCTCATGGGCTTGCTTCCCCAAGAGAGAGCAGCAGTCAGCCTTCTAACTGGCTGAGGCACGTTACACTGCCCGTCTACACTTAAAGGGAAGAATTAAAAAGACAATTTGTAAGGAATTACAGACAGGGAGCAAATAGTAACCATTGATACTGGAGAACACTTAAACTTAATATTTTTGTTTTTATTCATTGCCATTGGCAGTTGCAAATTTAATAATGTCTTAAATATTTTATGTTACTTGTTTTCAAATGTTGACATCCCACTTATTTTTTAACAAATATAAATCAACGCTTTACAGACATAAAAATGAAGTACTATTTACTGTACTTTTAATAACTTCATTTTATCAAAGAGACAATAAAGATACAAGAAAGAGATACATCAGGGTTTTCTAAAAGCTTTGTACAAGTCACTGTAGGAATTATGGGGAAAGGAGCATCCAGGCCTTTCTGTGCTGTTTAGGGAAAGTTTGTAGAGATGGAAAGCTGGATTTCCTACTGAAGAAATGAGCAGGAGTCCATCCATGTAGAAGGGGAAAGGCAGGAACTACCAAGGTGGAGGAGACAGGGAACATCACCAGGTCTATCTGGAGAAGTCCTAAGTTAGTGCAGTTAGGAGGTGGGTTGAGCATGAGTTGGAAAAGTTGGTAGGGACGTTGGGAAGAGCTCTGTAAATCTTACCTTTCTAGAAGGACTCATGGGGAGTAGCAACATCTGTGAATGCAGACATTCAAACTCTGAATGTCTTGTGGGTTCAGATTCTTGATAACATGAGTAAAGCACATCTTTTTCCTATTTTACTGGGCTTTTTCTCATAACCTGGCTTTGGACTTTAACAAAGTGACTGGGCTGTTTTCTTCCCTTTCTATCTCCTAACTTTCCTTTCCCTCCCCCTTTGTCTCCCTTTTGTTAAGCATCCCTAATCCAAAAGTCTGAAATCCCCAAATGCTCCTAAACCAAAACTTTCTGAGTGCCCACTGATGCGACCAATGAAAAATTACCACCTGACTTCATGGGACAGGTCACTGTCAAAACAGAGGCACCCAAAAAATTGCACAAAATTTCCTTCAGGGTATGCATATAAAGTTTATTTGACACACAAATGAATTTTGTGTTTACACTTGGGTGCCATCCCCAAGATAACTCATTATATGTATGTAAATGTTACAAAGTCCACAAAAATCTAAAATTTGAATTAACCCTGCTCTGAAACATTTTGAATAACAGATACTCAATGTGTACAAGTTTTGCAAATACCTGTGGCTTCTCTCTTCTGACTGCCAAAGCAAGCCCAGCAGCAAGATAGGTCAGATCAACCCTCTCTGGACTGGTCTTCCTTGCTTCCACCTGGAATATCTGCTGCTGGCCAGAAGGCAGTCAGCACAATTTAGATTTGGGGTTTAGAAGTGAAGCAAAAAACACTGGTAGCTCTATAAGTGTACTCTACGTTCTATAGTACAGCTTTTCCCAGAGCCTAACACTGGTTTTCAGTTCTATTTCCATTAATAGAAAGTGTCAAGTTGCTTCTGATTTTAAATTCCTCCTGTGTAGATAGATTTTATAAACTTACATTGGAAGTGTGCTGGAATCAAGGCAGATCAGAATACCCAACCATGATGGAGCATTAGATCTGATATATCCCTCAATACTATCATTGCCCTAAACACATATCTTAGCAGCATCTAGAAGCTGGAAAAGATAATATCCCTAGATGGTCAGCTGCCTGATGTGTGGGGTCTTCATTTATTGTAATCATTATTATTTTATCTGTTGTTATCATCTGGCTGATGGTGCTCAATAAATGACTGCCAACTGAATTCAGTTCAAACTTTATATCAGAAAGAAAAAAAGTTGGTCCATGTCAATGTCACAATTTTATTATTATAGAGTCACTTTTTGAGGTGTGATTGCTATAAAATTTTCCTGAATATTTTTCTTTTGTCACTTTATAACTCTTTCCTCTTCCATCACAAATAATTTGATGTTGTTCTAATCCTGGTTAATCATGTCATTTACATGTTGCTTTTTCTTTCTTCTTTCTTTTTTAAGTTTCTGTTAATCCTTTGAAAAGTAAGAAATAACAAAACTAAACAATAAAAAGTAATACAGTTATCCACACCTATTTTTGCAATTAGAATGTTTACAAAACAGAACAAAATGCAGCTCTCTATTTAAATGTAAAATATTTTTGTTCAATTAAATAAGGTTGGTGGGCCAGTAATTATATTTCTACTTTAAATTTACAATTGCAGCAAAGAGGCTTCCAATTGCTTCTATACTTGTACATAGTTTGTAGACAATCTGTAGCTAACCAATGTTCCACTCATTTTTCTTTTTATGCTCCTTCTTCTACTCCTTCCTCCTCCTCTTATTGTAGTACCATGTAACATATGGTGTACCATAGTAAGACTGGAATTTTGACACAAAGAACCTAATGCATATCCTATGAAGTGTGATTTTTTTTTCTGATTTTATACAATTCTAGGCTAGATCATGCTTGGTGCTGAACTTGAGTGCTCATTCTGATGTAAATCCAGAGAGGATGCTATGACAGGCTAGAACCATCGGGTAACAGAAAAGACAACCCATCAGCAAAACTGTGTTTGGAGAGAAGTAGGAGAATGCATTGGTAGCACGATGTCAGAAACCAAGAGAAGAGATGGTTTGAGTTTCTAATTTTCAAATTCCAAAAACTTTAGCCTTGGGTCTATAGGTCTTGAGTTTTTCTAAGTTCCACAAATATTCATAAGATCATCTATGTGTTCTAACAAAAATAAATTCCTGTGCATACAGCAGCATGAATGTCATTATGTTCTCTAAATTACATAAAAAGGAACACATCATGGCTTTGAAGTTTCTGAGTTAAGGCCATATTAGAAACTCTTTTTCTGAATATTTTCCATATGTTCCTCTATTCTTTTATAGCTATAATATTACTGATGGTGACTTTATCCAACTCCTCATTTTTCCCAGCTTTTAATATGACCTTTGGTTACAAAGGGCATTTGCTCCATTAGACTCTAGAATATTGATAAGAAGCACTGTTGAGCTGGTACAGTGCCAGGCATCACTGGCCTGGTGTTTAAAAGTAGACTTCCTGCTCAATTTTCCATCCTGCAGATGTGCTCTGGAGGTAAAGGTCAAGAATGATTCCACAGGGACTTTTGATTGCATTACCCTGATTTCTCTGTTATGAATCACTTATTAACACTATAGAAGTAAAGACTCCGAAATAAATTTACTCATTGCTTCTTATAATATTTCCTCCACTTCTTTGCCTGTCTTATAAAATAGCTGATATTGGCTGACTCTGGAAAAGAGATTTTCAGCTCTGTGTTAGAAGAAAGAGAAATAGACAACAGAAGACAAATAAGTTTCATAATTCTCTTTCTCTCTTCTATTGCTTGCCAATGACTAATTTCAGAAAATGGATCATACCTGCCTTGAAAGGTCAAATCATAGCTCTTATATAATTTAATCTGTTAATAAATCTAAATGCTTGTTAACTTATTAAGGGATATATTAAATTGTAACATTTCTCCATTTCTGCAGAATATTACCTCTTTGTTAATATAATTTACTACTGGAGCTATGAAAACCTAACCTGAAAATAGCTGAGTAATGCCTGTGTATATTTCTGTATGTAATATCAAATTGTTATTTTAAGTATTAGCATTGTTTAGTATGTCTTTAAAGAAAAAGTAACACAGACAACCTTGGCTAAGATATAATTAATTCTTGCACTTTTCATCAACCCAAAAATGTATTCACTACATTTCTTTTCTTGACTCTCTCATCACAAGTTTGACACCTCTTGTAAAATCAGCATCTTTGGTTGTATTTATTAGAAAAATGATCTATTCCTAATTTTTATCTGAGTTTCTTTTATGTTTAAATATTTCCCCCCAGTATCCCATGTCTTCTTCTAAATATAGGCATATTATTCCTCTTTGATAACTCCCTAGGCATATAATCTCCACAAGTTTTACACTTCTTTTTTTTCTAATCTGCTAAATACTTAATTTCACCATCATCTCTTGTAGTCTTGTGGGGTTCTGTTGAGAGCCACAACCAAGTCAAGATGGTGCCTGGCATTTTGCCAGAAGGAGTGGTTGAGAAGTAACACCATCAAGCCATTAAGATGATGATAATTAAGTTAAGCTGTGTATAATTATTAAGATAATGACTGATTGCTGTAATTGGATGATGCTAAATTGAAAAAAGCTGTGTATTCAGTTGTGTATATAAACCTCTGCTGTCCGGGCAATAAAGTGGCTCCTGCTGCCTCGGGTGCCCACTACTTTTGAGTTCTCGCGGAGTTCCAGTTGAGTTCCCATTGGTTCTCAAGGAGTTTCGGGGGAGTTCTAGAGAGTTCCCTTTTCCTTTGTCGTTTTTACTCCTATTCCTTTACCATACTCTATTTTGGTAGAGGGCTTCCTGCAGACACTTGTTGCCAGTTGACTAAGGAGTAAGTACCTAGCCTAGGTCAGACCAGGAGTCTGAAAACAGGAATTTGAAATGAACATCAAGAAGCAAGGCGGTAGAAAACAGCATCGAGGGGAACTCCCGCAGTGTTTTGGTTAGTTTGGATTATTACGAGGCCTCTCTTTATTAATGATTCAATTTTGATTGGTTTTTATTTAATCCTACTCAATCTCAGCTTCCCCCCTTGCTGAGATGCTTGAGAGTTCTGACATCACTGAGTGTGGTGGTGTTAAGCTTAGGGATACATACTTGTAAGAGCTCCTTCCTGTTCCTATATTCCCCTAAGGATGTATTTGTAGGAAGAGAAAATAAAAACAATGAACTCTGCTCCTGGGTGTGAATGGGATGTCCTCTTGTGGGTTTTGTTCAGAATTCTTGTAACTTTACAAAACAATTCTCAAGTCAGGTCTTGGAGATGAAAGGGAGGAAGTCTAACTCGGAGCTCTCCCTGCCCCCCACTGAACCATGGAGCATGGACCACAGAGGAAGAAAAAGGGAAAAGAGGCCAACATACATTGTGTTGACTGCTACATTTCAAAGAAGGGTACCCCTGTTCTCCTCCTGCTCCTGCCTTCAGAATGTTGGTAAAAATAAAGCCAGTTTCCCTTTTTTAAATCCAGTGTGTTAGATGGTAAGAGAGTGAGTCTCTAAGTTAAATAATTAACATGCCAGAGGACATACATTCTTTCAAATAATGAATATGTTGATGAAGAAAAATGAAAATCAGGAGTCTTCAAATCCCAAAATACAATGAAAGTAGAATGGTTAGGAGGTTAGCAAAGCCCAGCCCTCGGGGGGCTTCTGTCACTCTGACACCGTTGGTCACAGGTGATAGATAACCTTCAGGATTTTGTTAATATGGTCAGGGAGATATGATGAATAAATGTTAGACTCTGTCACCCAGCAGACAAAAATTAAACTTCCTCTATCAAATTTACAGGCAAGTAAAGGGTCTAATATCTCACTTGAGAACTTCCACCTGGCTGTCAGGTAGGCCGTAGTACAAATCTAGTAGGCACCCAAGACCCTATTGTGGAGTGGAAGTAGCCTCAGTGAACAATGCTCCCAGGCACAGGCAGAAGTTAAAACAGACCCTGAAAGAATCCAGTTTCAACTTTGGCCTCAATATATTCTCACTTATGTAAGTCAATGAAAATAATCAGCTCCAATTCAATATTTAAAACAAAAATAACCTCAGAACAGAGAGACAATAATGGTGAGAATCAACTGAAACAGCCCAGCAGCCAACCTGTAAGAATTCCATTTTATGACATTGTCAGGATAATGCAAATATATTCATGTATTTGATAAAATGTGAGAGAAACTAAGAAACATAAGAAGGAAAAGCAGGATTATTGAAAAATAAACGAAAATATAAGAAGAAAACAGCTCTAGAAATAAATTGAAAATTAATTTAGTATTAACTTGAATTTCATTCTTAGGTTTAAAATGCATCCTGATTCAAGTACCCAGTTTACTTAGAAAGATAGTCTGATAAATTTAATGTGAAGCTGATGAAATTATATCAAATGATCTGAAGGCACAAAGAAGGACAATGTTGACATTACAGTTAGAATCTGGATAATGTTGGATAATGCTTGGATACACACAGAAAAGTTTCAGAATCATCTAGATAATAAAAAAATGGAGTTGGGATTTATATGAGTAATAGAAATTATTCCAAACTTAGCATACTTCAGAAAATCTGCAGGGCTGCAAGCCCAATCAAAAAGTATGCAAGGCCATGGGAGAGTTTGGAGAGGTGGCTCTCTGTGGATAAAGGTGGACGTCATGTGCATCTGTGCTGAAGTAGAGAAAACAAATGTTCACTGAGATTCTGTTTCTGACCCATTTTCTTTCAGAAAAGTAAGCAAGTAAGGGCATTTTCAGAAAAGAATGACGTTTACCAGCAATTATTCTCCTCAGAAATTTTTTAAAAAATGGATAATCTCCAGTAAAAGGAGGATCACTAAAGAAAGATATTTGTAAAATAACTAAGAATAACATTTAACACATTGCACAAAAGCAAGGACAAACATGACAGATAAAGTCATAATTCCATAGAAGTTAAACTTTAAAAAATCATGTATGGTAAAATAGGTAGTGTAAGTTCTGAACAGATAGGATGCATAACACCCCAAAAATACAGGAGAAAGGAGTAATATTTGGAAAACAAATCAGCCCAGCTCTCAGGGAGCACAGACATTGGGACTGAGGAGAAGGGTAGGGAGGACTGTTAGTAGCTGTTCTTACTGAAATGACAGGTATCAACAAGCCCCTAGAGAAATGTCAAATACCTCAGCTGGTGCTCTGAAATTAGAATGTAGGCTAATTAACACCTTAGAACTCAGCTGTTACTCTTGCTGCCAATTCATGAAAACAAAAATAGCTTATCCTACCATTTTCTAAAATTAATTGGGAAGGAGTAGAGTTCACCTGGGAAATATATATATATATATATATATTTTTTTTGTGTGGGAAGGGTTAATAGTCAATACAGGTGGATTTTGTGTGAAGTTTTTTTCTGAACCAAACTTTTTAAAAGCTTCTGTTTTTCATGTTTCCCTTCTTATGAAATGTGGATTCTAAAGTTTTTTTAGTTGGGAAGTGTTTGATGCTATAATGATGTATAATATAGGTGGTATTCTGTTAGAGAACAGAATAGGAAATGTAAAAAGAAAGTTATTGGATTTTATTCTATTATACAAGTCAAATATCCTCTAAAAGACATGGACTCCTCCCAGTATGTCTGAGTATTATTTTCCTTAAAGTGAAAAAACACTGTGTAAATGCTGCCCTCAGAATTTGTTCTTATCTTAGGTGTTACTATTTATGAATCTGGATTCTGTGTTAACAAAATCTTGCTGGAGCCAGAAACAATAGGAAACAGTTATTTTTCTGAAGTATTTAAAATTTAAATATAATTCTGCTCTCTTAGAAACCTTTCTCGTTTTAGTTTGATGAACACATGATGATAAGTTCAGTGTGAAATGAGCTTAGAAAACTGCCCTTTCATATTTATTTGTTTTTGTAGACAGGTGACAAAATTGATTAGATAATGAAAAAACTACTTTATAACTTAGGGATTTAATCAAAGTAATTAGAGCTCTAAGTGATTTAGTTTTGATTTGATTAATTTGATGCATTTTAGTATTTTTATTCAGAGAAATCAAAAGATTTAAGGGAAACTGCAACAAGTAACATGAAAAATATAATAAAAGTTAGGCACAGATTTTAAAGAGGTGAAATATTAAAATACACCTGGGTATTAAGCTGAGTATTTTTTTTATCTCTTAGCAAGAAATCTCTTTAAAATTTCCAAATTTTCTGAGGTAAAGTTGATAAATAAAATATATGTCTGTGGTGTACAACATGAAGTTTTGATGTTCAAGTGCACTGTGCAATAACTGTGACAGTCAAGCAAGTCAACATATCCATCACTTCCACAACTATGCTATTTTGTGGTGAAAATAGTGAAGACTTGTCAGTAAATTTCAAGTATAGAATAGATTATTTTCATCTGCAATCTCTGCTGCACAGCTCCTCTACGGAATGTGCTCTCTTCCATGACTCTATCTTTCTACCCTTTGAATATCCTCACTGTGATCCTTTTCCTACCCCCTTAGCCGTGGAAACCACCACTCCACTCTCGGTTTCTATGGGTTGGACTTTTCTAGATTCCACATACAGATGAGGTGATTTAATCTTTTCCTTTCTGGACCAGACTTATTCCACTTAAAATGTAATATCCTCTAGTGCCATATTGGCACAAATAACAGGATTTTTGCACTTTACAGATGAATAATATTCTATTATATTCTATTGTGTGTGTACATTTGTGTGTGCACATGTGTGTGTGTGTGCGTGTGTGTGTGCATGTGTGACATTTTCTTTTATCCATTTGTTGGTTTATTCCACATTTGACTATCACCAAGAATGTCACAAGGAATATGAGAATTCAAATATTTATATAATATAATTATTTCAGTCTCTTCATATATTTGCCAAGTTGTGGAATTGCCGAGTAATATGATAGTTCTACTTTTAAATTTGAGGTTCCTCCTTTCTAATGTCCATGATGACTATGGTAACTTACATCCCCCAAAAGCACGGAAGGGTTCCGTTTACTCCACAGCCTCTGCGACACTTACATCTTGTATCGTTTTGATCATGTTTATTGTAGCAGGTATGAGGTGATACCTCATTATGACTTGAGTTTAATTTGCCTGATGTTGAAGTATGTTGGGAATTTTTCATATACCCATTGGTTATTTGCATGTCTTGTTTGGACAAATGTTTACTTATTTAGATCTTTTATCAAACTTTGAAGGCAGTTATAAGAGGAAAGTTCATTGCATTGAACTCATTCATTAAAGAATAAAAAGTCACCAAATAAATAACCTAAAGTTTAAATCATGTCTTCCTTGCTATTGAATTTCTCAGTCTTATACATTAAAAATATTAACCCTTTATCGGATATGTGGTTTGCAAATATTTTCTACCAATTCTCACGTTGTCTCTTACTTTCCTGATGATTTCATTTCCTATTCAGTAGCTTTTCACTTAGGAATCCCATTGGTTTGTTTCCTATGCTATTGCAATTATATATATTTTTTTTAAAAATCCATTTTCCATAACAATGTCAAGAAGATATTTCCCTATGTTGTTTTCTAGTATTTTAATATTTTCAGGTCTTTTGAGTCTTTTTTCCATTTCAAATTGAGTTTCTTCTTTCTGCTCAAGATTGCTTTATGTATTTAGGAATTTTGAGGTTGCATATGAATTTTAGGATTTAAAAAAATATTTTAGCCAAAATAGCATTGATATTTTTATAGGGATTACATTGAATTCATACATTGATTTGGAAAAATGAACAATTTAGTAATTCCAGTTCTTCCAATGCATGAGCATGAACCATCTCTCCATTTATTTGTGTACTCATCAATTTCTTTCATCAATATTTTATAGATTTTAATGTATAGGTCTTTGATCGTTATGGTGAAATTTATTTCTAAGTATTTTTATGCAATTGATAATGGAATCTCTTAATTTATTTTTCAAATAGTTATTTGTTATATAGAAATTTTCTTGATTTTTGTACATTGGGTTAATATCCTGTCAGTTTGTTAGTTCCAGAAGCTTTTGAGTTTGTGTGTGTGTGTGTGTGTGTGTGTTTTCATATAATCATATGTATGTATAAGAATAATATATATACACATATAATTATAATATTTGCAACAAGAGACATTGTATTTCTTTTTTCTGGTTTGGATGCCTTTTGTTTTTTTCTTAGTGCCATTGTTCTGGAAAGGACTTTCACTATATTGAATAGAAATGGTGAATGTGGGCATCCTTGTCTTCCTGACCTAGAAAAAATTCTGCCAGATTTTGTCATTGAGTTTATTGTTAGCAGTAGACTTTTTATATATGACTATTATTTGAGGTATATTCCTTTTCTATGCTCAAGTTACTATTCCCCTTCTCGGTCTATACCCAAAAGACCTAAAAAGAGCATACTATGGGGACACAGCTACATCAATGTTCATAGCAGCACAATTCACAATAGTTAGACTGTGGAACCAACCTAGAGGCCCTTCAATAGATGAATGGATAAAAAAAAATGTGGCATATATACACAATGGACTATTACTAAGCACTAAAAAATAATAAAATCATGGCATTTGCAGGGAAATGGATGGCATTAGAGCAGATTATGCTAAGTGAAGTTAGCCAGTCCCTAAAAAACAAATGCGGAATGTCTGATATAAGGGAGGTGACTCAAAATAGAGTAGGGAGGAAGAGCATGAGAAGAATATTACCACTAAACAGGAAAGAGAGGTGGGAGGGAGTGGGAGGGAGAAGGGGAATTGCAGTGAAGATGGAAGGAGACCCTCATGGTTACGCAAAATACATATACGATGGTGTGAGGGGGAAGGGATAAAAAAGAGAGAGAGATAAGTGTCACAGTAGATGGGAGGGGAGGGAGAGGAGGGGGGTATAGGGAGGGCAGCAGAATACAACTGACACTAGGATTGCTGTATGTATACACCTGGATGTATAACCAATGTGATCCTGCAATCTGTACACGTGGAAAAATGAGAATTCATACCCTGTTGGAATCAAATGTATGATATGTCAAGATCACTGTATTGTCTTGAGCAACTAATAAAAATAAAAAAAAGTTACTGAGAACTTCTGTCACGAAAGGATGTTGAATTTTCTCACATGCTTTTTCTACATCTACCAAGATGATGATTTGTTTTTAATATTTACTTTATTAATTTATTATATCACACATTGATTTTTATATGATGATTCATATCTACTATTCTGCTGAATAGAATTCATAGCATTTTGTTGAAGTTTTGTTTTGTTATGTTCATCAGGAATTTTTATTTCTTAAAATGCTTTTGATTGGCTTTGGTAGAAGATATTTCTGGGCTTGTAGAGTGAGTTTGGGAGTGTTCCATAATCTATAATTTTTTGGAAGAAATTAAGTTGGACTGATGTTAATTTTTCCTTAAATAGTGAATAGAACTCACCAGAGAAGGTATCTGGTCCTGGACTTTTCTTCATTCCGAGAAGGTTTTTATGATTACTAATTATCTTGGTTCACTTTGTGCTGCCATAGTAGTACACCAGAATCTGAGTAATTTATAAGAAATAAAATAGCACTGGCCTGGGAAGCCTAAGACAAAGGGGGAAGCATCTGATGAGGGCCTTATTTCAGCATCCCATGGCAGAAGACTGAAGGGCAAGAGAGGGCAAGAAAGTGTAGGAGCAAAAGTGAACCAAATCCTCATAGGTAACCCAGTCTTGTGATGGTGAACTCATTCTAGTGATGGTGATATTTAACATAGACATCCTTATTGGCTCTGTCTTCCAACACTACCATAATGGGTGTAACGATTCCAACCAATAAATGTGCGAGGGAGATGTTCAGGACAGCCATGATTCAATCTCCTTACTCATTTTTGTGTGTTCATGGTACCTGGTTCATGATTCAGTCTTCATAGGTTATATATTTCTAGGAACTTGTCAATACCCCTAAGTTATACACTTTTCTAATCTTTGAAGTATACTAAGTAATATAAGAAATAAATAATGAATATAAGAAATAAATTCTGAAGGTTGAATTTGTGGGTTGATATTCCGTATATTAAACAAATTTCTTCTGTAACACTGAATTTAATTTTTAAGTCTGACAGTTTTGAGATTGTTCTCATAAACACTAATTGCTTTCAGTCATGTTCAGAATGAAATTTTTTCCTCCATATTTGCTCACATTAAAGTATATTTGATAAATTTTAGAGTAATTAAGAAACATCTTGTCATATATTTTTTGCTTCAAATTGATCTCCATTTCTTTTAAGCCACTGAATTTCTGTATTGCATCCATTATGCATTCAATGATTTTGATGATCAAACGGACAATAATAGATTCCTTTGAAAAAACTCCTGATTTCACAACTAATTGGTGCCTCAAAGAAGCATTGGGTTATATGAATGAGTAAGTGACATTTATTTACTGATGGTATTCAGACAACTCTTTTTAAACCATGGTCTTTAGTAAGAAAATTGGCCAAATTATGCTATGTACATATATGAATATACCATAGTGAATCTCAACATTATGTATATCTATAAAGCACCAACTGAGAAACAATAAAGAAACAGAGGAAGACAGAAGAGTGGAACAAGAGAAACAGGAGAAGGAAGGTGGGGAGAGAAAGTGAAAGCACTGGAGATTGAAATGAAGCAAAATATATCCCATGCATGGATAAGTATGTCAAACTTAGCCTCACCATTGTGTACAAGTATAAAGCACTAAAAAATGCATTTGAAAGCAAAACTTCCCACTTTCTTACAGATAATATAACAAATTTTACCTTCAGTATATAAAATTTAGTATTTTTTAAAGATAGGAACCGAATATTTTTTCTACCTCAAAATAATTTTTTATCTAACTTCCACTAACATGTATTTTCTTATCAGGTAAATATGGTTCTATTATTTTGTTTATTACAATTCTGTATAAATATAGTTTACCATTGAGAATCTGAAAGTGTGCTCATGATTTTCTCCACTGAGCATGAACCACAGCTGTAGAATGCTGTAGAATATTGAAAAGGCAGAGAAAGATGACTGCGAGGGTATGTTGAACAAGACAGAAGCAATGCCACTCCACGAACATACCTTTCTCATGTCTGACATTAAAGATGCTCTTTTTATTAGTGTTTATTCTTTCCGGCTCTTAAACAAATACATAATGTTAATAATTACTTTTAATTTAAAATTGTTAAAAATTATATAATAATAGCAGCATATTTTTTTGTATTATAATATGTATTACCTGCATAAAATAACATATTATAATCATGATATATAATTGCATGTGCATTTGTTTATTCATATTTAAATAAAACATTCATATTATAGCCATGTATTTATGTTTATTCATATCATAATTATATGTGATATTTATATCTATTTTCATATTAAAATTAAATGATTGAATATATTACTATTATTGTTTTTACAGTGAATATGGTTTTTCCCCAGGCAAATCTTACTGAAATTTTCTCCCCAGTGTGGCAATGTTGAAAAGAGGTGAAAAACTTAAGAGATCATTAGGTCTTGCAGACTGCAACCTTGAATAGATTATATTTTTGGAGAGACTGGATTGCCCAGGGTGTGAGTTGTGTCTCATGGGACTGGATTAGACTGCAAGAGTAGGATCTTATAAAGCAAGTTTTCTCCAGTGTTTTGCCTTCTGCACAAAATTGTTCACTACTCTCTCACGTGCTTCTACCATGCAATGCCATCTGTTGAGGCCCTCACCAGAAACTGAACAGATACTGCCTCCCGCACTCCTAGAACTGTGAACTAAATAAGCTTTTCTCTTTATAAATCATCCAGCCTCAGGTATTTTGTATAACAGCACAAAATGCACTAAGACAGATGGAATCTAATCTCAAATTAGGCCCTATTTTCCTAAAATGTCTTCCTTGAAATCATAAGTATGGACTCAAATTTCATATGAATTCCATTCCAGCCCCTCTTACTGATATGTCCCACAGTTCCTTAGGAGTGTGTTCATGCAGGCCGCACACAAATAAATGAAACCTACTTTATACATTTCTTTAATTTTTTTTTTCCGATGGGCAGTAACATTATTCAATTAACTGTAGTCAGATGATGAACTGTTAAGGCTGGAGCATAAAACTTATTTCTTTGTAAACTCCAGCAGGCTCTCAGGAACCTGACTGTAAAGTCTCTATCTATAATGTGGGAGGAACAAAGTCAATTCTTCATTGTATGATTTGAGTATCAAATGGGAAGATCACTAGTAAGAATTATGAAATACTCTGCAAATTTTAGTTGCTAATTTTGTCTTATTCTATTATCTTGTTCTTTAGGGAAAATTCCATTCAACTCACCCCATAATCCACTGAGTTCTGGCCACTTATGCTGGCTATTACCTTTGGTATTAAATTATTAATATTAAATATTACCTTTGGTACAGCTGTTAGGGTTGACTATAATTGCTTGATTTGAGTCATCAATACTGTATTAATTAATTAAAAGGCAATGCTCAAAAATCAATTGCTATAGTTTCTCCATAGACATCCATATTTTGGTGATTGATTATTTTTTTGGTTAATCCCATCCTCCTTAATATTTAAATGGTTTATGAAGCAGAAAATAATATGAAAGTTCTCCAATAATAATAATGTCACATTTCCTACATATCATTTTATTTTGGACTAAATAAAATACTCAAAAATAGATTTTTATAGTTATGGTCATAAGCAAAAGCAAGATTGCATTTCAGATTTAATAAAGAAAATCTCCGGGGGGGTGGGTAGGACTCAATAACCTACATATTTCATGTTATTTTAAATTTATTATTATTTTACAGTACTTGGGATTGAGGTTGGTGTGGTTTACCACTGAGTTATATCCCAGCCCTTTTTATTTTTTATGTTTTCCTGGTACATGATGGTTGGAGCTAATTGTGGGATCTTTATGCCACCTGAGCCATGCAGATGACATGATTCCATCAACCATATTCCCAGCATCTCCCCTTCTCCTCTCCTTCTGCCTCCTGCATCCTCTTGCTGTACTTAGCTGATCTCCCTTCAACTATTATTATTCTAGTTTGAATTAGTGCATTGTAATTATATATGTAATGCTGATTTGTTGTGGGATGTTCACACACGGATATGGTACATCATGGGACATTTCATTCACCAGCACTTCCTCATTCTCTCCTCTTACTTCCTCTCCTTTTCCCTCTACTCTTTTGATCTTCCTTCTATTTTCATGAGATCTTTTCTTAAAAATTCCTTTACTTTTTGCACTCTAGCTTCCATATGTGAGAGAAATCATTCAACCTTTAATTTTCTGTAGGACCCAAAGAGCTAAAATCCATTTTTTTTAATGTTGAGACAGGATCTTACTAAGGTGCTGAGGGTCTGGGTAAATTTCTGAGGCTGGCCTGGAATTTGAGATTCTCCTGATAGTGTTTGGTTTTACAAGCATGCATCAATGTAACTGGCAATAATCTGTTTATTTTAAAAGTGCCCCAGATACTTAGGTATACCAAACAGGTGGATCCGAGAGAAGTTGTCTGTAGAGAGTTTTCATTAAATAAATAAAAAAAAGTTTCACCTTCAGTATATAACTTTACCTTTCTAATCACAGGAGGAAAGAAATATAAATAATGTCAAAACGTTAATTAATGACTTAAACTTCAATAAACTTTTCCAAACAAACTCAGATTATTTCAAGAGGAAAAAGTCACAAGGAAAATAAAAAGTATTTTTTACTTAAAAAATTATATAAATATTTACTCTGTTGTGGTTTATAACAATTACAAAAATGTGGTCTGAATTCTCCAATACTATTTGTAACCGTAAACTTGCCTCCTTCTAGTCCCCTCAAAAAAGTGTTGCAATGCATCTTTCAGTTGTAATTTTTACAATCTGTGGAGGGTGGATTAAAAAGTCCTCTGATTTTCAATATTCCCTCAACTCTTTACTGAGGTATGAAGAGTCTTGTCATGTTTCTGCTGTTTCTTGGTTGCCTGCCAACAATGAGACAAAGGCTAGGGGAAATGAGGACATATTCAGGATAATCAACCCAGCTGAAGTCACCCTTGACCGTCAATCATTGCCCAGCTGACTGGCCACCTGACTGCTGGTGTGCAAACAAGCTCACAAGAGATGGGCAGACTTAGCCAATTAGCAAAACTGTCTCAAAGAACCACAGACCCATGAGCCATAATAATGCTTATTGTTCCATGCTGCTGAGTTTCCAGGTTGTCTACTACCTTGCAATAGTCAATTCATACATCTATTTTAAAATTTAGTAGTATTTTCATACATAACCATAATAACTTACTGAAACAATTGATATTAAAATTTGTAAGTTAGTGCATATGTAAATTAATCTCAAGATATGACTAAGTAATATTGTTTGGCCTTTAGAGAAGAAAAAAATAAAGAAATGTACACATACATAAATCCTGGCTGAGGATGTTTTTTCAAACTTTAACCCTATTATGGTTTATACCAACTTTGAATGTTTTCATTATGAATATAGAATAGTGGACAGAGAGTGTTTTTTTTTTCTCCTGTATTGGACGATATATTAAATATTTAGACCTTATTGTCTCTATCACAACTACTTGGTTCTGATACAGTAGCACAAACATCATAGGTATGCATGAACAAATGGATACAGAAGTTGTCTAGTAGAAAGCAATTTGACAAAACCATCACAGGCTTCTTTTATCGGACCTCACATAGGAATTAATCTCTTTTTTAATGTGTACAGTTAAGAAATATATGTGCATTCAATGTTTTGAGATAACATGAAGTCTTAGCATATAAATTTACTTCCAAGGAAGTAAACTGGCCAAAGAACAGAATTTAAATGTTCTTACAATGCATGTTTCCTAATTCTTTCCTGATAATCACAGTATTTTTGTTTCTTTAACATTTAACCTTATCTTAAATCCAGCTTACTATCACAATTGTAAAAGACATTTCTTGCCTAGCAGACAGAAGGGACGTGATTTTGCCAATACTTTTCAGCACTCCTGTGTGAGCTAATTTAGTCACGAGTGAACCAGATCTTTGATAAACATTATTTGTTCATCCATTATCACTCAAATGCGTTATTTCCATAGTTAGTAGAATTTCAACACTAATTGTTGACCTGAATGATAATATTTCATGGTATTTAAAATATTTGAAAATAATGTGCTGTGAGTCAGGATTAGATCATGTAAATATTTATATCACCTGTCAACTTTTATGCTTCATCAATTGAAAATATTCTCATAGTTAAGAAAACGGTTAGGCAACATAATGTCATTTCCTTTCTCTCAGTGATCTGCAGTATATGAGTATAACTTGTAACCCAGAAAAACATTCTAAAAGCTTAATGCTGATGCAAGTCCCAATAACAAGAGCTTTCTGAAGGTCTGAATAACAGCTCATCACAAAAGGTATAAATTTGAAAATATGCCATAGTAATAGTAAAAACAAGTTGAATAAAACTTATATTAGAGTTTGCGTTTTCAATTGTCATGTAATCATGTGAATTATAGATAATGCCTTCTCTTATTGAGAAGTCAGGGGCTCTTTAAATTGGACTCCTTGGATATAAACCTTATTATTACATGTAAAAATTTCACTCATTCTTAAATCATCTTTTTTTTTTCTCTGATAAAATCTTGAAAGTCCCATTAAGATCACCCACCAAGTCCATCCAAAATGCTTTGCTCAATAAACCCTCCTCAAGGACTTATGTCTTATGTCTCCCACGGAGTCTGACATGCGTCAATACAGCTTTTCTCTTGCTATGTCTGTTTCTGTTTGGGGAATATTACTGACAAGTTGCGTGATTTGTATTTGATTTCCAACCAGATTAGTGGCCAATGGGTACTCACCACCAGTTATTTGCAAATGCTGACAAGTTGCAACTGGCTTTGTTTAGCATTACTTACCTGGAGGACTCTGGAAAATATTCATGTATCTAGATATGGTGGGTCAGAAAACGAGTTGGTGAGATTCGAGGCTATTTCAACTGCGCAAATGAAAATCTTCCCTGTTCTGATGCTTATGCCCATGTTATAAATCTCTTTGGACTGCAAAGAATATTCTTAAATTGTCTTCTATTTTGGTTGGTAATTGTATTACTTTTTTTTCTGTAAGAGGTTTTCTCCTGTATTGTATTTGAGTTTCTTTTACCTAGGGCTGAAGTTGTAGAAATAAGACCTTCAGTTTTCTATGTGTATGTATCAATCACCACCTTTCTCATGCATACAAAGAGATGCTAGTTATTCATCTAGGAAGGTCTATTTATAAATGTAGCCTTTTGGTGCTGTGAAAAGTTCTTCTAGGCACTTTTGAGATTGCCACTGGTACTCATTATGGAAATGCTCCTGAAATACTGTAGTTAATGGAGGGGAAATACATGCAAAGGTATAAACTCTATAACTTCCTTTCCGTGCCTAAGAGGGCTGAGGTCTCCAACCAAAACAGGCTTTTCTCACTTGCATGATGATTGCACAAAATGCCACAAATTTGTGTTTTAAATCCTCAAGTTGGAAAACTGATGGAATCGGGTAATTTATTGTTTCTAGCCTTGTGCTATCCTAGTTTCCAAATAGGAAGGGTTCTGAATGCATAACTTTCCTCTCTTCTTCTCCTCCTCCTCCTTCTCCCCCTCTTCCTCCACCTCCTCCTCCTCTTCCTCCTCCTCCTCCTCCTCTTCCTCCTCCTCCTTCTCCTTCTCTGGAAGAAATAAGGAAATCCAAAATAAACACACAAATGAACAAGTATAAATAGGAGGGTTTCAGCAATTTGGGAGGTGGTGGTATTCATCTCTAGAGTTAGAACCCTAGCTCAAATTGTAGTTGATATGACAGGGCCCACATGAGAGAGCACATAAGGGGAAGAAAGAGACGCTGCAACTGCTGGT
The DNA here is from genome assembly GCF_048772815.1 of Callospermophilus lateralis. Classification (NCBI taxonomy): domain Eukaryota; kingdom Metazoa; phylum Chordata; class Mammalia; order Rodentia; family Sciuridae; genus Callospermophilus; species Callospermophilus lateralis. Next base: position 155,672,209 of record NC_135309.1, on the reverse strand, counting down.
TCTTGTGTTTCCTTGCCTCGAACTTGTGAGATTCTTCCCTGTTGTAAGAATGAAATACTTTCTGGTAAAATAGATTGACCTTCCTCCTTCAACAGAGGTTCATAAACTAGGTTATAAAATCTCTGAAGAAACAACTGAACATCTTGTGGTTTAAATCTGACAAATACTCTTTTAATAAAAATTTCCTGCTCACACTATGATAATTAAATGGCGATATTACTTGCTCAATAAGAAAGTAAAAGATAGCAAATATGATTCTAAAAAAATTGTACTAATAGGATTCCTGAAATATTTTGATGCAAGGAAAACAAACTAGAAAACAAAAGCGAGAATTCGTGTCAAAAATTTAAACATTTGGAAAATATTACCTTCATAATATTGGTTTTAAAATACATGCACATCTTATTCTTAATTTTGTCACAATCTGTAATAAGATGCAATCAGAGCCTATGGATTTTTGTAATATTTAGGTTTATTTTCCTTAAATTCTTAAATTTCTGATACTATTTTTGAAGGGTAATGCAATTATCATCTTTTTCACAAACATTTAAAGTCATGTTGACATGATAGTCATTTGGGATTTAATGCTGATATTTTTGAAATTACTGTTTTTTGTGACCATCAGCTAAAGCTTAAAATCATGTGGAATCATTTCTTCTGTCTGTTCTGCCTGTGAGTGGTGACACTTGCTGTTTTGCTGCAGTCTGGCTGGGCACAAAATCACGAGCCACTCAAGCAGGAACAAACTGTATTTTTTGAAACTGCCGCCAATGCTCTGTACGCCTCCGGGAAGATTTCTGATCAACCCACGCAGTGTTCTCCCGATCCCAAGAGGAAGGTCCTCCTCCGGAATTCCCTCCTACCGCACTTCCCCAACCAATGGGAACTCTCCAGGAGTCCCTAGCAGGCCGAGGTGGACAGCAGGAGTCCAATATCCATATGAATGCAAATCTTAACATAATCATATCATCTCAATGGCTTGCTGGCGTCACCTTTCAACCAAAAATTCCATGCATCATATTACTTGGCTGTGGCTCTTAGCACTGTTTCAGCAACTGCCATGGTTCATCCCATGACTGGTGGGCCCTGACTGCCTGCTCCTTTGTTCCTTGTATGGGGTTACACTGAGGAATGTGCTGTTCTTACACTGATTCCCAGAAATGTATATGTAGGATTGAGTCTCACTGACACAGGTGGTGCCTGATTTGAAGAAGTGGTTAATTAATTGCCTTCCCTCTCTGTCATTCCTCAGCTCCTCTTCCCTTCACTTCCCAAATAGTCTCCGGAGCATTCGCCTTTGGTAGAGCTGATTCATAGAGTAAGCCTGGAACTGTCATCTCTCTGAAAAATGTGTTTACCATAGTTGTGTTACCCCATTTAAACATAAATTGCATTTCTCTGAGGGATCCAATCAAAATATAATTTCTAACATTTTATATGGACTTTGTTGGATTGTTTTAAATTGATTAATAAGCAAACCTTGATTATTTGGACAATTTCTGAAAGAGATCAAAATCTATAAAGACAGAAAAACAAAATATTTTGTCTCTAATTGAAGTTTGACTTACTTTCTCATCTATATAAAAATAGTAAATTACAAGAGCAAATATAATGAGCTATATGTTAACAAATGCTGAAAATTAGTATATATTGAAATGGATATTTTATAGCATGTTTAATTTATATATTTTAAGAAATAGCAAGTACTGTGTATTATCATTATTAATCAGTTATCTTGTAAGTCTTTTACTTTCTTATTGTAAATAATAGGAGAAAATCTCAGTGAGAAGGAAGTTATTACTGACTAGAAAATGTTTCCCCATGTGCTTTCCTAGAAAACAAACATTTATACTTCATCAGAGCAATCCATTTCCTAGGAATCATTTAACTTACTTTTGATATAAATTTTGGCATGATATTGAATTGTCTTTAATAAAAACTCTGGGATTTTGCAAAAGACAATATTTTAAATAATTATTGCTTTTCATTGAAAAAATTTGTTGAGTAGATTAATTATGTAAATAGGATTGTAACCATTTCTTGCCGTTAGGCAGCTACAGCACATCTATATTTGTTGATGCCAAGTCTCCTCTGGTGACTTTTTGCTATTGCCTTTCTAAAACCAGGCCTTGAATTTACAAAGCCTTCTGCATGGCACCATAGATTCTCTCCAGTACTGTGGAGCTGTACAGCATGACACTCATGAGAAGGGGGGGCACACAGATAAGTAGCTATCCAGAATATTCACGTCAGTGCAAAGGACTGAACTGCATCCTCCCTCAATTTTAATTTTGAAGCCTTATCTACTAAAATGATTTTATTTGGAGTTGGACCTTTGGGAGGTAATTAGGATTAGGTGAGGTCATGAAACTCTCTCCACCCCCAAGACCATATTAGTGACCATAGAGGGTCTGCAAGTCTTACAGAAGACTCTTCCTACAAATGGAAACAGCTAGCACCTGACCTGGGACTGCCCATCCCTCAAAACAGTGGGAAATGAGTGTCTGTGGTTTAAAGTCACCTAGTCCAAGGTATTTTGCTCAACATATTTTGGTACTTCAGTGGGGCATTGTTGCGACAAACACCTAATCATATGGAAGTGGGCTTGGAACTAGGTAATTGGGAGACATAGGAAAAGTTTGAGGTGGAAGATACAGATACTGAATGTTGTTTGAGAGGTCTCAATATGGAACGAGGAACGGGTTATAGGACACTGAGAAAAGGTGATCTTGTAAGTGGCAAAGAGCTTGGCTGAACCGTGTTTTGTGGATGTAGAATTGGTGAATGATATTTGCTGAGAGGATGGCAGAGCAAAGTGTTGAAGGAGTGCTTTGGTTTCTTCTGACTGCTTCCAGTAAATTAAGAAAGGAAAGAAATGAATTGATAGAGAAATTGTCAACAAAAAGGGATCTTGAAGATTTGGATGATTCTCAGTGCAAAAGAATTCTCAGCAAAGAATGAGGAAACTTATCCTGAGAGAACATCAGGGGTGTGGCTGAACATCCCTTTGATTATGCACTTCAGCCAATGACAGAAAAGAGCTGCGATTACCCAGCCAAGTCACTGCCTGTCTGAACTAGAGGGTACGTAAAAATGAAACTGAATTAAGGGAGGCTGACAGGCTTTTGAAGGAAACAGAACACTTGGACCAATGCTTTGGTTTCAATGGGCCAGCTGGCCTCTGACCCCAGCCTTGAGTGGAGCCCCTCAGGGCTCTGGGGGGAGAAATCACACCCAGCACAGCTGAGGAGGTGGGATTATTTGCCCAATGGGTAAAGGAATTAGAATAACAAATGAAGAGAATTGTTGTTCAGCCTGAGGACACAGTAGAAGTTGCCTGGCTTAAGTTTAGATTTGCTGTCAGTCCTTCCCCTTCCCTCTGTTTGGCTTTTGGAATGGGGATTTCTGCCTCTCACTGTCATCCCATTGGGTTTGTAAAGTGTATAACCTGAGGGTGGGTCACTCCAAGAGGCTTCTTGTTATCTATTTAGTGATACATTGAAAATTTAGAATTTAGAGATGATATTGGAGTAAATTGAACCTTCTGGGGCTTTGGTAATGGAATTGATATATTTTTTCATACAGGAAGGATGAGAAAGGGGAGGGAATATGGACTGAATTTAACAAAATCACATTATATGTGTATAGAAATAAACCACAGAGATTTTACCTTTATGTATGGATAGAAAGTGCTGATCAAAAAGGAAGATCAGTAGAGGAGAAAAAGGAGAATAGGAGGAGGTAACGGGGAAGGAAAAGGGGGGCTATAGGGATGGAAATTAAATTCCAAGCATGTATGATTTTGTCAAAATGAACTCAACGATTATGTATAACTATAGTGCTCTAATAATTTTTAAAAAATCAGAAGGCCACGACTTTGAAGGGGCAGGGTAGAACACTAGACCCTGAGTTGTGTCCTCTCAGAATTCAAATGCGAAGTCACTAATGTGCAATGTGGTGATATTTGAAAATGGGCTTTAGGGAGGAAGTTAGGGTTAGATGAGTTCATGAAGCTGAAACTTTCATGATGTGATTAGCAGTTTTATTAGAAGAGGAATGGAGACAGTTTCCTCTTCTATCACATGAGGACACAGTGAGAAGGCAGCCATTTACAAGAAGGTAGAGAGTCCTTGCAAGGAAACAAATGAACTAGGCTTTGATCTTGGCATTCCCAGCCCCTAGGAAAGTGAAGAATAAATATCTGTTGTTTAAACCACGTGGTCTGTGATATTCTGTTATAGCAGCCCATATAGACGAATGCAATTGTCTACACTTTTAATTAGCTTAACAAGAAAATGAGAAGTTTTTAAAAAATGTGTACCTTAATTATAATGCACATGTATTTTGGAGATATGATATTGTTCAGGTTCTGGAGGTATATTCTATTCATCATAATTTCCCTGTAAACTCTAGCAAGGTACATGCCAGCAAATTAATTTTTAAGAAAATTTTGTTTCTAGGAATAAAATATACTTGTCAGTCTTCAAATCTTAATACATGCTTCATAAAATAGAAAAGAAAGTTCTGGGAAATTTGTGAACCTCATGGGTCATAATGCCTTTTTATCCTCCCTGTAACTATTGACTGATTCTACATTATATAGTGTTTTGTATCTCACTAAAAGATTGTATTTTCCTCCTTTCTGAGCCTGTATAAGGTATTCAGCATCAATCTCTTATTGCTTAATACTCCTACAGATTACGAAGTGGAGTATCAATAAATAACGCTAGTGTTTCATTCTCGGTAGAAAGGGTTGTACAAGGTGCTCTTGATGGTTGAAGCAGGAAATAGAATCATGTTCTCCACACCAGATGACATGACTTCAGTAAGTAGCCATTGCTAACATGGAGACCAAGTCAGCTCACCCAGGCGTACTGATGAGCAAATGATTTCATGAAAAGCACTGCTGTCTCCAGGGGAGAAGAACAAGAATTGGTGATGCAGGTCTGAAAGGAACTGAAAGAGTGTAACAGCCATTATTATCTTGAAATGTTATGGGTATTGTTTTAATGTACTATTTTTTGCTGGGTCTGTGAGAAAAATGTCTCTTTTTAGTCATTCACCAATTTAAAAGCACTGATGGGGGAAAATGAAAGAACCCAATTTTGTATAGTATCTTCTTCCAATTAATCTCTCAAGATTAATAAAAAATACCCATGAAAAATGATGCTTATATTGTCAATTAGTAAATTAAGAACACCTAACCTAAAGATTATTCTTTAGAAAATATGACATATATTAATGAATCTTTGTCTCAAAAATGGTCAATATTGATCCAAGTGATTACTTATGTTATTAAATTTTAGGTTCAAAATAGTTATATGGACAAGTTTAAAAACAAACAAACAAAAAAACCCCCCAAAAACTAAGAAACCAAAAATAACAGCAACAGCAACAACAACAAAAAGACTTTTAACCATACATCTGTAAAAGATGTCTAATTTAAAAGAAAATACTCTTTTATTAGAATTAGCAGCATAATTATGACTTCAATTTCTTCACATTAAGCAGGTTTGTCATTGCTCAGAGGCTTTATTGAATTCAGCCTTACAGGTAATATGTCTCACTTCTTGGTAGGTACATTGATGAATTTGGAGATGCTGGTTTCCAGAACAAACCAACACCACAATCAGTAGAAGACAGGAATAATTAAAATCAGAGCTGAAATCAATGAAACTGAGATTTAAAAAAAATAGAAAAGTTCAATGAAACAGAGAGTTGATTTTTTGAAAGTATAAACAAAATTTATAAACTCTTAGACAAACTGAACAAAAAGGAAAAGAAACCCTCAAATTATCAAAATTTAGGGTAAAACAGGAAATATCACCAAGACACTAGTGAAATCCAAAGATCACTGAAGCTATTTTGAAAATATTTAATCCAATAAGCTCTAAAATCTTGAAGATATGGACAAACTTCTAGAGACATATGACTTACTCTAAATGAACCAGGAATATATAGAAAATTTTAACAGATCAATTTCAAATAATAAAGTTGAAGGATCTATCAAAAGCCTTACAATGAAGAAAAGCTCAGGACAAGATGGAGCCTCAGATGAATTCTACCAGATTTGGAATGACTGACAGGAAAAGGACAATGAGGTTATGAATTTTGTGAGCATTACCCTGAATAAATAAAGTGAGCAAATAATTTTAGATGCTTTAAGAAGCCTCCAGACTTACTTTATACTTCCACTTTTGCTAACCATACCACAAAGATGTCATTACATATTCATGGACATCATCGGTTGCCCTTGAAATGGACAAACTGACTATCAAATTAATGGTCCTAAGTCAGAAAAAGTTGCTATTCAATCAAATCCATGCCTCAGTGGTTGAACACTATAAGGTACTGAAAAAAGAAATCTGCTACTTTGTGTTTAGTCTCAGCATATTTTGAAAGAAACTACAGGAATTTCCTCAAAGCCCTGAATTAAGAGATTAGCCTTCCAAGCCAGAAACACCATTTTCATTACAAATGATTCAAGTATGTCCAAGTGAAATTACTGTTGGTGATAAAACAATTTGAAATATAAACAATAGTTTATTTATTCTGGGGGACAGTTTTTATGAGAGATGACTCATTTGCATAGTATCCTATTAGTAGAAAGTTGTACTTAGTGCTCAAGAGTTTTATACAAATATTTTTAAAACATTCAAAATGCTATCACATGGAAAATGGTAGAAATTGGTAAATATCTGAGACAGGACAAATTATTTACTAATCTAGGAAAAAATTCAAATGTGTGACTATCCTATAAATTATCACTTATAACCTTGCTTCACAACAACTATTACTGGGTTGTTTAGCTTGGTAGAGGAAAACTGATTATATTCCAATAATTTGTTGAAGGGACAGAGAAAGAAACTCCTATTTATCAATTAGGAAATTCAAAGTAAACACTACTTTTCCTCTTCAGGAAGGCCAGTTGGTAAAAAAATGTTATTTAAAAAAAGGGAAAAATGGAGTCAAATCAAAAGGACATAGGTCTAGTGGGAAGAGGGTGTGGAGTAAATATTACACTATTTTAAAAGGATTTCATTAACCTCCTTTGAGAAACACGTGTTTTGGAAAATAATATTTAGGTAAGGTGAGGAATTTTTGCATGGATATCACATTGCAACAATAAGTCAGGTAAAAGAAAAGCTAGACCAAATGTCCAACTTAGGAAAATGATAGGAGTTTGCAATGCATAGCAAGGTCACCAGTTTGGAAAGAAAAGCATGAGCAAGAGGAGGTTATCAGGAGCAGAGGACAGAGACATTCCCAGAAACCTATCAGGCTTTTAATCTGAGAGAAATGAAGGGTTATAATTGATTGATACCTTAAAGGGTTCATTGCAGCTCATATGTCAAAAAACACCATAAGGAGAAAAAGGAAGAGCTTTTAAGACTGCATTAAAAATGAGTTCATGCTGAGAAGCATCATGAACCATGAACCATGAGGGCAGCATTGGAGGCAGGAAAAGATTCTATGTGTGTGTGTGTGAGTGTGTGTGTGTGGGCGGGGGTGGATGGGTGGATATATATGTGTATAAAAATAATACATTTCAAAATTTCACATGGGTCATTGATATTTATTAATATTAATATTCCAAAATAACCTAAATAAAGGAAATTTTAGAATTCTAAACCTCCCCAAAGAGGGTATTTTAAAATAAAAAGCTAGAAAAATAATTTGTGCAAATAGATAGGAAGTAGTTACAAAATCCACCCTCAACAATTCCAGCTCCAGATAAATTCATGGAAGAACTCAGATTAGATCAGATAACCCAAATGCAAGATAAATTATCACCATCTATACACAAAGAAAGAAAATGTCCAGATTTGATTGATGGAATAAGAATAAGTTAGACCCTTAAACTAAACAAAGACTTAAACAGAAAAATGCTGCCCTTAATGGTGAATATTAATGCAAATATCTTGAGTTAAACACCAACAAATAAAATGTGATGGCTGATTTTAAAAAAGAGACACCAGTGAATCTCAGCTAGTTTTCCTATGTGTGTATATGAATATAGTACAGTGAGTCTCACTATCATGTATATCCACAAGACACTAATTAAAATAAACAATAAGTTAATAGCAGAAACATCAACAGAGCAGAAAGAGGAAAACAGGGAGGAGGGAAGGGGAGGGAAGAGAATGTCCTGGGAACTGAATTAAAAGAAATTATACTCCATGCTTTTATAATTTTGTCAAAATTAATACGAGGCAGTTTCCCATCCAAGTGCTAACCAGGCCCAACCCTGCTTAGCTTCCAAGATCAGACAAGATCAGGTGCTTCAGGGTGGTATGACTATAACCCAATCAATAAATTGGCTAAGGACCTGAACAGACATTTCTCAGAAGAAGATATTCAATTGATCAATAAATATATGAAAAAATACTCAACATCTCTAGCAATTAGACAAATACAAATCAAAACTAGTCTAAGATTTCATCTCACTCCAGTCAGAATAGCAATTACAAGCAACAGTAAGTGTTGGCAAGGATGTGGGGGGAAAGGCACACTCATACATTGCTGGTAGGACTGCAAATTGATGTAACCACTCTGGAAAGCAGTAGGGAGATTCCTCAGAAGACTGGAAATGGAACCACCATTTCACCGAGATATCCCACTCCGAGGTTTATTGTTAAGGTCTGTAAACAAGTCAGATTGGCACCTGTTATTTTGCCAGAGAAATGTTAAGTCTGTAAACAAGTCTGGATGGCGCCTGACCAAATGCCAGAGGGAGTGGTTTGTGAAGTAACAAAAGCGAGCCATTAAGTGTGGAGATTCCTTATTGGTTGACTGCTGTATCTATTTTATGCTAATTAGATAAGCTGTGTAAAATGTATAAATATCGCTCAGATCCTACAATAAACGGCTCCCATTCCTGCTGTATCAACGTACACAAGTCATTCGTCACCCCCCGGTTATTTTGCCCAGCCAGTCGGGCTGCGGCAGTTTATGCCCTAAGGACTTAAAATCAGAATACTAGTGATGCAACCACATCAATATTTATAGCAGCTCAATTCACAATAGCTAAACTATGGAACCAAAATTGATGCCCTTCAACAGATGAATGGATAAAGAAAATGTGGTATATATACACAATGGAATACTACTCAGCCTTACAGAATAATGAAATTATGGCATTTACACGAAAATGGATGGAGCTGGAGAATGTCATGCTAAGCAAAATAAGCCAATCCCCCCAAACCAAAGGCTGAATGTTTTCTCTGATATGTGGATGCTGATCCATAATGGGGGGCAATGGCTAGGGAAAAATGGAGGAACTTTGTATTGGGCAGAGGGGAGTGAGGAGAGGGGAGCAGGCATAGGGGTAGGAATGCTGGTGGATTGAGATGAACATTATTACCCTATTGACATGTATGATTGCATGAATGGTGTGACTGACTCTGCATTGTGTACAGTCAGAGAAATGAGAAGTTGTGCTCCTATTTCGTTCAATGAGTTTAACTACATTCTGCTGTCATGTATAACTAATTAGAACAAATAAGAAAATAAAATTAAGCCTAATGTTATATGTAACTAAAAAGAACCAAGAAAAAAAAAGTAAATTTCATGAATTAAAAAGCCAAGAGGAGTTACCATGACTAAATTGGAAATTAGTGTAGATTGTGCTAGGATTGTTTCAATCATAGGACATCTGAAATTATAATTCACTGAATTGTTAAATCTAAGAAGAAAGTTAGAAATGCATCCCCATCATTTCAAAACAGGCATGACCCAAAGTCCAACAGGCTTTTGTGATGAAAAGATAAAATGAAAAGTCACAGACTTCTTTAATATAAAGTACATGTATGAACCACTTGGAAAGTAGTATGGACATTCTTCAAAAACCTAGGAATGAAAACACCATATAGCCTAACTGTCCCACTATGTGGTATTTATTCAAAAGAACTAAAATCAGCATATTATAGTAATATAGCTAGTACAATGTTTATAGCAGCATAATTCAAAGTAGCCAAATTATGGAGTTAACTCAGATGCCCACTAATAGATGAATGAATCAAGCAATTGTGGTATGTATACACATTGGAGTTTTACTCAGCCATAAAGAGTAATGGCATTTACCAGTAAATGGATGGAAAATGAGAACATCACGCTAACTGAAATCAATAAGCCAGACTCAGCAAATCAAGGTTCAAATGTTTTCTCTCCTAGAGCAAAATATAGGAAAGACAGTGTGTGTGTGGGTGGGGGGTGGGGAGGAGTGATAGGATATGGGGGTGTGTGTGGGTGTATGTGGGGGTTGAGATATCATAAATATCATAAATATATAGAGAAAATCAGTAGAGTAGAAGGCAGAGAATTGGAGAGAGGAAGATGAGAAAGGGGGACAAATATCAAGTGAGTTTAACAAACTCATGTTCTTTGCATATAGAAATGTACTGCAGGGAATTTCACCTTTATGTGTACTTAGAACATACTAATCAGTCAGGTATGAAGGTGCACACCTCTCAGGAGACTGAAACAGAAGGATGGCGAGTTTAAAGCCAGTCTCAGATTAACTTAACAAGAGCCTTAATAACTTAGCAAGAGCCTGTCTCTAAATAGGTCTCCAGATGTGGCTCACTGGTTAAGTACCCTGGGTTCAATCCTGGGTACCAGAAAAAAAAAAAAAAAAAAAGAAAGTAGTAATCAAAAATAAACAAACAAGTGAGAAGAAGATCAGCAGAGTAGAGGAGAAAAAATAGGGGAAGGGAGGAGAGGAAGGAAAGTGGTGGGGAGCTGGGATTGGAGTCAAATTCCATGCATGTGTACTTTTGTCAAAATGAACCCAACTGCTACGTATACCTATGATGCTCTGACACATAAAAAAGTATGTGTCCAGAGGACAATGCTTAACAATAAATTTACATTAAGAAAATCATATAAAACTAGTATAGCTGACATTTAGGTGATGAATGTAAAGAAATGGGATGAATTATGCCATCAGGGAAAGATCATAAAAAGCTGTGTATGATAAGTTGAGAATATTCTATTTTATCTTGATGGTATTAGGAAGACATAAAGTATAGTCACCAGGTATTTGAAGATCAATTTTAGATTTTGTAAAGATCACTGTTTTCATATGTGTACCAGAAAGGGAAAAACATGAGAGAAGAAGATAGACTGGGAGTTGGTGCAGTAATGCTGACCTGAAGATTAGTTTTTAGAGAGATATGGGGTGTGGGTAGAATTCCTGGGCATACAGTAGGATATGAATAAATACAATCCTTACATCACAGGGTTAAAAAAATAACTTGAATAACAATTATTGGCATCCTTTAAAACATATTAAAATCCTTCTGATCTTGCAATTAAGGGGGTCAATATTATTACGCACAACATATTTTATAATTATAGAGATTAAAAGACTGTTAAGCAATGGAGCATTTACTTAATAAATTCCATTGGATGTAGTTTGTGGGTTTTCTTTTTGTTAATATTGTCTCATTTTTATGAATGTTTAAAATGCTTTAAGTTTTTATTTATATGAGTGCTGAAAAAAAACATTTCAAGAGGATCTTTTAATTAAAAAATAAACAAACATAACTTATTGCACTCAGATTTGCAAAAAAAAAAAAGAATTTATAATGTCTGAGAAAACTGCATATATTGTGTAAGAGAATTTTTTTCTTTGGCATCTGCATAGTGTTATTTTCTACATCCTGTATCTAATGACATGAAGGAAAGAATTCACATATGCAGCAGCATATATTTACATTTTAAATTGTTCTTATAAGAGTTAACATGTTGTCATTATGCACTAGATAAATTCTTCTATTTTCCTTTGATTATGAACAATGTACATAATTTAAACTTTAATTTTCTCATTTTCCCAGTGATTTCTGCCATCATCAAAGTCTTCAAAGAATGCTGTTGAAGACAAACATGAGGAAGTGTCCCATGAATCTTTAAACATTAGATACAGTAGAATTTTAAGTGGGAAACTATTGAATTTATGGAAGTGGGGCAGATATACTGTGCACTGAAAGATGTGAAGAATTTGGATAAGGAATATTAGTTGAATTCCAGTCTTTTAGTTCAGATCCAGCCTAAGGTATTTCAAAATGAAGGAAGATTTATTTTAAATTCAAATTCTAGTCAGGATCCCATTTTCTAGTTTATCTTACTGATATTTATTTATTTATTTATTTTTAGTTTCCTGGTAACCCCAGCTCCCCAAAATGCACTGGTGAGATTTTTATTCATTTGTTTAGAATACTTGGGACTTAATACTATTAAATTGTATTTTGTGTATAGCGTTTCTTGTTATCACTTAAAGAAGTAACCTTCTGATCCCTGCGGAACGAATCACTCCATCATCTGGCTCAAGTATAGGGATGAGGGCAGCTCTCTCTGCAGCTTCTAGCCGATCAAGTCAGGACTGAGCACAGAATCAAAAGGCCACCAGGGTCTCCTATCCTGCCTACTGGTCCTCCCACTTTTCTTGCTCCTTCAGGCATGTTTTCAGCACATGGCTGGCACTTCTTTCTGAAATTTTAAAATGTGAGTTTTACTGTGAAATAGTCTATCTAAAATGATACAGAAATATGACTTAATTTTTAATTCGTAGATAGCAGAAGTTCATATCTGGCACTAGGTTACCATTCAAAACCACACTGTGAAACTCATATCATTCCTTTTTAAAGAATGGTTTATGTGGTAGGCACTGTTTTAATAAAGAAATATTTGGTGATTGGCAATTTGGAAGATAGGCTTAAGCAGTATTTGACCAGTTGTAATATAAAATTGTATGTGATTGGAAACTTTCAAGGTGCTTGAAAATGTATTGTCTCCTTAAGTCAATATTTAAAATACACTTTTATCATCGAGTCTTATTGAGCTTTGAAAATTTCCTACATAACTAGCATTATTATGCATCATTTTTCAACATAAAAAAATGAGGCCAGAGTAATCATGTAAATTACCCAAGAAAATATACTCCTGTACATTTAAACCTACATTCCATATCTAGGTTGTGGCTTTCAGATAACCATTGGCCTCATGAATATTTTCTCAAATCAATAATAACTACATTGTTTTAAATGATGTATTCTAAAATTTCCAAAGGAAAGATTTAGAAAATAGAATACTTCTTAATAGAAATAATGGGAAAAATATAATTCTGCTCATTTGCAAGACCATTGCTCTAAACTCTGGATCATGGTTTACTTTGATAGTGTCAAAGATTCATTGTCAGGTTTTTATTTTACTTTATCCTATGGAGTTGAAGATTGTTCTACCAAGAACAACATCCTTTTACTTCAGCAAAAGTTGAGGTCTTATTGAAGTTAAAGAAAATATTAATAATTCCAATACTCTCTAGAAATTGTCTAGATATAAAAACTAGTATGGTTGACTGATTTTAAATAGGAAACTGGGAATTCATTTAGATGCTCTCAATGAAACATCTCAGTGATTCACTTAGACAATGGAAAATCCTTTTCTAAGCCATATAACTGCAAGTTTTAATCAATTGATAGTTACTAGTTGAGTTTCAACTCTAATAAAAAGTATTTCTATACTAGTTAACAAATAAAATGCTGTTCTGTATATTCTATCTTGTTAAATCAGACCAATGTTTGAAATCAGTACATGAATTCATTATGTAGATAAACATTCTGCAAATTACACAAAGGTGTATACCTCTGATCTTTTCATTCCAAATCAATTTATTTTTTCCCACTTTTCTAAACTGTTATATAGCTCAGCACTAGCCTTCACACTGTAATGAAAGTCAGAACTTGAAGATTTTCTAAAAATCCAGGATGTGCATTAGATCTACCAAACATGAAATGATAAAGTAAATAGGAGAGATTTGCCTGGTGATTGCACTGGTCAAGGAAGGATTAATATAAGATATAAAGCTTTATCCCTACACTGTCTCCAAGAAACATTTGGAGATTCATCTAGCTCAGATTAACATCACCTTCTACTGTGCACCTGCACTGTAGTATTTGAGCTCTAACATTGTACAAGCACTGTTTGCCCTCTTTCCAAGTTATGAATGATGTGATTGGTTCTCTCTTCACATTGTCAGGATTCCAGAAGGTCTGACCCATTATCTTTTTCTCCTTATATCTCCTATAATTTATCACAGAGAGGTACTCAATAGTTGTTCATGGAATTAAAAAAAAATATATATGGGTTGGATATGAAGAAACAGCCCAGTTTCAACCAGGATTAATATATTTGAGCACCTGTATATGCCAAGCATTGGGGGAAAAGTGCTTCTGAAACCTAATAAGTAAAATCAGTGAAGACTAATATTACAACATTAGCATATTTAAAAATGAGCAAAGTGGAGATAGTATATCAATATTTGCTGTGAGTGATAAGTGGCAAAGGTAGGAAGTAGTCTCTAGAGCATCTGTTGCTTTCCCTGTAAGTACTGCCATCCATCTGAGATATCACTTGACTAAAGCCTTAGCTGTACTTCAGGTAGGCACATTGTTTTTGTGATTCTGGTTGGAATAAGCATCTTCTATAAAATATTTCCATACAATTTGGAGTTTGATGCAGGTTTCCATTTCAAATTTTTAACAGTTTTTTAGATGTTGATGAACCTTTATTTTATTCATTTATTTATATGCAGTGCTGAGAATTGAACCCAGTGAGTGGAACAGACATGCTAGGCAAGTGCTCTACCACTGAGCCACGACCCAGCCCTCCATTTCCAATTTTTAAAACTTCTTTTAGAATTTCACATCAAGCTCAACAGCAAACCATTTGCCTTTGAGAAAGAAAATTCCCTCCATGCATTTATCACTGGGCAGTTCTGGCTCCTACATGGCTAGGTCAGGGAATGAGGTGTCCTAAGTGCCCTGGGCATAGTCTGAGAAAATGACTCCCATTAACCAATTAAACAATAAACAACAGAAAGTGAAGTTCTTGATTTCCTCATCGTGAAAAATGGAACTAGTAGTCCAAATGCAGTGGAAAACTACGAGTAGTCAATGAATCCAAAGGAAACATGATCAAAGCAGGGATTTAAAATGGTTTTTCCACTCAAAAGCAGTGACTCAGTATGTGCTACAAGCCTGGCAAGTTGTTTAGACATGAAGCTACAAAGCTGAGAGACTGATTGTTCTGAGCCATTTACAATCTAAAGTGTGTCAGTTAGGTAAAGAAACATTTGCAGTACGATTGTAACAAAGAGGACACAAAGAAGAATAAAGGAACTACAGATTTAAAGACATCAGCTTTGACTGGTTAAAATGTTCAGCCCAGCCAAATAAAAGGTATCACTCATCAGCACCCATGCAACTATCATACCTTTATTCTTGTATCAATGACCTACATCTTTTGTAACTTTGAGGTGTTTTCTGGCATATGTCAGGTGATCCACAAGCATGCTCACCAATCTTGCTTGCTACTTTTAGGAGGTTGATTGGTTGAGGAAAGAAATTTTATTTAAAACTAAATAGAGGAAATATTAGCTTGACTCAGATTTATCAGTGTGTATGTGTGTTTGTGTGTGTGTGTGTGTGTGTATAATACATACATATATGCAGAGAGATATCTATTTATGTATAGATCTACCAATATATAATATGTATATACAGTGTATAGCATATATACTATACATGTATATATGTATGTATATGTATATAGTACACATATATGCATGCAAATAGTATGCAATTTCCCAGATAAACTTTTGCTAGCATAGTGGTAAAAATGGATAATGAATTGCTTAAATAATAAGAGGAATTTATTATTTATTTTATTTTATTTTATATGGCAATCCAAAAATCAATGACAGGGAAAAGTGAAGAAATTTCCATGTTTCTCTCTAGTTACAAAATAAAAATATAGATGAACTATAATATTTTATTTTATAAGAGCCAATAGAAAAATAAGTAATAAATATAGCAGAATCTCTGAGCTTAAGATTTTTGAGACTAAACATATTTTTCCTTTTTTTTAAATTCAAGTCATTTAATATATCTTCATACATATTGTGAGCATACAAGAGAAAGTTTGTGAAGACAAGAAAGAAAAAAACAATGATGGGATAAGAAAATAAAAGAAATAAAGGAAACGGTTTGAAAGTGTTTGGGAGAGGCTTCATGGCAAGGTTGATACCCCACTGACCAAATCATAGAGCTTGACTCAAGTAGACATTTAGATTTTCAAATAAAAATTATTGATTTAGGAATATCATGGACCCCTTGTTTGGATTTTTCTGATACAATAACAGTATTTCTTCTGGGGTTTGAATGGCACAATCACTTAAGTTTAAAACTGCACCTCTTGTAGGATGATTTCCAGCATTAGAACATCTGAAAACCCCACCCCCTGAAACGCTGAGTACCAGTGGCATCTTTCACCCCTACACTGGCAACCAAAAATAAATATTGCTTGTTGAGGGCTGAAATCAGGTCAAGATAGCGCCTGGCACTTTGCCAGGAGGAGTGGTTTGTGAAGTAATGCCATTGAGCCATTAAGATGAAGAGGATTCCTTAATGATTGACTGCTGTATCTAGATGATGTTAATTAAGTTAAGCTGTGTGTAATTAGTTAAGTATATATACCTCTGCTGTCCTGCAATAAAGCGGCTCCCGCTGTTTCAATTGCTCCCTTGTTCAGATACTCACCTGGATGAATTGACTTGAAAAATAAAAAAGAAAGAAAAAAGATTGAATCTAAATAAAAAGACCTGTTATCTATCTAAATTTAGTTTTTAAAAAAACATTTTATTTACTATGCTTCTCATCACTTCAGGTAATGAAACTCAGCTACTCAAGGGAAAAGTAATGAAAACCCATTTATCAGAAGAACTACTGGAGTCACCTAAACAACTGAATGGTGGTTAAAAAGTTTTTGACCTTCTTACTATTTTTTTGCTCTCATCTTATTAGATGACTTGTCACCTACAAACTGGTATCATATTTCAAATTTCCAGAGGAGACTCTCACTGGCCCATTTTGTATCAAGAGTCTCCCACTTTGAAACCTCTTAGCTGGGGAACCAGGTGGCTAGCTCAGAATGGACCACCTGGAACAGGCTGCAGGGTGTTATTGCCTCAAAACTAATTAGTCCATTTGTAACTGGATATATTTTATTAGTCCTTCACATTATTTTAAATTGTTTGAACAAAATATGAATAACTGATCCTGTGTCATTTGTAGGCAAACTGCTGGGAATGGAGAGCATCATGTTAAGTGAAATAAGTCAGACTTACAAAGTCAAGAGCTGTAGATTTTCTTTTATATGTGGGGGAAATGTGATAGAAATGGTAATTGCAATAATAGAAGGGAGAGCAATAGAGTAGAGGAAGCAGGTTGGGGGAAAAAGAGGAGAGGGAAAGGGGAGGTGCTGGGGAATGAATCTAACCAATTGTCATGTGCAGGTGCAGATACATCTTCTTGTCACTGTCTTCCTCCTAGATAGAAAAACAAAATCATTAACCTAATGATTTTTTCTAAGTGTAGAAGAAAAAGGAAAATGTTGGTTTTCAGGAAATATCCACATGCTATTTATATTGCCTTTTAAAAAGCAAGCGAGTTTCCGGAATGTGCTGACTACTCTGTGAGGAAGCTTCTTTTCTGCTCATTAGCTACTTCACACGTGTCACGGGCAAAGCCTGGTGTACCTATTAATTCATTAGAGCCCTAACTGCATGCTCATCTTCACTTTTCTGTGCTATAAGACACATAGTTGTTTCTTATAAACATGTCTTCACTTGTCAACTTCACTTTTTGCTTTTATTTTTAGCAAAAATAGTGCTTTCCCCCCTTTTTGATAATATTTTTAACTAGCTATTTGCTTTAATCAGCAAAGTAGAATATTTTCTGCTGTTTTGTCCCATTTTTTGTTTTTCAGGTTTTAAACAGTTGATGAAGGCATTTCTTTTGAGAAAAGGAATAACTTGTCTTCTGGTAAGTTTATTTCCAAGTGAAACAGAAATTCTTAAAAATATAACCTGCAATTCAAATGACATCTCTATTATATTTATAACATCAAGATTGAACAAAGATTTTCTTAAAGATTGAATAACTATGCTGATTTTCATTATGAAGAATTATTGCATCTAGGAATAGGGAAGGGGAAATAAAATGACCATCTAAATTTGTTGTACTCCTAAAAATCTGACTCAGTTTACCATAAGAAAGCTTTGTTGGAGTGAATGCTTAGTGCTTATACTCTGCTGTATAAGCCAATGTGTAAAATATAGATGAAATAATTACCTAATCATGGTCATATAGGTAATTTTTGGAACTGAACTAATGGGCAGTCTGATTAGAATCTTTGTTTTCTTGGATATCATTTTTGATGCAGAATTGATTGTATCCATAAAAGTATTTTGTTTACTCCTAATCAATGCTGAGAATAAGTTTCATATTAAATCTTGAATCCTTACCATATTCTTAACTAGTTTAATGAGCAGGAAAATATACTCAACATGCTAAGGTCTTGAAAAAGTGCCAATTTAGTTTCTATTTGGTGAGAACTATATTTTCATGAAATCTTTCAATGAGTCTATATCAACCTTTATCTACTGAAGTTACACGAGTTTACATGGATACTTTTTGATAATTAGCATGGGAATGTTTTTTCCCTTGGTATTAAGGTCTATGGCTGCTTAATAAGACATCACACATTTATGAGTCTAATCTGGGTAAGACATAGCTTGATCTACTGTTTTAAGCTTCTCATAAGGTTATTGTCAAGGCATTACCTACAGTTGGGGGTACCAGCTGAGCACTCAATAGGAGCAGGATCCACTTACAAGTTCACATGGCTATTGGCAGAATTATTTCCTTTTGGACTGCTGAAATGAGGGTACCAGTTCATAGCTGGCTGTTGGCCTGTGGTATTACATGCAGTTCAGCAAGATGAAGAGTAAATTAACAAGAGGAAGGCAAAATCCTAACTAAATAATCATGGATGTGACAAGCCCATACCTTTGTCATATTTTAATGATTAGTAGTCATTCAGAGATCTCAGGGATAGACATGGGAGGAGACAATGCAAAGTATAAATGCTAAAAAGTGGGGGACCATTCAGAATATTTAGAGTCTACCTGCCACACTGTTAGGTGTACTAAATAATTGAGTCCTTTGCAGGTATTGTACCACTCAAGATAAAAGATTAAAACATAAGAACTAAAAAAAAAAGTATGTTTTTCATATGTTTTTAAAATCTACACTAAATAAATATAATAATTCTCTGAATAAAATTTGCTACTATGTACGAATTTATAATTTCTCTGGGTAATGCTTCGTTTGAACTCTACGAGAGACAGAGAACTGTGATACTGGTAATCGCATCTCAAAGGCATAAGAAACAAAATATACCTATAAACTTCTATGTGACTAAGACCATGTTGTTTTGAGAAAAAATATTTATAAAGGGCTTTCCAAATTATGCACAGAATGACAGCTATTGGCATTAATAATTCTAATCAAAGAAGGCTTTCCTTTTCATCAATGAAGGGTATCCAACTTTGAAATTTCATGACTATGTGAAGTTCACTTGGGAATCTTACAACAATTTAAGGTAAATTAGAATGCCATGCGCGTTCAGCGACATATTCAGAAACGTGAACTTTAAAAGAAATGTTAAGATTTGAATCTGAAATGTTCCCCAAAGTCTCATGTGCTGGGAGGTGGGGTATCTGGTAAGTGAGTATACATCAGGAAGGCTCCGACCTCACCTTGGATTAACCCATTGATGGTTGAATAGACCACTGGGAAGTAGAACCTAGTGAGAGGAAGTAGGTCTTTGGGGGATGCCCTGGAGGGGTTATCTTCTCCCTGACCCCTTCTGCCACCCTCCTTCTCTCCTTCCTCGCTGCCAGGAACAGAGCAGCTTTTCTTCTCCAAGTGCCCCTGCTCTGATGTGCTATCTCATGCCTCAGTCCCAGAGCATGTAGCCAGCTAACCATGGACAGAGACCTCTGAAACCATGAACCCAAATAAACTTTTTGTCCTCTGAGTTGTTCTCGTCAGATATTTTGGACTCAGGAAAGAAAAAGAAAATCAAAACAAAACCTGAGTAACACAAGAAGTGCTTTTGACTCCCAAGGTGAAAACGCTCTTCAGGGATCAAACTGAATGATCTCAGAGAAGGCTCAAATCACTGAGAGTTACATGAGGAGAATTAAAAGCTCTTTCATGCCATAGATAACATTCTGTGGTTAGTTTGTTATTTGGTATTAGTATGGTGAATATAAGCTCAAATCAAAAGCAATAACAGATCCTGATAAGATGAATTAATCCTTTCAGAAAACACTGTAATCTTGTTTTTGATGTTATTAGATTGGGTACTGCATAAATCACAAATATTCATATTTATGAAGTTTTTGCTTTAAATAATGAACTCTGCCAGCCAAGTGGTATTTGCTTTTGAAGGCACTTCCGAGAGAAATATTCCCTCATATGAACTGGAATTTTAATACCAGAGTCTGTTTATTTACTTGATGCCAATATTGGGAATAACTTGAATCTACATATTATAGTCACAATGTCATACTCTAGATTTTCATTTGTTAAGATTTTAGGGTCCATTCTAAAGGTAAGTAAGTAATTTAGAGACAAGTTTTCCTAGCATTAGGTCCGGACATTTTGTCCCTATATTCATTGTATCCAGTTGCCATTCTGTCTCCCCAAAGGGAGGAATACTAATGTGGTTCAGTATTTAGTGCCAGTAATTCAAATGTCAAACTCACCTTAGAACATTCTACATTCAAGTATTTAGAAGTTTTTAAAGTACTTTTCTATCAATTTTGGGTTTTCTTCTTAGTCAAAGTTACCATTTATCTGTTCAGAACTCCTTTATATATACTTTACAGTAATATATGATTAAATAATACACACTCACAATTTATGTAAAATACAGATGATAAGTTTATAAAGGATAAGATAATCATAAACAGATATTCCAATATTTATTTTTTTTACCTTATAACAATATTTTGCACACACAGCTTTAGGAATCTGTATATTAAGACTACACTAAAAGTTGTTGGTATAAATTGATAGCAAAATAGATGTATTAAGACAAAAACATGATTGATAATTTTATTTCAAGACAATAGAGGACAAAGGGAAATCAAAATGTATTCTAAATCTATCTTTGTTCAGTCTTTTTTAAAATAATACTTGGGAGACACCACAGAAAAATTGCAGTATTTTTTATATAACTGAACAAAATTTTAACCCCCCTTCTAAAATGATTGACTAGAATTTGTTATCTTGTACATTTTCAATAAGACATTATACTCTTTACTATTCCGTGAAATAGAAGTAGGTCAAATCTGATTTTAAGAAAGCTAAATATTTACTTCAAAGGTTTTGTTTCATAATATTAAAGTCTGAAAAGCAGAAATCTTATATAACAAATCACAAAGAAAACACAAAATTTTATTTAAATTGTTTATGAATTTTAAGTTTATGAACACAAACTTTATTATTATTTTAAATAACTATTAAAATGTTTAGATAAGTTTTAGGTTGGCTCGTTTGATATTCAGAAGAAAGGCCACAAAATAGAATAGACATTCAAAATCATATTGAGCAGTGAAATGTAGTCACTTGGCACATTGCATCACCTGGATCACCCTTCACTATGGCCATTAACTAAGTTATGGCTCCTGCCAGCTGTCTTTGGGGCCTGTGCTTGTTTTCTCCACATGAATCCATTTGCATTAATCTAAACAACATCCTTCTTAAGTTCCAACTGAAGCTACATGTTTTGCTTTAGGTCTTATTGTTTAAAACCAGTATTGTTGTCAAAGGTTTTGTCTTTGAATTATATGGCTTTTTACTCTGCAATATGTGTTCAGAAGTAAATTCAGTAAACTGCTAGAACCATGAGGGATACAACATCACCTTTGTCTGATTGATTCAGGTCCTATAAGATGTCATAATACAAACTGCTTAATGTATGACAATTATTATTGCATTCCTTCTATGTAGGATGTTAATTCTGGCTTTTGACCTCCCAGAAGCAGAGACTACAAGAGATAGAATATTATTGGTTGGTGTAAACCTGGCTGCCATGGACTTGACCTGTCTTACCCTCTGAGCCATGAAAGACCTGTTCCAATTAGAAAAGCTCTGCTGGTAAGATGAGATTTTTCATAATAAAATGGAAACTGAATAATTTAAGATTATTGATTACTTATTTTGGGGTTAAATTAGTTTGGCAAATCTTTTTTGGAGAGTTCTGAGAACGGCGATGGAAGAGATGAGGAATTGCATTGGGTGTGGGGGATACAGTTCTAGATTGTCACATAGGCTTGAGAATGAGTCTGAAAAGTGATTGAGCAGGTAACATATATGTGTAATCTGAACTTATAAACTTTTAAATACTCTATAGTCTTTCACTTCAAAATTATGGCACTTAGTAACATAGTGTCAACTGGATATATTTCCCCTGCTCTGTGATATCTGTAGTCTAGCTTTCTCAAGAGTGTTCAGTCCTTTAGACTGACTTGATCCTGAAAAACTTAGGAATTGATAAATGGGTATAAATTAATCTACAAAGCCCATAGTTTTAAAACTATTTAAGTTTCCTAGTCTATACAGAGGTAGTTGTCAAAAAGAGTCAGATGTACAGCACAGATGATAGTTTGCAAAACTGGTTTTCTTATCTAGTGAATTTTAAGCATCAGTTTATCTGGGATTTCTTTGTAATTTTGGAGAAAAAAAATAATTCGATTCAGTATAATAAAGTCTAGGCTTTAAATAGAAACCCAAATTACCAGGTGACACTTAATTGAATCCGAGATTGAATCTGAGGTAGGAGAGTCATGGGTATTTGAGTGATGTTCCATATCAGTGGTGGCTAATTTATTCTTCAGCTGTGGCTAATAAGACCTCTTATGTATATGGAAAAGGTTAACAAATTTGCATTTTATGGACTATTTGCCTTGTTTCAAAAACACTAATCTAAATATTATGTGAAAATGTTAACATAAGTTTTGACTGATTAGGAAATTCCTAGTATGTTAGCTATATGACAATTTAATTTCTACAAAAAAAAAAATCACATGTGTTTTGTAATTTTTATGTAATCTGAGACCATTGTTGTTTAGACTTGAACTTGTAGTCCACACAAGAAGTGGAAAACTGCACAACAATCTTTGTATTTTTAATATCTGAAAATTTATACCCTAGAGAAAGATCTTTTGACTTCTGAACATACCTAGCAATGAAAGTCCTACTTATGCAGTATGTATGCTTTTAATCTAATAAATATATTTAATCTTCAAAAATAGATATTTGACTGAAATTTGAAACGTACAAAGTAATACTTCAACAGTGTCATGCTTAGGATGTTGTATGAATGATCTTCCTGTCCTCAAGCATACAATAATTCAGGGTCATGTGCTGCATTGAATAATTATTATCAAAATAAACCTTTCTCTTTACAATTCATTACATATGTCTCATGTTTGCATTCTACAAGCTAGCTCACGTGTAGGCAAATAGTAAGATACATACATGCATTTTCTATTTCAAGATTGGTGTATGGTTTTAAATCATCAGATATACTCAGTTGGCTGAGACTCAGTAAAGTATTCATATAGACTAAAAAATGCAGTTAAAGAAAAACACAGATTAAAGCACTGCCACTTAACCTATCACTATACCAGTTAAACTTTGAAACCTTAATCAAAGCACATTAAATGCTGAATTTAGAGTGTGTGGAAGAACAAAAGGGATCTCTGAAAACTGATTGAAATAAAGAGTCTAGCACCAGAGACCTGTAATCACAGTGGCTCATGCTGTAAGATGCTGATCATTGCCATAGCAACAGACGGTGTTTTGTTACATCATGGAAATCAGGAGCGTGTAAGTGATGAGTGCAACATCCCACAGCGTGGACAAGTGCAGAGCCATTAGGGGATGGGGTAGTAGTAGATGCAGTCAGAGGCAAGATGAGCACTTTGAAAAGGATAGTGGCAGAAGCCCAGGAATATAGACGAGCAGTTCATGTGAGTGCGAGTCTATTTTTGAAAGTGAGGCTGTCATTTGTAACCATTCTTAATCACTGTTATCACTGCTTTTTTCCTTTTTTTTTCACAATAAAGCACAACAGTGAGCAGCTTCAAAACGAAAGTTCAAAATTCTACCTCTTTTATTTCCTTGAGAACCTATGTTTTATACTACCATAGATTCAAAGAAACATAGAAAAGATTATTAACTCATATATTACAAAACCACACTTATTAAATACAAGACCACATCTACACTGTGAGGATAAAAAGGTTACATGTTAAATATATGTTTCAAATACACGTACATGTATTATGAGTCCTATTAGACTCCAGTGTGTTCATTTGTATAAGAAACTCACATTCCTTCAAAATCTCAGTATATTCAGAATTTCCCTTCCCATAGCAGTTAAGATACAAGTGGACCCATGTTGGCTCAGACAGTGGTGATGACATTTGGACATCAGACAGTGGCCTCAAGGGAAAGGAGATGGAACCAGCGCAGGCAACTGCAGAATATTCATTCTGGGGACATCATTCAGTGAGTTCTTTGTTGTTGTTTTCTCTGAGGGCACAGAAAAAAGCAAGCACCGGTGGAGCTCAGGTGCTGGGCTAGAAGCACCACAGGCTTTCAGACCTCAGGAGACAGGAGTCGTCACTGTAATCCAGTCACATTAAAAATAGAGGAAAACCCATGACAACATCTCAGATTGCAACTTTATGTTCTTTGAAAAGGCCAAGGGAGGGATCTCAGTGTTTCATCTGGTGACATTTGTTGGCTGATCCTTCAAATATACATGAAGGGGCCCCAGAAAATCAACCAAGACATCATATCTGAATTGAGATCAAAGCACTGTCCAAGAAACAATTTCCATTTTGTGGTCTACCAAGGTGCTGTCTTCTAAAACAAAAGAAAGTTTACTCACAGGATATAATAATAGATTTCAGAGTTCCCACATTTTAGCATTCATAATATCTAAGGCACTGTCAAAGATAATTTTGGATAAAATATAAAATCAGGAACCTCATGAAGATAAAAATGAACATGTGAAAATATTTTATTCAATTTATTTATTGAACCAGGCAGATATTATAACTGGTTCAAGTGATATATCAAAAATACTGAGATGAATGTTCAAATGGGGGCAAACATGTTTTATCCCATGACAGGGAAGGAAGTCAATTGAACTTTTTACTAAACACTACGGAAGTTCCAGTTCTATAAGTCTTCTCAAACTGAAAGAGTTAAAAATATATTTTTAAAATTTTTTTTGGTAGTTGTAGATGGACAGAATGCCTTTATTTTATTTGTTAATTTTTATGTGATGCTGAGGACCGAACCCCGTGCCTCACACATACTAGACAAGCATTTTCCTGCTGAGGTACAGCCCCAGCAGGAGTTCAAAATATTTTTAAGATGATGACAAGCTGAACTCAGATAACCTGAAGAATATCCTCTAGACAATGTATATTTTCCATTGAATACATTTTTTCCCTAAATTTGATTCATATGTACCAACCCAACAAAGATTAGGAAAATGGGAACAATTCTCAGTTGAAAATTAAATACAATCAACTCCAAGATGGTCCAGAGGTTAAAATCATAAAATAAGGACTTTGAAACACATGAAAAATATTTTCAGAGATATAAAGGAAAATTAGCTTTCACATTTTTTAAATACAAATGTGATATATATATATATATATATATATATATATATATATATATATATATATATTTTTTTTTTTTTGTTTGTTTGTTTGTTTGTTTGTTTTCTGCCCTCCCATGCTTTCACCTATCAGACTTTTACATACATAACCAAAAGAAAAGAAATTAGCATCTCATAGATACCTGAATGTGCATATTTACTGCTGTACTATTTACAATAAGTGAAATATGGAATCAGCCCAGGTGCTGCTGAATGCATGAAAGGAACATGAAGAAGATGTGGTATATACACAAGACAGAGTACTATTCAGCTATAAAAATAAATATAATGGACAGCAAACTTGGTGGAACTGGAGTTCATTGTGTTGAGTGGAACAGATCAGACACAGAAAAACACATACCACATGTTCTCTTCTACATGTGGAAACTAAAAATGACGATCTGAATGTAGGATAGTAATTAGCAGAGAGTGGGAGGAGTAGAGAGAATGGGAGGTTAGGCAAGGGGTAACAGAAGTAATAGATCCAAGCCAGGCATGGTGGTGTATGCCTGTGATCCCAGCAACTCAAAGGCTGAGGAAGGAGGATCACATCCTACTGAGGGTGCTCCTCCAGTCTCATGCCCTTTCATAATGCTAATTCTATTCTTGAGGGTGGGGAGCTCATGTCTCCTTCACTCCCTAGGACCATCTGTCTTAATACTATTGCAGTGGGATTAGGTTTCCACAAGAATTTTGATGGAGGAGGCACCATCATTTAAACTAGAGCAATTAGAGATCCAAAGGAATATTTGATAATGATGAAATTATCAATATATCAGGAGGAACTTAAAATTACAACTGCATATGCTTCTTTAAGCCAGTGCGTCCATGAGGCAAGCACTGGAAAATTTAAGGCAGAAAAGATATTAATCATTCTCTCAGTTAATGAAAGAAAAACGATAATGAAAAATCAGTGAATTTATAGAATATCAGAACAATAGTAGCAAACAGTTCAAAAAAGTCAATATTTTTAGAAGACTACACAAGCAGCTAGAGAATATATATTTCTTTCTTTTGTATGCACCATGGTATACCATATGCTGGGACATGAAACATATGTCAATGTTTTTTCTAAAAATGCAAAAACATACAGAGTATTTTCTCAGAAACAAGAAATCAAACAATAAACTATCTAAAGGAACACCAAATATCTAGACATTAAAATACACTTCTGAATAATGTAAAATGCAACTAAAAATATTTTCTATTGGAAGTTATTTTTAAATATTTAGTTAAAATTGTGTTTGGAATTAAATATATGGCTTCATTTATTTATATTTAGAAATAAAAAATAACATATGTTAATATATATATTCATTTTAGGAAAAAACAAGAAAAAAAGGAAAATTTAATCCCTAAGAAAGCAGAAGAAAGGAAATAATAAAATTAAGAACTGAAGTATTAAAAGAGGAAATGAGCAAATAATTGGTAAAAGAAAACAATGAAATATAAAGGTACTTACGAGTAATCAATAAAATTGACAATATTGCATCTATACTAAACAGAGAACACACACATTACAATATCAAATTTGTGATTATCCACGTGCAAAGTCACATATGGCTTTGATGACTGCAGTCCACAAGGACTCTCTCTTGGGCTAGCTCTGCCCAATGCCTCCAGCTTTCCTCATTCAAAATTTCATATTCCTGCCTCTCTAACTTCTTGGGGTCTCCTTGCAGTTCCAGCCTCACTCTCAGAGGATCACACATTAACCTCCCAGGAGATTCCTACAGGGATTGAGTACATGTCACACATTGCCCTGCCTTCCAGGCCTTACTTCAAAATACGGGTGAAATTCTCCCTGATTCAGTAATTTCAGCATTTTGTGTTCTTGGAAAACCAGCACTGCAGGTGACAACAGCAAGTTTTTTCACCAGCTTGAACAGTAGCTGGCAACAGTGGATCACAGCAGCAATGGCCTTTGAGCACCTGAGTAGCTGAGCCTGTTAAAATGAATACTGTAGATACAACTTCCTAGGTGGCCCAGTGACAACAGGAAGCCCCGGTATTGGGATCAAATCAACATTTTCAAGCAAATTTTCACTTTTACACCTGGGGTTTGGGATGGGTGCATTACTGAAATGCCCTTAAGGCATATTTTTTATTGTTAAAATGCAAAGTACTTGGCTTCTCTTTTGTAATTGTAATCCCACCAACTGTCACACTTTCCCTGGACCCAACTGTACACTATTTTTTTCTGGCCAAAATGCAAATTTTTCAAATATTTCTACTCTGCTTTTTGCCTTGTATTCTTACAGTAAACCTGATTAAAAGCTGCCATCAATACCCATGCCACTGCTTGAGCTGTGCTGCTTTGAACTTTCCTTTGCCTTTAAATTCAGTGTCAGAAAATTGTAGGACATAGATAAAATGTAGAGAAATTATTCTCCAGAATGTACCATGTGTGGCCTCTAGTCCAATTTCCAATAAAATCCTCATTTCTATCTGAAACTTCATGAACACAATCTTCACTGTCTCCATTACTATTAACATTCTGGTCTTCCACAATCACATCAGAATCATTTTATGAGTTCTGCTTACAAAATTCTAAGACTTTGCCAACCTGCTTCTCAAAATTTTTCCAAATTCCCCCTAAAAACTGAAGCCAAATGCATCAGAACCACAAGGTAAGACATAGTCACAGCAATGAATCTACTTCTTAGTACAATTTATGTGTTAGGTTTTTTTGTTTTTGTTTTTTTCCCCACTGTGACCAAAAAATAACTATTCTGAGGAGAAAAGATTCATTTTGGCTCATGATTTCAGTGCATTCAGTCCATGGTCAGGGGCTCCAAGGCAGAAACATAATGGTTGAATGATATGGCAACCAGAAAGCAATGAGTGGGTAGGTAGGGCCTGGAGAGAAGATGAATTCTTCCTGGGCACCTCCCCAGTGATCTGCTTCCTCCAACAAGGTCTTACTTCCCAGTAGGCCATCCAACTGTAAATCCATTTCATGGATTAATTCACTCATGTCTCATGATCCAACGAGTGTGTCTAAAAGCCCAACCTCTGAACTTTGCTGCAATGGGGCCATGCTTTTTATACATGAGCTTTCAGGGGACATTCAAGACTCAAACCATAACAAATATATTTTCAAAATAAAAAACCTAACAAATATTCCAAGCCAGAATCACATACACAACCTTTTCCCTCTCAATTTTGAGAGGATAATAAATCCATTATACTAAATATGTAAATCATGTGAATAGACATTTTACACAATCATGAAAAGATGCTCAATATTGCTATTCATAAAGAACTACTCTTAATGGCCCCAATTTAAAATCCCACAATTGTAAGTTTTAGCAAAGATAGGCAGCAATAGAAAATCTTCTACATTACAGAGAGGAAAGCAAAGTGGTTTAGACAATTTGGAAAAAGTTTGAAAATTTCTTACACAGTTTAACATACACTTCCCTTATGATCTATCAATACCACTTTCTGGTATTTATTCAGGAGAAATTTTACCATATATTCACACAAAGACAGGTATGTGAATATTGATAGCAATTTTATTTATAGTAGTCCCAAACTGGAGAGTGCCCAAGTATCTGTTAACTGGTGAATGGATGAACAAATCTAGCCATATTCATATGGTAGAAATCAACGCAGCAATGAAAATAAAGAGCTACTAAGACATGTAATAACATTGAAGAATCTCAAAGGTAATTTAGTTAAATGAAGAAGCTAGACACAAAGACCACACATGGCAATACCATTTCCATAAAATTTCCAAGAAAGCAGAAGAAAGAAAATAATAAAAATTAAGAATTGAAATATTAAAAGAGGAAATGAGCAAATATTTGGTAGAAGAAAACAATGAAATATAAAGGTACAAATGATCAATAAAATGGACAATATTGCATCTATACTAACCATGTTTAAACAGAGAACACAGATTTTTGAAAATCAAAATTTGGATGATAGCAAGAAGATTAGTGGTTACTAAAGATGAAGAGTGTGAGAGTGTTTATTACAAAGTGGAATGAGGGGTAACACATTAGATAGAGCACTAATCTCTAGGGTATATAAATAACTTAAAAAGCTAAGCACTGAAAAAACAAATAACCCAATCAACAAATGGGCCAAGGACCTGAAGAGACACTTCTCAGAAGAAGATATACAATCAATCAACAAATATATGAAAAAATGCTCATCATCTCTAGCAATCAGAGAAATGCAAATCAAAACTACTCTAAGATATCATCTCACTCCAGTCAGAGTGGCAGCTATTATGAAGACAAACAACAAAAAGTGTTGGCGAGGGTATGGGGGAAAAGGTACACTCAGATTGCTGGTGTGACTGCAAATTAGTGTAGCCAATATAGAAAGCAGTGTGGTGATTCCTTGGAAATCTGGGAATGGAACCACCATTTGACCCAACTACCCCACACCGCAGTCTATACCCAAAGGTCTTAAAAATAGCATACTACAGGGACATAGTCACATCAATGTTTATAGCAGCACAATTCACTATAGCTAAACTGTGGAGCCAATCTAGATGCCCTTCATTGGATGAATGGATAAGAAAAATGTGGCATATACACACAATGGAATTTTACTCAGCAATTAAAGAGACTAAAATCATGGCATTTGCAGGTAAATGGATGGTATTGGAGAAGATAATGCTAAGTGAAGTTAGCCAATTCGTCCAAAATAAATACCAAATGTTTTCTCTGATACAAGGAAGCTGACTCATAGTGGGTTATGGAGGGGGAGCATGGGAGGAATAGATGAATTCTAGATAGGGAAGAGGGGTGGGAGGGAAAGGGAGGGGGCAGGGGATTAGCAAGAATGGTGGAATGTGATGGGCATCATTATCCAAAGTGCACGTATGAAGACACGAATTGGGTGTCAACATACTTTATATTCAAACAGAGATATGAAAAATTGCGGTATATATGTGTAGTACATATTGTAATGCAAAAAAAAAAACAAAGTACATGTATAAAGACATGTATTGGTGTGAACATACTTTATATACAAAGATATGAAAAATTGTGCTCCATATGTGTAATAAGAATTGTAAGGCATTCTTCTGTTATGTATTTAAAAAAATAAAATCAATTAAATAAAAAGTAAATAAATAAAAGCAATTCTCAGATAAATCATTAGAATTGAATAAATCAAATTACCTTCCATAACATGGGAAGGCTGTATTCAACCATAAAAAACAAATAAAATATTTCAAACTTAAAAAAAATAAAAAAAAACAAAGTGGCATGAGAAAACTTTTTTGGGAGATGTTTAAGTATCATAGAATTTCATAGTAGTAGTCAATCTGTAACAGTACATATTTGTCAAAAATCATCAAGAAACACACTTAAAGTGCATTACTTACTGAATGTGAATTATATTTTAAAATGTTGCTTTGATAGATTGTTGATGTTAAAAATAAACAAAATATAACATTACACATACACACAAATTGATGTGCCATATTTGCAAAAATTGTTCCATTATTTGAATGTGTAATTATAAATGCAATGACCTAAAATTTATTTCAGAAAGGCTATTTGATGTATAAAAATAGGCTTCATATCAACCCATCATTTGATGATGTTTATCTGAAACCAAATGTTCGAAAAAATTAGTAAGAAAACTTAAAATGATACCAGATGTTAAGATCAGTAGAATTTTGAGTTTATCAAATTCAGCTGAAAGTGATTGATCAGAATGTTATCTAGACTCATGAATATTAATCATTGAAGCTTATTGAATATTTATTTGCTATCCTCTATTTTGCCTAAAATGAATAAAGTAATGTATCAAATATTTTGTAAGCCAATATCTAGTCCAGTTTTTATACAGTTATCTCAAAAAGTATCACATTTAGCAAACCTAATAAAAATTATATTTGGTATAGTGTTAGGAAAGTTATTTCTTCTTTATGATCTAGGAAGAGTTACTTTATTGTAGAAAACTCAGTGAATCCAAATAAAACCTCAAAAGTTACTTACTGATGTATTGTCTTCTTATTGCTAGTGTAACAAATTTCCACCAAGTTAGGGCCTTTGAGGAGCCCTGATATGTTAGGTGACTGTTGGGAGGTTCAGTCTTTTGCGGGTGCAGCCACTGTGCCAGCAGAGCTGGTTTCTCCTGGAGGCTCCAGGATCCAATACAGGGACTGCCTTTTCCAGCTTCAAGAGGCTGCCTTGTCTCTTTATCTTCAAAGCCAGTAGCATAGCATAATTAGATATCTCTCTAATTCTGACCTTTCTGCCTCTCTCTTAAAAGAAGCCCTGGGATAGATCACATTGAGTCCAATGGGATACTCACAATCACAAATCACAAATTTAATCAGATCTGCAATTTTATTTTGCCATATAAGGTAGCATAGAAAATCAATCTGGGAATAAGACTTGTACTTTTTTGGCTGTGCAGAAAATCTCCTACAACTGACCATCCTGGAGTGTGCTACCAGCTGGATTTTCAGTGATGACTAAGAAAGATGAAGACCATGACCTCCCAAAGTTTACAGTCTAGTGGGAATTTTAAAGGATCCTAGCAGGGCCATTTAGGATAAAAACAATTTATAGGAAGTGATAGGCATAAAACCCTATAAAATAATTATTGTATCTCAACGGAGAATAATTAATACATGTAATTATGTTGCATAGTTCACATTAAAAAGTAGTAATATAAAAATTAAAAGTACTTAAGAAAATGTTTCTGTAAAATTAATTGTAAACATATGTACAGCATTACAGAAAAGCCACTCTAGTAATAATATTTGTATTTTTTCTAATTAAGATTAGAGCAGGAAGATGTTTTTGCACCAAAAAAGTTATTTTTTTTTTTACAGTTCTCATAGTACTTCCTTGGGCAGTCTTACTCTTTTCTTACTGAAACATTGGCATATGAAGCACTTGCACAATTTGATGGACAAACCCAGGTCTGTTAGCAGGAGCTGGGCCAAGGACTAGAGTCTAGGCTCTGCAGGGTATTACTCTTTTAAGAGAAAAAGTGGGTTGTGATGTTTGGGGGAAAGAATATGGAAGAAAATGTTAAAGCCCAATGGAATATCAATTAGCTGACAAGTACACGTAATCTGGGTTGTCATGGTGATGGTGCAGGCAGGACAGGAAAAGAAAGTCCCCAGGAGTGCCACTGCCACATCCCAATGACATTTCAGTTAAACTCTGGTCTGAAAAGCTTTGCTTTTAGTGCTGTACAATCTAGTGATTTTCTTCACTAGAGATTTTTTTTTTTTTTTTTTTTTTGGCAAGAGACCCATGTTTTTGGTGAACTTAACAACAGCAACAAAAAGAGTAAATGGTGATAATTGCATGTTTATTTCTTTTGTGTTATGATTTCTTAAGAGTAAACACAGAAATATATTCACTGCATTTAAGGATCATCATTTTAATGTGTTTCCAAATTATTTGTCATAGTATTTTTTTTTTCTTTCTAACCAATCGAAAATTTTACAAATTTTTTTGGAAAACTTGATGATATATAAATTTAATAATTTGTTTCAATTAGTTTTTTTTAATTTGTTGGTTGCTCAAAACATTACAATGATCTTGACATATCATATTTCATACATTTGATTCAAGTGGGGTGTGAATTCTTATTTTTACCACGTGTACAGATTGCAGGATCACATTGGTTATACATCATGTTTATACATACTGCCATACTAGTGTCTGTTGTATTCTGCTGCCTTTCCTTTCCCCTTCCTATCCCTCCCTCCCTTCCCGTCCCCTCCCATCGTCTCTCTCTACCCCATCTACTGTAATTCATTTCTCTCTTTTTAATAGTTAAATATCCTGATAACATTATCTTAAGATATCATCCAGCCCTGATGAGTGTTCAAGTATATGTGTTTGTGTGTGTGAATGTGTGTGTGTGTGTGTGTGTGTGTGCACGTTTTGCTTATAACTTACTATGTTAAAATTTCAAACATACAGAAAAGGTTAAATGAAGAGTTTAAGAGGAGTCCATGAAGCTATCACCACAATGATTTGCATTTCTCCATGTTTGTTTGGTCTTTCTAGATAAATATATATAATCAATTTTCTTTGGTGACACATTTGAGATTAGGTTATAGACATAATGACATTTCACAGAAAAACACTTCAGAGGGAATTTTCTGAGAAAAATATTCTTTCAACACACTCACAGGACAATAATAGCATTCAATAAATTTAGTGTTTATAATATATCCATGCTCTTTAAATTTTCTAATACAATATTTTCTGATATTTAATATAGAATTCTATTAAAGATCATGTATTGCATTTAGTTGTCACATTTCTTTAACTTTCCTTAACTTAGAATGCTTCTCTAGAATTATTTCCCCTTTCCTTGCATTAATTATGTGAAAGTACGTAGGACAGTGGCTCATCAATTAGATTTGTCTATTACCTCAGGTTTAAATTCATCTCATGTGAGTTTGTACCATCATAAGTAAGGTTAAGTTGGTTCATTGGTTTTCTTCAGAAAATCACAGGATGTGAGAGTCAACTTGGTTTTGCTCTGAAGAAAATTTAGAGGAGGGAGGTTCATTTTGGCTCACGGTTTCGGAGGTTGGCAGACTATATTGCTCTGGGCGTAACGTGGGGCTGACTATCATGGAGGGAGGGCTTGGTGAAGGCAGGTGTGCTGCTCCACTCCTGGTGCCAGGCATCAGAAAGTGGGAGAGTGGGGTTGCAGGCAAGATGCATCTTTCCGTGGCTGGCACCCAGTGACCAACCTCCTCCAGCCAAGCCCCATCTGCCCGGTATCACCAATCCACTCAGACAAGGATGGAGGAGTTAGGTTGCAGCTCTCACAATGCAGTTATTTTACATCCTCACCTTCCTGGATTAACGTAGGAGCTGTGGGAGGACACCCTCACATCAAAATGAAATAACCCAAGACAGTTTTTACTCCTTGATTTAGTAGCTGATCTTTCCTCAGGAAATCACTATTTGGTTAATTGGCATTTATCCTTCTGTGGGGAAAAATGAGCCTCATCTTTTATCTTTTTAAAATTTTATTATACTAAAGCACAGATGGGAGATGATGGAAAAATATACAAATTCTTGGACAAGGAAGTTAGTTTTTTTTTTTTTATAATTACTTCACAGTATAGTGAAGACAGTTAATAACAATACATGGTGCATCTGAGAATCAGTGAGAGTTAACTTCAAATGTTCTTACTATAAAAAAATAAGTATTTGGGTAGATGGATCTGTTGATTGACCTGATTTAATTATTACCCATTGTAGTCATAAATCACAATGTTTTTTGGTAACACATATATCCATGCATCTGTAATTGGTCAATTTATAATAAAAATAATCAAATTAAAATATAGGAAACATTTTATTATAAACTATATTATAATCCATTTTAGTCATTCTTTTTTCAATGTTTATTTTCTCCTCTTTTTAAA
Source organism: Callospermophilus lateralis (assembly GCF_048772815.1). Lineage (NCBI taxonomy): Eukaryota > Metazoa > Chordata > Mammalia > Rodentia > Sciuridae > Callospermophilus > Callospermophilus lateralis. Next base: position 155,637,165 of record NC_135309.1, on the reverse strand, counting down.
GCGGGAATGCCCTGATGTGGGTTCCTGTGCCCTTCTGAAATGTCTATTTCATTTTTGATGCATTTCCTTATTTTCTAACAGAAGTGGTGTTGGGCACACCAGGCATTTTGCTGCCCTGTCTGGAACCTGTGATTTTTCCAAAGAACACCTCTTGCTTGTGGTGGGGAATGTACTACAGACCAACATCTGGGAAGCTGGTGTGCTCACCGCTATTGGGCTATTGTTGCTTCTAGGTCACTTCATTGGACGGAGTTAGAAAAAAAAATACATGCTACAAACAATGTGATGTCTTCAAAGTCCATGCAGTGACAAGACTCCTCTGTTCTGCATTCCTTTCACACGTCTTCCCCAGTGTTCACCCTAGTTCCCCAGACAGTAATGTATCTACCATATTACTCAACACTATAGTAACAGAAAATGTGTGCAAAATAATTTGAGAATTACTAAACAACTAACACTAACAACATTTTTTTTTAATGCAATTCAAGCTTCTTTGGGGTTTCTTTTACACATAAGGTATTCAACTGAAGATGTGTAGTCAGATCACTGTGTTAAAAATATTGATTTTTTTGTTGTTGTTTTAAAGCATATTTAGGCACTTCCATTTATCTGTATATCTGTATTGCCCTTTTTATATCTGTTTTTATTTTCTTCCTTCCTCTCCTCCTCCTCCTCCTGCTCCTCCTCCTCCTCCTCCTTCTCTTTCTTCTTCTGACATTCAGATAGATTTCTTGTTTTCATTTAACTGATGCCTTATATAATGCTCTGGGCCTCCATCTCTATTCCCTTCTAAGAACTCATGAAATTTCAAGTCTCTCTCAATTCCTCAGAACCTAGTTGTTCTGTCTTGAATTTAAACACACACACACACACACACACACACACATACACACACACACACACACACACACACTCCCCCAAGGGAATCTGATAAGGGACTTTAGAAAACAGGCGGGAGAGGAAGGAGGCCAAGCCAGGCCCTGTGGCACAGCTAGGGAGCTGCAGGGATCCTCAGGTCTGTTCCCATCCTCAGCAGGTGGCAGGCCCCTCATGCTCCACGTTCTGTAATTCTGGGTGGAGGGTCATCTAACTCTCCATGCCTGTGAAAAGGAGAGCCTCCAAAGAGCCCAAGATGTCTTCTGAGAAAGCAGCACACGTTGGCCATTGGATAGAGTGAGATGGCGTAGGAGCTTACAAAAATGCTGCCGCTATCCACTCACATTATTCACTGTTGTTGGACAAGTCTTAGAACTGATTCACATGTCTGCACTCACCATGGGGTGAGTATCCTATTTCATGGGGTGACTGTATCTGTATTTTATTATTTCTCGGTTCCTCTCCCTTTTTGTTTTATTTTCTACCAAGTGCTTCTATATCAGTCTGTTGTGTGTTGCAGTAACAGAATATCACAGAATGAGTAATTTATAAAGAAAGGAAATTCTTTTCTGTTCTGGAGGCTGAAAATCCAATACAAAGTTGCCATCTTTTGGTGAGGATCTTCTTATTATGTTGCCCTGTGTCAGAAAGCCAGAAGATGAGAGAGGAGGTAGTTAGTAGGAGGCAGAGAAAATGTGAGGAGGGTGTGGGAAGACAGAGAGAGAAAGGAGGAGAGAGAGAGGGAAAGAGAGGGAGGCAGGAGTGCAAACAGGGCATGAACTCCCTAGTATAACAAAATCATTTGCATAATAAGACATTAACTATTCCTGAACACCTTATTAGGCCTCACCCCCGTCACATTGCAATGGTAGTGCAATTTCAACACACAAATCTGGGGATACATTCTAACCACAGAAAGCTCCTTGGCCTTCTTGCTCTTAGCTGGGCTAGCTCTGTGGGTTTTGGTATTTATTCCCCATTTACACATTAGTTCAAGTTTGGAATATTCTGTATCTCCTCATCTTGTTACTGCTCTTGGTGTGAATTTCCTTTTTCATGTTGCTTTGTTTCATTGCATGGATGCATATTTTATTTTGCTTTGTATTTTGTTTTGGAATTTGAAAGAAAATATTAAATTCAGGTAGTCTGGCAACACATGGGAATTAAATATATTCATAACATCTTATAATTACTTCCTACATGTGTTCAGTGATTTGTATCATATCCACATATTTTAAAGTCATTATTGTTTTCAACACTTATTAAATTTTTAAAATATTTTTATTAATATTATTTTTTAATTAGCAAATGTGGATCAATAAGCTGAAATGACTTGACATAGAAGGCATGAGTTAAATCAATAATTCAAAATTTATATGGAATTATAGTTACACATACAGCAAATAACTCATCTAAAATTTAAGCATTCAGACTAGTGGACTAGTGACTCCAGTTCAAACCAGCTTATGTGAAAATGTTCCATTCAATAAACAATAAATTAGTAAGGTCATTGATTGATGCGTTGAGTTTGTAATATGGTTTTAATCACTTTTTTGGTATTCCTAAATTTTTCAATAAGTTTTTCTATTCTCATGTACTTTTTAAGTTTAATTAGAATGACCTGTGTTTATTTTTAACATGATTAAAATTCTTGCTATAACTTTTCTTTTTACAGAGTTCTTAGATTCACTGTTATAATAATGTGTTACGTCCACAAAATATTTTTAATGACTATTTTTTCTTTTTTATTGATTTTATTGTTTTTTTTAATACATGACAACAGTGGAATGCATTACAATTCTTATTACACATATAGAGCACAATTTATTGTATCTTTGTATATAAAGTATGTTCATGCCAATTTATGCCATTATACATGTACTTTTTTGCATTACAATTCTTAATACACATATATACCACAATTTTTCATATCTCTGTTTGTATATAAGTTATGTTGACACCCAATTCAAGTATTCATACATGTACCTTGTATAATGATGACCATCACATTCCACCAACCTTGCTAATCCACTTCCCCCTCCCTTTCCTTCCCACTCCTCTTCCCTATCTAGAATTAATCTAATCCTCCCATGCTCTATCTACCTACCTACCTACTATTTTTTTTAAATAAAACCTTTTCTCTTTATATATCCAGTCATGGAAATTTGGGGTGTTAAGCAAAATTCATAACTATACATTCACTTAGTATGCTTTTATGATATTTTATACTATTCAAGAGGTTTTAGTCATCCTAATAAACCCTTTAATTCAGTCAACATTATGTATATTGTAGACAAAAATTGGATTTGGCTTTGAATATAATCTTGACTAAGTTGATTGGCAACTACTGTGCTGGTCTTCAGATTTTAGAAGTCACATTTTTGGTGGGTCAAGTTTACTTCTATGGATTTCAACATGGTGATCTTTAGGACAAAGTAATGATTATCTTGTCAGATTTAGTTTCCTTTTTCATTGAGAATTTTCTATGGAATTCTACAATGCCCAGTACAGTTTTCTGCTGATATTTTGCTAAACCATCAGGTAGGTAGTCATCACCAATAAATTCATGAGTCATTCAATCTTTCAGCAGTATGTACAAATCTTAATGACTGAAATTATTGAAATTCTAAACATAAATCCTACTTATGAAGATTCCATACTTAGTGGAACTTTCCTCATGGAGGTTGAATGGATAGGAGTATCCTACTGTGCCACTGTACTGTCAAGAGAGTGAGAAAATGCCTGAATTTTAGAGGCAACAGATCCTAGCTGTGCAGACACCTAGGACTAATACAGCACATTGGGTCGTTGAATGCATTCATTGAATAAGTGAACTCATTAATTTAGCCTGTTTCTTTATTGAGTGAGCTCTGTCTTCTAACATTTCATGAGAAACTGATTTTTCTTTTCTTTTTAAAGTAGTTTCAATAATATTAATGAGATCTGAAATCTGCCAATTTTTCATGTGGAGTTAAACATAAATTAATAGTAATGAATCCATTTCCATTTTATTCATTTATTAATTATCCTTTCAATCACAGTTTTGAAAGGATTTTTTTCCTGTTACACCAGATGGCTTAAACATCTGTATTTTGGCATTTTACTCTATCAAATATGCATTGTAAAATGAATAAGCTCTCCAGATCTTAAAAAAAGAGTTTCAAGGATTGTCTTTTAAATGATACATTAAAAACATAAAATTTGTACATATTAATGGAGCACCACATGTTTTGATACATGTATACATGGTGTAATGTTTAAGTCAGGTTAAGGGTCTCTCTTTTTGCACACATTTATCATTTCTTCATAGTGAAAACTTTCATTATGTTTTCTAGCTTTTCCAAATGCACAGTACTATATTTTTCTCTGTTAACCTCTGTGCAGTACATACCAGAACTTCTTGCTCTTACCTAACTGCAACTTTGCAACCTTTCATCAAACTTCCCCATCCCTCCCTTGGCCCCTACTCTCCCCACCTGTGGCAACCACCATTCTATTTCAGCTATGTGATCCACGCTCTTAGATTCCATATAAGAGTGAGATCATACAATACTTGTCTTCTGTGCCTGGCTCACTTCACTTAGCCTAATAATTTCCAGGTCCATCCATGTTTTCACAAATTGCAGGATTTCATTCTTCTTCATTGTGGAATAGAGTTCTGTTATTTTCTTTATGTAGTTTCATGTTTTCCTTAACCAGTTATCATTTGATGGGCACATAAGCTAATTCCATATACTTCTCTTCTACTTCTGGATTTAACTAAAATCGGGTTCTTTGCTGAAGTCAGTCCCTTCAGGTAAGGTCTGTTTTCTCTCCCTGACTATGTATTAGGTGACCTGCAGGTGGATTGTTTACATTAGATTCTCTTCCTTGCATTTCCATGTCACCCCCATTCCTTTTCCTAAACTCCTTCTCTTGCTTGAATTTCACACCATCAGTCTCTATGACTCACTAACCCTTCCTGTCTCAACTTCTAATATATACATCAGTATCCTTTGTTTCATGAAGATTTATCACCTAGATCACTTCCTGTTTCTTAGAAAACTGCTGTCTTCATTCTTGGTAATTTAATCCTTTGGGGAGCTGAACCTGTCAAAGTCCTGAGCTCCAAGTTGTTTGAATGATCTTGCCCTCTGCCCTCTCCCAGATACTCATTCTCAGGACATATCTTAAGTTTTGTCACCATCTATAAAAGTAAGCCTTTCCGTCCCCCCCCCCACCACCACCAATTTCAAGCATCTTTCACTGTTTCTAACTACTTTTCCTAGCTCAGTAACAATTTTTTTCACCACCCTGGGTGGTCTGTGATTCACTTACTTAAGTGGTTGCTCCTCTGCAGAGAGCACTTCTCACTGCCTTTGCTGCTACTGTCTTCCTGAGAGAAAACATGCTCTTAACCTCTCATGTTCCCTTCCACAATCCTGCACCCACTGGATTCTCAGTAGTAACAAGAAATAATTTCTCATTTCTATCATAGTAAAACATATTCTGTTACAAGCCAATCAAAGTAATGCCTTACTTTATTTCTTTGAGATGGCCAGGGAGATTCCTTCACAGGATCTTGCAATTGTATGCCTTTCTGTATATTCATTACCAAAATTAGCCCTTTCTAGCTCTCTGACCTCCTTTAGGAACCTACTGAAATGGAGCCTATTAGTGGGACTTCCTGATCATTTCAACCAATGCTATCTTTACTAACTATATTTTATTTGTTATTTCTGGCCTGTTTTCCTCCACAGAACTCATTACCATTTAAAATATTTTAAACTTTACTCATTAATTTTAAGATTTATAAAGGCAAATAAAGAACTATTTTAACCGAAAAATTGCAATGAAAGTAGTCCTTAGTGGAAAATGTTAGTCTTTATTACTTTTCTTTTGATTTTATTTTTTGAATACAGTACAGCGGAATGCATTACAATTCTTATTACACATATAAAGCACAGTTTTTCATATCTCTGTATATAAAGTATGTTCACACCAATTCATGTCTTCATACATGTACTTTGAATAATGATGTCCATCACATCCCACTATCATTGCTAACTCCCTGTCCCCTCCCTTCCCCTTCCAGGCCTCTTCCCTATCTAGAGTTCGTCTATTCCTCCCATGTCCCCCTCCTTACCCCACTATGAATCAGCCACCTTATATCAGAGAAAACATTTGGCATTTGGTTTTTTTGGGATTGGCTAACTTCACTTAGCATTATCTTCTCCAACTCCATCCATTTACATGCAAATGTCATGATTTTATTCTTTTATTGCTGAGTAAAATTCTATTGTGTATATATGCCACATTTTTTTATCCATTCATTCACTGAAGGGCATCTAGGTTGGCTCCACAGTCTAGCTATTGTGAATTGTGCTGCTATAAACATTGATGTGGCTGTGTCCCTGTAGTATGCAGGTTTTAAGTCTTTTGGGTGTAGACCAAGGAGAGGAATAGCTAGCTCAAAAGGTGGTTCAATTCCCAGATTTCCAAGGAATTTCCCTACTGCTTTCCATATTGGCTGTACCAATTTGCAGTCCCACCAGCAATGTGTGAGTGTACCTTTTTTCCTACATCCTCGCCAACACTTTTTGTTGTCTTCATAATAACTGTCATTCTAACTGGAGTGAGATGATATCTTAGAGTAGTTTTGATTTGAATTTCTCTAATTGCTAGAGACGATGAATATTTTTTCATATATTTGTTGATTGATTGTATATCCTCTTCTGAGAAGTGTCTGTCCAGGTCCTTGGCCCATTTGTTGATTGGGTTATACTCTAAAAAATTGAAAGCAAATGAAAAAGTGCCATCTATTTAAAAAGAAAGTAAAATAAAAACATGAATGTAGAAAAAGATATTGATAGGAATCAACAAATATCAAAATAAAAATTCCAAAGTATTAGAAGAACATAAATTATAAATAAACCACAGAAATTCTGTAGGAAAAATCATAAAAATACATATATTTAGATATCATGAAGTATCAATAAAAAATACATACCTTTTTGGGAAATGATAAAAAAGAATGATTAAAGTTATAAATATAGAATAAATTCAAAGAATTAAAAACATTTTATTAAAATTTACAAATTTGACATCCCAAATTAACAGATAAAATATAAATTAATAAAAATTGCATAAAAAGAGATAAAAACACTAAGAAAATTACCAGAATAGAAATTAGGAAGGTTTTTAGAACTATTTGTCATAAATTTTCCACCATATTGTGCTTTCAATAAACTTCCCACAATGTGACAGTTTTAACTTTAGGTATCATAGTCAATTCTATTCCCGGGGGACTGAAAACAGAAGTGCATTCAATAATGGTCTCACACCCATGTGTTCAGAAATGGTCCCAGTTTCTATGACAGTTGTAAAATAGACTGTTATAGAAATAGAAATATGCCCAGCAAACAAATTATTGTTATGTTATGAAGGAAGAAGGGGAAAAAGAGTCAATCAGAGATCCTTGCTACAAAGCCCTAAAATAATATTTGATTAATTAGACACTTATGGTTATATATGGTCATACTCCCAAAGGTCAGGGAGTACCTTACAACACATTAGCATACCTTACAAAGCCTTAATGTAATGATAAAATAGTGCTGATTTTGGAATTAAAAATAACAAAAAGGGATTAATAAAATTAGGAGCTACAGATTGGTTAATACACATTTGTGAAGACCACACTTTTTGGTGGAAATGTGTAAAGTTGAAGAATAAGTGGGATAATTAGCTCAATTACATGGGTACCACTACATGCTTATCTTGCAACACATAAAAAATGTATTCCAAAAAAAGATAACATATAAGCATAAACATATCAGGGGGATGATTTTTATTACTTCAAATTCTGGAAAATATCTTAAGATCCTTACATGCTAAATACAAAAGTAATCATTGAACAATTTGACAACATCAAAATTAGAGACTCATGCTCAATGAACAATACGGTAAACAAAGCATGAAGAAGGCAGACTTGAGGAGGGTAGTATTGAAATTTCTGAAAACATCAAAGATTAAATACTTATATATTATACAAAAAATAATATACAGAACTTTATCATTGCCTGAAGTGGCTTATAGCATGCAACCTTTCCAATGATGCAGCATAGGTCACATCAGTTCATTTACAATGGTCTTATTTATTTTTTATTACTCATATTACTATTATACTTTTTATCTGTAAAAAGTTCTGTCTTGTTGCAGAAATTCTCTCATCTGCTATTGCTTCCACCTGCTGGTCTACAGTCTGTTCATTAAAAAATATTGCACCCTTTTAATTTCTATCCAGTACTTCATTATTTTTTCTAAAATTTTTGACTATAAAGGATGATTATATTATTTGTTGTGGGATCACAGAGAACATATCTTCATGTTTCTACATAGTTAAGTTCTTTGAATTACTCTTGCTGAAACCTGGGATTCTGGGCTAAGACCAGGTCTTGCAATGGACTGACAATTTTATGGAGAGTGAGACCTTCCCACTGCTCCATCTTTCAAGGATTTGGGAGACTTCTCTGCCTACAGACATATCACTTATCTGACCTTGGGAGAGATTTATTAATACACCCCAAAAAATTAAAAAAATTAAAAAATTAAAAAAGGAAAGAAATAAGGACCCAAACCCTACTGCATTTAAAAAGAGGGAAATTGAAGAGCTGCTTCTTTTCCTTTATAAGCAGAGAATATTTGTTTCCCCCTCTATTCCTTGCCCAAGACCTAGATTCCAATTCTGTATGTGGAAAACATTAGACCAGCTTTTATCATATTAACCTAGAATATGGATCAGGGTTGGGTAACCATGTGGTCACCTTTTAAAGTAGATAATTATCGAATTATCCTTTTCTCTGAACAAGAGATTCTTATATGAACTTAGGAACTGCAGGTCAAAAATAATAAAGATAAATATCAGGAACCCAACATGAGTATGACTGATTAATTCTGATATATCAAAGTGTGTATGTATAAACATACATATATACACACTGACAACCATTATTTCTTTCCAGTAACACAGATCAATATACCAAGGTCTTTGATTCCCAGTTTTTTGTCCTTCAATGTCAAATCAATGGATGGAGTTTCATTTTACTGGTTTGTTTATCTGTTGTCAAATTGCAATGTCTGTGTGTTTCTCACTCAGTTTCAGACACCCCATTTTTTTTCACTGTCAATCTCCTCATTGAGTAGCAGGGTGGAGACCTTGTTCATTCCTGTACTGGTTTTACATTTAGGAGGATACTCAGCATAGATTAGGTTTACCATAAACATATAGTCAAATAATGAACACATTTTCAAAATTTTCAAATGTTGAAAAATGAAAACAATTTTTGTGGCTTTGTTTTAAATATGTGATTCCATTACTCCTATAGCCTTTCATTTGAAAATTATAATTTGTTAAGTGAACTTTATTTAATTTTACAAATTCATGAGAAATTATTGAAAAATCTTTAGAATGCCTGGTATGTGGCATTATGCTTCTGAGGATTTTGACTATCCCATTTAATATGTTCTTGATGCTACTTCCAGACTGCAGCAATTCAAACAATTGGAAGATATTTCTGGTTCTATGTTGAATTTTCAATCTACTGGTGATTCTTAGGACAATATAAATAAAACTTCTTAAGCTTGTAGCTATTGAAAAATATTTATAGCTCATAACTTTGGCAAAATATTTTTCTTTCTTGAGAACAACTCAATAGGATATTATAACACCATATCTCAATATTTGCCAATTTTATAGTATTTTCTTTCCAATAGCATATAATTATTTTCATATATTTTACAATTAATAGATTGTAATCAATCGTAGAATTATTTCTATAGTGATACCTATTTTAAAGCTGTTTAATTTGTGTTCCATTTTTTATGTATTTTATTGGCAAACTACTTTTAATGATTAACTTAATACAGCATGTGCAGTGAAACAGGAATATGCATTTACATTTAAAAACATTTTAGTAATTCAACAAAGACAAAGTGATTTTCTTGACAAGCCTGAGTAAAATTTTGTGAGTTTTAAATTATGCCATCCCGTATATCAGTGCATATTCTCGTTGTTTTAATATTATTATGCCAAAAATCTTTTGTAACAAATAAAAGTAGGGAAAAATTCTGCATTATGTAGGAAAAATATTAGACAAACTCAGGTTTAGAGAACAAAAGAAAAATGGGCTAAGAAAAATAGGTCTAGTACACTTTAAATTAAAAATAGTCATTAAATATGCACTTAGTTTCTGAAACACTGAGTAGTTTTAGATGAATAAGTATTAATCAAATGAGCTAAAATTAAGATTATTTAAATCTATTGGGTCTTCAGACACATGAAAATGCAGTTTCTTTCACAAAAGGAAAATCAGACAATGGCTTTTTATAATTATTTTGATTAACTGTCAATTATCATTATTATGTATTCTTTCAAAATAGTATTATTTATTGTGAAATAGAAGTAGTGTATTAACATATTGGGATTTTCTAGAGAAATAGAACCAGTAGGATGCATATATATTAAGATTTTATTTTATTTTAGAAAATTGCTTCATGAGAGTGTGGAGAATAGCAATTTAAAAATCTCTGGAATTAGAGTTCTTTCGTCTTTGGGAAACTTTAGTTGTTGCTTTTAAGGCTTTCATGTAATGGTATGAAACACTCACACATACACATATCCCCTGTATATAAATGTGTGTTATGCGTACATATGTATATATATGCAATATGTGCTATCTGCGTGCAGGTGCATATAAATATGAGTTGTTTATAGCCTCCTGTCTTACTATTGCAGACTTTCTTACATGAAAGAAATGCTTGAACCATAGACTACTGCTTATTATTCTTTTATAAAGATTCTTTGTCTTAGATCTTGCCCTTACCTACTATAATTCTTAGCCTCAAAGGAAATTTCCTTTCCTGGAATTGTCAAAGCTCTTATTAGTCAGTATTATCTATTTAACCCAAGAAAAGAACTCTGCACTTCATGTATTAAGCCTTCCAGGGGTTCCTCTGTTTGTTCTCCTATTCATTCCCACCTCATCTAATAGATTATGACAAGACTAAGCACAGGAACTGATTTTCAACTTTGCATCTCAGCTACTACGGTGGTTGCAACATGGGTAATACACAGGTTGAGTGAACCTGTGTTCTAAATATGATGTTTAGAAAATTTACCATTTAAGTTTTCAGATATGGTAAAGATTTTCAAAATTGCCAAATAATTTGACTAGTTTACACTGATGATCATAATAACCCCACAAATCATTCAATATTATCATTGCTTCAGGAGTCCAAGGGTTAAAGTCTGTTGTCATAGAGGTGGACCCCAAACTAAATGCTGTCTATAGTCATAATCATCATGACCATCAATGTCTGCAGAAATAAAAATAATCCATGGGTGAATGACCACCCTATTGTTTCATGATCACACTGAAAGATCCTCTCAAAAAAGCTATGTCACAATTCTAATTGTTGGACTGATCTACTTCTTTCCTGATTTTATAATATTATAAATAATTAAAATTTTCAAATAGTCATATGTGAAGTTCTGATAACAATTAGAATCTTGCATGTGTGCCTTCATTCATAAAACATATTCAAGTCTGTTTTGTTATTCACACTGTACATTGGGATTACCCTGCTTTCTTTTAAGTGACCTGAAAAAAAAATCATAATTATCTCCTAATCCAAATCAGCCAAATATGAATGTGAAAGGCATTTTATTCATTAATTTCTCATGCATTATACTCAGTCTTCTACTTCTAACATAAAAATAGGTTATAACATCATCATTCATATTATTTAAAATTGAGGATGTGTGTGTGTGTGCATGTTATTTATGTTAGTGCCTGCAGTTGAAAGTATGCCTGCCATACTATCTCTAATAATCAGAAATATTTTATATGTTTTAAAATAAGACCTGTTCAAATAATGAAAATTACCATACAAAAATCTGAATATATGCTACTTAAAAATAACCTGAATGAACGTTTGTTGTGCTGTGGGAGCACTATCAATGGCATATAAAACAGCTTATTAAGTACAAGACTAGCCAGTTCCTTATTTTGAAAATTCAAACAAAGTTGAAATGGACCAAAAGAATAAAACTAGCCCTGTGTGGTGGCGCATGTCTCTAATCCCAGTGGCTTGGGAGGCTGAGGCAGAAGGATGTTCAAATCCAGCTTCAGCAACTTTGGTAAGCCCTGAATAACTCAGAAAGACCTAGTTTATAAATTAAAAAAAAAAAAAATTAAAACAGTGAGGGTGGGGGGCTTGGGATGTTGCTCAGTGGTTAAGTGCCCCTGGGTTAAATCAATCCCTGATACAAAAAAAAAAAAAAAAAAAAAAAAACTATTTAAGAAGCCACCAAAGTATGTCTCCTTTATTGTATTGCCCTATAATAATAGGAATATAAGATTCCATAAACAAAATTATTCTGGGCAATGAAAGAAGTTGTTAAGTGAATGTGCATAGAACCTTGTATTCCTACATGTGAGGTTCAAGGTTATGTATGTTCTATGTCATATACGAAGAAAGTGATGCAAACTCTAAAGCTGCTATGATAAAAACATCAAGAAGGAACTGCAATTAATGTTTAAAAAACACATTTTAAAAATATTTTTTTAAAAATAGGTCAGAGACTTTGCAATCAGAAAAATTTTGGAGTACCTACTGCTGCCTACAGCTTGTATGAAAATTAATTTTCAATACTAACTCTTCTCCATCTACCAAGTAAACAGCAGGCAGAAAGAGCAGTGGTCCCTCTCCTGGTGTCAGACAGTGGGATGTGGTAGTGCTGGGGCTTCTCATCCTCCTGAGGCAGAGGCTGACAACTGGTCTGCTTTTGTTAACTACCTGAGATTCAAATCACAGGAGTCCACTGATGGGAATGGAATTTGATGCTGCTTGGATAAGAGCTGATGTCATTGCACTTCCCTTGTCTGCATGAAAGAAAACCTTCCGAAAGCTCCAGACAGGATGGAAGTCACATGAGTGAGAGGCTCTCCCTCCTGTGCAGAAATCCAGGAAGGAGGCTGAATATTTAGGATTGCACATTGGGTTAGAGAGTTGGAGTGCTCTCTTCACCCCTCAGGTTTCTCTAAGAAGGGACTTTTTCTAAACCCTCCATGGGACTTGCTCTGCCTTGGTATCTTCAGGATCAGGAAATGAACTTGAACTTCTTTTCTCTCTCAGTTCAGTGGGAATGAGACTTTTTGTGTTGGCCAAGAACATTCACAGCACAAAGTGTTTTGTGTTCAGAACAACATGCCACAGGATGGAATACACTGGTATGGACAAGGCAGGCAGTGCTCCACGTGTGGCTGAAGACCATGGCAGCTCTGGATCTTGGCTTCAAGCAGCCAAACAGAATGTGCAATGCATTCTCCTTGCCTCCATTTGAATCATCTGTTTTTACCTAGACTATCTCAGCAAGGGATTTGTTGGTGTATGGAAGGAAGCTTGTGAACCTTCCAACCAAGGGGCTGTTTGTACAGTGTTTGTATTACAAGTGCAGGGTATACAGGCCTTCAGCCAATATCAGGAAGCCTGTTCTGAGTATTGATAAAATAATTCAGGACATTTGGGACCTTTAGCCAACTCAAGATTTGCAGTATACAACTGTGGCTTGTATGTAAACAGCATATGTACCAGTCTCAGTACATACAGAAATGAACTGAGCTAGAACTTCAGAAAATTCTGTATCAACAGTGCTTTAATTCACAAACATAGCTGAAATAAAGATTCAAATTTGTGGGAAAAAGACAATCAGTCAGACATTATAAGACCTGAAAAGTAAAGAAAAAAGAAAAAGATTCAGACATTAGAATTATCAGGAATTAAAATATCTGACTTATATGCTGAAATTTTAGTGGAAACAATGTAAGACATGCATGAATATCACTACAGAAGTGAAAATGATGAGATGGACAGAGAGGTGCTAGATCCATATCTTATATAAGAATTAGGAGCTTATTTGGAAACCATATAACTATATAGTTGAGAAAATAATCTGAGAACTTAGCTGGGCATGGTGGTACACACTGTAATTATAGCAACATGGGAGGCTGAGACAGAAGGATCACAAGTTTGAGGCCAGCATCTGCAATTTAGTGAGATCTTCAGTAACTTAGTAAGATCCTGTCCCAAAATAAAAACAAAAAATAAAAAAAATAAAAAGGGCTGTTGATGTAGCTTAATGGTAAAATGCCCCTGGGTTCAATCTCCAATCAAAAAAAAAAAAGAAAAAAAAAGGTGAATCTTTGAACTTGAAGATATATGAATAGAAAATGCCAAATTGAAAACACAGAGATAAATGGCTAAAATAAAATAGATATTGTAATGGCTAAAATATAATAGATAGCTTATTACAGAGCTGTGGGACAATATAAAATAGTCTAACTTACATTCATTTGGCATCCTGGAAGGAAAAAAGAGACAGACAAGGAAAAGATAGATATTTTAAAAGATAATAAAATAACTGATAATATTCCAAATATAAGCATAAAAGAACAGATACAAGAAGCTTAGGATGAAAATGTCAAATAAACAAAAACCAAGTCCAAGTATGTGAGAAAAAAAACAAACTGAAAGCAACCAGAAAAGAAAAAAAAAAAGAAAGAAAGAAAATTACTTCTAAGGAATGACATGAGAATGACAGTAGTGTATTTGCTAGAAATTTTGAAAACTGTAGATCAGTGGAATGACATGAGGTGCTAAAAAGAAAGGGAAAAGCTGCTGACATAGAGTTCAGTATACAAAAAGTCAGGGAAACGTAATTTTTTTTTTTTTTGGCAAACAAAGTGAGAAATTCCTCACCCGTGGATATGCAGTGTAAGAAAATTTAAAACAAGTACTTCAATCAGAAGATATGAAGAAAAGGAGAACGTTGCAAATGCAGAAAGAAATGAAGAGTCTGAAAAAATTAATAGGTACAACATTTTTTTTTTTTTCAAATATAATTGCGTTTTAAAATGATGGTGCAGCACAACATCCAGCAAACAGTAAGGCCCTGTGGAATTTACAGCCTCTGCTGAAGCGAGGGCTGGTCAAACCACAGCAAGAAGAAGGGGGAAGGAATCTGCAGCCCAAGGGGGCCTTCAGGCCAGAGTGTCCACACCATTCCTCCCTCTCCCTCCCCCTCCAGCCTGGGAAACCCAAGTCTGGGAGCAAGGACTCAGGGCGTTGAAGACCATCCACCTTGTGAGGCTGGACAGGTGCCTCGAGGCGATTCCTGCTCCTCTGCATTAGGAGGATCTGGGAACGTGGGGCTCAGTGGAAATGCTCCGGGCCCAGCAAAAGCCTACTCATCACGAATCTGGGGACAGACTTAGCGCCTGCAAGGGCCTGGTCCCTGTGGGGTCCTAGGGCTCTACAGAACAGATCCTGCAGTAAAGGTTTCAGTGAATGGACTCAGAGGTCAGAGCTCCCAGCCGCGCAGGCAGCTTTCAGAAGAGCTCTAGTGACAATTTTTCTGACAGGTGGCCACTGGGAGGCCCTGTCAGCGGAGGAGGCCCTGCCTCCTCCGTGACACCTAGCGGAGATACACCTTCAAAACAAGAGAAAAGTAGGGCCTCCTTCAGTCGTCCCTGCGCACCTCAGTGGACCGCAGGCGATTGTCAGAGAGAGGCCACATTAAGGGTCGGGGCAAGGGGTGGCCTTGGATGGTAGCAGGTGCCCGGGTGAAAGGAAGAGAACTAACTGGAAATGCTCGCCCTGCCCGCGATGAAGTGGCGACCCTTCAGGCGCGCACCCCTGGTTATGGGGCAGCAGAGGAGTCCCTGCAGAAGGACCTCATACTTGTAATGACTGGAGAATCTCCAAGAATTACATCCCGATTTGCACCCAAGAACACTCACAGGACAGAAGCCATGGGATTGCGGTGACACTGGGGAAGCCCCATGACATCTTTACCTCATGGGCTGTGAGGAGAGGGCCCCCAGGCGAGGTGTGCCCTGTGAATGTGTCCAGGGTGGGACATTCTCCATCTGCCACTCTCCCCTTGTTTAGTATCACAGAGCTCATACTGAAGAGGCACCGTTCAAATGCAATAGCGCGTGCCTTTTCTGTGTTCTTTTTTGATATTTGTAATTTTTAATATTTCTTTTTATATGCACACTTATTTTAGGATTACACCACTTTTATTTTAACTGATGCTCTTTTGTGTGTATTATACATTTTCATATAGTAAAAGCTTCTAAGAACTCTAAAACACTTTACTCAGAGAACATCTTAAGGCAGTATCCTAATTCCTCTATTTTTTTGTTGAATATTTCATGTAATTTATTAAATACTATGTCAAACATGAAAGACAGGAGCATGTCTGAGCAAGGTTTTGCACCACTGTACAGTCAAAACTTTGGGAAGTCAAGCCATCCTGAATCAGGAACTGTCTATACACTTTTTTTTTTTTTTTTTGGTCTGGAAATGTTTTTAATGGTACCAATGTCATGCAAGGGGACTGACTGTCTCCAGAAGCTGCCTTCTGATTGCAATGGGTTGCACTAACAGATATGACTAATAGGAACTCACTCTGAGACAAAAAGCAAGACTCGGTCATATAAAAGAAATCTATTTTAAATATAATGACTTAGAAACTTAAAATAATATTGCCAATTCAAATCAAAGGAAAGTTCAAGTGGCTATATGTCTTTCTCTGTAGACATTGGAATAAGAAATATTATTGGTAACAACCATAGCACTCTATAATGTTAATGAGCTAATTTAACAGGGAGACATTATTCATATTGTACATGGACCTGATGAAAAAGTCTCAAAATACATCAATCTAGAACTAAGAAGAAAAAGTCAAATCTATAGTTATACTTTATAATTTCCACATTCCACCAAGGAATCATAAAGGAAGTTACAAATGCATAAGGGAAGAGAAGACTTGAATTCTAAGAGGGTTCAAACAAAATGATACTTGGAGGACAACAGTAATACTAAGACACATCATTTTCAAGTTCACTTGGAGACATCATCTCTTGACATTTTGTCCATATTCTGAACCATAAAACAAACCTATTAAAGTGAAAATAAATGAAGTTTTATAGTTTATATTATCTGATTACAATGAAATTATATTTGAAACAAAGAGCAGAATGATATGAGAGAAAATCCTTAAAATATTTTGGAAATTAAATAGCAAATGTATTCAGTTAGGTCATCAATAAAAGGATTTGTGAAATATTTTGATTTGAGAGATATTAAAATATTGATCCAAATTTGTGGAATGCTGCCAAAACAGTGTTTGGAAAGATATTTATTGTATAAAATGTTTGAATTAGAAAATTAAAAAGTGTTGAATCAATAAGTTAATCTTTTTCAAGAAACTGGAGAAAGAAGAACAAAATAAATCCCAAACAGAGAGAAATTAGAAAATAATAATGTTAGGAATCAATAAAACTGAAAAATACAGACTATCATTTAAACCAAAGGCTGATTCTTAGAAACAATCAATAAAATCGATAAACTTCTGTTCAGATGCATTAAATAAAATAGAAAGAAGATGTAACATATTAATCTAAGAAAAGAGTACATCTTCATAGACCTTACTTATGAAGGAAAATATGGGAATTTTGCAAACTTGGTAAACTCACACAAATTAAAACTATCAAACAAGTAATCATCACCCTTAAATCTTTGCTATTATCTCTTACAAATCTAAGTACATTTTCTGGGGTTATAATTTTCCTTTGAATACAGCTCTCAATGTTGAGGTATGACATGTATTTCAAATTTGGTCAGTGTACATTCTGAATTTGGAAAAAAATGTGCATTTTAATAAAATTTTAATAAAATTAAATTTTAATAAAATTTGACACTTTTGAAAGTCAGAATTCTTCTGGATTTTGGCAGTGATCTAATAAATCTTTGGAGACCAAAGGGAGAAATTCTTATCGCGCAAAATAGAGACAGTGCTATGGTTTATATATGAGGTATCTCCAAAAGCCCATATGTGAGAAAATGCAAGAAAGTTTAGAGGTGAAATGATTGCATCATGAGCACCCTAAGCTAATCAGTGCATTAATCCACTTGGATGGATTCACTGAGTAGTAACTATAGGCAGGTAGGGTGGTTGGAGGAGGTGGGGCATCAGGGTATGCCGTGGGGCTTATATGTTGTTCCCATGAGAAGAGCTCACTCTGCTTCCTGGTGACATGTGCTGAGCTGCTCTTCTCCTTCTGCCATGATGTCCTGCTTCTGGGGAATGAGAACTCTGAAACTGTGAGTCCTGAATAAACTTTTCCTACTCTAAAATTTTTCTTGCCAGGTATTTTGGTAACAGCAGGGAAAATGCTGACTAAACCTCTGGCTGCAGTTGCTGCAGGCACAGTGAAACCACACAGGCATCCTGGGGACTTGTGGCTGAGAGTGGGTTGGGGAAGAAGGTGGTGCATGGGCAAATTGGTCTGTTTAAGGTGTGCATTTTCTTTTCTTTACTTTGGTTTTAACTCATAAGCATGAGATGATTTTATCTTAGACTTTAATTTCCTTAAGATCTTGACACTTCAAAAGGCATTCAGTATTGTAACTGAATTGGTAATACTGGAATTTTTCTAGGTAACTCTTTCTAGGTAACTCAGTTGGTCATTGAAATTTCTTTATGTTAGCACTTAACTTTATAGCAGGCCACTGATAGGCTCTTTGAGATAAGAGAAAGCATATGGAGTGAATTTGTACTCTTGGGTGAAGACAATATTGGAATTGATCGATATGTTTTAGAACTTTTTGGAAACATATAATTACCAACCCAAGCAATTTCTGGAAGGAATTTCTATAAAGACAAATTGGCTACATGGGGTCAGTTGGTGCTTGTGAGGCAGGAACAGAATAACAATGATGTGGTACTGATAACATCCCTTAGAAGCATAAAAAATTACAAATAAACCCCACATTTATTCTACATGTTCAAGAATATTGGCTAATGTTAGAATGGGGTGACTTACCTTATACCTTGCACTTCTGTACAATACTATTTTTCTTTAAACACAACTGACTTCTTTTACTTTTTCATCCAGGAAATGAAGTGCCACTTAGTGTTTGGAAAAAGAAGCTGGGAAGTCGAATCATCTCTGTTCATTTCCTTTCTCTTCAAGCAAGTGGTTTACTCCTCCCAAAATTAAGCATCATCGTAAGAGCAGATTTCATCAGGGCCCTTTGGTTGTTCAGAGATTCCTAAGAATGGTAGAGTTTAGCTAAATATTGGCATGCCTGGGCTTGATTTGCAACCAAGCTATGTTCTTTATATCCTGAAGTTTTGTAAGTGATAATGCCAACATTCTTCTTTCATTTGACTTTTTGTTCTTGAATTTCACGTGGTTCAGATATTAGGAGGTGGGAAAGATGGATATTTATTAATTTCCCTGAAGACATCCCCTCCCCCCTTTTTTAATCTATGAGTCATCCATTGCTGAAAAAATACGATGAGATGCCAAGGCTTACCTGTGGTCTCCGCAAGTCATGTTTGATTTTTTCTAGAAGAAATCAGCTTAATATCAAAATCGATCTTTTAAAATATGTATTAGAGGAATGAATGTTTAGCATTTACTTTTTATTATATAATTAAAAATTCAGCAAGTCTTTATTCTAAACATTTTGAGTCAGTATTTTATGTAGTGATTAGAATAATCACTATTTATTAACATTTTATTTTGCTATTTTCTGTTGTTAGGGCAACCTTTCATTTTCTACTCAGTTACTAAGCAGTGGAAAATTTATAGTTTCTTAGTCTCATTTAAATAATTGGACTGGCAATATATGTTGCTTTTTTTTTCAAAAGAGTCTCTGTTTTCTAACCTTTATTAATTATAATTACTACACTTTGAAGGGATTCAAGATATCACAGATGTTTGTCATTGTGCAATTTTAAATAACTGACTATAAGTGTACCAGCATCTCAAATTTTCATGAAAAACATACTACAGAACTCTTTATTTAGTATGATTTGTAGACTAAATGTTACTATTAGACAGATGTTATACTACTACACATTATAATGGGATATTTGTCAATATGGTGCTATCTCAGAATCTGAGAGACTAGTGCAGATATATAAACAATTTTGCTTTCTTCAACAATACTGGTTGTCTTCAGGCCAATACCCTCAATAGACCCTTGCATGTCCTGTTTATTAGGTATTTAACTGATATAATTTATTAATACATTTATTAATGAATTACTTCTAAAAATAGTTTAAAATTTCTGTTGGTGCAATGTGCTGAGCTGATGCTATGAGTAGGAAAAAATGTTTATTTTGTTATGGAGCTCAGAGCTCTTTCTAATTTTGAAAGTAAAATAAAAGCATTTTTGTCATTATAAAACCTTTTTCAACATTCTTATGTTCAACATTTTTATTACTTTGGTGTCTTTTACACATAGGACACATTTTTCTTATAAAAATCACCAAAATAGAGAAGATACTACATAGCTTTAGAAAATTCTCATTTATTCTCTTTCTCATTTTATACATTAAAGACATTCAGTAACAATATTTTTGAATCCAAGTAAACACTTAAAAGCTTTGATCTTTGCTAATTATGTTACAAAGAGAAACTCACTTGCCTCTAATGTATTTTTCTTTGTCAGCATATATCTTCGAGCTACTTCCTTGTCATTTTATTTAACACTAACTCGATGTTTTATAGCTGCTCTGCAAGTGGTTTACTCCTCCAAAAATTAAGTATAGTAAGAGCAGATTCCATCAGGACCCTTTGATTGTCTAGAGATTCCTAAGAACGGTAGAGTTTAGCAAAATATTTGCATGTCTGGGCTTAATTTGCAACCAAGCTATGTTCTTTGGATGCCTAGAAGATTTGCTAGGTCAAATGACATTCACAATCTGAATTTTGCTAGTGATGTGAAATTGCTGACCAGAAAGTTGCTGTCAGTTTAATTCTTTCCCTAATAATGTATGAAATTATGTATTTACAATAATCTTTTTTATGCAGTATCTTATAATATTAAAAATTATAAGGGAAAATAGTAATGGAAAATTATATACTATCTTTTTTTGAAATATACACTTTCCTGATAATTACTGAGGTCAATGTATCTGTGCATACATTAATTGGCCATTAATATTTCTTGAGTATTTAATTTGGAAATTTGCTGACTTCTTGTTTACTTATCATAACAAATTATTGAAAATTAAAAGTGGTATAAATAGAGCTAAAATCAGCCCAAATACCACAAGTAAGAATAAAATCAGTGTTAACATGGTTTCAATATCCTCTTTATGCATACATAAACAAATAGAAAGGACCACATTATGCATGTAATTTATAAAGAGCCTTTTCTTTCATTCAAGTATAAGTCCTGACCATCTAATATGTTGACTACCATGCCAAATCAAATGATTTACAAATGTCACAATATTCACCCCTCAGATGAATGTACATAATTTATTTAACTGATGAATAAACATTTAGAATTTTTACTTGATTTTATAAGCAGCAATGCAAAGATAATCCTCATTCATGCACACCTATTTGTGCATGTGCGTGCATGTGCTCACACACATGCACATACACATCCCACATTATGATCTTAGGAGGTGATCATTGACATAAAATAGCTGAGGCAAATGATATGTGCATTTTATATTCTGATACACATGAAATTAACTATACAAAGGTTACACAAGTTTTGAAGTTATTAGAGAACTGATGTGTACATTGAAAAAATTTTAAAATTATGTAGTTTGCTTTCATTTATTTGAAGATCAATTAGAGGTCAAAATATTTTGTCATTTTTTACTTGAAATGTATTTGTTAATATGGTTAATGTATTTTGAATATTTCTTGGCTAATTCTGTTACCTTTCTGTGAATAATTTTTTCATGTTCCTTGGCTACATTTCTCTTTGGAAATCTTTTTAACGCAAATTTCTAAGAACCCTTATTAAATTTTTACCTGTAATAAAATTGCATAAATTTGGAAAGTATTTACACCATGCATAATCTGTAATATTTTTGTACATTAATTTACAATGGTACTATCATTAACTGAACCTGTATGGTGCTTTTGTTCCTTTGATAATTTTTTCTACTTTGGGATTTTACAACTAACCAGGAACATATACAGACATATTTCTTTACTTTTAATTATAACTATTCATCCTGCAAAATTGCCATTTTGAATTTATTATAGTGGGTTTTGCTAACTGCATAAAACTCTACATTAGCTTTTATTTAATTTTAACTTTATATTTTTATATCAAGAATGGATGATAAAATCATTTGTAAAATATCAAATAAATCTAAAATTCCTAAAAGCATTTTAATATGTAAATGTATAATGAAGAAATTCAATGAAATTTCAATTGAATTCCAGCAGATTTTCTGGACTGAAAGTGATGAGCTGATTAAGTAGTTATGTGGAAATATAAAGTACTTGGAAGATTTTTTTTTTCAAAATATAGTAATATTGGTAACCTTGAACTTTTTAGCTAGTCTTAATGACGCTAATACATTATGAACCAGATTCAGTGTGACAGTGAGATAAGATAGACAAAGTGGTCAATGAAACAGAGCATCTTGATTGATCCATTCATCTATACTTAGCTTACTTTTTGGCCAAGGATAATTCAATACAGAAAGGATGTATCTTAAATAATTTGTGCTAGGGCAACTTGGATATCATCTTGGAAAAATATAAATTTTATCCTCTTTCATAGCATGTACAAAAATTAATTTATGATGAACCATAGACATACATATGACACACAGAAATATAAAATGTGCCAAAGAACATAGGAGTTATATTTGCAAATTTGGGGTAGGCAAAATTTTCTTTTCTTCCAAGACTATACATGAGAAGCAAAAGAAGATTAAATAATTTGGATTTTATCACAACTGAAAGTTTATGTTCTTAAAGAGATACTGTTAAGAAAATATGAATAACACAGACTTGGAGGTGATATTTGCTATAGATTTATCTAACAAAGGCCTTCTTTCCATAATAAATAAAGAATTTTTACAAGGTAAGAAAAAAAAAAAAACTAGCTTTAAAAATTGGGCAAGATTTTTGAAGAGAAAGTTCACAAAATGTGATATAGAAATCACCAATGAAAACTCTATTCTTCAGGAAAATAAAAACCAAAATCATGAAATAATCCTTCATAGAATATCATGGCTAAAATCAAAATGACTTGGTGAGTGTGCTGTAATCGTTAGCCTTCCAGATGACCCCCGTAATCTTCACATTCTTCCATGAATGTGTTTGTCTGACCCCCAACTCTCAAATAGCTTCCTTCTAATCAATAGAATATGGCAATCTGGAGGCATTGTTAATTGTCACAGTACACTTACAAGAAATGGAAAATTCTGTTTTGCTTGCACACTGTCACTGACTTTAATTACACTAGCTGTCAGTTTAGAGAGTTCCTAGTAATGGAGAACTGAAGATTGCCTCCAGCAATACCCTGCAAGACAAGGAAGGATGTGGTCCTGGAAGAATTAGATCCTACTAACAATGGTGAGTGTGAGCTTGGAAGGGACCATCCCCAGGAGATGAGTCTGCAGCCCAGAATCCAGCATCAGCTCTTTGATTGCAACCTTGTGAGAGAACTCCCAACGGACCCAGAGTCCTAAATCCTAAGGACTGTGAGAAAATGACTTCGTTTGTTTTAAGCTGGTAAGTTTAGGGGCAATTTATCATGTGGCTCTAGTTAACTAATACAGATATGGAAGAAATGGAATTTTCATGTATTATTAGAGGGACTCCAACATGATTCACCTACTTGGAAGAACTTTTTGCCAGTAATTTTTTATAATTAAACTGTGTCTGCAATATAAATTAGCCATTCTTTTCCTAGGTATTTATTGAAAAGAAAAATAAACAAGTCTATAAAAATAATTCCATATAAATATTCATAGGAGTTTTCTTTTTTAAAATGTCAAAGTGAAAACAACCAAGTGGCTTCTAAAATATGAATGGATGAACCAAGTATGGTATATTTATGTAGTGGAATATTACTCAGCAATAAAAATGAGTGGTCCAATAATACACACAGAAGAATGAGTGAATTTAACAAATATTATGTTAAACAAAGAAGTCAAACTTAAATATGTCAAGACCCAGAATAACAAAAGCAATGCTGAGCAAGGAGAATTATGCAGAAGGAATCACAATACCTGATCTCAAATTACACTACAGAGCTATTATAGTAACAAAAATAGCATGGTATTGACACCAAAACAGACATGAAGATCAATGATGTACAACAAAAAGACACAGAGAGAAACCCACATAAATACAGTACTGTGATACTTGACAAAGTTACCAAAACCATACATTAGAGAAAAGATAATCTTTTGGGTGATGGAGTACTGGGGATTGAATATATGGGTACTTTACCACTGAGCTATTTCCCATTTATCTATCTATCTATCTATCTATCTATCTATCTATTTATCTATCATCTACCTACCTACCTACCTATTTATTATTTTGAGGCAGGGTCTTACTAGGTGACTTAAATCCTCATTAATTTCTCAGACTCTCCTTGAACTTGTGATCCTTCTGCTTCAGCTTCCCAAGTAGCTGGGATCACAAGAATGTGCCAACATGCTATACCTAAAGATAGCCTTTTAAACAAATTGTGCTCAGAAAACTGGACATTCATATGTAGATATGAATGAATGAAATGAAATGCATGAATGAATGAACAAAACTAGAGCCCTATCTTTCATCCTGCATAAAAGTCAAAGCAAAGTAGATCAAAGTCCTAGGAATTAGTACAGAAAATGTGAAAGTGCTGGCAGAAGACATAGGGTCAACACTCCAGCACATTGGCACAAGTACCAACTCCCTTAACAAGACCCTTAAAACATAAGAAATAAAACAATTACCAATAAGTGGGAGAGCTCAAATTTAAAAGATGCTGAAGAGCAAATGAACTAAGGGTGTGAAGAGAAACCTTACAGAATGGGGCAAGTTCCTTGTCACCTCTCCTCAGACAGGGGACTTATATCCAGAATATATAAAGAACTCAAAAACTTCATACTAAAAAACAAGTAAACAAACAAAAACAAATAACACAGTCAATAAGTGGGCAAAAGTACTAAATAGTCATTTCTCAAAATAAGAAATACAAGTAACCCACATATATATAAAAAACTTTAAAAACCCTAGCAATTAGGGAAATGCAAATCAAGCCTACACTGAGATTTCACCTCTTTCCAATTAGAATGGCAATCATCAAGAATACACATAATGATAAAGGCTGGCAAGAATTTGGGGGGAAAAGGTACTCTCAGACATTTTTGGTGGGAGTGCAAATTAGTACAACCACTCTGGAAAGCAGTATGTAGATTCCTCAAAAGACTAGGAATAGAACCACCATATGACCTAGTTATCTCACTCCTTGGAATTTCTGCAAAAGAACAGAAATCAGCATAGTATAGTGAATACAGGCACATCAACCATCAACGTTTATAGCAGCACAATTCACAATAAATTCACAATAGCCAAGAGTTGTGGAACCAGTCCAGGTGTCCATCAATAGATGAATGGATAAAGAAATGTGTACACACACACACACACACACACACACACACACACAATGGAGTTTTCTGCAGATATAAAAAAAGAATGAAATTATGGCACTTTCTGGTAAATGGATGAAATTGAAGAATATCATGCTTAATGAAGCAAGCCAGAGTTACTATTAAGTCAAGTGTTGAATATTTCCTCTTAATTATAGAGGCTGAGTAAAATAAAGGGAAAAAAAGACGGGAGAATCTCATGAAAATAGAAGGAAGAGCAGTGGATAGAGGAAGGGGATCGAAGGGGAGGGAGGAGGGACAGGAAGAAAAGGGAGGAATTGTAGAACAGAACTGACCGAGTTCTGCTGTGTGCATAGGGGATAGAACATCAAACAGATAGAGTACACAGACGAGGAAGGAGAACAGGATAGAAGGAGCAGAGGGAAAGGGAAGACTGGAGACTGAACGGAGCAAATGGATATTTCTTGAAGTTATGATTATGTCAAAACCAAGCCCAGGATTGGGTATAACTATAAAATACTAATAAAAACAACCAAGAGAAAAGATGAACAAGTCAAACATGGTGAACTGTATGAATCCCTTCATGTAAAACCCAAGCACAGACTAAATGAATCTTTAGATCTAAGAACCACAATATCAGCAGTGTGTGTTAGAGGGGGAGGAGAATTTCATCTAAAAGTAGCATAAAGGGTCACTCTTAATGAGGGGAAATGTTCTCAGCCATTATTGGGACAGTGACTACACTGATATTTTCATTTATCTAAACTTCAACTGTTAACACTTGGAATCAGCATTAGTCAATTTAACATAGCTGATGTGTACATATTTTTCAGTTTGTATAAAATAATTGAATAGGTTTATAGAATGTGACACAAGTATTTATGTGGTTAAAAATAAAGTTGGTATGACATGAAAATATGTTCGACTTTGTAAGTCCAAAGAAGAATTCTCAAAGATTAGCACATTGTCCATCAGCTGTGGCTCTTATAAAGCCCCTTTCTTTCATGAAATCTCATATAAATTTATTAAAAACAGGTAGTGAAAGCTATTTTATTATCCAATGATGCAATTTGGCTTATAATTCATAAGGAAAGACATAAAATCATATTCACAGGTTTTAGTTTAATATGTCTGATAAACAAAAATAAGTACCTTCAGTACTTGCTTTAGTTACTATGGCAACGTAACAAACAATCCCAAACTTAATGGTTTGAAACAAAGCAACATTTGTTTTTTTTGTCGTTTTGCAATTTGGGTAAGACCTTTCTTGCACTTTTCTGTCTCCTTCACTGGGTGTCAGGTTGGGCAGCTCTGAGGCTGGGGAAAGGAAGGATTTCGAAACTCAATCCTTGGCATATCTGGAACCTGGACTGAAAGGGTGCAAACAGCTCTGGACTGGAACCAAGAAGTCCCCTCCCCTGTGGCCTCTCCACATGGAAGTAGCCATGATCAGAACAACCAGTCTTTTTTTTCCCACACGGAAAGGTGCTTGTCCAGAGCCAGATATCTGTCAGTCAATAAATGGACAGACAGATGAAAGCTGTATCATGCTTTCCAACCTAAACTTACAAGTCACGTGGCATCACTTCTGTAGTGTTTTAGTCAGCTTTTTCCCTGCTGAGACTAAATGACCCTACCAGAATAGCAGTAGGGAGGGAAAGTTTATTTGAGGGCTTACAATTTCAGAGGCCTTAGTCCATAGAAAGCTGGCTCCATTCCCCGGGGTTCAAGGTGAGGCGGAACATCATGGTGGAAGAGTATGGTAGCGGGTAGCAGCTCACATGATGATAAGTAAACAGAGACTCCTTTGGTGAGACACAAATATATACCCCAATTCCCACCTCCTCCAGCCACACCGTACCCCTGCAGTTCCACTCAGTTAATCCCATTAGGGAGTAGATCATTGATGGGGTTAAGGCAATAATCCAGTTGCTTCTCCTCCAAAACTTCTTTCATTGTCTGACATGTGATCTTTTGGGGGACACTCACATCCAAGCCATAACATGTAGTGTTCTATTTATTAGAAGTTACTCATTTACACTGTCCTGTATTGAAGGGTAAAGGAATTGCTTTCCTTTCTTATTTTATTGTGGGAGGGCTAAAAAATATTTGGATACATGTCTTTAAGGTATTATAAAACTATCACAGTACTCTTAATAACATTTAATATACATCTTAGTGTGAACCCACAATATAGGTTAGAGTAAGAGACATCAGTATGAACTAAGGTTTACATCTATAATACAGAATTATAGAGAATTCATATAATTATGCAACATATTAATATGCACATACAAAAGTGGGAATACATAAAAGTAATTATAAATATGATTGTATCTATGGCCTAATGAATGAGCTGTATAACAAAGTTTCAGTCAGTGATGATCTGCGTGTACAATGTTGGTCGCAGAAAATTATATCACCTGGTCACATTGTAGCCATCTTAGTTTATGCAAGAACTCCTCATGATGCTCACACAGCTGTGAAATTGCCCAGTGTGCATTTCTCAGAAGGTATCTTTATCCATGAGACATGTAACTGTACTTAACATATATATATTTCAGCTACATGGGCTGAGAGAATCTCAAGCAACAATACATGGCTTTGACAAGCACACTCAGTGCCCAGAGCTTGTTTTCTTTCTTTTTTTTAAAGATTACTTTTTTAGTTGTAGATAGTCACAACACCTTTACTTTGTTTATTTATTTTTTTTTATGTGGTGCTGAGGATTGAACACTCCCACATGCTAGAAGAGCACCCTACCACTGAGCCCCAACCCCAGCCCCTACCCCTAGCTTGTTTTCTAAGCACCTTTCTCTAATCAACAAACCAGAGTCTCTTAAAAACTGCTGATTCTAAGGCCGGGAGCAGGAAAATATAACATGAGCCATAAACTACTTGTAGTGCTCAAAAGTAAGGGAATGTTAAAAAGGAAGAGAGAGAGAGAGAGAGAGAGAGAGAGAGAGAGAGAGAGAGAGAGAGAGAACACAACAACAACAACAACAACAAAAGGATGGGTATACCAAAGGGGCATTGGAGGTAACTGATTAGAATTCCTAATGGCCAAATTACATAGCTCTATTGTAACACAAAGTATAAAATAAACATAAATCCATATTAATAAAAATAAATGAATAAGTAGACTCATCAGAGGTAATTCTTCATTACAAATATACAAATAATATATATCTATACTCCCCTGTTGGGTAGGTGGAGCTTAATCTCACCCTGTGACTTTCTTCCAAAGAAAAGACAATCAGAAAAGGGAATACTAATTTCAAAAGGTGGAAACCTGACTAATATTATCCTGAATGACCAGGGTAACATCTCCAGGGACAAGCCGTAATTGCACATATATTCCTGGTAAACTGAAAAGTGCCTCAACCCTATAATTGCATGTGGTCTTGGAAAGAGATCACCAGGACTACCAGAGCAAGTTTCCACAAACAGGATGGCTCCGAACAACAAACTTCTGTCACATCTCTGGTGATGACAAGTCTGAAATCAAGGTGAGGGCAGGGCCACCTCCTCTGAAGACCCTCAGCAGCAGCCTTACCCTGTGTCTCCCAGCTGCTGGTGGTGGCTGGCCATCCTGGGCATGCCTGGCTTGCGGGTGCCCAGGTTGGCTCTATGCCTGGTGTCACACAGCCTTGGTCTCTTGGAGGCACGCTTCTGTTCAAAGCTCCCTCTGCTTGTAAAGACAGCAGGCTGGATTAGGACCCACTCCAATCCAGCATGTCTTCATCCTCACCTGCAAGGATACTTTTTTAAAAATATTTTTTTAGTTATAGTTGTACACAATACCTTTACTTTCATTTATTTTTATGTGATGCTTAGGATGGAACCCAGAGTCTCGCACTTGCTAACCGAGCGCTCTAACGCTGAGCCAAAACCCAGCCCCAAATACTTTTTATAAATAAAATCTCAGGTCCCTAGGAAATACAATGTTTTTTCCAGAATTCTATTCAATCTTGTACCATTTTTCTCACCAAAATATCTGTTTCTAGCATAATAATAAGGAATAAAAAAAATAACAAACTGAAATAGGGGAACATTTTACAAAACATGTTACCGTATTCCTCAAACTCTAAAGGTCACGAATAAAAGATCAAAAGACTTTCAGAGGCCAGAGAGGAGGAAAGAGATACAATGACTGAATGTAATGCCATGCCAAGTGTGATTCTCCATGATGTATGACCAGAAGAATGAGGAGTTACACTCAATTTATGTATGATGTGTCAAAGTGCATTCTACTGTCATGTATAGCTAATTAGAACAAATAAAAAATGTAACCCCCAAATTTAAGGCCCCAGGGACCCACCTCCTCCAGCCACACCCACAATCACCACTCAGTTAATTCCCATCAGAAGATTGATGTATAGATGAGGTTACACCTTGTGTAACACAATCATTTTATCTCTAAACTCTTGCATTGTCTTGCACATGAGTGTTTTGGGGACACCTCATACCTAAACTAACACATTGTCACTTTTAAATACCTCTAAAATTATTTCAAAACAAACAACTAAATTTTTTAAGTGCAAGCTATGGGACAGACCCAGTGAATATTCAGGTTGTACAGTTTCAGACTCCAATTTTTGAGGGCTGTGTATTTAAGTCTCAGAGAGAAACAGAAATACCACCAGCCCTACAATGGATAGTGAGAGATGCAGCTGCCCAGGCAGAGCAGAAGCCTGTGAGCTGCAACTGGGAGGCGGGCCTGGGCCAGGTTGGAGCCAGTGGGAGACCTTCAGCCAGTGGGAGACAGACCAGGTGAGAGGGAGACCCATGGTCCACAGAAAAGTAAACTAGGTGGTGGACTGAAAGGAGTCCATGTTAGAAATTAGAAGATGAGAGGAAGGAAGGGAGGGAAGGAGGGAGGGAAGAAGGAAGGAAGAGAGTCAGGAAGGCTTCATCCCACTTTGTACATCGCTGCATTGTTCTGGACACTTCCCATGTGAGCACTTTAAATCCTTATCTCATCTGTGTCTGGTGTGTACTCATATTAGCTTCCGTTTACAGTAGAAAAACTGACCTGGGCAGGAAGTGACTCTATTGCTAACTCTGCTTCAGGACTCCAGGCAGAGCTGGCATAGTCTGGCTTCACAGTCCGTATTTATCCATGGCACTTTTTTCCTAAGGGTAATGGAAGACCTGAGGACTCGGTTTACCTTAACAGGTAAGGATATTAGATGAAAGATGGCGGCAATTGGGGTGAGAAAGAGAGAAGTATTTGGACTTGAGCAAACTTCCGGGTAAAAACAAATGGAGCAATGCAGGTGAGAAGCAGGTAATGAGGGAGAAGATGCTGCCAAAAAGTGTTTCCGTGACTTGATTAGATCATTCACTAAGCTGGTAACTAAAATAGGAAGCTGTTTACCCAGAAAATTGAGATAACACTTTGCTGTTTGAGATGCTAAATAAATATCCAAGTAGATGAATCAAAAGCTCCAAGGTTTTGTTGTTTTCAACCATTTTACCCGAGATGGAGGAGAAGCCTGTGGTAAAGGTCACCTGATCACCTGCAGAAAAGCAGTTCTGTCCCATGGGTGCCCTTCGGGTGCCACAGGCCACTCACTCAGGTAAGGGTCAGGAGTTCTCTTCTGAAACTGTTCATGATGACTGTTTTCCTTCAAGGCCAGATTGTTCTTTATTTGTGCTGCAGCCTTCCATTAACACCCGGCAAGTTGACCCCTCCATTGTCCCTCTGTGCTCTCTACAACAAACTGCACCCTTCTGTGGCAGGAGGCAGGGAGAGGGGTTCTGTGTTAGCCAGGGTTCAGCAGAGAAGCAGACCCAACTGGAGACAGGTGGGTAAGCAGGCAGCTAGACAGTGGGTAAACTTGGTAGGTGGATGATAGGTTGGTTTATTTTGAGGAATTGGTTCACATATTTATGAAAAGTTCCTCAATCTGCTGCCCATAAGCCTGAGACCAAGGAAAATCCATGGTGTGATTTATTTTGATCTGAAGTTCTGAGAACCAGGGGAGCAGATGACATAAGGCTGTGTCTGAGGGCATGAGAAGAGATGAAATACCCCAACCCAAGCACAGAGGGAAGATGAAAAGGGCCAATCCTCCTGCTTCTGACTTTTTTCTAGCCTCTCAAAGACTGGAGGAGGCCTAATTACCTTGGGCAGAGCATTGTTCTCTACCATGACTGTGTTTCCTAAGTCCAATGCTCAGCATTGGAGATCACCTTCTCAGAGGCACCAAGAATCAGTATATAGTCTGGGTACTCTGAGGCCAGTCAGGCTGATGCATAATATTAACCATTGCACCATGTTCAGAGGTGTTTAATTAGGTCCTCTCAGGGCCAACTCAATGCCACCATCAGCCATGTATAGACAGCGGGACACAAACTATTCTTCTGTCAGTTGTCCCTCAATCTATTTCACCCTAAAACAAGAAATCAGAACACACAGTGGTCAACTTGTCTCTCCTTCTTCCCCTGTCCTCTAGGAATCAGAGGAAACTGGGTTATTTCTCACTCTAGGGCTTTCCTGCC
The DNA here is from genome assembly GCF_048772815.1 of Callospermophilus lateralis. Classification (NCBI taxonomy): domain Eukaryota; kingdom Metazoa; phylum Chordata; class Mammalia; order Rodentia; family Sciuridae; genus Callospermophilus; species Callospermophilus lateralis. The sequence continues at coordinate 155,605,292 of NC_135309.1, read as the reverse complement.
TCAGACTTTTCTGTAGCCATTAACCCTTTCCCTCTGTCTGGGTTCACAATGGTTCACGATGCTGGAATGTCTCTAAGAGAACAGAGATGACTGGGAGAAGAGAAATATACATCAGTAAAACTACTTTAATTCCTCCAAAGTAATTTATCCCCTGTGCATTTGATACATTGTGTTTTCATCATCCTCCCTTCGTCACTCAGTGGGTATGTGGTTTTAGACCAGAGGAGGTGGTTTCTAGCATCTCCACCACTCCTGAACTTCAGTACAACTTAGGGAGCTGGAGGAGGCTCTTCCCTCCAGGAGGAGGGAATTTGAAGGAGCCCTGTGAATTCAGAATAGCAGGTCTGTAACTCAGACAGACAGCTGAGACATCATGTGATAATGATGGCATAAGAAAGAAGTTGAATTTATTCAGCACACAAAAAGTAGGACATAATGAACTTTTGTAAACAATCCCCTAATTTTATTTTCATGTACCTATGTATCTGATGAATTTCATGAGATCCATATTCATTCATGAGTGCCTATTCTTTTGTTTTGGGTATATTTATACTTTTTTTTTTTTTTGGTTCAGCCTCTGTAATCATTTTTAGTAAGAAACAATTATTTCTCCCCAGGTTAATAGTATTGCATTATTTTCTCAAAAGCATAGATATTTCCATAAAAAATAAAAATGATAAATTTAGAGGACAGTTGTTAAATATATTAATTATGTTTCTGTTTATCTCAGTGGTTTTACCATACTCCCTAAGGTTGTCAGGACTGAAAATTGTCTAAATCAAATACACTGGAGATTTTCTTCCAAGTCCTGTCCCTCTGACATCAGAGACTGACCATGACAAATAAATTTGAATGATTTGATACCATTCATATCTATTTAGAGTAGACTGAGTATCGTAGATGAATATAAGAAGTTAGAACAATATATTCTTAAATAATTGGTACATGTGGTAATTTGTAACATATACTCAAAAGTTAGAGAAGTAGAAACTATTATAGAGCTATTAGTTTCTCAATGTAGAAAAATTGAAAAATGACTTTTGAGTTGATTTGTTCTTGTGCTTATTCATTGAATGTATAATTCTTTTTTAAAATTTTTATTGCTACTTTTTGATTTTATGTAATAGTGGGATTTATTGTGATATATTTTTACCTGCACATAATGTAATTTGTTCAATTTTATTCCCTGAAACTCCCTTTTTCCTCTTCTCCCCACTCTCCCTAATTCCCTTCCTCTTTTTCTGTTCTCTCATTTTTATAAGATAATTTTTCATGTGTTTTAAATTTTTTTTGCATAACCTTCACATATAAGAGAAAACATGCAACCCTTGACATTCTGAGTCTTGCTTATTTCACCTAACAAAATGTTAATCCCATCCACTTTCCTGCAAATGACATGATTCTTTTCTTATTTTTTATGTGTGGATAAAACTCCATTGTGTATATATGTCAAATTTCTTCATGTTTTCTTCCTTCCTTCTTTCATTCCTTCCTTCCTTATTTTAATATACTAGGGATTTAACCCAGTAGTGTTTTTTCCACTGAGTCACATCCCCAGATCTTTTTATTATTTTTAAATTTTGAGACACGCTCTCACTAAGTTGCTTAGGGCTTCACTGACTTTCTGAGGCTGGCCTTGAACTTGCAATCCTCCTGCCTCAGTCTCCCAAGTCACAGGATTATAGCTGTGAGCCACCACATATGGCTATACCACATTTCTTAAATTCTTCTGTTGATAGCGACTAGGCTGACTATTGTGAATTATGCTACTTGAATATAGAATTCTTTGAGAAACCAAGGCATGTGAAGTTTATAATTGTTCATACAATTAACAGTTTGTTTTTAGACAAAGATAAATTGAATCATGGTTTCCTAAGCAAATTAGATTCTTGCATGAGAAACTGAAAATGATCAATTAGGACCAATTTAATTAGAGAGTCAAAGGACTATTGACAAGATATGTTTTCTATGAGTGGATTAGAATGTGATTTTGACAAACTCGATTTTTATTTGTAAATCAGAACTATACTGAGGTTTTATCCAACTCTAATTGGAATGGCAATCATCAAGAATATAAATAATAATAAATGCTGGGGAGGATATGCGATAATGGTAAACTCAAACATTGTTGGTAAAACTGCAAATTAGTACAACCACTCTAGAAAGCAGTATGGAGATTCCTCAAAAGACTAGTAATGGAACCACCATATGACCTAGCCATCCCATTCCTCAGTATTTATCTAGAAAAAACTAAAATCAGCATCCTATAGTGTGATACAGGTATGTCAATGTTGATAGCAGTGCAATTCCCAGTACCCAACTTATGAAATCCGCCCAGATGCCTATTGACAAATGAATGAATAAGAAAGAATGAGATATATAGGCACAATTGAATTTTACTCAGCCACAAAGCAGTATAAAATTTTGGCACTTGCTGGTAAATAGATGGAACTGGAGAACATTATGCCAAGAGAAGATAGCCAGACTCAAAAAGTCAAGGGTTGAATGTTTTCTCTCATATTGGAAGTCAGATCAAAATAATTAGGGTAGGGGATCCCATGAAATTAGAGATCAATGGAGTAGAGGACGAGGATAGAGGGGGAGGGAGCAGAAACAGGAAAAGGGAGGAACTGGGAATGAATCTGACTATCCTGACTATTCTATGTACATATATGAATATACGATAGTGAATTCCACATATATGCATAGCTATAAAGAAGTAATTTGAAAAGCCAAAAATAAGTAGAAACAAGACCCGTAGAAGAGAGGAAAGGTATCAGGGGAGGCAGGAGGGCAGGAAAGAAGCAGTACGTGAGACTGGATTGAAGCAAATTATATTCCATGTTTACATGAAGGAATGCCAATGCTATATATAGCTATATTGCACTAATAGAATGTTATTTCATGTTCTTTTTGTGTGAAAGAATTTTAGTCTGTGTTTTGCTGAGTTCATACAATTTCTGCTTATAGTAGAAATTTAGAACTTCAATACAAAATGTCCCATTGTTTACCCTCCAGAGTTGTTTTGAAACTCAGACATTGATCATTACATATATGACACATACAAGATCATTCTATATAGTTTTCTTTTTCTTTTATCATTGTATGTGTCCTCTATATAAAATTTTCTTTTGAGTAATATGTACTCATAGGCTTTTAATTTTTTAAATTTAGTCTTTTAATTTTTTCACCAGAACAATTTTTTCACCTTACTGTCAACCTGAATGTGACTACCTTTTAATTTCAATGGCTACTCAGTATATCATTGAATGGTAGTACTGTAACGCCTAACTACCTCCCAGCTTGAATGTTCAGTCGGTTTTTCATTTTTAATTATTTTAAATGATATTGAATCACATGTCTTTGAAAGTGCTTGCCCTCAGGATAATATTCTGGAATGATATTATGAGATTGATGCATCTGCATATTTCCAGTTTTGCACAGCCCCTTGACTGACCTCTGCATATCTCAGCCTGAGGAGGAGGAGGAAAGGACCTGATCCTCCCAGGTAGGTAACTTGAAATCCAGACACACAGACATCACGCCAGCATCAGAGTGGAAGTGGCAGGCAAAACCCATGAAAACAAAACTTCCTTTGTCACACTTGTACCAACTTTGAAGTAACTGAATAGAAACACAGTATAGGTCATTCCTAATTTATATCATATTTTTTAAAGGTTGCCATAAGTTGCTATTTGGGCGATAATTCATCACTACTTCTCCTATCAGATCCAGTTAACCACATTGAAATTTATTATAAGTTGCTCATGTCTTCATACCAGCTCACAAAAGCTACTCTACTAGTAATTTCTCCAAACAAGACTGAATTTAGAATCTCACTTTTCTTTTGCTAGTTATAGTAGCATTTACTTTAAATAGACAACAATCTAGATTTATTTCTGTACTCCTTTCTTCTATTCTGTTTTTTCTCATCCAGTATTCAAAATATATGCCAAGTTCCATGATCAAATATATTTGCCTCTACACTTCCCCTAAAATAATAGCTATTTTATAGATATCAACTTGCATCTGAGGGAAAGCAATGCCATTCAACTCATCAATGAAAGGGTAAATGGGACAGCTGGCAGCATAGTTGCTTTTAACAGAAAGTGATTTGTATGCATATAGAAAATGTAACTAATTGAAGTATGTTGAATGCAGTCATAAACCATTTTAGACAATATGAGTAATTATTTTTAGTATTTTTAAATTAAAACGTAACTTTCATCCAATAAAGTAAATCCTGTCTGTAGCTCTGATTAGACTTCGTACACTTTCACACAGTGTATGCAGGTTTAGTTACTACCCAAATCACCCTATAGAAGATTTGTGGGATTAGAGACTATTCACTTGTACACCTTCTATAAGACACATACATTTGCACACATTGTAACTTTTCTTGATATTCTGATCCCCATGTTTTATTATTTGTCTTGCTAAAACTATTGATTGAATCTTAAATTGTCTACTTATTTGTGTCTGATTTCATTGACTGACTATATGCTCCATGTGATTTGCTCATGGTCTTTTGTACAGCAGTAGTTCATCCTCCCTTATTCAGCATTCCACTGAGTAAACATTCTGTTTACCTCATTGGAGTCTGGCTGATGATGACATAGCTGTCATGAACATTCATGCACATGTCCTTGTGTAGCTCTGTGCACCATTTCTTGAAGGGTAGAATTGCTGACTTGTAGAGAAGTATGTTTCTCTCTACGTGAAACCCCAAACCATTTCTAAAAATAATGGCAACAAACCCCACAAAGATATGCAAGGGAGTTTTCATTCTCAGCACTTCTTGATGAGGTTAGTGAATTTATTCCCTTTTTTGGATATAGTGAAAATATGCTTTTTCCCCACCACAACAAAAGTCATTAAAACAAGAACAATTTTGAATTTCATTCAAAATGCTAGGTCTTTTAGAGTTCCTGAACTGTTGAATGTTCTATATACATATATTTTCATTTTACGCATATTCCTATTTTCCATCTATTCTAAACCATTTAGAGTTGAACACCTGTGTTCAGGGAATTGTTCTTATGGTTGAGGATACTTAATGGTATTCTTAATTAGGTGTCAGTTAGTTTATGGTTTTCATTGCTTATGTGCACTAATAAACTTTGGTTTTGCTATCCATAGTACCATCTCCACAGTTGCAGTTAAACCACATGCACTCTATACAATTTCCTTTAGAAATATATTGAAACATTTTATCCTATAATCTGGTACTTAAGACAACTTACTATGTATAGAAAATTAGAGAGTAATAAAGTGGTGGGCAAATAGTGTTTTTAGTGACCGAAAATACCCATTGAAGAAAAATATTTCAATTGTACTCCCTTTTTCTTTTGGCCAAACAATCCCTTAATCTCTTTTCTTTGTATTTTAATTTTTGCTGAATAATCTTAAAGCCTCTCAGGATAAGAACAAATTAAAACTCTAAATTATAAGAATATGTTGTGTCAACATTTGTCATTTTTTAAAATTCTTAGTGCTGGGAAAATAATGGTTACAATAAAGCATACGGCATCTTAGATTCAATGAATTAGAGGACCGCTGTCTAATCTTCCAAGTTATTTATGCTTTTCAGTGTCTTCTGTATTTCTTCAGATTTTTCCTTCTAGTACTCGCATTTGGGCTGGTATTTGGAATACAGATGTGGGTCTCTAGTAGGAAATGAGAAATATCTGTTCTTAGAGAAAGGTTATTCAGCAAGTTGAGGACTTTGCAACCAGTGTGTGTGGGATAAAAAATTGGGGGGAGATGGATAACCTAATCACAGTTTTTCCTATTTGCTTCTTCTCTAGATTTGCCCTCCCATTTATAGTGACCATTTTAACTATTTGGAAAATTATTCATTCTGACTTACTCAAATTTTTGCCAGTCATTCTAGGTAGTACTTGCAATTAATAAGGATAAAATTTCACTTTTTAGGGCTTATCTTTTGCAGAGTCATTTTGAACCATGTTGCTAAATTTTTTGCTATTTTTTACAACAGTCTCATGAATTTATGGCCTGTGGGGTTTGAGCTTCCAGCAACAATTTCAGAACATATTTATTCTGTTTACCTGCACCAAGCCCTTGCGTGTTCTTTGTGGAGCCTTTTAACTGGTACCTCCTCTCCTTGTTTAGCTTGGATTTAAATCATAAAATAGTCCTAACTTGCTGAACTCCAGGCAAAGCTACTGAGGAGGCATTTCTAGTTTTAGTATGTGATTCTTCCTCCTTGAAGAAACTGGCACATCAGTACAGAAACCATGTTTTAAAGAGTTCCTAAGAGGCCAAAGATATTTTCCACTTTCAGGAGAGTAAATTAGAATAGAATGGGCCTCATTTTTGTTTTCAGGGGAAGATTGTGCAATATAAGACAGGTTGGCCCCTAACAAATACATGGGGATGAGTGTATCATTTTGTCCAACTTTAAAATCCATCTATACACAGTGTACAGGGTTGAAGAAAGTGGGCAGAGAATATGGAAAAAGTGAAGAGCAATGATGTATTTTTGGCCTTACCTTCATCCTGATGGCACCGTGAAAGTGGCACTTTTTATGTTCTCCACTCCCCTTTATTATGAGATAGATAGACAGATAGATAGACACACGGACTTGCTAATTGCTCATTCCATATATCCTGGTTGCAAAGAGTCCTCAGCTTGTGGAAAGACCATTCACTAAAAACCAGGAGAGGGATGGGGGAAGATTGCTCATTAATCTCTTTCAAATGATAAAATATTATCAGTATGGCCAAATAATTACTATCAGAGTTGAGTATGACATCCATAACACTGAAGAATTCACTTACGTCTCCAGAACTTATTTACCTTTTCAGTAAAATGATGAAGATAAAAACCCGATTTTCCTTATGGAGTTGTTGAAATAGATGATGAGATTATAACAAGAAATAAATCTAAGAAACATTATACAACTCAATGAATCAATAATTGTGATTATGTTCTCCCAAATCACTTATTCATAGAAGTTAGAAAAATTTAGTATTTATAGAAAATGTTTGAAGTTGCAGGAAAAAAAAAATGCAATCCACTTTGTAGTTATAATTAGTAATTGCTATCACTGTCTATGGGCCAGATCTGCCCTAGGTAGTTCCAGTGTTTTATGTTAGTTAGTTCTCACAGTAACCCACTGCTCATTATAATTTTGGTTCCATAGGATTTCCCTTGTATAGAGAAGTAAATGGAGTAGTTTCTAGGTAACAAAGCAATTTAAGTCTACACAGCATGGAGCCCCTGCATACCACTCAGGATAGGTCCCGCAACCCTGTGGTGGTTGGCTTACCCTTCCTGCCTTCGTCTTCCTATCCTGCATTCCTCATTTTATCATATAATTAAAATAATTCTTTTTTCCTCTTAGAATGCACTTCCCTTCCCATAAACCATGATTCACCTATGAATCTTTGGATGCAGTTGTCACCAAGGCAAGTAAGAAATGCAGGAATAAAGCTTTCCCCATGACTACCACCCAGTGCATCTGCTGAGATTATGGTGGTGCCCAGGAGCTCTGTCCTAGAGGACTGCTTTCCTCATGATGGACAGTGATCTGTAGCACAGGGATTTAGGCTCCCAGCTGGAGGGAACCCTGGAAATAGGTAAGGCAGACAGAAGGGCTAGAGCAAAGTGCCGACATGGGGATGCTTCTCATACAGCTTCTCTTCTACTCCCAGCACTCCTACAAGGCAAGGAAGCCTCAGGGGAAGGATCACGTGAGATTGAAGTACGACAGATGATTGATGGACAGATATTCAAAAGTAACTTCACATGGCTTGCAAGACTCCTAGTGATACACATGTTTCAAGGAAGACCAAGTAGGGATCTATCAGAAAGAATCAAATATGTTCTGTACATTTTATTTCCTTGTTTTAAATTACATGCAATTTACCCCTAGACTGGTTTATCATATGTATTTAAAGATTCAAACCCACCTCCTGTTACTTGATAATCATCAGGCAATAAATACTAGAATGAAAATCACAGCTCACCCCCCAGTTTCCCATCTTGGAACTCACACCCTTTTCTCCCAGCAGCTTGGCAAGAGATCCCCATGTGTGCTCCCTTCTGCATATGTCGCTTATTCAGTATAACAAAAGCTCCTCTCTTAAACTTGTCAGCCTACAAAAGGGCATTACAAGATTGAGATCTTGCCTGGGAGAGTGTTCTTGACTTGTGAAAGGAGAATGAATTTCTTGGCTGAGATAGTCTTTCTCAAGAAATATCAGTTTTCTTGGCTTTCGAAAACTCTGATTTGTGTCACCAAGCGTCAGCCATGCAAAGCCATAACACAGATCACAGTACCTGCCATGCTTGGTTGGCACTGTGGTTTTCCCCATGTAGAGACAACGTCATGGTGGGTGCCTTGTTCCTGCAGCGATATCAGCAACCTCCTGAAGCCTGCCCAGCGTACTCTAAGTAAGGTCAAGGGATTTTATTTTACTTTTTTATCTTTTTCAGCTGGAAAGATTTTGATTCCTAATCTGCAGCAACCTCCTGTATGTTACTTTAGGTTGTATTTAAATCTTTTCATCTAATGCTTCTCTCAGATAACCTGTGCTATGCTCCTTCATTGACTGTGTAGCTTTTAAGTAATAAAAAATATTATTTTATATACACAATGTTGATTCATGTCCACGGTCACCTTCTTAATAATTTTTTATTTACTCTTAATTTGCAGGGAACAACCTTGCCTAATTCATTAGATGAGACATTTCAGGTGTACTTACCTAGAATCTAATTTCTTTCTTTTCTACTTAATGACATAAAATTCCTTTGTGCTCCCACCTAAGAATATAATAAAGCTAAAATAGCTAATAAGTGCAATCAGATCTTGTAAAGAGATACAGACAAGGTTGAGAGTTTTTCTGTTCAACAGAATGAAAAAAATATTATGAAAAAAAGTTTTACTG